>NC_140999.1:164058217-164746148 GCF_052327205.1 Somniosus microcephalus | reverse complement strand
ATTTTCCGATTCTACTGTCAGAATTTAGTACCATATTCCGATTCTGTTGTATTTAGTACCGTATTCTGATTCTGTTGTGTTTAGTATCATATTCTGATTCTGTTGTATTTTGTACCATATTCTGATTCTGTTGTGAGTATTTAGTATCATTTTCCGATTTTGTTGTATTTAGTTCCATTTTCCGATTCTATGGTGAACATTTAGTACCATATTCTGAATCTGTTGTATTTATTACCATATTCTGATTCTGTTGTATTTTGTACCATTTTCTGATTCTGTGCTATTTAACATCATATTCTGATTCTTTTGTACTTAGTACTATATTCTGATTCTGTTGTGGATATTTAGTGCTATATTCTGATTCTATTGTGAGTATTTACTACCATATTCTGATTCTGTTGTAATTAGTATTATATTCTGATTCTGTTGAGAGTATTTAGTACCATTTTGCGATTCTGTTGTACAGGAAGCTTTGGTTTATCCGGAGGTTATATGTCCGGAATACTCGATCTAACGGCAAAAATCAGGAGCCGTTTTCTACATGCATTTTTAGTTCTCGTTGCTTTTTTTCCCCCCAGTCAAACACTGCAAGGTCTGTAGCTATAGCAACAGCTTCAGCTACAGATGCTTGCAGCTGCAGCCGACTGTTTTGAAGCTGTGCTAAGTAACAGGGTTTGTTGATTCACACGGAGCTTCTCAGTTCCATATGTTTAAACATTAACTCTGGGTATGTCTGGCACTTTTGATGTTACGGCACCTTCCAGCTGGTCCCGTCAGTGCCGGATATCAGAAAGTTTCCTGTATTTAGTACCCTTTTCCGATTCTGCTGTATTGTGTACCATATTCTGATTCTGTTTTATTTAGTATCATATTTGATTCTGTTGTGTTTTCTACCATATTCTGATTGTTTTATTTAATATCATTTTCTGATTCTTTTGTATTTAGCTCTATATTCTGATTCTATGGTGAACATTTAGTACCATATTCTGAATCTGTTATATTTACTACCATATTCTGATTATGTTGTATTTTGTACCATATTCTGATTCTGTTGTGAGTATTTAGTACCATATTCTGATTCTGTTGTATTTACTACCATATTCTGATTCTGTTGTATTTTGTACCATATTCCGATTCTTTTGTGAGGTTTACAGTACCATATTCTGATTCTGTTGTGAGTATTTAGTACCATATTCTGATTCTCTCGTGAGTAGTTAGTACCATATTCCAATTCTGTTGTATTTAGTACCATATTCCGATTCTGTTTTATTTAGTATCACATTCTGATTCTGTTCACTTTTAGTTTCATATTCCACTTCTGTTGTATTTAGTACCATATTCTGATTCTGTTGTGAGTATTTAGTACTATATTCTGATTCTGTTGTGAGTATTTTGTAACATATTCTGATTCTGTTGTGAGTATTTCGTACCATATTCCAATTCTGTTTTATTTCGGATCATATTCTGATTCTATTGTCAGTATTTAGTACCATATTCCGATTCTGTTGTATTTAGTACCATTTTCCGATTCTGTTGTATTTAGTACCATTTTCCGATTCTGTTGTATTTAGTACCATATTTCGATTCTGTTGTATTTACTACCATATTCTGATTCTGTTGTATTAG
The DNA here is from genome assembly GCF_052327205.1 of Somniosus microcephalus. Classification (NCBI taxonomy): domain Eukaryota; kingdom Metazoa; phylum Chordata; class Chondrichthyes; order Squaliformes; family Somniosidae; genus Somniosus; species Somniosus microcephalus. The sequence goes on along the minus strand of NC_140999.1, from coordinate 164,744,522 downwards.
TACCATATTCTGAGTGTGTTGTTTGTAGTACAATATTCTGATTCTGTTGTATTTACTACCATATTCTGATTCTGTTGTATTTTGTACCATATTCCGATTCTTTTGTGAGTTTTAAGTACCATATTCTGATTCTGTTGTGAGTATTTAGTACCATATTCTGATTCTGTAGTGAATAGTTCGTACCATTTTCTGAATCTGTTGTATTTAGTACCATATTCCGCTTCTGTTGTATTTAGTACCACATTCCAATTCTGTTGTATTTAGTACAGTATTCCGATTCTGTTGTGTTTAGTACCATATTCCAAATCTGTTGCATTTAGTGTCATATTCTGATTCTGTTGTATTTTGTACCATATTCTGATTCTGTTTTGTACCATATTCTGATTCTGTTTTATTAAATATCATATTCTGATTCTGTTGTATTTCGTACCATATTCTGATTCTGTTTTATTTAGTATCATATTCTGATTCTGTTGTATTTTGTACCATATTCCGATTCTGTTTTATTTAATATCATATTCTGATTCATTCGTATTTAGTAACATATTCTGATTCTGTTGTGAATATTTAAGTACCGTGTTCCCATTCTGTGGTGAGCATTTAGTACCATATTCTGATTCTGTCGTGGGTGTTTTGTACCATATTCCGATTCTGTTGTATTTAGTATCATATTGCGATTCTGTTGTGAGTTCTTATTACCATATTCTGATTCGGCTGTCGTTAATATCATATTCCAATTCTGTTGTATTTAGTACCATACTCCGATCCTGTTGTGAATAGTTAGTAGCATAATCTGATTCTGTTGTATTTATTATCATATTCCGATTCTGTTGTGAGTATTTAGTACTCTAATCTGATTCTGTTGTAATTAGTACCATATTCCGATTCTGTTATGAGTACTTATTACCATAATCCAATTCTGTTGTATTTAGTACCATATTCTGATTCTGTTTTATTTAGTATCATATTCTGATTCTGTAGTATTAATACCATATTCTGATTCTTTTCTATTTAATACCATATTCTGATTCTGTTGAGAGTGTTTAGTACCATTTCCCGATTCTGTTGTGAGTATTTAGTACTATATTCTGATTCTGTTGTATTTAGTAGAATATTATGATTCTGTTGTGAATATTTAGTAGCATATTCCAATTCTGTTGTGAGTATTTAGTACTATATTCCAATTCTGTTGTATTTAGTACCATATCTAGTCATGTTTGACAAATTTGCTGGAGTTCTTTGAGGAAGTAACATACAGGGTGGATAAAGGGGAACCAGTGGACGTAGTGTATTTCGACTTCCAAAAGGCATTTGTCAAGTGCCACACAAAGGATTATTGCTTAAGATAAAAAATCACGGGATTGGGGTAATATTCTGGCATGGATAGAGGATTGGCTATCTAACAGAAGGCAGAGAGTTGGGATAAATGGTTCATTCTCAGACTGGCAATCAGTAACTAGTGGTGTTCCGCAGGGGTCAGTGCTGGGTCCCCAACTCTTTACAATCGATATTAACGATTTGGAGGAGGGGACCGAGTGTAACATATCAAAGTATGCAGATGATACTAAGATGGGAGGGAAAGTAGTGAGTGAGGAGGACATAAAAAACCTGCAAGGGGACATAGACAGGCTAAGTAAGTGGCAGAGATTTGGCAGATGGAATACAATACTGGAAAGTGTGAGGTTATGCACTTTGGCAGGAAAAATCATAGAGCAAGTTATTATCTTAATGGCAGGAAACTGAAAGTACTGAAGTACAAAGGGATCTGGGGGTCCTGGTGCACGAAACTCAAAAGGTTAGTATGCAGGTGCAGCAAGTGATTAAGAAGGCCAATGGAATGTTGGCTTTCAATGCTAGGGGGATAGAATATAAAAATAGGGAGGTATTGCTTCAGTTGTACAAGGTATTGGTGAGACCGCACCTGGAATACTGCATACAGTTTTGGTGTCCATACTTAAGAAAAGACATACTTGCTCTCGAGTCAGTACAAAGAAGGTTCACTCGGTTAATCCCGGGGATGAGGGGATGGACATATGAGGAGAGGTTGAGTAGATTGGGACTCTACTCATTGGAGTTCAGAAGAATGAGAGGCGATCTTATTGAAACATATAAGATTGTGAAGGGGTTGGATCGGGTGGATGCGGGGAGGATGTTCCCGATGATGGATGAAACTAGAACTAGGGGGCATAGTCTTAGAATAAGGGGCTGCTCTTTCAAAACTGAGATGAGGAGGAACTACTTCACTCAGAGGGTGGTAGGTCCATGGAATATGCTGCCCCAAAAAGCTGTAGAAGCTACATCATTACATAAATTTAAAACAGAAATAGACAGTTTCCTAGAAGTAAAGGGAATTAAGGGTTACGGGGAGCGGGCAGGAATTTGGACATGAGTCTAGGTTCGGATCGGACATGGCCCTGTGGGTAGCGGAGCGGGCCCAGGGGCCATGTAGCCTGATCCTGCTCCTATTTCGTGTGTCTAATTCTGTTAGATTCAGGAGATGGTTCTGTGATAGTAGATTGGCGGTTAGGATCAGATCAGCCATGATCATATTGAATGGCGGAGCAGGCTCGAGGGGCCGATTGGCCTACTCCTGCTCCTATTTCTTATGTTCTTATGTCCTTATATTCCGAATCTGTTGTGAGTGTTTTGTACTATATTCCAATTCTGTTGTATTTAGTACCATATTCCAATTCTGTTGTGAGTATTTAGTACCATATTCCAATTCTGTTGTAGGTATTTAGTACCATATTCCCATTCTGCTTCGGGTATTTATTACCATTTTCCGATTCTGTTGTGAGTATTTAGTACCATATTCCGATTCTGTTGTATTTAGTAGAATATTCCGATTCTGTTTTGAGTATTTAGTACTATATTCCGATTCTGTTCTATTTAGTACCATATTCTGATTCTGTTGTGAGTGTTTAGTGCTATATTCCGATTCTGTTGTATTTAGTGTCATATTCCGATTCTGTTGTATTTATTACCATACTCCGATTCTGTTGTGGGTATTTATTACCATATTCCGATTCTGTTGTGAGTTTCAAGTACAATATTCTCTTCTGTTGTGGATATTTAGTACAATATTCCAATTTTGTTGTATGAATAATATATTTCGATTCTTTTGTGAGTGTTTATTACGATATTACGATTCTGTTGTGAGTATTTAGTACCATATTCTGATTCTGTGGTGAGTATTTAGTACTATATTCTGTTTCTGTTGTATTTAGTACCTTATTCCAAATCTGTTGTATTCAGCACCATAATCCGATTCTGTTGTGAGTATTTAGTACCATATTCCAATTCTGTTGTATTTAGTACCATTTTCCGATTCTGTTGTGAGTATTTAGTACTATATTCTGATTCTGTTGTATTTAGTACCATATTCCGATTATGTTTTATTTAGTATGATATTCTGATTCTGTTGTATTTAGTACCATATTCTGATTCAGTTATATTTAATACCATATTCTGATTCTGTTTTATTTAGTACCATATTCTGATTCTGTTATATTTAATACCATATTCTGATTCTGTTTTATTTAGTACCATGTTCTGATTCTGTTGTATTTAGCATCATATTCCGATTCTGTCGTGAGTATTTAGTACTATATTCCGATTCTGTTGTATTTAGTACCATATTGCGATTCTGTTGTGAGTACTTATTACCATATTCCGAATCGGTTGTATTTAGTACCATATTCCGATTGTGTTGTGTGTAATTAGTACCATATTCTGAATCTGTTGTATTTTGTACCACACTCCAATTGCGTTGTGAGTATTTAGTACCATAATCCGATTCTGTTGAATTTTGTAGCATATTATGATCTTGTCATAAGCATTTGTTTCTGTATTCTGATTCTGTTCCATTCAGTAGAATATTCCGATTCTGTTGTGAGTATATATCACCATATTCTGATTCTGTTGTGAGTATTTATTACCATATTCCGAATCTGTTGTATTCAGCACCATATTCAGATTCTGTCATGGGTATTTTTCACCATATTCCGATTCTGTTGTATTTAGTACTATATTCTGATTCTGCTGTATTTAGTACCATATTCTGATTCTGTTGTGAGCTCTTATTACCATATTCTGATTCTGTTGTGTTTAGTACCGTATTCTGATTCTGTTGTATTTCATATCATATTCCGATTCTTTTGTATTTTGTACCATTTTCTGATTCTGTGCTATTTAACATCATATTCTGATTCTTTTGTACTTAGTACTATATTCTGATTCTGTTGTGGATATTTAGTGCTATATTCTGATTCTATTGTGAGTATTTACTACCATATTCTGATTCTGTTGTAATTAGTATTATATTCTGATTCTGTTGAGAGTATTTAGTACCATTTTGCGATTCTGTTGTACAGGAAGCTTTGGTTTATCCGGAGGTTATATGTCCGGAATACTCGATCTAACGGCAAAAATCAGGAGCCGTTTGCTACATGCATTTTTAGTTCTCGTTGCTTTTTTTCCCCCAGTCAAACACTGCAAGGTCTGTAGCTATAGCAACAGCTTCAGCTACAGATGCTTGCAGCTGCAGCCGACTGTTTTGAAGCTGTTGCTAAGTAACAGGGTTTGTTGATTCACACGGAGCTTCTCAGTTCCATATGTTTAAACATTAACTCTGGTATGTCTGGCACTTTTGATGTTACGGCACCAGCTTGGTCCCGTCAGTGCCGGATATCAGAAAGTTTCCTGTATTTAGTACCCTTTTCCGATTCTGCTGTATTGTGTACCATATTCTGATTCTGTTTTATTTAGTATCATATTTTGATTCTGTTGTGTTTTCTACCATATTCTGATTGTTTTATTTAATATCATTTTCTGATTCTTTTGTATTTAGCTCTATATTCTGATTCTATGGTGAACATTTAGTACCACATTCTGAATCTGTTATATTTACTACCATATTCTGATTATGTTGTATTTTGTACCATATTCTGATTCTGTTGTGAGTATTTAGTACCATATTCTGATTCTGTTGTATTTACTACCATATTCTGATTCTGTTGTATTTTGTACCATATTCCGATTCTTTTGTGAGGTTTAAGTACCATATTCTGATTCTGTTGTGAGTATTTAGTACCATATTCTGATTCTCTCGTGAGTAGTTAGTACCATATTCCAATTCTGTTGTATTTAGTACCATATTCCGATTCTGTTTTATTTAGTATCACATTCTGATTCTGTTCCTTTTAGTTTCATATTCCACTTCTGTTGTATTTAGTACCATATTCTGATTCTGTTGTGAGTATTTAGTACTATATTCTGATTCTGTTGTGAGTATTTCGTACCATATTCCAATTCTGTTTTATTTCGGATCATATTCTGATTCTATTGTCAGTATTTAGTACCATATTCCGATTCTGTTGTATTTAGTACCATTTTCCGATTCTGTTGTATTTAGTACCAGATTCCGATTCTGTTGTGGGTATTTAGTACCATATTCCGATTCTGTTGTGGGTATTTAGAACAAGATTCTGATTCTGTTGTGGGTATTTAGTACCATATTCCAATTCTGTTGCATTTAGTACCAGATTCCAATTCTGTTGTGGGTATTTAGTACCATATTCCGATTGTGTTGTGGGAATTTAGTACCAGATTCCGATTCTGTTGTGGGTATTTAGTACCATATTCCGATTATGTTGTGGGTATTTATTCCCATATTCTGATTCTGTTGTGAGTATTTAGTACTATATTCCGATTCTGTTGTATTTAGTACCATATTGCGATTCTGTTGTGAGTACTTATTACCATATTCCGAATCGGTTGTATTTAGTAACATATTCCGATTGTGTTGTGTGTAATTAGTACCATATTCTGAATCTGTTGTATTTTGTACCACACTCCAATTCCGTTGTGATTATTTAGTACCATAATGCGATTCTGTTGAATTTTGTACCATATTATGATCTTGTCATAAGCATTTGTTTCTGTATTCTGATTCTGTTCCATTTAGTAGAATATTCCGATTCTGTTGTGAGTATATATCACCATATTCTGATTCTGTTGTGAGTATTTAGTACCATATTCCGAATCTGTTGTATTCAGCACCATATTCAGATTCTGTCATGGGTGTTTTTCACCATATTCCGATTCTGTTGTGAGGATTTAGTACTATATTCTGATTCTGCTGTATTTAGTACCATATTCTGATTTTGTTGTGAGCTCTTATTACCATATTCCGATTCTGTTGTGTTTAGTACCGTATTCTGATTCTGTTGTACTTCATATCATATTCCGATTCTTTTGTATTTAATACCATATTCTGATTCTGTTGTGAGTATTTAGTACCATTTTCTGATCCTGTTGTGAATATTTAGTATCATATTCCGATTCTGTTGTATTTAGTATCATATTCCGATTCTGTTGTGAATATTTTGTACTATATTCTGATTCTGCTGTATTTGGTACCATATTCCAATTCTGTTGTGAGTACTTATTACCATATTCCGATTCGGTTGTATTTAGTATCATATTCCGATTCTGTTGTATTTTGTACCATTTTCCGATTCTGTTGTGAGTATTTAGTACCATATTCCGATTCTGTTGTGTAAATTACCATATTCTGATTCTGTTGTATTTAGTACCATATTCTGATTCTGTTGTATTTAGTACCATATTCTGATTCTGTTGTATTTAGTACCATATTCTGATTCTGTTGTATTTAATAGCATATTCTCATTCTTTTGTATTTATATCATATTCCGATTCTTTTGTATTTAATACCATATTCTGATTCTGTTGTGAGTATTTAGTACCATTTTCCGATTCTACTGTCAGAATTTAGTACCATATTCCGATTCTGTTGTATTTAGTACCGTATTCTGATTCTGTTGTGTTTAGTATCATATTCTGATTCTGTTGTATTTTGTACCATATTCTGATTCTGTTGTGAGTATTTAGTATCATTTTCCGATTTTGTTGTATTTAGTTCCATTTTCCGATTCTATGGTGAACATTTAGTACCATATTCTGAATCTGTTGTATTTATTACCATATTCTGATTCTGTTGTATTTTGTACCATTTTCTGATTCTGTGCTATTTAACATCATATTCTGATTCTTTTGTACTTAGTACTATATTCTGATTCTGTTGTGGATATTTAGTGCTATATTCTGATTCTATTGTGAGTATTTACTACCATATTCTGATTCTGTTGTAATTAGTATTATATTCTGATTCTGTTGAGAGTATTTAGTACCATTTTGCGATTCTGTTGTACAGGAAGCTTTGGTTTATCCGGAGGTTATATGTCCGGAATACTCGATCTAACGGCAAAAATCAGGAGCCGTTTTCTACATGCATTTTTAGTTCTCGTTGCTTTTTTTCCCCCAGTCAAACACTGCAAGGTCTGTAGCTATAGCAACAGCTTCAGCTACAGATGCTTGCAGCTGCAGCCGACTGTTTTGAAGCTGTTGCTAAGTAACAGGGTTTGTTGATTCACACGGAGCTTCTCAGTTCCATATGTTTAAACATTAACTCTGGTATGTCTGGCACTTTTGATGTTACGGCACCAGCTTGGTCCCGTCAGTGCCGGATATCAGAAAGTTTCCTGTATTTAGTACCCTTTTCCGATTCTGCTGTATTGTGTACCATATTCTGATTCTGTTTTATTTAGTATCATATTTTGATTCTGTTGTGTTTTCTACCATATTCTGATTGTTTTATTTAATATCATTTTCTGATTCTTTTGTATTTAGCTCTATATTCTGATTCTATGGTGAACATTTAGTACCATATTCTGAATCTGTTATATTTACTACCATATTCTGATTATGTTGTATTTTGTACCATATTCTGATTCTGTTGTGAGTATTTAGTACCATATTCTGATTCTGTTGTATTTACTACCATATTCTGATTCTGTTGTATTTTGTACCATATTCCGATTCTTTTGTGAGGTTTAAGTACCATATTCTGATTCTGTTGTGAGTATTTAGTACCATATTCTGATTCTCTCGTGAGTAGTTAGTACCATATTCCAATTCTGTTGTATTTAGTACCATATTCCGATTCTGTTTTATTTAGTATCACATTCTGATTCTGTTCCTTTTAGTTTCATATTCCACTTCTGTTGTATTTAGTACCATATTCTGATTCTGTTGTGAGTATTTAGTACTATATTCTGATTCTGTTGTGAGTATTTTGTAACATATTCTGATTCTGTTGTGAGTATTTCGTACCATATTCCAATTCTGTTTTATTTCGGATCATATTCTGATTCTATTGTCAGTATTTAGTACCATATTCCGATTCTGTTGTATTTAGTACCATTTTCCGATTCTGTTGTATTTAGTACCATTTTCCGATTCTGTTGTATTTAGTACCATATTTCGATTCTGTTGTATTTACTACCATATTCTGATTCTGTTGTATTAGTACCATATTCTGAGTGTGTTGTTTGTAGTACAATATTCTGATTCTGTTGTATTTACTACCATATTCTGATTCTGTTGTATTTTGTACCATATTCCGATTCTTTTGTGAGTTTTAAGTACCATATTCTGATTCTGTTGTGAGTATTTAGTACCATATTCTGATTCTGTAGTGAATAGTTCGTACCATTTTCTGAATCTGTTGTATTTAGTACCATATTCCGCTTCTGTTGTATTTAGTACCACATTCCAATTCTGTTGTATTTAGTACAGTATTCCGATTCTGTTGTGTTTAGTACCATATTCCAAATCTGTTGCATTTAGTGTCATATTCTGATTCTGTTGTATTTTGTACCATATTCTGATTCTGTTTTGTACCATATTCTGATTCTGTTTTATTAAATATCATATTCTGATTCTGTTGTATTTCGTACCATATTCTGATTCTGTTTTATTTAGTATCATATTCTGATTCTGTTGTATTTTGTACCATATTCCGATTCTGTTTTATTTAATATCATATTCTGATTCATTCGTATTTAGTAACATATTCTGATTCTGTTGTGAATATTTAGTACCGTGTTCCCATTCTGTGGTGAGCATTTAGTACCATATTCTGATTCTGTCGTGGGTGTTTTGTACCATATTCCGATTCTGTTGTATTTAGTATCATATTGCGATTCTGTTGTGAGTTCTTATTACCATATTCTGATTCGGCTGTCGTTAATATCATATTCCAATTCTGTTGTATTTAGTACCATACTCCGATCCTGTTGTGAATAGTTAGTAGCATAATCTGATTCTGTTGTATTTATTATCATATTCCGATTCTGTTGTGAGTATTTAGTACTCTAATCTGATTCTGTTGTAATTAGTACCATATTCCGATTCTGTTATGAGTACTTATTACCATAATCCAATTCTGTTGTATTTAGTACCATATTCTGATTCTGTTTTATTTAGTATCATATTCTGATTCTGTAGTATTAATACCATATTCTGATTCTTTTCTATTTAATACCATATTCTGATTCTGTTGAGAGTGTTTAGTACCATTTCCCGATTCTGTTGTGAGTATTTAGTACTATATTCTGATTCTGTTGTATTTAGTAGAATATTATGATTCTGTTGTGAATATTTAGTAGCATATTCCAATTCTGTTGTGAGTATTTAGTACTATATTCCAATTCTGTTGTATTTAGTACCATATCTAGTCATGTTTGACAAATTTGCTGGAGTTCTTTGAGGAAGTAACATACAGGGTGGATAAAGGGGAACCAGTGGACGTAGTGTATTTCGACTTCCAAAAGGCATTTGTCAAGGTGCCACACAAAGGATTATTGCTTAAGATAAAAAATCACGGGATTGGGGGTAATATTCTGGCATGGATAGAGGATTGGCTATCTAACAGAAGGCAGAGAGTTGGGATAAATGGTTCATTCTCAGACTGGCAATCAGTAACTAGTGGTGTTCCGCAGGGGTCAGTGCTGGGTCCCCAACTCTTTACAATCGATATTAACGATTTGGAGGAGGGGACCGAGTGTAACATATCAAAGTATGCAGATGATACTAAGATGGGAGGGAAAGTAGTGAGTGAGGAGGACATAAAAAACCTGCAAGGGGACATAGACAGGCTAAGTAAGTGGGCAGAGATTTGGCAGATGGAATACAATACTGGAAAGTGTGAGGTTATGCACTTTGGCAGGAAAAATCATAGAGCAAGTTATTATCTTAATGGCAGGAAACTGGAAAGTACTGAAGTACAAAGGGATCTGGGGGTCCTGGTGCACGAAACTCAAAAGGTTAGTATGCAGGTGCAGCAAGTGATTAAGAAGGCCAATGGAATGTTGGCTTTCAATGCTAGGGGGATAGAATATAAAAATAGGGAGGTATTGCTTCAGTTGTACAAGGTATTGGTGAGACCGCACCTGGAATACTGCATACAGTTTTGGTGTCCATACTTAAGAAAAGACATACTTGCTCTCGAGTCAGTACAAAGAAGGTTCACTCGGTTAATCCCGGGGATGAGGGGATGGACATATGAGGAGAGGTTGAGTAGATTGGGACTCTACTCATTGGAGTTCAGAAGAATGAGAGGCGATCTTATTGAAACATATAAGATTGTGAAGGGGTTGGATCGGGTGGATGCGGGGAGGATGTTCCCGATGATGGATGAAACTAGAACTAGGGGGCATAGTCTTAGAATAAGGGGCTGCTCTTTCAAAACTGAGATGAGGAGGAACTACTTCACTCAGAGGGTGGTAGGTCCATGGAATATGCTGCCCCAAAAAGCTGTAGAAGCTACATCATTACATAAATTTAAAACAGAAATAGACAGTTTCCTAGAAGTAAAGGGAATTAAGGGTTACGGGGAGCGGGCAGGAATTTGGACATGAGTCTAGGTTCGGATCGGACATGGCCCTGTGGGTAGCGGAGCGGGCCCAGGGGCCATGTAGCCTGATCCTGCTCCTATTTCGTGTGTCTAATTCTGTTAGATTCAGGAGATGGTTCTGTGATAGTAGATTGGCGGTTAGGATCAGATCAGCCATGATCATATTGAATGGCGGAGCAGGCTCGAGGGGCCGATTGGCCTACTCCTGCTCCTATTTCTTATGTTCTTATGTCCTTATATTCCGAATCTGTTGTGAGTGTTTTGTACTATATTCCAATTCTGTTGTATTTAGTACCATATTCCAATTCTGTTGTGAGTATTTAGTACCATATTCCAATTCTGTTGTAGGTATTTAGTACCATATTCCCATTCTGCTTCGGGTATTTATTACCATTTTCCGATTCTGTTGTGAGTATTTAGTACCATATTCCGATTCTGTTGTATTTAGTAGAATATTCCGATTCTGTTTTGAGTATTTAGTACTATATTCCGATTCTGTTCTATTTAGTACCATATTCTGATTCTGTTGTGAGTGTTTAGTGCTATATTCCGATTCTGTTGTATTTAGTGTCATATTCCGATTCTGTTGTATTTATTACCATACTCCGATTCTGTTGTGGGTATTTATTACCATATTCCGATTCTGTTGTGAGTTTCAAGTACAATATTCTCTTCTGTTGTGGATATTTAGTACAATATTCCAATTTTGTTGTATGAATAATATATTTCGATTCTTTTGTGAGTGTTTATTACGATATTACGATTCTGTTGTGAGTATTTAGTACCATATTCTGATTCTGTGGTGAGTATTTAGTACTATATTCTGTTTCTGTTGTATTTAGTACCTTATTCCAAATCTGTTGTATTCAGCACCATAATCCGATTCTGTTGTGAGTATTTAGTACCATATTCCAATTCTGTTGTATTTAGTACCATTTTCCGATTCTGTTGTGAGTATTTAGTACTATATTCTGATTCTGTTGTATTTAGTACCATATTCCGATTATGTTTTATTTAGTATGATATTCTGATTCTGTTGTATTTAGTACCATATTCTGATTCAGTTATATTTAATACCATATTCTGATTCTGTTTTATTTAGTACCATATTCTGATTCTGTTATATTTAATACCATATTCTGATTCTGTTTTATTTAGTACCATGTTCTGATTCTGTTGTATTTAGCATCATATTCCGATTCTGTCGTGAGTATTTAGTACTATATTCCGTTTCTGTTGTATTTAGTACCATATTGCGATTCTGTTGTGAGTACTTATTACCATATTCCGAATCGGTTGTATTTAGTACCATATTCCGATTGTGTTGTGTGTAATTAGTACCATATTCTGAATCTGTTGTATTTTGTACCACACTCCAATTGCGTTGTGAGTATTTAGTACCATAATCCGATTCTGTTGAATTTTGTAGCATATTATGATCTTGTCATAAGCATTTGTTTCTGTATTCTGATTCTGTTCCATTCAGTAGAATATTCCGATTCTGTTGTGAGTATATATCACCATATTCTGATTCTGTTGTGAGTATTTATTACCATATTCCGAATCTGTTGTATTCAGCACCATATTCAGATTCTGTCATGGGTATTTTTCACCATATTCCGATTCTGTTGTATTTAGTACTATATTCTGATTCTGCTGTATTTAGTACCATATTCTGATTCTGTTGTGAGCTCTTATTACCATATTCTGATTCTGTTGTGTTTAGTACCGTATTCTGATTCTGTTGTATTTCATATCATATTCCGATTCTTTTGTATTTAATACCATATTCTGATTCTGTTGTGAGTATTTAGTACCATATTCCGATTCTGTTGTATTTAGTATCATATTCCGATTCTGTTATGAATATTTTGTACTATATTCTGATTCTGCTGTATTAATACCATATTCCGATTCTGTTGTGAGTACTTATTACCATATTCCGATTCGGTTGTATTTAGTATCATATTCCGATTCTGTTGTATTTTGTACCATTTTCCGATTCTGTTGTGTTTAGTACCATATTCTGATTCTGTTTTATTTAGTACCATATTCTGATTCTGTTGTATTTAGTACCATATTCTGATTCTGTTGTATAGCATATTCTGATTCTTTTGTATTTAATATCATATTCCGATTCTTTTGTATTTAATACCATATTCTGATTCTGTTGTAAGTATTTAGTACCATTTTCCGATTCTGTTGTATTTACTACCATATTCTGATTCTGTTGTATTTTGTACCATCTTCTGATTCTTTTGTGAGGTTTAAGTACCATATTCTGATTCTGTTGTGAGTATTTAGTTCCATATTCTGATTCTGTTGTGAGTATTTATTATCATTTTCCGATTTTGTTGTATTTAGTACCATTTTCCGATTCTACTGTCAGTATTTGGTACCATATTCCTATTCTGTTGTATTTAGTACCATATTCTGATTCTGTTGCATTTAGTACCATATTCTGATTCTGTTGTGAGTATTTAGTACCATTTTCCGATTCTACTGTCAGTATTTAGTACCATTTTCTGATTCTGTTTTATTTAGTATCATATTCTGATTCTGTTTTGTTTAGTAGCATATTCCGACACTGTTGTGTACTGAAATCTGTTTGTCTTGATCCTGTATTCGTTTTGCACTCATGTATATTACGCTCCCCCACTGTGTATAGTTTCACTTCCTCTTTCCCGACTAACCTGGGAGGTTCCAGGTCTTGGCTCTTGGCTCCGCCCCTGACTTCTCTTACATAAAGATCCCAGGATCTGTATGACTCATTCCTGTGAACCAGTCGGCGTGTTGAGATGTAGCTCTGATCTTAGTGATTAAAAGCCAACTTGTTTAAGTCTATAACTTCTAGTTTTGTGGTTATTGAAGGCCCATCAATTTTAATCACTAAAGAATACTAGGATGGATCGACTCCTAAAACCAGAGCGTCTGGACTTGGATCCACATTCTGCTGAAGCATCAAATCAATTTGGACACTGGCTCAAATGCTTCGAACTCTTCGCGGGGGCCTCATCCGCTAGCGAGGTAGATAAACTGAGTCTACTGACTACTCGCGTAAGTCATCGGATTTATTCGTTCATCCGGGACGCCACCTCTTACACGGAGGCCATCACTATCCTGAAGGCCCAATACCAGAGGCCGGTAAACGAAGTGTACGCCAGACATCTGCTGGCTACACGCAGGCAGCGACCAGAGGAATCAATGGGCGATTTCTTACAGGGCCTAAAGGACCTGGTCCAGGACTGTAACTGCAAGGCCGTGATGGCCAACGCATACTCTGATGAATTGGTCCGCGATTCCTTCATCACGGGCCTCAAATCGAATTATATCCGGCAGAGGCTGCTGGAGAAGGAGGTCCTGGACTTAAAAAAGGCAGTGGCCACTGCGCGATCGCTGGACGTGGCCCAGAGAAACTCTGACTCTTATTCTTCCGGCCATGCGGCCCTCACCGCCTCGTGCGCGCCGAGGGGGCCGCCATCTTGGAATCAGCCATCTTCCCCATCCAGGTCTCAGACCAGCTCTACGCCGCCGGAGTCCCCACACAGAAGTTCACCCAGGAGTCCTACTACAGCGGCAATGTCTCAAGGCCCGAAATGCTACTTCTGCGGCCAGGCCAAGCACCCCAGACAACGATGCCCAGCGAAGGACACTACATGCTTCAAATGTAAGAAAAAGGGGCATTTTAGCAAAGTCTGCAGGGGGAATCCGATTTCCAACTCCGTCACCGCCTCGTGCGTGCTGTGCGGGCCGCCATCTTGGGATCCGCCATCTTTTCCCGACTCAACGGCCGCCCAGGGCCCAACAGTGGCTTCGATCACGGTGGATCAATCCAGGCCACACCTGTTGACAAAATCCATGATGGACATACAGGTAAACGGGAATTTAATGAAATGTTTAATTGACTGTGGGAGTACCGAGAGTTTTATCCACCCTTTCCGATTCTACTGTCAGTATTTAGTACCATATTCTGATTCTGTTTTATTTAGTATCATATTCTGATTCTGTTTTGTTTAGTAGCATATTCTGATTCTGTTGTGAGTATTTAGTACTATATTCTGATTCTATTGTGAGTATTTACTACCAATTTCTGATTCTGTTGTAATTAGTATTATATTCTGATTCTGTTGAGAATTTTTAGTACCATTTTGTGATTCTGTTGTACAGGAAACTTTGGTTTATCCGGAGGTTATATGTCCGGAATACTCGATCTAACGGCAAAAATCAGGAGCCGTTTTCCACATGTTTTTTTAGTTCTCGTTGCTTTTTTTTCCCCAGTCAAGCACTGCAAGGTCTGTAGCTATAGCAACAGCTTCAGCTACAGCCGCTTGCAGCTGCAGCCGACTGTTTTGAAGCTGTTGCTAAGTAACAGGGTTTGTTGATTCACACGGAGCTTCTCAGTTCCGTATGTTTAAACATTAACTCTGGTATGTCCAGCACTTTTGATGTTACGGCACCAGCTTGGTCCTGTCAGTGCCGGATATCAGAAAGTTTCCTGTATTTAGTACCATTTTCCGATTCTGTTGTGTTTTGTACCATATTCTGATTGTTTTATTTAATATCATTTTCTGATTCTTTTGTATTTAGCTCTATATTCTGATTCTATGGTGAACATTTAGTACCATATTCTGAATCTATTATATTTACTACCATATTCTGATTATGTTGTATTTTGTACCATATTCTGATTCTGTTGTGAGTATTTAGTACCATATTCTGATTCTGTTGTATTTACTACCATATTCTGATTCTGTTGTATTTTGTACCATATTCCGATTCTTTTGTGAGGTTTAAGTACCATATTCTGATTCTGTTGTGAGTATTTTTTACCATATTCTGATTCTGTGATGAGTATTTAGTACCATATTCTGATTCTCTCGTGAGTAGTTAGTACCATATTCCAATTCTGTTGTATTTAGTACCATATTCCGATTCTGTTTTATTTAGTATCACATTCTGATTCTGTATTTTTTAGTATCATATTCCGCTTCTGTTGTATTTAGTACCATATTCTGATTCTGTTGTGAGCATTTAGTACTATATTCTGATTCTGTTGTGAGTAATTTGTACCATATTCTGATTCTGTTGTGAGTATTTAGTACCATTTTGCGATTCTGTTGTATTTAGTACCATTTTCCGATTCTGTTGTATTGTGTACCATATTCCGATTCTGTTTTATTTAATATCATATTCTAGTTCTTTTCTATTTAGTGCCGCATTCCGAGTT
The DNA here is from genome assembly GCF_052327205.1 of Somniosus microcephalus. Taxonomy (NCBI): domain Eukaryota; kingdom Metazoa; phylum Chordata; class Chondrichthyes; order Squaliformes; family Somniosidae; genus Somniosus; species Somniosus microcephalus. Next base: position 164,728,518 of record NC_140999.1, on the reverse strand, counting down.
TGTTTTTATTTCTTATCATATTCTGATTCTATTGTCAGTATTTAGTACCATATTCCAATTCTGTTTTATTTCGTATCATATTCTGATTCTATTGTCAGTATTTAGTACCATATTCCGATTCTGTTGTATTCAGTACCATTTTCCGATTCTGTTGTATTTAGTACAATTCGCACCCGTACGACCAGATTTAGGAACAGCTTCTTTCCCAGGGCTGTCATCCTACTGAACTCCACAAATAAACTCTAATGCCTGCACATCTGCCAATGCACTTTATTATGGTTATGTTTATGGTAATGTATTACAAGCCAAATGTACGTTGAATGTTTAAATGTCTTAATCTAAATGTACACTCTCGGGAGCTGCAAGCCGACATTTTGTTGTACTGCACTTGTGCACTAACAATGACAATAAAAAGTTGGTTTGATTTTCCGATTATGTTGTGAGTATTTAGTACCATATTCCAATTCTGTTGTATTTAGTACCATATTCCGATTCTGTGGTATTAGTACCATATTCTGAGTGTGTTGTTTTTAGTACCATATTCTGATTCTGTTGTATTTACTACCATATTCTGATTCTGTTGTATTTTGTACCATATTCTGATTCTTTTGTGAGTTTTAAGTACCATATTCTGATTCTGTTCTGAGTATTTAGTACCATATTCTGATTCTGTTGTGAGTATTTTTTACCATATTCTGATTCTGTAGTGAGTAGTTAGTACCATTTTCCGAATCTGTTGTATTTAGTACCATATTCCGCTTCTGTTGTATTTAGTACCATATTCCAATTCTGTTGTATTTAGTACAGTATTCCGATTCTGTTGTATTTAGTACCATATTCCGAATCTGTTGCATTTAGTATCATATTCTGATTCCGTTGTATTTTGTACCATATTCTGATTCTGTTTTGTACCATATTCTGATTCTGTTTTATTAAATATCATATTCTGATTCTGTTGTATTTCGTACCATATTCTGATTCTGTTTTATTTAGTATCATATTCTGATTCTGTTGTATTTTGTACCATATTCCGATTCTGTTTTATTTAATATCATATTCTGATTCATTCGTATTTAGTAACATATTCTGATTCTGTTGTGAGTATTTAGTACCGTCTTCCCATTCTGTGGTGAGCATTTAGTACCATATACTGATTCTGATGTGAGTATTTAGTACCATATTCTGATTCTGTGGTGAGCATTTAGTACCATATTCTGATTCTGTCGTGGGTATTTAGTACCATATTCCAATTCTGTTTTATTTAGTACCATATTCCAATTCTGTTGTATTTAGTACCATATTCCAATTCTGTTGTATTTAGTATCATATTGCGATTCTGTTGTGAGTTCTTATTACCATATTCTGAGTCGGCTGTAGTTAGTATTGTGGTAAACCACTGTTAACCTGTACATGCCTGTGTGGTAAACCACTGTTAACCCTGTACAAGTCCAGGCATGTCCCAGCCCCTGTCTCCACCCCTAAGCCCGGGTATAAAGGTGACTCACCACCCTTCCCCCGGGAGCTCTTAGGATGGATTCACTAGCAGAGGCATGCTCTAGTTCTTAGTCAATAAAAGCCTACTTCATGTAAGACCATTTCATAGTCTTTGGTATTGTTGATAGCGCATCAAGTATCATATTCCAATTCTGTTGTATTTAGTACCATATTCCGATCCTGTTGTGAATAGTTAGTACCATAATCGGATTCTGTTGTATTTAGTATCATATTCCGATTCCGTTGTGAGTATTTAGTACTATATTCTGATTCTGTTGTAATTAGTACCATATTCCGATTCTCTTATGAGTACTTATTACCATAATCCGATTCTGTTGTATTTAGTACCATATTCTGATTCTGTTTTATTTAGTATCATATTCTGATTCTGTAGTATTTAGTACCATATTCTGATTCTTTTGTATTTAATACCATATTCTGATTCTGTTGAGAGTATTTAGTACCATTTTCTGATTCTGTTGTATTTAGTAGAATATTATGATTCTGTTGTGAATATTTAGTAGCATATTCCAATTCTGTTGTGAGTATTTAGTACTATATTCCAATTCTGTTGTATTTAGTACCATATCTAGTCATGTTTGACAAATTTGCTGGAGTTCTTTGAGGAAGTAACATATAGGGTGGATAAAGGGGAACCAGTGGATGTAGTGTATTTATACTTCCAAAAGGCATTTGACAAGGTGCCACACAAAAGATTATTGCTTAAGATAAAAAATCACAGGATTGGGGGTAATATTCTGGCATGGATAGAGGATTGGCTATCTAACAGAAGGCAGAGAGTTGGGATAAATGGTTCATTCTCAGACTGGCAATCAGTAACTAGTGGTGTTCCGCAGAGGTCAGTGCTGGGTCCCCAACTCTTTACAATCTATATTAACGATTTGGAGGAGGGGACTGAGTGTAACATATCAAAGTTTGCAGATGATACTAAGATAGGAGGGAAAGTAGTGAGTGAGGAGGACATAAAAAACCTGCAAGGGGACATAGACAGGCTAAGTAAGTGGGCAGAGATTTGGCAGATGGAATACAATACTGGAAAGTGTGAGATTATGCACTTTGGCAGGAAAAATCATAGAGCAAGTTATTATCTTAATGGCAAGAAACTGGAAAGTACTGAAGTACAAAGGGATCTGGGGGCCCTGGTGGACGAAACTCAAAAGTTTAGTATGCAGGTGCAGCAAGTGATTAAGAAGGCCAATGGAATGTTGGCTTTCATTGCTAGGGGGATAGAATATAAAAATAGGGAGGTGTTGCTTCAGTTGTACAAGGTATTGGTGAGACCGCACCTGGAATACTGCATACAGTTTTGGTGTCCATACTTAAGAAAAGACATACTTGCTCTCGAGTCAGTACAAAGAAGGTTCACTCGGTTAATCCCGGGGATGAGGGGATGGACATATGAGGAGAGGTTGAGTAGATTGGGACTCTACTCATTGGAGTTCAGAAGAATGAGAGGCGATCTTATTGAAACATATAAGATTGTGAAGGGGTTGGATCGGGTGGATGCGGGGAGGATGTTCCCGATGATAGGTGAAACTAGAACTAGGGGGCATAGTCTTAGAATAAGGGGCTGCTCTTTCAAAACTGAGATGAGGAGGAACTACTTCACTCAGAGGGTGGTAGGTCCATGGAATATGCTGCCCCAAAAAGCTGTAGAAGCTACATCATTACATAAATTTAAAACAGAAATAGACAGTTTCCTAGAAGTAAAGGGAATTAAGGGTTACGGGGAGCAGGCAGGAATTTGGACATGAGTCAGGGTTCGGATCGGACATGGCCCTGTGGATAGCGGAGCGGGCCCAGGGGCCGTGTAGCCTGATCCTGCTCCTATTTCATGTGTCTAATTCTGTTAGATTCAGGAGATGGTTCTGTGATAGTAGATTGGCGGTTAGGATCAGATCAGCCATGATCTTATTGAATGGCGGAGCAGGCTCGAGGAGCCGATTAGCCTACTGCTGCTCCTATTTCTTATGTTCTTATGTTCCTATATTCCAAATCTGTTGTGAGTGTTTAGTACCATAATCCAATTCTGTTGTGGGTATTTAGTACCATATTCCCATTCTGCTTTGGGTATTTACTACCATTTTCCAATTCTGTTGTGAGTATTTAGTACTATATTCCGATTCTGTTGTATTTAGTACCATATTCTGATTCTGTTGTGAGTGTTTAGTGCTATATTCCGAATCTGTTGTATTTAATGTCATATTCCGATTCTGTTGTATTTATCAACATATTCCGATTCTGTTGTGGGTATTTATTACCATATTCCGATTCTGTTGTGAATTTCAAGTACAATATTCTCTTCTGTTTTGGGTATTTAGTACAATATTCCAATTTTGTTGGATGAATAATATATTTCGATTCTTTTGTGAGTATTTATTACTATATTCCGATTCTGTTGTGAGTATTTAGTACCATATTCCGATTCTGTGGTGAGTATTTAGTACCATATTCCGATTCTGTTGTGGGTATTTATTCCCATATTCTGATTCTGTTGTGAGTATTTAGTACCATATTCCGATTCTGTTGTATTTGGTAGAATATTCTGATTCTGTTGTGAATATTTAGTACGATATTCCGATTCTGTAGTGAGTATTTAGTACTATATACCGATTCTGTTGTATTTAGTACCATATTCTGATTCTGTTGTGAGTGTTTAGTGCTATATTCTGATTCTGTTGTATTTAGTGTGATATTCTGATTCTGTTGTGTGTATTTATCACCATATTCCAGTTCTGTTGTGAGGATTTAGTACCATATTCCGATTCAGTTGTATTTACTGTCATATTCCGATTCAGTTGTATTTAGTACCATATTCCAATTCTGTCGTGAGTATTTAGTACTATATTCTGATTTTGTTGTATTTAGTACCATATTCCGATTCTGTTGTATTTATCACCATATTCCGATTCTGTTGTGGGTATTTATTACCATATTCCGATTCTGTTGTGAGTTTCAAGTACCATATTCTCTTCTGTTGTGGGTATTTAGTACAATATTCCAATTTTGTTGTATGAATAATATATTTCGATTCTTTTGTGAGTGTTTATTACGATATACCGATTCTGTTGTGAGTATTTAGTACCATATTCCTATTCTGTTGTGAGTATTTAGTACCATATTCCGATTCTGTTGTGGGTATTTATTCCCATATTCTGATTCTGTTGTGAATATTTAGTACCGTAGTCTGATTCTGTTGTATTTTGTACCACATTCCGATTCTGTTGTGAGTATTTATTACAATATTCTGATTCTGTTGTGAGTATTAATTCCCATAATCCGATTCTGTTGTGAGTATTCAGTACCATATTCCGATTCTGTCATGGGTAGTTAGTACCATATTCCGATTCTGTTGTGGATATTTAGTACCATATTCCGATTCTGTTGTATTTAGTACCATATTCCGATTCTGTTGCACTTAGTACTATATTCTGATATTGTTGCAGTTATTTATTAACATATTCCAATTCTGTTGCACAAGTGCCAGATTCCCATTCTGTAGTATTTAGTACCATAATCAGATTCTGTATTGAGTATTTATATTACAATATTCCAATTCTGTTGTATTTTATACCATATTCCGATTCTGCTGTATTTAGTAGCACAATCCGATTCCGTTGTGAGTATTTAGTACCATAATCCGATTCTGTTGAATTTTGTACCATATTATGATCCTGTCATAAGCATTTGTTTCTGTATTCTGATTCTGTTCCATTGAGTAGAATATTCTGATTCTGTTATGAATATTTAGTACCATATTCCGATTTTGTTATGAGTAAATACCACCATTTTCCAAATATGTTGTATTCAGCACCATAATCCTATTCTGTTGTGAGTATTTATCACCATTTTCTGATTCTGTTGTGAGTATTTAGTACCATATTCCGAATCTGTTGTATTCAGCACCATATTCTGATTCTGTTGTGGGTATTTTTCACCATATTCCGATTCTGTTGTGAGGATTTAGTACCATATTCCGGTTCTGTTGTATTTAGTATCATATTCCTATTCTGTTGTGAGTATTTAGTACCAGATTCCAATTCTGTTGTGGGTATTTAGTACCATATTCCGATTCTGTTGTGGGTATTTATTCCCATATTCTGATTCTGTTGTATTTTGTACCACATTCCGATTCTGTTGTGAGTATTAATTACAATATTCTGATTCTGTTGTGAGTATTTATTCCCATAATCCGATTCTGTTGTGAGTATTCAGTACCACATTCCGATTCTGTCATGGGTAGTTAGTACCATATTCCGATTCTGTTGTGGATATTTAGTACCATATTCCGATTCTGTTGTATTTAGTACCATATTCCGATTCTGTTGCACTTAGTACTATATTCTGATATTGTTGTAGTTATTTATTAACATATTCCGATTCTGTTGCACAAGTGCCAGATTCCCATTCTGTCGTATTTAGTACCATAATCAGATTCTGTATTGAGTATTTATATTACAATATTCCAATTCTGTTGTATTTTATACCATATTCCGATTCTGCTGTATTTAGTAGCACAATCCGATTCCGTTGTGAGTATTTAGTACCATAATCCGATTCTGTTGAATTTTGTACCATATTATGATCCTGTCATAAGCATTTGTTTCTGTAATCTGATTCTGTTCCATTGAGTAGAATATTCTGATTCTGTTGTGAATATTTAGTACCATATTACGATTCTGTTATGAATAAATACCACCATATTCCAAATCTGTTGTATTCAGCACCATATTCTGATTCTGTTGTGGGTATTTTTCACCATATTCCGATTCTGTTGTGAGGATTTAGTACCATATTCCGGTTCTGTTGTATTTAGTATCATAATCCTATTCTGTTGTGAGTATTTAGTACCAGATTCCAATTCTGTTGTGGGTATTTAGTACCATATTCCGATTCTGTTGTGGGTATTTATTCCCATATTCCGCTTCTGTTGTGAATACTTATCATAGAGTCATAGAGTTTTACAGCACAGAAAGAGGCCCTTCGGCCCATCGTGTCTGCGCCGCCCATCCATCCCTGTCCAGTCTAATCCCATTTTCCAGCATTTGGTCCATAGCCTTGTATGCAATGGCATTTCAAGTGCTCATCCAAATGCTTCTTGAATGTTGTGAGGGTTCCTGCCTCTACCACCCTTTTAGGCATTGAGTTCCACATTCCAACCACCCTCTGGGTGAAAAAGTTCCTCCTCAAATCCCCTCTAAATCTCCTGCCCCTTACCCTGAATCTATGCCCCCTTGTTATTGACCCCCCTACTAAGGGGAAAAGTTCCTCTTTGTCTACCCTATCTATGCCCCTCATCATTTTGTACACCTCAATCAGGTCCCCCCTCAGCCTTCTTTGCTCCAAGGAAAACAACCCCAGCCTGTTTAGTCTTTCTTCATAGCTGAGGCGCTCCATCCCAGGTAACATCCTGGTGAATCTTCTCTGCACCCTCTCCAAAGCAATCACATCCTTCCTATAGTGAGGCGACCAGAACTGCACACAGTACTCCAGCTGTGGCCTCACCAGCGTTTTGTACAGCTCCATCATAACCTCCCTGCTCTTATATTCTATGCCTCGGCTAATGAAGGCAAGTATCCCATATGCCTTTTTAACCACCTTATCTACCTGTTCCGCTGCCTTCAGGGATCTATGTACATGTACACCAAGGTTCCTCTGACCCTCTGTACTTCCTAGGGTCCTACCACTCATTGTGTATTCCCTTGCCTTATTTGTCCGTCCAAAATGCATCACCTCGCACTTTTCAGGGTTAAATTCCATTTGCCACTTTTCCGCCCATCTGACCAACCCATTTATATCGTCCTGTAGCCTGAGGCTTTCCTCCTCGCAATTTACCACCCCACCAATTTTCGTGTCATCTGCGAACTTACTGATCATACCTTTTACATTCTCATCCAAATCATTTATGTAGATCACAAACAACAAGGGACCCAGCACCGATCCCTGAGGTACCCCACTGGACACAGGCTTCCAGTCACAAAAGCAACCTTCGACCATCACCCTCTGCCTCCTGCCACTCAGCCAGTTTAGGATCCAACGCGCCAAGGCACCCTGGATCCCATGGGCTCTTACCTTCTTGACCAGTCTCCTATGCAGGACTTTGTCAAAAGCTTTACTGAAGTCCATGTAAACCACATCCACAGCATTTCCCTCATCCACCCCCCTAGTCACCCCCTCAAAAAATTCAATCAGATTTGTCAGACATGATTTACCCTTGACAAAGCCATGCTGACTATCCCCGATTAATCCTTGCCTCTCCAAGTGGAGACTAATTTTGTCCCTCAGAATTTTTTCCAATAATTTCCCTACCACAGATGTTAGGCTCACTGGCCTGTAATTCCCTGGTTTATCCCTGCTACCCTTCTTGTATAATGGTACTACATTAGCTGTTCTCCAGTCCTCTGGTACATCCCCTGTGGCCAGAGAGATTCTGAAAATTTGTGTCAGAGCCCCTGCAATCTCCTCCTTTGCCTCCCACAGCAGCCTGGGATACATCTCGTCCGGGCCTGGGGATTTATCCACTTTTTGGCCTGCTAAAACCGCTAGCACCTCCTCCCTCTCGATGCTAATATGTTCAAGTATGTCACAGTCCCCTTGCCCGATTTCTATGTCTGCATCGTCTTTCTCCATAGTGAACACAGATGCAAAAAATTCATTTAAAACCCCGCCTACATCATCTGGCTCTACACACAGATTGCCACTTTGGTCCCTAATGGGCCCTACCCTTTCCCTGGTTATCCTCTTGCCCTTAATATACTTATAACACATCTTAGGATTTTCCTTTATTTTGCTCGCCAGTGTTATTTCATGGCCCCTCCTCGCCCTCCTAATTTCTTTTTTAAGTATGCCCCTGCACTTTTTATACTCCTCTAGGGCTTCTTCCGTCTTTAGTCTTTTGTAACTGCCAAAAGCCCCCCTTTTATTTCTAATGCATTTTTGTATATCCCTTGTCATCCAAGGTTCCCTTTGCTTGTTGGTCCCACCCTTGACCTTTACAGGAACATGTTGGCGTTGTACTCTCTCTATTTCCCTTCTGAAAGTCTCCCACTGTTTTGATGTGGATTTTCCTATAAGTAGCTGCTCCCAGTCCACTTTGGCCAGATCCTGCCTTATCATATTAAAACCGGCCTTCCCCCAATTTAGAACCCTTATTTCCGGGCCGTCTTTGTCTTTTTCCATGACCACCTTAAATCTCACCGAATTATGGTCACTGTCGCCAAAATGCTCTCCTACTGATACTTCCACCACTTGCCCGGCTACATTCCCCAGAATTAGGTCCAGTACCGCCCCCTCTCTTGTAGGACTTTCTACATGTTGGCTCAGAAAGCTCTCCTGGATGCACTTTAAGAATTCTGCACCCTCTAAGCCTTTCACACTCTGACTATCCCAATTTATATTGTAGTACCGTAGTCTGATTCTGTTGTATTTTGTACCACATTCTTATTCTGTTGTGGGTATTTATTACCATATTCTGATTCTGTTGTCAGTTTTAAGTACCATATTCTCTTCTGTTGTGGGTATTTAGTACACTATTCCAATTTTGTTGTATGAATAATATATTCTGAATCTTTTGTGAGTATTTATTGCTATGTTCCGATTCTGTTGTGAGTATTTAGTACCTGATTCCAATTCTGTTGTGGGTATTTAGTACCATATTCCGATTCTGTTGTGGGTATTTATTCCCATATTCTGATTCTGTTGTGGGTAGTTAGTACCATATTCCGATTCTGTAATGAGTATTTAGTACCATATTCCGATTCTGTTTTATTTCGTATCATATTCTGATTCTGTTGTGATTATTTAGTACCATTTTGCGATTCTGTTGTATTTAGTACTATTTTCCGATTCTGTTGGATTGTGTACCATATTCTGATTCTGTTTTCTTTAATATCATATTCTATTTCTTTTGTATTTAGTGCTGCATTCCGATTTTGTTTTATTTCGTATCATATTCTGATTCTATTGTCAGTATTTAGTACCATATTCCAATTCTGTTTTATTTCATATCATATTCTGATTCTATTGTCAGCATTTAGTACCATATTCTGATTCTGTTGTATTTAGTACCACATTCCGATTCTGTCATGGGTAGTTAGTACCATATTCCGATTCTGTTGTGGATATTTAGTACCATATTCTGATTCTGTTGTATTTAGTACCATATTCCGATTCTGTTGCACTTAGTACTATATTCTGATATTGTTGTAGTTATTTATTAACATATTCCGATTCTGTTGCACAAGTGCCAGATTCCCATTCTGTCATATTTAGTACCATAGTCAGATTCTGTATTGAGTATTTATATTACAATATTCCAATTCTGTTGTATTTAATACCATATTCCGATTCTGCTGTATTTAGTAGCACAATCCGATTCCGTTGTAAGTATTTAGTACCATAATCCGATTCTGTTGAATTTTGTACCATATTATGATCCTGTCATAAGCATTTGTTTCTGTATTCTGATTCTGTTCCATTGAGTAGAATATTCTGATTCTGTTGTGAATATTTAGTACCATATTCTGATTCTGTTATGAGTAAATACCACCATTTTCCAAATATGTTGTATTCAGCAGCATAATCCTATTCTGTTGTGAGTATTTATCACCATATTCTGATTCTGTTGTGAGTATTTAGTACCATATTCCGAATCTGTTGTATTCAGCACCATATTCTGATTCTGTTGTGAGTATTTTTCACCATATTCCGATTCTGTTGTGAGGATTTAGTACCATATTCCGGTTCTGTTGTATTTAGTATCATATTCCTATTCTGTTGTGAGTATTTAGTACCAGATTCCAATCCTGTTGTGGGTATTTAGTACCATATTCCGATTCTGTTGTGGGTATTTATTCCCATATTCCGATTCTGTTGTGAATACTTAGTACCGTAGTCTGATTCTGTTGTATTTTGTACCACATTCTGATTCTGTTGTGGGTATTTATTACCATATTCTGATTCTGTTGTCAGTTTTAAGTACCATATTCTCTTCTGTTGTGGGTATTTAGTACAATATTCCAATTTTGTTGTATGAATAATATATTCTGAATCTTTTGTGAGTATTTATTGCTATGTTCCGATTCTGTTGTGAGTATTTAGTACCTGATTCCAATTCTGTTGTGGGTATTTAATACCATATTCCGATTCTGTTGTGGGTATTTATTCCCATATTCTGATTCTGTTGTGAGTATTTATTACCATAATCCGATTCTGTTGTGAGTATTTAGTACAATATTCTGATTCTGTTGTGGGTAGTTAGTACCATATTCCAATTCTGTAATGAGTATTTAGTACCATATTACGATTCTGTCGTGGGTAGTTAGTACTATATTCCGATTCTGTTGTATTTAGTATCATATTCCAATTCTGTTTTATTGCGTATCATATTCTGATTCTGTTGTGAGTATTTAGTACCATTTTGCGATTCTGTTGTATTTAGTACTATTTTCCGATTCTGTTGTATTGTGTACCATATTCCGATTCTGTTTTCTTTAATATCATATTCTAGTTCTTTTGTATTTAGTGCTGCATTCCGATTTTGTTTTATTTCGTATCATATTCTGATTCTATTGTCAGTATTTAGTACCATATTCCAATTCTGTTTTATTTTGTCTCATATTCTGACTCTATTGTCAGTATTTAGTACCATATTCCGATTCTGTTGTATTTAGTACCATATTCAGATTCTGTCATGGGTAATTAGTACCATATTCCGATTCTGTTGTGCGTATTTAGTACCATATCCAAATTCTGTGGTATTTAGTACCATATTCAGATTCTGTATTGAGTATTTAGTACAATTTTCCAATTCTGTTTTATTTATTACCATTTTCCGATTCTGTTGTATTTAGTACCAAATTCCGATTCTGTTGTGGGTATTTAGTACCATATTCCGATTCTGTTGTGGGTATTTAGTACCAGATTCTGATTCTGTTGTGGGTATTCAGTACCATATTCCGATTCGGTTGTATTTAGTACCAGATTCAGATTCTGTTGTGGGTATTTAGTACCATATTTCAATTATGTTGTGGGTATTTATTCCCATATTCTGATTCTGTTGTGAGTATTTAGTACCATATTCCGATTCTGTTGTGAGTATTTAGTACCATATTCTGAGTCTGTGGTGAGTATTTAGTACCATATTCTGATTCTGTGGTGAGTATTTAGTACTATATTCTGTTTCTGTTGTATTTAGTACGTTATTCCAAATCTGTTGTATTCAGCACCATAATCCGATTCTGTTGTGGGTATTTATCACCATATTCCGATTCTGTTGTGAGTATTTAGTACCATATTCCAATTCTGTTGTATTTAGTACCATATTCCGATTCTGTCGTGAGTATTTAGTACCATATTCTGATTCTGTGGTGAGTATTTAGTACTGTATTCCGTTTCTGTTGTATTTAGTACCTTATTCCAAATCTGTTGTATTCAGCACCATAATCCGATTCTGTTGTGGGTATTTTCACCATATTCCGATTCTGTTGTGAGTATGTAGTACCATATTCCAATTTTGTTGTGTTTAGTACCATATTCCGATTCGGTTGTGAGTATTTAGTACCATATTCTGATTCTGTGGTGAGTATTTAGTACTATATATCCGTTTCTGTTGTATTTAGTACCTTATTCCAAATGTGTTGTATTCAGCACCATAAACCGATTCTGTTGTGGGTATTTATCACCATATTCCGATTCTGTTGTGAGTATTTAGGACAATATTCCAATTCTGTTGTATTTAGTATCATATTCTGATTCTATTGTGAGTGTTTAGTACTATATTCTGATTCTGTTGTTTTTAGTACCATATTCCGATTCTGTTGCATTTAGTACCATATTCCGACACTGTTGTATTTCGTATCATATTCTGATTCTATTGTCAGTATTTAGTACCATATTCCGATTCTGTTGTATTTAGTACCATATTCCGATTATGTTTTATTTAGTATGATATTCTGATTCTGTTGTATTTAGTACCATATTCTGATTCTGTTATGTTTAATACCATATTCTGATTCTGTTTTATTTAGTACCATGTTCTGATTCTGTCGTATTTAGCATCATATTCCGATTCAGTCGTGAGTATTTAGTACTATATTCCGATTCTGTTGTAATTAGTACCATATTGTGATTCTGTTGTGAGTACTTATTACCATATTCTGAATCGGTTGTATTTAGTACCATATTCCGATTGTTTTGTGTGTAATTCGTACCATATTCTGAATCTGTTGTATTTTGTACCACACTCCAATTCCGTCGTGATTATTTAGTACCATAATGCGATTCTGTTGAATTTTGTACCATATTATGATCTTGTCATAAGCATTTGTTTCTGTATTCTGATTCTGTTCCATTTAGTAGAATATTCCGATTCTGTTGTGAGTATATATCACCATATTCTGATTCTGTTGTGAGTATTTAGTACCATATTCCGAATCTGTTGTATTCAGCACCATATTCAGATTCTGTCATGGGTATTTTTCACCATATTCCGATTCTGTTGTGAGGATTTAGTACCATATTCCGGTTCTGTTGCATTTACTATCATATTCCTATTCTGTTGTGAGTATTTAGTACCAGATTCCAATCCTGTTGTGGGTATTTAGTACCATATTCCAATTCTGTTGTGGGTATTTATTCCCATATTCCGATTCTGTTGTGAATACTTAGTACCGTAGTCTGATTCTGTTGTATTTTGTACCATATTCTGATTCTGTTGTCAGTTTTAAGTACCATATTCTCTTCTGTTGTGGGTATTTAGTACAATATTCCAATTTTGTTGTATGAATAATATATTCTGAATCTTTTGTGAGTATTTATTGCTATGTTCTGATTCTGTTGTGAGTATTTAGTACCTGATTCCAATTCTGTTGTGGGTATTTAGTACCATATTCCGATTCTGTTGTGGGTATTTATTCCCATATTCTGATTCTGTTGTGAGTATTTATTACCATAATCCGATTCTGTTGTGAGTATTTAGTACAATATTCTGATTCTGTTGTGGGTAGTTAGTACCATATTCCAATTCTGTAATGAGTATTTAGTACCATATTACGATTCTGTCGTGGGTAGTTAGTACTATATTCCGATTCTGTTGTATTTAGTATCATATTCCAATTCTGTTTTATTGCGTATCATATTCTGATTCTGTTGTGAGTATTTAGTACCATTTTGCGATTCTGTTGTATTTAGTACTATTTTCCGATTCTGTTGTATTGTGTACCATATTCCGATTCTGTTTTCTTTAATATCATATTCTAGTTCTTTTGTATTTAGTGCTGCATTCCGATTTTGTTTTATTTCGTATCATATTCTGATTCTATTGTCAGTATTTAGTACCATATTCCAATTCTGTTTTATTTTGTCTCATATTCTGATTCTATTGTCAGTATTTAGTACCATATTCCGATTCTGTTGTATTTAGTACCATATTCAGATTCTGTCATGGGTAATTAGTACCATATTCCGATTCTGTTGTGCGTATTTAGTACCATATCCAAATTCTGTTGTATTTAGTACCATATTCAGATTCTGTATTGAGTATTTAGTCCAATTTTCCAATTCTGTTTTATTTACTACCATTTTCCGATTCTGTTGTATTTAGTACCAAATTCTGATTCTGTTGTGGGTATTTAGTACCATATTCCGATTCTGTTGTGGGTATTTAGTACCAGATTCTGATTCTGTTGTGGGTATTCAGTACCATATTCCGATTCGGTTGTATTTAGTACCAGATTCAGATTCTGTTGTGGGTATTTAGTACCATATTTCAATTATGTTGTGGGTATTTATTCCCATATTCTGGTTCTGTTGTGAGTATTTAGTACCATATTCCGATTCTGTTGTGAGTATTTAGTACCATATTCTGATTCTGTGGTGAGTATTTAGTACAGTATTATATTCTGTTTCTGTTGTATTTAGTACGTTATTCCAAATCTGTTGTATTCAGCACCATAATCCGATTCTGTTGTGGGTATTTATCACCATATTCCGATTCTGTTGTGAGTATTTAGTACCATATTCCAATTCTGTTGTATTTAGTACCATATTCCGATTCTGTCGTGAGTATTTAGTACCATATTCTGATTCTGTGGTGAGTATTTAGTACTGTATTCCGTTTCTGTTGTATTTAGTACCTTATTCCAAATCTGTTGTATTCAGCACCATAATCCGATTCTGTTGTGGGTATTTATCACCATATTCCGATTCTGTTGTGAGTATGTAGTACCATATTCCAATTCTGTTGTATTTAGTACCATATTCCGATTCTGTTGTGAGTATTTAGTACCATATTCTGATTCTGTGGTGAGTATTTAGTACTATATTCCGTTTCTGTTGTATTTAGTACCTTATTCCAAATGTGTTGTATTCAGCACCATAAACCGATTCTATTGTGAGTGTTTATCACCATATTCTGATTCTGTTGTGAGTATTTAGTACCATATTCCGAATCTGTTCTATTCAGCACCATATTCAGATTCTGTCGTGGGTATTTTTCACCATATTCCGATTCTGTTGTGAGGATTTAGTACTATATTCTGATTCTGCTGTATTTAGTACCATATTCTGATTCTGTTGTGAGCTCTTATTACTGCATTTCGATTCTGTTGTGTTTAGTACCGTATTCTGATTCTGTTGTATTTCATATCATATTCTGATTCTGTTGTATTTAGTACCATTTTCCGATCCTGTTGTGAATATTTAGTACCATATACCGATTCTGTAGTGAATATTTTGTACTATATTCTGATTCTGCTGTAGTTAGTACGATATTCCGATTCTGTTGTGAGTACTTATTACCATATTCCGATTCAGTTGTGTTTAGTACCATATTCTGATTCTGTTTTATTTAATACCATATTCTGATTCTGTTGTATTTAGTACCATATTCTGATTCTGTTGTATAGCATATTCTGATTCTTTTGTATTTAATACCATATTCTGATTCTGTTGTGAGTATTTAGTTCCATTTTCCGATTCTGTTGTATTTTGTACCATATTCCAATTCTTTTGTGAGGTTTACGTACCATATTCTGATTCTGTTGTGAGTGTTTAGTACCATATTCTGATTCATTTGTGAGTATTTAGTATCATTTTCCGATTTTGTTGTATTTAGTTCCATTTTCCGATTCAATGGTGAAAATTTAGTACCATTTTCCGATTCTGTTGTGAGTATTTAGTACCATTTTCCGATTCTGTTGTGAGTATTTAGTACCATATTCCAATTCTTTTGTGTTTAGTACCGTATTCTGATTCTGTTTTATTTAGTACCATATTCTGATTCTGTTGTATTTAGTACCGTATTCTGATTCTGTTTTATTTAGTACCATATTCCGACTCTGTTGTGTTTAGTACCGTATTCTGATTCTGTTGTATTTCATATCATCACAGAATCACAGAATCACAGAAACCCCACAGTGCAGATAGAGGCCATTTCGGCCCATCGAGCCTGCACCGACACATATCCCACCCGATCCCTGTAACCCCTACACCAACACATATCCCACCCTATCCCCGTAACCCCACGTATTTAATCCCCCTAACACTAAGGGTCAATTTATCATAGCCAATCAACCTAACCCGCACATCTTTGGACTGTGGGAGGAAACCGGAGCACCCGGAGGAAACCCACGCAAACACGGGGAGAATGTGCAAACTCCACACAGACAGTCACCCGAGGCCGGATTCGAACCCGGGTCCCTGGCGCTGTGAGGCAACAGTGCTAACCACTATGCCACCGTGCTGCCCATCATATTCCGATTCTTTTGTATTTAATACCATATTCTGATTCTGTTGTGAGTATTTAGTACCATTTTCCGATTCTACTGTCAGTATTTAGTACCATATTCTGATTCTGTTGTATTTAGTATCATATTCCGATTCTGTAGTGAATATTTAGTACTATATTCTGATTCTGCTGTATTTAGTACCATATTCCGATTCTGTTGTGAGTACTTATTACCATATTCTGATTCGGTTGTATTTAGTATCATATTCCGATTCTATTGTATTTTGTACCATTTTCTGATTCTGTTGTGAGTATTTAGTACCATATTCCGATTCTTTTTTGTTTAGTACCGTATTCTGATTCTGTTTTATTTTGTACCATATTCTGATTCTGTTGTATTTAGTACCATATTCTGATTCTGTTGTATTTAGTACCATATTCTGATTCTGTTGTATTTAACAGCATATTCTGATTCTGTTGTATTTAATATCATATTCCGATTCTTTTGTATTTAATACCATATTCTGATTCTGTTGTGAGCATTTAGTACCATTTTCCAATTCTACTGTCAGTATTTAGTACCATATTCCGATTCTGTTGTATTTAGTATCATATTCTGATTCTGTTGTAATTTGTACCATATTCTGATTCTGTTGTGAGTATTACCATATTCTGATTCTGTCGTATTTTGTACCATTTTCCGATTCTGTGCTATTTAATATCATATTCTGATTCTTTTGTACTTAGTGCTATATTCTGATTCTGTTGTGGGTATTTAGTACCATATTCTGATTCATTTGTGAGTATTTAGTATCATTTTCCGATTTTGTTGTATTTAGTTCCATTTTCCGATTCTATGGTGAACATTTAGTACCATATTCTGAATCTGTTGTATTTATTACCATATTCTGATTCTGTCGTATTTTGTACCATTTTCCGATTCTGTGCTATTTAATATCATATTCTGATTCTTTTGTACTTAGTACTATATTCTGATTCTGTTGTGAGTATTTAGTATTATATTCTGATTCTATTGTGAATATTTACTACCATATTCTGATTCTGTTTTATTTAGTATCATATTCTGATTCTGTTGTGTTTTGTACCATATTCTGATTGTTTTATTTAATATCATTTTCTGATTCTTTTGTATTTAGCTCCATATTCTGATTCTGTGGTGAGTATTTAGTATCATTTTCCAATTCTGTTGTATTTAGTTCCATTTTCCAATTCTATGGTGAACATTTAGTACCATATTCTGATTCTGTTGTGTTTTGTACCATATTCCGATTCTTTTGTGAGGTTTAAGTACCATATCCTGATACTGTGATGAGTATTTAGTTCCATATTCTGATTCTGTCGTGAGTAGTTAGTACCATATTCCAATTCTGTTGTATTTAGTACCATTTTCCGATTCTGTTGTATTGTGTACCATATACTGATTCTGTTTTATTTAATATCATATTCTAGTTCTTTTGTATTTAGTGCCGCATTCCGATTTTGTTTTATTTCGCATCAAATTCTGATTCTATTGTCAGTATTTATTACCATATTCCAATTCTGTTGTATTTAGTACCATTTTCCATTTCTGTTGTATTTAGTAGCATTTTCCGATTCTGTTGTATTTAGTACCATTTTCCGATTATGTTGTGAGTATTTAGTACCATATTCCAATTCTGTTGTATTTAGTACCATATTCCGATTCTGTTGTACTTAGTACCATATTCCGATTCTGTTGTATTTAGTACCATATTCCGATTCTGTTGTATTAGTACCATATTCTGATTCTGTTGTATTTAGTACCATATTCTGATTCTGTTGTATTAGTACCATATTCCGATTCTGTTGTATTAGTACCATATTCCGATTCTGTTGTATTTAGTACCATATTCCGATTCTGTTGTATTTAGTACCATATTCCGATTCTGTTGTATTAGTACCATATTCTGATTCTGTTGTATGGCATTTTCTGATTCTTTTGCAATTAATATCATATTCCAATTCTTTTGTATTTAATACCATATTCTGATTCTGTTGTGAGTATTTAGTACCAATTTCCGATTCTGTTGTATTTACTACCATATTCTGATTCTGTTGTATTTTGTACCATATTCCGATTCTTTCGTGAGGTTTAAGTACCATATTCTGATTCTGTTGTGAGTATTTAGTACCATATTCTGATTCTGTTGTGAGTATTTAGTATCATTTTCCGATTTTGTTGTATTTAGTTCCATTTTCCGATTCTATAGTGAACATTTAGTACCATTTTCCGATTCTGTTGTGAGTATTTAGTACCATATTCCGATTCTTTTGTGTTTAGTACCGTATTCTGATTCTGTTTTATTTAGTACCATATTCTGATTCTGTTGTATTTAGTACCGTATTCTGATTCTGTTTTATTTAGGACCATATTCCGATTCTGTTGTGTTTAGTACCGTATTCTGATTCTGTTGTATTTCATATCATATTCCGATTCTTTTGTATTTAATACCATATTCTGATTCTGTTGTAAGTATTTAGTACCATTTTCCGATCCTGTTGTGAATATTTAGTACCATATTCCAATTCTGTTGTATTTAGTATCATATTCCAATTCTGTCGTGAATATTTAGTACTATATTCTGAATCTGCTGTATTTAGTACCATATTCCGATTCTGTTGTGAATACTTATTACCATATTCCGATTCAGTTGTATTTAGTATCATATTCCGATTCTGTTGTATTTTGTACCATTTTCTGATTCTGTTTTATTTAGTACCATATTCTGATTCTGTTGTATTTAGTAGCATATTCTGATTCTGTGGTATTTAGTACCATATTCTGATTCTGTTGTATTTAATACCATATTCTGATTCTGTTGTATTTAATAGCATATTCTGATTCTGTTGTATTTAATATCATATTCCAATTCTTTTGTATTTAATACCATATTCTGATTCTGTTGTGAGTATTTAGTACCATTTTCCGATTCTACTGTCAGTATTTAGTACCATATTCCGATTCTGTTGTATTTAGTACCATATTCTGATTCTGTTGCATTTAGTACCATATTCTGATTCTGTTGTATTTAGTACCAATTTCCGATTCTACTGTCAGTATTTAGTACCATATTCCGATTCTGTTGTATTTAGTACCATATTCTGACTCTGTTGTATTTAGTATCATATTCTGATTCTGTTGTAATTTGTACCATATTCTGATTCTGTTGTGAGTATTTAGTACCATTTTCTGATTCTACTGTCAGTATTTAGTACCATATTCCGATTCTGTTGTATTTAGTACCATATTCTGATTCTGTTGCATTTAGTACCATATTCTGATTCTGTTGTATTTAGTACCATTTTCCGATTCTACTGTCAGTATTTAATACCATATTCCGATTCTGTTGTATTTAGTACCATATTCTGACTCTGTTGTATTTAGTATCATATTCTGATTCTGTTGTAATTTGTACCATATTCTGATTCTGTTGTGAGTATTTAGTATCATTTTCCGATTTTGTTCTTTTTAGTTCCATTTTCCGATTCTATGGTGAACATTTAGTACCATATTCTGAATCTGTTGTATTTGCTACCATATTCTGATTCTGTTGTATTTTGTACAATATTCCGATTCTTTTGTGAGGTTTAAGTACCATATTCTGATTCTGTTGTGAGTATTTTTTTACCATATTCTGATTCTGTGATGAGTATTTAGTACCATATTCTGATTCTGTCGTGAGTAGTTAGTACCATATTCCAATTCTGTTGTATTTAGTACCATATTCCGATTCTGTTGTATTGTGTACCATATACTGATTCTGTTTTATTTAATATTATATTCTAGTTCTTTTGTATTTAGTGCCGCATTCTGATTTTCTTTTATTTCATATCATATTCTGATTCTATTGTCAGTATTTAGTACCATATTCCAATTCTGTTGCATTTAGTACCATTTTCCAATTCTGTTGTATTTAGTACCATTTTCCGATTATGTTGTGAATATTTAGTACCATATTCCAATTCTGTTGTATTTAGTACCATATCCTGATGCTGTTGTATTTAGTGCCATATTCCGATTCTGTTGTATTTAGTACCATATATTCTGTTGTATTTAGTGCCATATTCCAATTCTGTTGTATTAGTACCATATTCCGATTCTGTTGTATTAGTACTATATTCTGAGTGTGTTGTTTTTAGTACCATATTCTGATTCTGCTGTATTTAGTACCATATTCTGATTCTGTTTTATTTAGTATGATGATGATATACTGATTCTGTTGTATTTTGTACCATATTCTGATTCTGTTGGTGAACATTTAGTACCATATTCTGAATCTGTTGTATTTACTACCATATTCTGATTATGTTGTATTTTGTACCATATTCAGATTCTTTTGTGAGGATTTAGTACCATATTCTGATTCTGTTGTGAGTATTTACTACCATATTCTGATCCTATTTTATTTAGTATCATGTTCTGATTCTGTTGTATTTAGTACCATATTCTGATGCTGTTTTATTTAGTATCATATTCTGATTCTGTTGTATTGAGTATCATATTGCGATTCTGTTGTGAGTACTCATTACCATATTCCGAATCGGTTGTATTTAATACCATATTCCGGTTGTGTTGTGTGTAATTAGTACCATATTCTGAATCTGTTGTATTTTGTACCACACTCCAATTGCGTTGTCATTATTTAGTACAATAATCTGATTCTGTTGAATTTTGTACCATATTATGATCTTGTCATAAGCATTTGTTTCTGTATTCTGATTCTGTTCCATGTAGTAGAATATTCCGATTCTGTTGTATTTTTCACCATATTCTGATTCTGTTGTGAGTATTTAGTACCATATTCCGAATCTGTTGTATTCAGCAACATATTCAGATTCTGTCGTGGGTATTTTTCACCATATTCCGATTTTGTTGTGAGGATTTAGTGCTATATTCTGATTCTGCTGTATTTAGTACCATATTCCGATTCTGTTCTGTTTAGTACCGTATTCTGATTCTGTTGTATTTAGTACCATATTCTGATTCTGTTGTATTTAGTACCATATTCTGATTCTGTTGTATTTAATAGCATATTCTGATTCTGTTGTATTTAATATCATCTTCCGATTCTTTTGTATTTAATACCATATTCTGATTCTGTTGTGAGTATTTAGTACCATTTTCCGATTTTACTGTCAGTATTTAGTACCATATTCTGATTCTGTTGTATTTAGTACCATATTCTGATTCTGTTGCATTTAGTACCATATTCTGATTCTGTTGTGAGTATTTAGTACCATTTTCCGATCCTACTGTCAGTATTTAGTACCATATTCCAATTCTGTTGTATTTAGTACCATATTCTGATTCTGTTGTATTTAGTATCATATTCTGATTCTGTTGTAATTTGTACCATATTCTGATTCTGTTGTGAGTATTTAGTATCATTTTCCGATTTTGTTGTATTTAATTCCATTTTCCAATTCTATGGTGAACATTTAGTACCATATTCTGAATCTGTTGTATTTATTACCATATTCTGATTCTGTCGTATTTTGTACCATTTTCCGATTCTGTGCTTATTAATATCATATTCTGATTCTTTTGTACTTAGTACTATATTGTGATTCTGTTGTGAGTATTTAGTATTATATTCTGATTCTATTGTGAGTATTTACTACCATATTCTGATTCTGTTGTAATTAGTATTATGTTCTAATTCTGTTGAGAGTATTTAGTACCATTTTGCGATTCTGTTGTGTTTAGTAGCATTTTCCAATTCTGTTGTATTGTGTACCATATTCTGATTCTGTTTTATTTAGTATCATATTCTGATTCTGTTGTGTTTTGTACCATATTCTGATTGTTTTATTTAATATCATTTTCTGATTCTTTTGTATTTAGCTCCATATTCTGATTCTGTTGTGAGTATTTAGTATCATTTTCCGATTATGTTGTATTTAGTTCCATTTTCCGATTCTATGGTGAACATTTAGTACGATATTCTGAATCTGTTGTATTTATTACCATATTCTGATTATGTTGTATTTTGTACCATAATCTGATTCTGTTGAGTATTTACTACCATATTCTGATTCTGTTGTATTTACTACCATATTCTGATTCTGTTGTATTTTGTACCATATTCCGATTCTTTTGTGAGGTTTAAGTACCATATTCTGATTCTGTGATGAGTATTTAGTACCATATTCTGATTCTGTCATGAGTAGTTAGTACCATATTCCAATTCTGTTGTATTTAGTACCATTTTCCGATTCTGTTGTATTGTGTACCATATACTGATTCTGTTTTATTTAATATCATATTCTAGTTCTTTTGTATTTAGTGCCGCATTCTGATTTTGTTTTATTTCGTATCATATTCTGATTCTATTGTCAGTATTTAGTACCATATTCCAATTCTGTTGTATTTAGTACCATTTTCCGATTCTGTTGTATTTAGTACCATTTTCCGATTATGTTGTGAGTATTTAGTACCATATTCCAATTCTGTTGTATTTAGTACCATATTCTGATGCTGTTGTATTGAGTGCCATATTCCGATTCTGTTGTATTTGTAATGATATCAGCAAATAGAGATGGTATTTGCCTGTTTGATTATGATGCCTTAATAGCATGTTTGCATGTATTGATTGCTTGTGCCTGACCAGCAGAGGGCATGTGACCAAGAGACAAGCAGTTTGGGTTTGGTTTCAGTTTCATTCTAGATGCATCACAAGCATCGTGTCTCCTGTAAAAGCTGTATAAAAGAGTTGAACAAGCTTTAGATTAAAAGTCATTCTCTTTCATAAATGTCTCGTCATTGAACCCACAAGGAAATCAATACATGGTGTCAGAAGTGATTGAAAGAGATGAAGAGAAAAAATCTGAAGTTAAATCAGCTCTCCACAAATTAGCAAGCCAAAAGAGAACATCGTTGCTTACCATTGGAGAATAGCTAACGAATTGAAAAAATGGAAGGTTTACACCCACCGGCGACGCTTCAGTTGACAGGTAATGTGGCTGAAAATTGGAGAAGGTTCAAACAACGCGTGGGGTTGTATTTATCAGCAATCGGAGCTGACGAGAAAAGTAATAAAAATAAATCGTCACTGTTCTTACATGTCGTGGGTGATGAAGCGCTGGAGGTGTATAATAACTTCACATTCGCTGCTAATGGAGACAAAATGAAGCTAGATAAAATAATGGAACAGTTTGAGGCCTACTGCATACCTAAACGTAACGTGACGTTTGAGAGGCACAGATTTTTCACATGTGTACAGAAAACGGGTGAGACTATTGATCAGTATGTGACTGAACTGAGAAACCAAAGCAAAACATGTGAATTTGGGGGACTGACAGACTCGCTGATAAAAGACAGACTGGTGTGTGGTATTCCAGATAATGGTCTAAGGGAAGGACTGCTAAGAGAGCAAGATCTAGACCTGGGAAAAGCCATAGCACTGTGTAGGGCTACAGAGACTGTGAAGTTGCAGGCAAAGGAGCTGTTCAGTGACAATAGCTGCAACGTGGATGCAGTGAGAATGAACGGACATAAACCGTTTAACAAAAAGAGCGCCAATGTGAAAAAAGAGGCGTGGCCTGCGAACGAAAATGAAAGGGACAATCGAAAGACATGTAGTCGATGCAGTACACAGCATCCACCAAGAAAGTGTCCAGCATATGGGAAAACATGCAATAGTTGCAACAAGAACAACCATTATGCCCGTTGCTGTAAGAACCAAGCGCAACAAAGCAAGGTCCATACAGTAGATGAAAGCGACATAGAGGAGTTCAATGTAGATGTTGTGTCTGAAAACAAAAAAGAAGAAAGAGACTGGATGTTGACACTAAAAGTGAATGACATACACATTCCATTTAAATTGGATACTGGAGCACAAGTTAATGTGATATCAGAGACTGATTTTAAGAAAATTAGACCCAGACCAAAGATACATGGAATCAAAGTGAAAGTGACAGGATACTCAGGTACTGAAATACCAGTGAAAGGAAGAGGCATTGTCAAAGTGACACACAAGGACAGAGAGCACACGTTAGCATTAATCGTGGTGCCAAAGGAGGTGCAAGCCATACTAGGGTTAAAAGCCTGTGAGAGACTGAACCTGGTAAAGAGAGTCCTCGTTGTGGAAAGCAAAGGAGAGACAGTCTATGATGAAATCATGAAAGAGTACAAAGACCTATTTAAGGGTCTAGGCTGCATTCCAGGAGAACACACGATCAGAGTAGATAAAAGTATGACACCGGTCATACATCCATGCAGAAAAGTTCCATTTGCTCTTCAAAAGCAACTGAAGGCAGAGTTGGACAGGATGGAAAGCCTGAACGTGATTCAGAAGATAGATGAGCCAACTGAGTGGGTGAGTTCCCTCGTCGTAGTGGACAAAAAGAATGGAAAGCTCAGAATTTGCCTGGATCCAAGAGATCTAAACATAGCAATAAAGAGAGAGCACTTCAAGCTTCCTACACGTGAGGAAATCATGGCACAGTTTGCAAATGCAAAATATTTCAGCAAGTTAGATGCATCATCAGGATTTTGGCTGGTGAAGCTGGACGAACCAAGTTCAAGGCTGTGCACGTTCAACAGTCCATTTGGCAGATACAGATTCCTAAGGTTACCATTTGGCATTGCCTCAGCTCCTGAAGTGTATCACAAGACTATCCATATGATCTATGAGCACCTGGAGGGAGTTGATACATCAATGGATGACATCATAGTATGGGGAACCATGAGAACTGAGCATGACGAGAGACTGAAAAAAGTGCTGGAAGCAACAAGGAAAACAAACCTGAAGCTGAATAGAGAGAAATGCCAGCTCGGGGTGACAGAACTGACATTCGTGGGAGATATCCTTAGCAGTGAGGGCATCAGACCAGATCCCAGAAAGGTGTCCGCCATTGAGAATATGCCAAAGCCACAATGCAAAAAGGACGTGCAGAAGTTTAATGGAATGATCAACTACATGGGGAAATTCATATCCAACCTCTCAGAAAAGATGGCGCCACTGAGAAGACTAACTGAAAAGAACATAGAATGGGAATGGAATCATGAGCATGAGAAGTCATGGAGCGATTTAAAGAAACTGCTCACAGAGGAACCAGTTCTGAGGTTTTATGACCCAGCGAGACCCATCAAGATATCATCAGATGCATCACAGAATGGGCTCGGTGCTGTTCTTCTGCAAAAATATGACTACTGGCAACCTATTGCATATGCATCGCGCTCAATGACAGACGCGGAGACGCGATATGCTCAAATAGAAAAGGAGCTGCTCAGCATCACATACGCCTGTGAAAGATTTCACCAGTTTGTGGCAGGACAAGCAATCAGTGTAGAGACTGACCATAAGCCCTTGGTTGCATTGTTCCAAAAGCCACTAAATAGCTGTCCGCTTAGAATACAAAGAATGATGATCAGGCTGCAACATTATACACTGAATGTTGCGTACACACCGGGTAAGCTGATGTATACAGCAGACACGTTGTCCAGAGCTGTTGACCCAAGTGAGCCCGCAAACACCACAATGGATGAAAAAGTGAACGCCTACGTGGACATGATCACAAGTGCACTGCCCATAGTAGATGTAAAAATGGAGCTCATAAAGACTGAGACAAACAAAGATGAAACAATGAGACGACTGAGGAAAAGCATCTTGGATGGATGGCCCAACATGAAGCAAGACTGCTCACCTGACATGGCAGAGTACTGGAACTGCAGGGCGGAACTATCAGTGGTCGAAGACATCATCTACAAAGGAAGTAAAATAGCTATCCCAAAGAGTCTGAGAAAAGAGATGTTAAAAAAGATCCATGGAGGACATCTGGGAATCGAAAAGTGTAAGAAAAGAGCACGAGAGGTGATGTACTGGCCACGAATCAATCAAGATGTGACAAATGAGGTGTCAAACTGCACAATATGCCTGAAATATCGAGCAAGCAATCCGGTAGAACCACTAAAGCCACACCCAGCACTAGACAGACCTTACCAGAAGGTAGGCGCTGACCTATTCGTATGTCAAGGGAAGGACTATCTTGTAGTCACAGACTATTACTCCCTGTATCCAGAGGTTTGTAGACTGTACACCACCACTGCAGATGCTGTGATAACATGTATGACAGCCATATTCTCCAGACATGGCGTGGCAAGCGAGGTCTTCACAGACAACGGACCCCAGTTTTACAATGCAAGTTTCCGACACTTTGCCAAAGAGTGGGACTTTGTCCACACAACATCAAGTCCTCACTATCTACAGTCCAATGGACTAGTGGAAAAATCGGTCCAGACAGTGAAAAGACTGATGTACAAGGCAAAAGACAGTGGAACTGACTGCTACCAAAGCATGCTTGTATACCGCACAATGCCGCTCGAGTGTGGTAAGTCACCAGCCCAACTCCTGATGGGACGTCGGCTAAGGTCAAACCTGCACATCCCGGAGAACCTCCTGAAAACAAAAGAGGGGGAGAAAGTGAGGAAGTTCAAAGAACAACAGAAAGAAAAGCAAAAGTACTACTATGACAGAGGAACACAAAACCTACCTGAACTCCACACTGGTGACCAAGTAAGGTTCAAAGACAAAACAAACACATGGACTCAGAAGGGAACTGTCCTGAGTGAAGTTCAACCAAGATCATACACCATTCAGACAGATGAGGGTGCTGTTCTGAGAAGAAATCGTCGAGATCTTCTCATGGGACCAGCCACAGCAGGTCAAGAGACTGATACTGTTGAGCAACCTGATCACACAGCTGAGAACCAATCATCTGAGGCAACAACTCAGATTCAAGGACAATCAATCAGAAAATCCTCAAGACATGTGAAGCCTCCTGAGAGACTCATTGAGCAAATTTGAAGACTATTGTTATAGAAGGAAGTAATGTTATCTTATTCTTTCTTCAAGTTCTAGTGTATTGACATATTTCATGTGAACACACAAAGCAAGGTTAAAAAACCTTGATCATGATAATGATAATGTAAGTTCATTAAGTGTTACAGTTAAAATGCAGATTAATACAAAGAAAACATGTTGTTAGTTAAAAGTAAAATACTTCTGTTTTAAGAAAAGGAGATGTAATGATATCAGCAAATAGAGATGGTATTTGCCTGTTCGATTACGATGCCTTAATAGCATGTTTGCATGTATTGATTGCTTGTGCCTGACCAGCAGAGGGCATGTGACCGAGAGACAAGTAGTTTGGGTTTGGTTTCAGTTTCGTTCTAGATGCATCACAAGCATCGTGTCTCCTGTAAAAGCTGTATAAAAGAGTTGAACAAACTTTAGATTAAAAGTCATTCTCTTTCATAAATGTCTCGTCATTGAACCCACAAAGGAATCAATACAGTATTTAGTACCATATTCCGATTCTGTTGTATTTAGTGCCATATTCCGATTCTGTTGTATTAGTACCATATTCCGATTCTGTTGTATTAGTACCATATTCTGAGTGTATTGTTTTTAGTACCATATTCTGATTCTGCTGTATTTAGTACCATATTCCGATTCTGTTTTATTTCGTATGATGATATACTGATTCTGTTGTATTTTGTACCATATTCTGATTCTGTTGTATTTAGTAATATATTTTGATTCTGTTGTATTTACTGCCATATTCTGATTCTTTTGTATTTAGCTGCATATTCTGATTCTGTTGTATTAGAACCATATTCTGAGTGTGTTGTTTTTAGTACCATATTCTGATTCTGCTGTATTTACTACCATATTCTGATTCTGTTGTATTTTGTACCATATTCCGATTCTTTTGCGAGGTTTAAATACCATATTCTGATTCTGTTGTGAGTATTTAGTACCATATTCTGATTCTGTTTTGAGTATTTTTTACCACATTCTGATTTTGTTTTATTAAATATCATATTCTGATTCTGTTGTATTTAGTACCATTTTCCGATTCTGTTGTATTTAGTATCATTTTCTGATTCTGTTGTATTTAGTTCCATTTTCCGATTCTATGGTGAACATTTAGTACCATATTCTGAATCTGTTGTATTTACTACCATATTCTGATTATGTTGTATTTTGTACCATATTCAGATTCTTTTCTGAGGATTTAGTACCATATTCTGATTCTGTTGTGAGTATTTACTACCATATTCTGATCCTATTTTATTTAGTATCATGTTCTGATTCTGTTGTATTTATCACCATATTCTGATTCTGTTGTGAATATTTAGTACCATATTCCGAATCTGTTGTATTCAGCACCATATTCAGATTCTGTCGTGGGTATTTTTCACCATATTCCGATTTTGTTATGAGGATTTAGTACTATATTCTGATTCTGCTGTATTTAGTACCATATTCCGATTCTGTTGTGTTTAGTACCGTATTCTGATTCTGTTGTATTTCAGATCATATTCTGATTCTTTTGTGTTTAATACCATATTCTGATTCTGTTGTGAGTATTTAGTACCATTTTCCGATCCTGTTGTGAATATTTAGTATCATATTCCGATTCTGTTGTGAGTATTTAGTACTATATTCTGATTGTACTGTATTTAGTACCATATTCCGATTCTGTTGTGAGTACTTATTACCATATTCCGATTCGGTTGTATTTAGTATCATATTCCGATTCTGTTGTATTTTGTACCATTTTCCGATTCTGTTGAGTATTTTGTACCATATTCCGATTCTTTTGTGTTTAGTACCGTATTCTGATTCTGTTTTATTTAGTACCATATTCTGATTCTGTTGTATTTAGTACCATATTCTGATTCTGTTGTATTTAGTACCCTATTCTGATTCTGTGGTGCGTATTTAGTACCATATTCTGATTCTGTTGTATTTAATAGCATATTCTGATTCTGTTGTATTTAATATCATATTCTGATTCTTTTGTATTTAATACCATATTCTGATCCTGTTGTGAGTATTTAGTACCATTTTCCAATTCTACAGTCAGTATTTAGTACCATATTCCGATTCTGTTGTATTTAGTACTATATTCTGATTCTGTTGCATTTAGTACCATATTCTGATTCTGTTGTATTTAGTATCATATTCTGATGTGAGTATTTAGTATCATTTTCCGATTCTGTTGTATTTAGTTCCATTTTCCAATTCTATGGTGAACATTTAGTACCATATTCTGATTCTGTTGCATTTAGTACCATATTCTGATTCTGTTGTATTTAGTATCATATTCTGATTCTGTTGTATTTTGTACCATATTCTGATGTGAGTATTTAGTATCATTTTCCGATTCTGTTGTATTTAGTTCCATTTTCCAATTCTATGGTGAACATTTAGTACCATATTCTGATTCTGTTGTAATTAGTATTATATTCTGATTCTGTTGTGTTTTGTACCATATTCTGATTGTTTTATTTAATATCATTTTCTGATTCTTTTGTATTTAGCTCCATATTCTGATTCTGTTGTGAGTATTTAGTATCATTTTCCGATTCTGTTGTATTTAGTTCCATTTTCCGATTCTATGGTGAACATTTAGTACCATATTCTGAATCTGTTGTATTTACTACCATATTCTGATTATGTTGTATTTTGTACCCTATTCAGAATATTTTGTGAGGATTTAGTACCATATTCTGAATCTGTTGTGAATATTTACTGCCATATTCTGATCCTATTTTATTTAGTATCATTTTCTCATTCTGTTGTATTTAGTACCATATTATGATTCTGTTTTGTTTAGTATCATATCCTGATTCTGTTGTATTTTGTACCATATTCCGATTCTGTTTTATTTAATATTATATTCTGATTCTTTCGTATTTAGTAACATATTCTGATTCTGTTGTATTTAGTACCGTAATCCAATTCTGTTGTATTTAGTATCATATTCTGATTCTGTTGTATTAGTACCATATTCTGATTCTGTTTTATTTAGTATCATATTCTGATTCTGTTTTGTTTAGTAACATATTCCGACACTGTTGTATTTCGTATCATATTCTGATTCTACTGTCAGTATTTAGTACCATATTCCGATTCTGTTGTATTTGGTACCATATTCCGATTATGTTTTATTTAGTATGATATTTTGATTCTGTTGTACTTAGTACCATATTCTGATTCTGTTGTGTTTGGTACCATATTCCGATTATGTTTTATTTAATACCATATTCTGATTCTGTTTTATTTAGTACCATGTTCTGATTCTGTTGTATTTAGCATCATATTCCGATTCTGTGGTGAGAATTTAGTACTATGTTCCGATTCTGTTGTATTGAGTACCATATTCCAATTCTGTTGTGAGTACTTATTACCATATTCCGAATCGGTTGTATTTAGTACCATATTCCGATTGTGTTGTGTGTAATTAGTACCATATTCTGAATCTGTTGTATTTTGTACCACACTCCAATTGCGTTGTGATTATTTAGTACCATAATCTGATTCTGTTGAATTTTGTACCATATTATGATCTTGTCATAAGCATTTGTTTCTGTATTCTGATTCTGTTCCATTTAGTAGAATATTCCGATTCTGTTGTATTTATCACCATATTCTGGTTCTGTTGTGAGTATTTAGTACCATATTCCAAATCTGTTGTATTCAGCACCATATTCAGATTCTGTCCTGGGTATTTTTCACCATATTCCGATTCTGTTGTGAGGGTTTAGTACTATATTCTGATTCTGCTGTATTTAGTACCATATTCCGATTCTGTTGTGTTTAGTACCGTATTCTGATTCTGTTGTATTTCATATCATATTCTGATTCTTTTGTATTTAATACCATATTCTGATTCTGTTGTGAGTATTTAGTACCATTTTCCGATCCTGTTGTGAATATTTAGTACCATATTCCGATTCTGTTGTATTTAGCATCATATTCCGATTCTGTTGTGAGTATTTAGTACTATATTCTGATTCTGCTGTATTTAGTACCATATTCCAATTCTGTTGTGAGTACTTATTACCATATTCTGATTCGGTTGTATTTAGTATCATATTCCGATTCTGTTGTATTTAGTACCATATTCCAATTCTTTTGTGTTTAGTATCGTATTCTGATTCTGTTTTATTTAGTACCATATTCCGATTCTGTTGTATTTAGTACTATATTCTGATTCTATTGTATTTACTACCATATTCTGATTCTGTTGTAATTAGTATTATATTCTGATTCTGTTGTGAGTATTTAGTATCACTTTCCGATTTGTTGTATTTAGTTCCATTTTCCGATTCTATGGTGAACATTTAGTACCATATTCTGAAACTGTTGTATTTATTACCATATTCTGATTCTGTTGTATTTTGTACCATTTACCGATTCTGTGCTATTTAATATCATATTCTGATTCTATTGTATTTACTACCATATTCTGATTCTGTTGTAATTAGTATTATATTCTGATTCTGTTGCGTTTTGTACCATATTCTGATTGTTTTATTTGATATCATTTTCTGATTCTTTTGTATTTAGCTCCATATTCTGATTCTGTTGTGAGTATTTAGTATCATTTTCCGATTCTGTTGTATTTAGTTCCATATTCCGATTCTATGCTGAACATTTAGTACCATACTCTGATTCTGTTGTATTTAGTACCATATTCTGATTCTGTTTTATTTAGTATCATATTCTGATTCTGTTGTATTTTGTACCATATTCCGATTCTGTTTTATTTAATACATATTCTGATTCTTTCATATTTAGTAACATATTCTGATTCTGTTGTGCGTATTTAGTACCATGTTCCGATTCTGTTGTATTTTGTACCATATTCCGATTCTTTTCGTGAGATTTTAATACCATATTCTGATTCTGTGGTGAGTATTTAGTACCATATTCTGATTCTGTTGTGAGTATTTACTACCATATTCTGATCCTATTTTATTTAGTATTATATTCTGATTCTGTTGTGTTTTGTACCATATTCTGATTGTTTTATTTAATATCATTTTCTGATTCTTTTGTATTTAGCTCCATATTCTGATTCTGTTGTGAGTATTTAGTATCATTTTCCGATTCTGTTGTATTTAGTTCCATTTTCCGATTCTATGGTGAACATTTAGTACCATATTCTGAATCTGTTGTATTTACTACCATATTCTGATTATGTTGTATTTTGTACCCTATTCAGAATATTTTGTGAGGATTTAGTACCATATTCTGAATCTGTTGTGAATATTTACTGCCATATTCTGATCCTATTTTATTTAGTATCATTTTCTCATTCTGTTGTATTTAGTACCATATTATGATTCTGTTTTGTTTAGTATCATATCCTGATTCTGTTGTATTTTGTACCATATTCCGATTCTGTTTTATTTAATATTATATTCTGATTCTTTCGTATTTAGTAACATATTCTGATTCTGTTGTATTTAGTACCGTAATCCAATTCTGTTGTATTTAGTATCATATTCTGATTCTGTTGTATTAGTACCATATTCTGATTCTGTTTTATTTAGTATCATATTCTGATTCTGTTTTGTTTAGTAACATATTCCGACACTGTTGTATTTCGTATCATATTCTGATTCTACTGTCAGTATTTAGTACCATATTCCGATTCTGTTGTATTTGGTACCATATTCCGATTATGTTTTATTTAGTATGATATTTTGATTCTGTTGTACTTAGTACCATATTCTGATTCTGTTGTGTTTGGTACCATATTCCGATTATGTTTTATTTAATACCATATTCTGATTCTGTTTTATTTAGTACCATGTTCTGATTCTGTTGTATTTAGCATCATATTCCGATTCTGTGGTGAGAATTTAGTACTATGTTCCGATTCTGTTGTATTGAGTACCATATTCCAATTCTGTTGTGAGTACTTATTACCATATTCCGAATCGGTTGTATTTAGTACCATATTCCGATTGTGTTGTGTGTAATTAGTACCATATTCTGAATCTGTTGTATTTTGTACCACACTCCAATTGCGTTGTGATTATTTAGTACCATAATCTGATTCTGTTGAATTTTGTACCATATTATGATCTTGTCATAAGCATTTGTTTCTGTATTCTGATTCTGTTCCATTTAGTAGAATATTCCGATTCTGTTGTATTTATCACCATATTCTGGTTCTGTTGTGAGTATTTAGTACCATATTCCAAATCTGTTGTATTCAGCACCATATTCAGATTCTGTCCTGGGTATTTTTCACCATATTCCGATTCTGTTGTGAGGGTTTAGTACTATATTCTGATTCTGCTGTATTTAGTACCATATTCCGATTCTGTTGTGTTTAGTACCGTATTCTGATTCTGTTGTATTTCATATCATATTCTGATTCTTTTGTATTTAATACCATATTCTGATTCTGTTGTGAGTATTTAGTACCATTTTCCGATCCTGTTGTGAATATTTAGTACCATATTCCGATTCTGTTGTATTTAGCATCATATTCCGATTCTGTTGTGAGTATTTAGTACTATATTCTGATTCTGCTGTATTTAGTACCATATTCCAATTCTGTTGTGAGTACTTATTACCATATTCTGATTCGGTTGTATTTAGTATCATATTCCGATTCTGTTGTATTTAGTACCATATTCCAATTCTTTTGTGTTTAGTATCGTATTCTGATTCTGTTTTATTTAGTACCATATTCCGATTCTGTTGTATTTAGTACTATATTCTGATTCTATTGTATTTACTACCATATTCTGATTCTGTTGTAATTAGTATTATATTCTGATTCTGTTGTGAGTATTTAGTATCATTTTCCGATTTGTTGTATTTAGTTCCATTTTCCGATTCTATGGTGAACATTTAGTACCATATTCTGATTCTGTTGTATTTATTACCATATTCTGATTCTGTTGTATTTAGTACCCTATTCTGATTCTGTGGTGCGTATTTAGTACCATATTCTGATTCTGTTGTATTTAATAGCATATTCTGATTCTGTTGTATTTAATATCATATTCTGATTCTTTTGTATTTAATACCATATTCTGATCCTGTTGTGAGTATTTAGTACCATTTTCCAATTCTACAGTCAGTATTTAGTACCATATTCCGATTCTGTTGTATTTAGTACTATATTCTGATTCTGTTGCATTTAGTACCATATTCTGATTCTGTTGTATTTAGTATCATATTCTGATGTGAGTATTTAGTATCATTTTCCGATTCTGTTGTATTTAGTTCCATTTTCCAATTCTATGGTGAACATTTAGTACCATATTCTGATTCTGTTGCATTTAGTACCATATTCTGATTCTGTTGTATTTAGTATCATATTCTGATTCTGTTGTATTTTGTACCATATTCTGATGTGAGTATTTAGTATCATTTTCCGATTCTGTTGTATTTAGTTCCATTTTCCAATTCTATGGTGAACATTTAGGGCTAGATTTTCAGTTTAGGCAGTTTTGGGGCGCTAGCTTTAGCGCCCGCCCGAAGTTAGCGCCCGCCCCAAAGTAGCGCCCCGTTGCCGGGAATTCAGTGGCTTCGCCCTAAGAGGTTGGTGGAGCGCTAAAAGAGGCGTTCCACTACTCTCTTTAGGCGCTAAGCCGGCGGTCCAGAGGGATAGCGCCCAGGCGGGGCGCAGCACGGGTGCGGTCATTTTTGCACTGACAGCAGACCCCGTGGTGCCGACCAGCTCTTAAAGGGGGAAGGGACGAATTAGTCTGCTGCCACGCCCTGCACACTGCAGCCTTGCAAAGAGGCCTCAACACTACTGCTCAGCCCCAGGGAGTCATGGCAACGCCAGAGAAGGCCCGTCAGCGTGCCCTGCGCTTCTCAGAGGGTGATCTGGACATCATGCTCACAGCTCTGGAGGTGAGGCGCAAGATCTTGTTTCCAGACAGTGGGAGGAATCCAACCCACCACGACTACACCAAAGCCTGGAAGCAGATCGCCCAGAGGGTGACATTCACCGGCGAGGCCCCCAGGACCCACACACAATGCCGTAAGAAGTACAACGATCTGACCAGGATTGTGAGGGTGAGTAGCCTTTCCAGTCTCCTCCTCATTCTTGCATGTACACCTGACATGATGGGCAAAGGGACCTGAAAGTCCTTTTGGCCAGCCCTCAGCCAGCAGCATTGGGACAGTCATGAGCATCAAATGGCCATTCGGCACTCTACACTTTGGCCAAGCTATTCCACCATGGGAGGCAGTGCACACTACATCAGGGCTTCACTCTGTCCAAGCTATTCCACCATGGGAGGCAGTGCACACTACATCAGGGCTTCACTCTGTCCAAGCTATTCCACCATGGGAGGCAGTGCACACTACATCAGGGCTTCACTCTGTCCAAGCTATTCCACCATGGGAGGCAGTGCACACTACATCAGGGCTTCACTCTGTCCAAGCTATTCCACCATGGGAGGCAGTGCACACTACATCAGGGCTTCACTCTGTCCAAGCTATTCCACCATGGGAGGCAGTGCACACTACATCAGGGCTTCACTGCGCCCTTACAGCCCGTCCTTTCTCTTGCAGGCTAAAGTAGCGTTTAATCGCCAGGCCCGTGCCAGGGGTGGCCGCGCCAAGCTGCAGAAGCTCACTCGGCTGGAGGAGCGCGTGTGTGTGCTCATGGGAGCACGTGTGATTGTCCCCACAGCGTGCGGTGTATCCGACCCTCCACTGCCCGGCAATGGTAAGGACCTCGCCTTTTGGCCCTCTCGCGTCGCACTGGCCCATCCGAGCTACCTCCTTTGCCACTGTCCCACCAATGCGCTGAATCCCACCAGTCCTAACTCCCTCGCTGACGCCGTCTCCTCACTCTGAAGCTACTCTTGTGCATTCCTGCTTTCAGCTGGTGACGACCAGGACCCTGAGGCTGCCAGTGACAGCACCTCCAACCAGGAGGAGGAGGAGGAGCAAGCCGGACCTTCGGGGGAACAGTCACGTCCCGCAGGAGAGGAGGAAATGCTCGACACCTCCTCACTGGACGAGTGCCTGGAGGAACTGTCGCAGGGCAATGCAGCTTCTGGGACCAGTGGCGTCCAGCCACCCAGCAGCCGTGCGCGTGGCCCGCGGCCTTCCCCCCAAAGGGGGGAAGGATCAGAGGGGAGTGCTGCTGCTCGGCACACTCGCCGTCACCAACGCGGCAAGGGTCCCCTAGTTCGGCCCCCTCCTCCCCAGCGGGAGAGTCGCGACTCCAGTCCGGACACCTTCACTTCGGAGGAGGTGCGGAAGCTCGATCAGATGGCCGACGACTCGGACCGGCGCCACACGGAGCTCATGAGCGTGGTGGGGCGCATGCCTGAGGCCATCGAGTCGCTGGCGACCAGTGTGCGCGAGTTCGGGGCAGCAACTGCCGTGACTGGCCGCATGCTAACTGATGCCGTCAAGACCCTGGTGGATGTGATGCGCGCGCACACCAGGACCAGAGGGCCACTCACTGCTGCCACACGCGCTGTCTCAGGCAGGCATCGCCAGGGCAGGCGCCGCGCTGGACCATCCCAGCAAGCCGGCCGTCGGCTGATTGCTGCGGATCCTGCAGTGCGGGCCCGGCCGAGTGCCACCGCGCCACAGCACCAGCCAGCGCATCCCAGACGCCAGCTGGCCCACATTGCACCATCCGTCGCCGCCATTCCCCCTCTGGGGCGTCAAGGGCAAGCGGCTGCAGCTGATGGTGGCCAGGCTCAGGCGCGCCACTCAGGAGACGGCCCCTCGAGGCCCAAACGCCGTGTAGGCCGCCCCCCAGCGGCATCTGGCGGAAGGGCATCTGAGCCTCAGGCGCCTTCCCCCAGCCTCGCAGCAGCCACTGGGCAGAGCTTGCGAAGGAGCAGCAGGCAGGGCAGGGGAGGCAAAATGCTGGCCAAGGTCTCGCCCTCGCGGGCCACTCAGTAGAGGGTGTGGCCAGCTTTCCTTTAATATGGCGGTGGCCATCTTTATTTTGCCCATGGTTGTGCTTTTGGAGGGCTTTTTTTTTGCGTTAGGCCGACGTTGAGGCCCGGTTTCAATAAAGGTGGAGTGGCTCCTCCCCAGTTTGTGGGAGTGAGTCGTTTGTTGGGCTTTTTGTGGGGCCCGTTTATTGTTTTTGGGGATTCATGTGGGAAGGGCTTTTCATTTTTGTTTAATAAAAAATTATCTTTATTCATGCAGTCTCCATGGTTGTTCTTCTTAGTGTTTGTTGGCTTCGCCGGCTGAGGGCTTGCGGAGCGGCTGCATTCATCTTCCCTCATGGCCCCTGGCCATTCCCTGACAGGGGGCTTAGAAGTACCGTGTAATAAGGTGGCGTCGTGCGGCCCTTGGCCCTGGTCGCTCCCTCCTGGGAACGTACTCCTGCTCCTCCTCCTCCTCCTCCTCCTCCTCCTCATGCTCCTCCTGCTCCTCCTCCTGAGGTGCTGGTCCAACGTCAGGTGGCAGTGCCTGAGTCCTGCGGATAGCCAGGTTGTGTAGCATGCAGCAAACCACCACAAATTGGGAGACCCGGTCCGGCGAATACTGGAGAGCTCCTCCGGAGCGATCAAGGCAGCGGAACCGCTGCTTGAGGACCCCAATAGTTAGCTCGATGATGTTGCGGGTGGTTTGATGGCTCTCGTTGTAGGCCTCTTCAGCAGCGGTCCTGGGCGCGCGGAGCGGGGTCATGAGCCAGGTGCACAAAGGATAGCCTTTGTCCCCGAGTAGCCATCCTCTTGGGGGAGGCTGTGCCTGGAACATGTCATGCACAGTACTCTGCCGCAGGATAAAGGCATCGTGGCTGCTGCCTGGGAAGCTGGCATTGACTGCCATGATGCGCTGCTTGTGGTCACAGACCAGCTGCACATTCAGAGAATGGTAGCCCTTCCTGTTGCGATACTGCTCGCCATGCTCCAGAGGGGCCCGCAAAGCCACATGCGTACAGTCAATGGCGCCCTGCACCAAGGGGAATTCCCCGAGTCTGGAAAATCCCAATGCGCGCTGATGCTGGCTCTCCAGGGCCATGGGGAAGGAGATGAATTGGCTTCTCCTTCTGAACAGTGCTTCGGTCACCTGGCGGATGCAGCGATGCGCGCCGTACTGGGAGATGTTTGCTATGTCCCCAGCAGCGTATTGGAAGGAGCCGGTGGCATAGAAGTTCAATGCCACCGTCACCTTCACTTCCACCGACAGAGACGTCCTGCACCTGAGCTTTGGCCGCAGATCTCGGCGAAGCAGGTGGCAGATCTCTGCAATCACCCCCTTCCGGAATCGGAGCCTTTTAACACATCGCGCGGCACTCATGTTTAGGTAGGAGCGCTGCTGGCGGTATAGCCTGACTGGGTAAGGCCTACGTGGCCGACGCCTGTAGCCCCCTCTGCCTCTAGCCAGGGCTGCCCCTCTCACAATACGTCTGCGAGCCCTACGGACATGGAGCTGCAGCTCCGCGTTGGCACCCCATGCAACCCCCATCAAATCCTGGCAAACACTCTAATTTCCAAATGGCCACTTGCAGCGCTGTTGCCTGAGTCCAAAAATACCTGGCTCTTGCTGCTTGAAACCAGTTAGCTATCCTCCTTGTTGTGTCTCCAGAAATGCGTTGCACAAGACTGTTTTCTGAAATAATGGATGGCCTTTATACTGGAGAGGACGTTCCCTTTAATTAGCGCCCCCTGGGGCCCGCGCTGGTTGTGTTGCGTTCCTTTTTCCAAACGCTCCGGCCGCCCGCCGCACAATGGGGCGGTCCGACTGAAGTTTGCAATCGGGGCGGCCAAAGGGCGTTGCACGAGGATGTGACGTCATTTTCTGCGCGCGCATCCGGGCGGGCGCTAAACTTTGCGCCGGCGCTAACGGGCAACTTAATTTGGGGCGGGGCGCAAACTGCGCTGCGCCCGGGCGCTACACGCATAGCGCCCGGAAATCACTTCTCTTAAGGCGCTAACTGCTGGCGCAAGCAACTGAAAATCTAGCCCTTAGTACCATATTCTGATTCTGTTGTAATTAGTATTATATTCTGATTCTGTTGTGTTTTGTACCATATTCTGATTGTTTTATTTAATATCATTTTCTGATTCTTTTGTATTTAGCTCCATATTCTGATTCTGTTGTGAGTATTTAGTATCATTTTCCGATTCTGTTGTATTTAGTTCCATTTTCCGATTCTATGGTGAACATTTAGTACCATATTCTGAATCTGTTGTATTTACTACCATATTCTGATTATGTTGTATTTTGTACCCTATTCAGAATATTTTGTGAGGATTTAGTACCATATTCTGAATCTGTTGTGAATATTTACTGCCATATTCTGATCCTATTTTATTTAGTATCATTTTCTCATTCTGTTGTATTTAGTACCATATTATGATTCTGTTTTGTTTAGTATCATATCCTGATTCTGTTGTATTTTGTACCATATTCCGATTCTGTTTTATTTAATATTATATTCTGATTCTTTCGTATTTAGTAACATATTCTGATTCTGTTGTATTTAGTACCGTAATCCAATTCTGTTGTATTTAGTATCATATTCTGATTCTGTTGTATTAGTACCATATTCTGATTCTGTTTTATTTAGTATCATATTCTGATTCTGTTTTGTTTAGTAACATATTCCGACACTGTTGTATTTCGTATCATATTCTGATTCTACTGTCAGTATTTAGTACCATATTCCGATTCTGTTGTATTTGGTACCATATTCCGATTATGTTTTATTTAGTATGATATTTTGATTCTGTTGTACTTAGTACCATATTCTGATTCTGTTGTGTTTGGTACCATATTCCGATTATGTTTTATTTAATACCATATTCTGATTCTGTTTTATTTAGTACCATGTTCTGATTCTGTTGTATTTAGCATCATATTCCGATTCTGTGGTGAGAATTTAGTACTATGTTCCGATTCTGTTGTATTGAGTACCATATTCCAATTCTGTTGTGAGTACTTATTACCATATTCCGAATCGGTTGTATTTAGTACCATATTCCGATTGTGTTGTGTGTAATTAGTACCATATTCTGAATCTGTTGTATTTTGTACCACACTCCAATTGCGTTGTGATTATTTAGTACCATAATCTGATTCTGTTGAATTTTGTACCATATTATGATCTTGTCATAAGCATTTGTTTCTGTATTCTGATTCTGTTCCATTTAGTAGAATATTCCGATTCTGTTGTATTTATCACCATATTCTGGTTCTGTTGTGAGTATTTAGTACCATATTCCAAATCTGTTGTATTCAGCACCATATTCAGATTCTGTCCTGGGTATTTTTCACCATATTCCGATTCTGTTGTGAGGGTTTAGTACTATATTCTGATTCTGCTGTATTTAGTACCATATTCCGATTCTGTTGTGTTTAGTACCGTATTCTGATTCTGTTGTATTTCATATCATATTCTGATTCTTTTGTATTTAATACCATATTCTGATTCTGTTGTGAGTATTTAGTACCATTTTCCGATCCTGTTGTGAATATTTAGTACCATATTCCGATTCTGTTGTATTTAGCATCATATTCCGATTCTGTTGTGAGTATTTAGTACTATATTCTGATTCTGCTGTATTTAGTACCATATTCCAATTCTGTTGTGAGTACTTATTACCATATTCTGATTTGGTTGTATTTAGTATCATATTCCGATTCTGTTGTATTTAGTACCATATTCCAATTCTTTTGTGTTTAGTATCGTATTCTGATTCTGTTTTATTTAGTACCATATTCCGATTCTGTTGTATTTAGTACTATATTCTGATTCTATTGTATTTACTACCATATTCTGATTCTGTTGTAATTAGTATTATATTCTGATTCTGTTGTGAGTATTTAGTATCATTTTCCGATTTGTTGTATTTAGTTCCATTTTCCGATTCTATGGTGAACATTTAGTACCATATTCTGAAACTGTTGTATTTATTACCATATTCTGATTCTGTTGTATTTTGTACCATTTACCGATTCTGTGCTATTTAATATCATATTCTGATTCTATTGTATTTACTACCATATTCTGATTCTGTTGTAATTAGTATTATATTCTGATTCTGTTGCGTTTTGTACCATATTCTGATTGTTTTATTTGATATCATTTTCTGATTCTTTTGTATTTAGCTCCATATTCTGATTCTGTTGTGAGTATTTAGTATCATTTTCCGATTCTGTTGTATTTAGTTCCATATTCCGATTCTATGCTGAACATTTAGTACCATACTCTGATTCTGTTGTATTTAGTACCATATTCTGATTCTGTTTTATTTAGTATCATATTCTGATTCTGTTGTATTTTGTACCATATTCCGATTCTGTTTTATTTAATACATATTCTGATTCTTTCATATTTAGTAACATATTCTGATTCTGTTGTGCGTATTTAGTACCATGTTCCGATTCTGTTGTATTTTGTACCATATTCCGATTCTTTTCGTGAGATTTTAATACCATATTCTGATTCTGTGGTGAGTATTTAGTACCATATTC
The DNA here is from genome assembly GCF_052327205.1 of Somniosus microcephalus. NCBI lineage: Eukaryota > Metazoa > Chordata > Chondrichthyes > Squaliformes > Somniosidae > Somniosus > Somniosus microcephalus. The sequence goes on along the minus strand of NC_140999.1, from coordinate 164,686,998 downwards.
TGATTCTGTTGTGAGTATTTACTACCATATTCTGATCCTATTTTATTTAGTATTATATTCTGATTCTGTTGTGTTTTGTACCATATTCTGATTGTTTTATTTAATATCATTTTCTGATTCTTTTGTATTTAGCTCCATATTCTGATTCTGTTGTGAGTATTTAGTATCATTTTCCGATTCTGTTGTATTTAGTTCCATTTTCCGATTCTATGGTGAACATTTAGTACCATATTCTGAATCTGTTGTATTTACTACCATATTCTGATTATGTTGTATTTTGTACCCTATTCAGAATATTTTGTGAGGATTTAGTACCATATTCTGAATCTGTTGTGAATATTTACTGCCATATTCTGATCCTATTTTATTTAGTATCATTTTCTCATTCTGTTGTATTTAGTACCATATTATGATTCTGTTTTGTTTAGTATCATATCCTGATTCTGTTGTATTTTGTACCATATTCCGATTCTGTTTTATTTAATATTATATTCTGATTCTTTCGTATTTAGTAACATATTCTGATTCTGTTGTATTTAGTACCGTAATCCAATTCTGTTGTATTTAGTATCATATTCTGATTCTGTTGTATTAGTACCATATTCTGATTCTGTTTTATTTAGTATCATATTCTGATTCTGTTTTGTTTAGTAACATATTCCGACACTGTTGTATTTCGTATCATATTCTGATTCTACTGTCAGTATTTAGTACCATATTCCGATTCTGTTGTATTTGGTACCATATTCCGATTATGTTTTATTTAGTATGATATTTTGATTCTGTTGTACTTAGTACCATATTCTGATTCTGTTGTGTTTGGTACCATATTCCGATTATGTTTTATTTAATACCATATTCTGATTCTGTTTTATTTAGTACCATGTTCTGATTCTGTTGTATTTAGCATCATATTCCGATTCTGTGGTGAGAATTTAGTACTATGTTCCGATTCTGTTGTATTGAGTACCATATTCCAATTCTGTTGTGAGTACTTATTACCATATTCCGAATCGGTTGTATTTAGTACCATATTCCGATTGTGTTGTGTGTAATTAGTACCATATTCTGAATCTGTTGTATTTTGTACCACACTCCAATTGCGTTGTGATTATTTAGTACCATAATCTGATTCTGTTGAATTTTGTACCATATTATGATCTTGTCATAAGCATTTGTTTCTGTATTCTGATTCTGTTCCATTTAGTAGAATATTCCGATTCTGTTGTATTTATCACCATATTCTGGTTCTGTTGTGAGTATTTAGTACCATATTCCAAATCTGTTGTATTCAGCACCATATTCAGATTCTGTCCTGGGTATTTTTCACCATATTCCGATTCTGTTGTGAGGGTTTAGTACTATATTCTGATTCTGCTGTATTTAGTACCATATTCCGATTCTGTTGTGTTTAGTACCGTATTCTGATTCTGTTGTATTTCATATCATATTCTGATTCTTTTGTATTTAATACCATATTCTGATTCTGTTGTGAGTATTTAGTACCATTTTCCGATCCTGTTGTGAATATTTAGTACCATATTCCGATTCTGTTGTATTTAGCATCATATTCCGATTCTGTTGTGAGTATTTAGTACTATATTCTGATTCTGCTGTATTTAGTACCATATTCCAATTCTGTTGTGAGTACTTATTACCATATTCTGATTCGGTTGTATTTAGTATCATATTCCGATTCTGTTGTATTTAGTACCATATTCCAATTCTTTTGTGTTTAGTATCGTATTCTGATTCTGTTTTATTTAGTACCATATTCCGATTCTGTTGTATTTAGTACTATATTCTGATTCTATTGTATTTACTACCATATTCTGATTCTGTTGTAATTAGTATTATATTCTGATTCTGTTGTGAGTATTTAGTATCATTTTCCGATTTGTTGTATTTAGTTCCATTTTCCGATTCTATGGTGAACATTTAGTACCATATTCTGAAACTGTTGTATTTATTACCATATTCTGATTCTGTTGTATTTTGTACCATTTACCGATTCTGTGCTATTTAATATCATATTCTGATTCTATTGTATTTACTACCATATTCTGATTCTGTTGTAATTAGTATTATATTCTGATTCTGTTGCGTTTTGTACCATATTCTGATTGTTTTATTTGATATCATTTTCTGATTCTTTTGTATTTAGCTCCATATTCTGATTCTGTTGTGAGTATTTAGTATCATTTTCCGATTCTGTTGTATTTAGTTCCATATTCCGATTCTATGCTGAACATTTAGTACCATACTCTGATTCTGTTGTATTTAGTACCATATTCTGATTCTGTTTTATTTAGTATCATATTCTGATTCTGTTGTATTTTGTACCATATTCCGATTCTGTTTTATTTAATACATATTCTGATTCTTTCATATTTAGTAACATATTCTGATTCTGTTGTGCGTATTTAGTACCATGTTCCGATTCTGTTGTATTTTGTACCATATTCCGATTCTTTTCGTGAGATTTTAATACCATATTCTGATTCTGTGGTGAGTATTTAGTACCATATTCTGATTCTGTTGTGAGTATTTACTACCATATTCTGATCCTATTTTATTTAGTATCATATTCTGATTCTGTTGTATTTAGTACCATATTCCGATTCTGTTGTATTTAGTACCATATTCCGATTCTGTTGTATTTAGTACCATATTCTGATTCTGTTGTATTAGTACCATATTCTGATTCTGTTTTGTTTAGTATCATATTCTGATTCTGTTTTGTTTAGTAGCATATTCCGACATTGTTGTATTTCGTATCATACAGTATTCTGATTCTGTTGTGAGTATTTAGTATCATTTTCCGATTCTGTTGTATTTAGTACCATTTTCCGATTCTATGCTGAACATTTTGTACCATATTCTGAATCTGTTGTGTTTACTAACATATTCTGATTATGTTGTATTTTGTAGTATTATTCCCAATCTGCTGTGAGGATTTAGTAACATATTCTGATTCTGTAGTGAGTATTTAGTACCGTGTTCCGATTCTGTTGCATTTTGTACCATATTCTGATTCTGTTGTGAGTATTTAGTACCATATTCTGATCCTGTTGTATTTACTACCATATTCTGATTCTGTTGTATTTTGTACCATATTCTGATTCTTTTGTGAGGTTTTTGTACCATATTGTGATTCTGTGGTGAGTATTTAGTATCATATTCTGATTCTGTTGAGAGTATTTAGTACCATTTTCCGATTCTGTTGTATTAGTAACATATTTTGATTCTGTTGTATTTAATACCATATTCTGATTGTGTTGCATTAGGACCATATTCGGATTCTGTTGTATTAGTACCATATTCTGATTCTATTGTATTTAGTACCACATTCAGATTGTGTTGTATTTAGTACCATATTCTGATTCTGCTGTATTTAGTACCATATTCTGATTCTGTTGTATTGTGTACCATATTCCGGTTCTGTTTTATTTAATACATATTCTGATTCTTTCGTAGTTAGTAACATATTCTGATTCTGTTGTGAGTATTTAGTACCATTTTCCAAGTCTGTTGTATTTAGTACCATATTCCGATTCTACTGTATTAGTACTATATTATGATTCTGTTTTATTTAGTATCATATTCTGATTCTGTTGCATTTTGTACCATTTTCTGATTCTGTGCTATTTAATATCATATTCTGATTCTTTTGTACTTAGTAGTATATTCTGATTCTGATTCTATTGTGAGTAGTTAGTACCAGTTTCTGATTCTGCTGTATTTAGTATTATATTCTGATGCCGTGGTGAGTATTTAGTACTATATTCTGATTCTGTTGTGAGTATTTAGTACCATTTTGCAATTCTGTTCTATTTTGTACCATATTCCGATTCTGTTTTATTTAATGTCATATTCTGATTCTTTTGTATTTAGTGCCACATTCTGATTTTGTTTTATTTCGTATCATATTCTGATTCTATTGCCAGTATTTAGTACCATTTTCCAATTCTGTTGTATTTTGTACCATATTCCGATTCTTTTGTGAGGTTTTAGTACCATATTCCAATTCTGTTGTATTTAGAACCATATTCTGATTCTGTTTTATTTAGTATCATATTCTGATTCTGTTGCACTTTAGTACCATATTCCGATTCTGTTTTATTTAATATCATATTCTGATTCTGTTGTGAGTATTTAGTACCATATTCTGATCCTGTTGTATTTACTACCATATTCCATTTCTATTTTATTTAGTACCATATTCGGATTGTGTTGTATTTAGTACCATATTCTGATTCTGCTGTATTGTGTACCATATTCCGATTCTGTTTTATTTAATATCATTCTGATTTTTTTGTATTTAGTAACATATTCTGATTCTGTCATGAGTATTTAGTACCATTTTCCAAATCTGTTGTATTTTGTACCATATTCCGATTCTGTTTTATTTCGTATCATATTCTGATTCTATTGTCAGTATTTAGTACCATATTCCAATTCTCTTTTATTTCATATCATATTCTGATTCTGTTGTCAGTATTTAGTACCATATTCCGATTCTGTTGTATTTAGTATCATATTCTGATTCTGTTGTATTTAGTTCCATTTTCCCATTCTATGGTGAACATTTTAGTACCATATTTTGATTCTGTTGTGAGTATTTAGTACCATATTCCGATTCTGTTTTATTTAATATCATTTTCTGATTCTTTTGTATTTAGTGCCACATTCTGATTTTGTTGTATTTAGTACCATATTCTGATTCTATTGTATTAGTACTGGGTGAGACTTGCAGCGCGAGGCGGAGCTTATAACCGGCAGTGAACGAGGCCCGACCAGAGCATCGGACCTGGGTGAGACTTGCAGCGCGAGGCGGAGCTTATAACCGGCAGCGAACGAGGCCCGACCAGAGCATCGGACCTGGGTGAGACTTGCAGCGCGAGGCGGAGCTTATAACCGGCAGCGAATGAAGCCCGACCAGAGCATCGGACCTGGTTGAGACTTGCAGCGCGAGGCGGAGCTTATAACTGGCAGCGAACGAGGCCCGACCAGAGCATCGGACCTGGGTGAGACTTGCAGCGCGAGGCGGAGCTTATAACCGGCAGCGAACGATGCCCAACCAGAGCATCGGACCTGGGTGAGACTTGCAGCGCGAGGCCGAGCTTATAACCGGCAGCGAACGAGGCCCAACCAGAGCATCGGACCTGGGTGAGACTTGCAGCGCGAGGCCGAGCTTATAACCGGCAGCGAACGAGGCCCGACCAGAGCATCGGACCTGGGTGAGACTTGCAGCACGAGGCGGAGCTTATAACCGGCAGCGAACGAGGCCAAACCAGAGCATCGGACCTGGGTGAGACTTGCAGCGCGAGGCGGAGCTTATAACCGGCAGCGAGGAGCGAGGCATACCAACTCAGCAGCAGGGGGGAGAGGTAAAAAGTAATCAAAGTGTGACGTCAGCAGGAAGCAGGTAAGTGATTGGTTGGTGAGTATTTCTCTCTTTTTTAAACTTTAACTCTGGTTTATAGTTTCTAAGGTCTCTCTGGTGTAGCGGGGACTGTTGGTAAACTATTTAACTGTAGTGTAATTAGTGGGATTGATTGATTTAATGTAAATTCAATTAATTAAAGGGTAAATCATGGCAGGACAGCCCGGGCAAGTGATATACTCCTCCTGCGATATGTGGGAACTCAGGGACACTTCCTGTGTCCCTGACAACTATGTGTGCAGGAAGTGCACCCAGCTGCAGCTACTGACAGACCGCATTGCGGCGCTGGAGCTGCAATTGGATGCATACTGGAGCGTTCACGATGCTCGGGACATCGTGAATAGCACGTTTATGGAGTTGCACACACCACAGGTAGAGGTTGGACAGGAAGAAAGGGAACGGGTGACCAACAGGCAGAGTACTAGGCGCAGGCAGGTAGTGCAGGGGTCCCCTGTGGCCATCCCCCTCTCCAGCAGATACACCACTTTGAGTACGCTTGGCGGGGATGGCTTATCAGAGGAAGGCAGCAGCAGCCAACTTCCTGGCACCAGGGGTGGCTCTGCTGCACAGAATGGGAGGAAAAAGAGTGGTAGAGCTATAGTAATAGGGGATTCAATTGTAAGGGGAATAGATAGGCGTTTCTGCGGCCGCAAACGAGACTCCAGGATGGTGTGTTGCCTCCCTGGTGCAAGGGTCAAGGATGTCTCTGAGCAGCTGCAGAACATCTTGGAAGGGGAGGGTGAACAGCCAGTTGTCATGGTGCATATAGGCACCAACGATGTAGGTAAAAAGCGGGATGAGGTCCTAAAAGTGGAATATCGGGAGTTAGGAGGTAAATTAAAAAACAGGACCTCAAAGGTAGTAATCTCAGGATTGCTACCAGTGCCACGTGCTAGTCAGAGTAGAAATAGAAGGATACTTCAGATGAATACGTGGCTAGAGGAATGGTGCCAGGGGGAGGGATTCAAGTTCCTGGGACATTGGAACCGGTTCTGGGGGAGGTGGGACCAGTTCAAACCGGACGGTCTGCACCTGGGCAGGGCTGGAACCGATGTCCTGGGGGTTTGTTTGCTAGTGCTGTGGGGGAGGGTTTAAACTAAAATGGAAGGGGGTTGGGAACCTGAGCAGGGAGACAGAGGAAAGGGAAACAAGGATAAAAGCAAAAGATAGGAAGGAGATAAACAAAAGTGGCAGTCAGAGAAATCAAGGGTTTAAATCAAACGTGGCCACAGTAAATAATAATTCTAATAGGTCTAAGAGCATTAAAAAAACAAGCCTGAAGGCTTTGGCCTAGAAATTCAGTTGCTTGCGCCAGCCGGTAGCGCCTTAGGAGGAGGAGATGTTGGGCGATAGGCGGCTAGCGGCCGGGCGCAGCGCGATCTGCGCCTCTCCCCAACTTCACTAGAGATTTAGCGTCGGCGCAAAGTCTTTGCGCGTGCTCAGCTGCGCGCGCAGATCCTGACGTCATTTCATCGTGCAACGCCCTTTGTGCGCCCCAAACCGGAACTTCAGTGGCGCCGCCCTTCTTTGCGCCTGGCGCCCCCAGCGACTGGTAGAGGGGAACGGTTCCCAGTCGCTGCGGGGTGCGGGGGGCGCTATTTAAAGGGGACTCCTCCTGCATTATAAGAGACAGCCATTTTGTGCCAATCCTTCTGTGTGAGAGACAAAGGCAGAGAGCTTTCTGCTTTGACTCAGCGCTCGCACAGGTACTTCTGGCTTCAGGCCAGAGCTTTGCACTTGGATTTCACTTTCAGTGCCATAGCCTTGAGTCGCCACATATACTGTAATGGGGGCTACAATGGGTGGAAACGTTGGCTTTCTGCATTGCATTCAAAGGGATCAGAGACGCCGTGAGAGAGTGCCAGTCATGGCCAGATGGAGAAGGGCCAACAGGTGTCAGCACAGGAGGCCTTACCCACCCAGGGTATACCGCCAGCAGTTCTCATATCTGAACATGTCTGAGGAGCAGTGTGTTCGGAGGCTGCGATTCAGAAGGGAGGTGGTCACTGAGATCTGCCACCTGCTTCGCAGAGATCTGCAGCCACAGCTGAGGAGCAGGGCATCTCTGTCAGTGGCAGTGAAGGTGACGGTGGCTCTCAACTTCTATGCCACCGGCTCCTTCCAATCCGCTACTGGGGACATTGCCAACATCTCCCAGTTCGCGGTACATTGCTGCATCCGACAGGTGAACAATGCCCTTTTCAGAAGGAGACGTCAGTACATCTCCTTCCCCATGACCCTGGACAAGCAGCAAGAGCGAACAATGGGATTTGGAAGAATAGCGGGCTTCACCATGGTCCAGGGCGTAGAACTGATGAACCAGCATTGGTCAGGCCTTGCTTCAGGGCTGCAGTGCGCAGGGCATGGCAGCCAGACAAGTCCACCCTGCCCCTTTAAGAGCTGACCGGCGCCAGAGTGTCTGCCGTCAATCAGCAACTCGCCGCACCTGCGCTGCGCCCGCCCTCGGGGGTATCGCCCCGGACCGCCGGCTTAGCGCCTAATGATAGTCGTGCATCGCCTGTTTTAGCGCAGCAGCAACCTCTTGGGGCGATGCAACTGAATATCGGCGAAGGTGGCGCAAACTTTAGCGGCCGCCCGACTGTAGCGCCCCGAACGTGGCTATACTGAATTTCTAGGCCTTTGTGTCTTAATGCGAGGAGCATTTGTAATAAGGTGGATGAATTGGCTGAGCAAATAGAGGTAAACAAATATGATTTCGTTGGGATTACGGAAACGTGGCTCAAGGATGGCCAAGACTGGGAACTCAACATCCAGGGGTATTCGATATTCAGGAAAGATAGGCAAAAAGGAAAGGGAGGTGGCATAGCATTACTGGTTAAAGAAGGGATTAACACAATTGTAATGAAGGATATTAGCTCTGATGATGTGGAATCTGTATGGGTAGAATTGAGAAATACTAAGGGGAAAAAAACATTAGTGGGAGTGGTATATAGACCTCCAAACAGTCAGGCGGAGCTTGGGGATGGCATTAAAAGGGAAATTAAAGAAGCGTGCAATAAGGGCACAGGAGTCATCATGGGTGACTTTAATCTACATATAGATTGGGCCAACCAAATTAGTAACAATACTGTGGAGGAGGAATTCCTGGAGTGTTTACCGGGTGGTTTCCTGGACCAATATGTCGAGGAACCAACCAGAGATCAGGCCATCTTAGACTGGGTATTATGTAACGAGAAAGGATTAATTAGCAATCTTGTTGTACGAGGCCCCTTGGGTCGGAGCGATCATAATATGATCGAATTCTTCATTAAGATGGAGAATGAAATAGTTGACTCAGAAACTAGGGTCCTCAATTTAAATAAAGGAAACTACGATGGTCTGAGGAGCAAGTTGGGTAGGATTGATTGGGGAATGGCACTCAAAGGGTTGACGGTGGATAGGCAATGGCAAACATTCAAAGACCGAATGGATGAACTACAGAAGTTGTTCATCCCAGTTTGGCATAAAAATAAAACAAAAAAGGTGACTCAACCGTGGCTAACAAGGGAAATTAGGGATAGCATAAGATCCAAGGAGAGGACATACAAATTGGCCAGAAAAAGCAATACTCCTGAGGATTGGGAGCAGTTCAGGATTCAACAAAGGAGGACAAAGGGATTAATTAAGAAAGGGAAAATAGAATATGAGAGTAAGCTTTCAGGGAACATAAAAACTGACTGTAAAAGCTTTTATAGATATGTGAAGAGAAAAAGATTGGTGAAGTCAAGCGTAGGTCCCTTGCAGTCAGAATTGGGGGAATTTATAATGGGGAACAAAGAAATGGCAGACCAATTAAATACATATTTTGGTTCTGTCTTCACAAAGGAGGACACAAATAACCTCCCAGAAATACCGGGGAACATAGGGTCTGATGAAAGGGTGGAACTGAAAGAAATCAGTATCTGTAGGGAAATGGTGTTAGGAAAATTGATGGGAATGAAGGCCGATAAATCCCCAGGGCCTGATAATCTACATCCCAGGGTATTTAAGGAAGTGGCCCTAGAAATAGTAAATGCATTGCTGGTCATCTTCCAGAACTCAATAGACTCTGGAACAGTACCCATGGATTGGAGGGTAGCTAATGTTACCCCACTATTCAAAAAAGGTGGTAGAGAAAAAGCGGGGAATTATAGACCGGTAAGCCTGACATCGGTAGTGGGGAAAATGCTAGAGTCCATTATAAAAGATGTAATAGCAGAGCACTTGGAAAGCAGTGACAGGATCGGACAAGGTCAACATGGATTTACAAAAGGTAAATCATGCTTTACTAATCTACTGGAATTTTTTGAGGATGTAACTGGCAAAATAGATAAGGGAGAACCAGTGGATGTGGTGTATTTGGACTTTCAGAAGGCTTTCCATAAGGTCCCGTAGAAGAGATTAGCGTGCAAAATTAAGGCACATGGGATTGGGGGCAAGGTATTGACTTGGATAGAGAACTGGTTGGCGGACAGAAAGCAAAGAGTTGGAATAAACGGGTCGTTTTCCGAGTGGCAGGCAGTGACTAGTGGGGTACCGCAAGGATCGGTCCTAGGACCCCAGCTGCTCACAATATATATTAATGATCTGGATGAGGGAATTGGATGTAATATCTCCAAATTTGCAGATGACACAAAGCTGGGTGGGAGGGTATGCTGTGAGGAGGATATCATGAAACTCCAGTACGATATGGACAGGTTAGATGATTAGGCAGAAACATGGCAAATGCACTATAATGTGGATAAATGTGAGGTTATCCACTTTGGTGGCAAAAACAGGAAGGCAGATTATTATTTGAATGGCAATAGATTGGGAGAAGGGGAAGTGCAAAGAGACCTGGGTGTTCTTGTGCACCAGTCGCTGAAGGTAAGCATGCAGGTGCAGCAGACGGTTAAGAAGGCAAATGGTATGTTGGCCTTCGTCGCAAGAGGGTTCGAGTATAGGAACAAGGATGTCTTGCTACAGTTGTACAGGGCCTTGGTGAGACGGCACCTTGAGTATTGTGTGCAGTTTTGGTCGCCTTATCTGAGGAAGGATGTTCTTGCCATGGAAGGAGTGCAACGAAGATTCACCAGGCTGATACCTGGGATGGCAGGAATGATGTACGAGGAGAGATTGTGTCGATTGGGCTTATACTCACTGGAGTTTAGAAGATTGAGAGGGGATCTCATCAAAACCTATAAAATTCTGTCAGGCCTGGACAGACTAGATGCTGGAAGGATGTTCCCGATGGTCGGGGAGTCCAGAACCAGGGTTCAAAGTCTAAGGATAAGGGGTAGGACATTTAGGACTGAAATGAGGAGGAATTTCTTCACCCAAAGAATGGTGAACCTGTGGAATTCTCTGCCACAGAGGGCGGTGGAGGCCAGTTCATTAAATATATTCAACAAAGAGTTGGATATATTTCTTAAGGCTAAAGGGATCAGGGGATATGGGGAGAAGGCAGGGACAGGGTACTGAATTTGGATGATCAGCCATGATCTCATTGAATGGCGGAGCAGGCTCGAAGGGCCGAATGGCCTACTCCTGCTCCTATCTTCTATGTTTCTATGTTTACTACATTCTTATTCTTTTGTACTTAGTACTATATTCTGATTCTGTTATGAGTATTTAGTACAATATTCTGATTCTGTTGCATTTTGTACCATATTCTGATTCTGTTGTATTTTGTACCATTTTCCGATTCTGTGCTATTTAATATTATATTCTGATTCTTTTGTATTTAGTAATATATTCTGATTCTGATTCTATTGTGAGTAGTTAGTACCATATTTTGATTCTGTTGTATTTAGTATTAAATTCTGATTCTGTTGTATTTAGTACCATATTCTGATTCTGTTGTATTTTGTACCGTATTCCAATTATGTTATATATATCATCTTCTGATTCTTTTGTATTTCGTACCATATTCTGATTCTCTTTTATTTAATGTCATATTCTGATTCTTTTGTATTTAGTGCCACATTCCAATTCTGTTTTATTTCGTATCATATTCTGTTTCTATTGTCAGTATTTAGTACCATTTTCCGATTCTGTTGTATTTTGTGCCATATTCCGATTCTTTTGTGAGGTTTTAGTACCATATTCCAATTCTGTTGTATTTAGAACCATATTCTGATTCTGTTTTATTTAATACCATATTCTGGTTCTTTTGTATTTAGCTCCATATTCTGATTCTGTTGTGAGTATTTAGTATCATTTTCCGATTCTGTTGCATTTAGTTCCATTTTCCGATTCTATGGTGAACATTTAGTACCATATTCTGAATCTGTTGTATTTACTACCATATTCTGATTCTGTTGTATTTGGTACCACATTCCCATTCCGTTGTGAGTATTTAGTACCATATTCCGATTCTGTTGTATCAGTACCATATTCTGAGTGTGTTGTTTTTAGTACCATATTCTGATTCTGTTATAATTCGTACCATATTCTGATTCTGTTTTATTTAGTACTTTATTCCGAATCTGTTGTATTTAGTACCATATTCCAAATCTGTTGTATTTAGTACCATATTCTGATTCTGTTGTGGGTATTTAGTACCATATTCTGAATCTCTTGTATTTAGTACCATATTCCGATTCTGTTGTATTTACGAACATCTTCTGATTCTGTTGTATTCAGTACCATATTCTGATTTTGTCATATTTAGTATCATATTCTGATTCTGTTGTATTTAGTACCATATTCTGATTCTGTTGTGAGCATTTAGTACCGTGTTCTGATTCTGTTGTATTTTGTACCATATTCCGATTCTTTTGCACTTTAGTATCATATTCCGATTCTGTTTTATTTAATATCATATTCTGATTCTATTTTATTTAGTGCCACATTCTGATTTTGTTTTATTTTGTATCATATTCTGATTCTATTGTCAGTATTTAGTACCATATTCCAATTCTGTTTTATTTCGTATCATATTCTGATTCTATTGTCAGTATTTAGTACCATATTCCAATTCTGTTGTATTTAGCATCATATTCTGATTCTGTTGTATTTAGTTCCATATTCTGATTCTGTTGTGAGTATTTAGTACCATATTCCGATTCTGTTTTATTTAATATCATTTTCTGATTCTTTTGTATTTAGTGCCACATTCTGATTTTGTTGTATTTAGTACCATATTCCGATTCTATTGTATTAGTACTATATTATGATTCTGTTGTATTTAGTACAATATTCTGATTCTGTTGCATTTTGTACCATATTCTGATTCTGTTGTATTTTGTACCATTTTCCGATTCTGTGCTACTTTATATCATATTCTGATTCTTTTGTACTTAGTACTATATTCTGATTCTGATTCTATTGTGAATAGTTAGTACCATATTCTGATTCTGTTGTATTTAGTATTATATTCTGATTCCGTTGTGAGTATTTAGTACCATATTCCGATTCTGTTGTATTTAGTACCATATTCTGATTCTGTCATATTTAGTATCATATTCTGATTCTGTGCTATTTAATATCATATTCTGATTCTTTTGTACTTAGTACTATATTCTGATTCTGTTGTATTTTGTACCATATTCTGATTCTGTTGTGAGTATTTAGTACTATATTCTGATTCTGTTGTGAGTATTTAGTACCATATTCCGATTCTGTTGTATTTAGTACCATATTCTGATTCTGTTGCATTTATTACCATAATCCGATTCTGTTGTATTTAGCTCCATATTCTGATTCTGTTGTGAATATTTAGTACCATTTTCTGATTCTGTTGTGAGTATTTAGTACCATTTTCTGATTCTGTTGTATTTAGTACCATATTTTGATTCTGTTGTATTTACTACCATATTCTGGTTCTTTTGTATTTAGCTCCATACTCTGATTCTGTTGTGAGTATTTAGTACCATATTCTGATTCTGTTGTATTTACTACCATATTCTGATTCTGTTGTATTTACTACCATATTCTGGTTCTTTTGTATTTAGCTCCATATTCTGATTCTGTGGTGCGTATTTAGTACCATTTTCTGATTCTGTTGTATTTAGTACTTTATTCCGATTCTGTTGTATTTAGTACCATTTTCCGATTCTGTTGTATTTACTACCATATTCTGGTTCTTTTGTATTTAGCTCCATATTCTGATTCTGTGGTGCGTATTTAGTACCATTTTCTGATTCTGTTGTATTTAGTACTTTATTCCGATTCTGTTGTATTTAGTACCATTTTCCGATTCTGTTGTATTTTGTACCATATTCCGATTCTTTTGTGAGGTTTCAGTACCATATTCTGATTCTGTGCTGAGTATTTAGTACCATTTTCTGATTCTGTTGTATTTAGTACCTTATTCCGATTCTGTTGTATTTAGTACCATATTCTGATTCTGTTGTATTTAGTACCATTTTCCGATTCTGTTGCATTTTGTACCATATTCCAATTCTGTTTTATTTAATATCATATTCTGGTTCTTTTGTATTTAGCTCCATATTCTGATTCTGTCGTGAGTATTTAGTATCATTTTCCGATTCTGTTGCATTTACTTCCATTTTCCGATTCTATGGTGAACATTTAGGCCTAGAAATTCAGTTGGTTGCGCCAGCCGTTAGCGTCTTAAGAGAAGTGAATTTCGGGCGCTATGCGTGTAGCGTCCGGGCGCAGCGCGATCTGCGCCTCGCCCCAAATTAAGTAGACATTTAGCGCCGGCGCAAAGTCTTAGCGCGCGCTCACCTGCGCGCGCAGAAAATGACGTCATATCCTCGTGCAACGCCCTTTGCGCACCCTGATCCAGAACTTCAGTGGGACCGCCCCATTGTGCGGCCAGCGGCCCAAACGCTTGTTTAGTGGAACGCAACAGAGCCGACGCGGGCCCCGGGGAGCGCAAATTAAAGGGCACTTACCCTGCACTATAAAGGGCAGCCATTTTGCAGCAAACACTCTTGTGCAACGGATTTCTGGAGAGAGACCAAGGAAGAGAGCTTTCTGGTTTGGGCCAATACTAGCTGAGGTATTTTTGGCTTCAGGCTAGAGCGTTGCAAGTGGCCTCTTGGATATTTGACTGTTTGGCAGCATATTATGGGGGCTGCATGGGGTGCCAACGCTGAGTTTCAGCGTCATGTCCGTAGGGCTCGCAGACGCGGTGTGAGAGGGGCAGCCCTGGCTAGACGCAGAGGGGGCAACAGGCGTCGGCAACATAGGCCTTACCCAGTCAGGGCATACAGCCAGCAGCGCTCCTACCTCAACATGAGTGGCGCGCGATGTGTAAAAAGGCTGAGATTCCGAAAGGAGGTGGTTGCAGAGATCTGCCAGCTGCTTCGCAGAGATCTGCGTCCAAAGCTCAGGAGCAGGACGTCTCTGTCGGTGGAAGCGAAGGTGACGGTGGCCTTGAACTTCTATGCCACCGGCTCCTTCCAATCCGCTGCTGGGGACATTGTTAACATATCCCAGTTTGCCGTGCATTGCTGCATCCGCCAGGTGACCGATGCCCTTTTCAGAAGGAGACGCCAATTCATCTCCTTCCCCGTGGCCCTGGAGAGGCAGCATCAGCGTGCAGTGGGATTTGCAAGATTCGCGGCCTTCCCCTTGGTGCAGGGCGCCATTGACTGTACGCATGTGGCTTTGCGGGCACCTGTGGAGCATGCCGAGGATTACCGCAACTGGAAGGGCTACCATTCCCTCAATGTGCAGCTGGTGTGTGACCACAAGCAGCGCATCCTAGCTGTCAATGCCCGCTTTCCAGGCAGCAGCCACGATGCCTTTATCCTGCAGCAGACAACTGTGCATGACATGTTCGAGGCACAGCCTCCCCCAAGAGGATGGCTTCTCGGGGACAAAGGCTATCCTTTGTGTACCTGGCTCATGACCCTGCTCCGCGCGCCCAGGACCCCTGCTGAAGAGGCATACAACGAGAGTCATCAAGCGAGCAGGAACATAATCGAGCAAACAATTGGCGTCCTCAAGCAGCGGTTCCGCTGCCTGGATCGTTCCGGCGGATCTCTGCAGTATTCGCCGGACCGAGTCTCCCAATTCGTCGTAGTTTGCTGCATGCTGCACAACCTGGCTCTCCGCAGGACTCAGGCACTGCCACCTCACGTTGGACCACCACCTCAGGAGGAGGAGCAGGAGGAGCATGAGGAGGAGGAGCAGGAGGAGGAGGAGTACCATCCCAGGAGGGAGCGAGAAGGTCCAAGGACCGTCCGTCGGCGGCTTATTGAACGTCACTTCTAAGCCCCCTGTCAGGGAATGCCTTGTGGCCATGAAGGAACATGAACGCAGCCGCTCCGCAAGCCCTCAGCCGGTGAAGGCAACAAACACTTACAACAACAAACATGGACACTCTCTGAATAAAGAGAAATCTTTATTTTAGACAAATGAAACCCCTTCCCACATGAAACCCAGAAACATTCAACGGCCCCAAAAAACAGTACATCAAATGACTCACTCCCACAACCTGGGGAGGAATAACTGAACATTTGGACAAAAATGGCCTTCATCCTCGGCCTTAACCCAAAAAACATCCCCAGAAACAAAACAACCATCCCCAAAAGAAACATAGCCATTGCCATATAAAATAACACTTGGCCACACCGTCTACTTATTGGGCCGCGAGGGCGAGACCTTGTCGAGCCTTTTGGGGCCCCTGCCCGGCCTGCTGCTCCTCCACAAGCTCTGCCCAGTGGCTGTTGCGAGGCTGGGGGAAGGCTCCTGAGGGTCAGATGTCCTTCCGGCAGATGCCCTTGGGGGGCGGCCTAGATGGGGTTTGGCCCTCGAGGGGCCGGCTGGTGATTGGCGCAGCTGTGCCTGGCCAACATCATTCGCAGCCGCTTGCCGTTGAGGCTCCACTGGGGGAGTGGCGGTGATGGCTGGAGGAATGTGTGCAAGCTGGCGGATGGGAGGCGCTGGCTGGTGATGTGGCACGCTGGCACTTGCCCGGGCCCGCACTGCAGCATGCGCACCAATCTGCCGAAGGGCAGCCCGCTGTGCTGCTGCAGCGCGGCGGGTGTCCAGGCGATGCCTGGCTGACGCAGCGCGTGTGGCAGCAGTGAGTGCCCCTGTTGCCCTGGTCTGCGACCGCAACAGAGCAGCCACTGTCTGGACGGCATCACTGATCAGCCGGCCACTCGCGGCATATGAGGCCCCGAACTCGCGCACACTGCTAGCCAGGGACGCGATCGCCTCAGGCATCCGTGCCACTACCCCCATCAGCTCGGTGTGCCGGCGATCCGAATCCTGGGCCATTTGATCGAGGTGGCGCGCCTCCTCTGAGTTGAACGTGCCCGGACTGGAGTCCGGACTCGCCCGCTGGGGAGCAGGGGGCCGAGCTGCCCGACCCTTGCCACGTTGCCGGCGGCGACTGGGCCCAGCAACTGCACTCCCCTCCGATCCTTCCCCCCTCTGGGGGGAAGGCCGCGGACCAACTGCAGCCCTCCTGGGTTGCTGGACGCCACTGGTCCCAGCAGCTCCACTCCCCTCCGACACTTCCTCCAGGCTCTCCTCCAGGGAAGACGTGTCCACTACTTCGGCATCTGCAGCCGGACCTGAGTGCTGCCCTGATGGTCCGCCTTCCTCTTCCTCCTCCTCCTCCTCCTCTTCGGAGGGGCTGTCACTGGCAGCTTCAGGGAGCTCCTCGTCACCAGCTGAAAGCAGGAAGGCACAAGAGTAGCTTTAGAGTGAGGAGAGGGCGGCAGCGAGGGAGGCATGACTGGTGGCATTCAGCGCATTGGTCGGACAGTGGCAAAGGAGGTAGATCGGATGCGCAAGTGCGACGAGAGAGGTCCAAAAGGTGATGTCCTTACCATTGTGGCCCAGAAGAGGGTCGGCATCTCCACAGGCGACGGGCCCAATCACCCGGGCTCCCATGAGGCGACTCACGCGCTCCTCCAGGGGAGTGAGCTCCTGGATCTGGGGGCGGCCTCCCCTGGTCTCCTCCTGGTGCCTTCGGTTGTTTGCAAGTTTTGCCTGCAAGAGAAAGGACGGCCTGTAAGTACAGTGTGTAGCCCTGATGTGGTGTGCACTGCCTCCCATGGTGGAATAGCTTGGCCAGTGTGTAGCCCTGATGTGGTGTGCACTGCCTCCCATGGTGGAATAGCTTGGCCAGTGTGTAGCCCTGATGTGGTGTGCACTGCCTCCCATGGTGGAATAGCTTGGCCAGTGTGTAGCCCTGATGTTGTGTGCACTGCCTCCCATGGTGGAATAGCTTGGCCAGTGTGTAGCCCTGATGTGGTGTGCACTGCCTCCCATGGTGTAAAGTGCAGAATGTGCAATTGATGTTCATGACTGTCCCATAGCTGCTGGCTGAGGGCTGGCCATTAGGGCTTTCAGGTCCCTTTGCCCATCATGTCAGGTGTACATGCAAGGATGAGGAGGAGACTGGAAAGGGTACTCACCCTGACAATCCTGGTCAGGTCATTGAACTTCTTCCGGCATTGGACATTGTCCCTGGGGGCATCGCCGGTGGCCGACACCCTGTGGGCGACCTCCCTCCAGGCTTTCCTATAGACGCTGGTGGGAGGCTTCCTGCCAGTGTCCGGGAACAAGATGTGCTGTCTCTTCTCCAAGGCCGTCACCATCACCTTCAAGTCATGGGCTGAGAAGCGCAGGGCACGCTCACGGGCCTTCTGTACCGTTGCCATGGCTCCTTCTGCTCACCAGCAGTGTTCAGGCCTAGCTGGAAGGCTGCAGTGTGCAGGCCGTTGCAGCAGACCAAGTCGACCCTTCCCCCTTTAAGAGCTGCCCGGCACCACGGTGTCTGCTGTCAATCAAGAAATGACCGCACCTGCGCTGCGCCCGGCCTCGGCGCTATCCCTCAGCACCGCCGGCTTAGCGCCTAAAGATAGTCGTGCATCGCCAGTTTTAGCGCTCCAGCAACCTCTTAGGGCGAAGCTACTGAATATCGGCGAAGTGCCCTCGACTTTGCGCCGGGCGCAAACTTTAGCGCCCGCCCGACTTTACCGCCCCAAAACTGGCTATACTGAATTTCTAGGCCTTAGTACCATATTCTGAATCTGTTGTATTTACTACCATATTCCGATTCTGTTGTATTTAGTGCCATATTCTGATTCTGTTGTGAGTATTTAGTACCATATTGTGATTCTGTTGTCTTTATCACCATATTCTGATTCTGTTGTATTTCGTAGCATATTCCGATTCTTTTGTGAGGTTTTAGTACCATATTCTGATTCAGTTGTATTTAGTACCATATTCTGATTCTTTTGTAATTAGTAACGTATTCTGATTCTTTTGTAATTAGTTCCATATTCCGATTCTGTTCTATTATAGTACCATTTTCATATTCTGGTTCTTTTGTATTTATTGCCACATTCCGATTTTGTTTTATTTCGTATCACATTCTGATTCTAATGTTAGTATTTAGTATCATATTCTGATTATTATGTATTTAGTACCATTTTCTGGTTCTGTGGTGAGTATTTAGTACCATATTCCGATTCTGTCGTATTTCGTATCATATTCTGATTCTGTTGTGAGTATTTAGTATCATATTCCAATTCTGCTGTATTTAGTACCAGATTCCGATTCTGTTGTGGGTATTTAGTACCATATTCTGATTATGTTGTGGGTATTTATTCCCATATTCCGATTCTGTTGTGAGTATTTAGTACCGTAGTCTGATTCTGTTGTATTTAGTACCATATTCCGATTCTGTGGTGAGTATTTAGTACTATATTCCGTTTCTGTTGTATTTAGTACCTTATTCCAAATCTGTTGTATTCAGCACCATAATCCGATTCTGTTGTGGGTATTTATCACCATATTCCGATTCTGTTGTGAGTATTTAGTACCATATTCCAATTCTGTTGTATTTAGTACCATATTCCAATTCTGTTGTGAGTATTTAGTACTATATTCCAATTCGGTTGTTATTAGTACCATATTCCGATTCTGTTGTATTTAGTACCATATTCTGATTCTGTTATATTTAATACCATATTCTGATTCTGTTTTATTTAGTACCATGTTCTGATTCTGTTGTATTTAGTACCATATTCCGATTGTGTTGTGTGTAATTAGTACCATATTCTGAATCTGTTGTATTTTGTACCACATTCCAATTCCGTTGTGATTATTTAGTACCATAATCCGATTCTGTTGAATTTTGTACCATATTATGATCTTGTCATAAGCATTTGTTTCTGTATTCTGATTCTGTTCCATTTAGTAGAATATTCCGATTCTGTTGTATTTATCACCATATTCAGATTCTGTCGTGGGTATTTTTCACCATATTCCGATTCTGTTGTGAGGATTTAGTACTATATTCTGATTCTGCTGTATTTAGTACCATATTCCGATTCTGTTGTGAGCTCTTATTACCATATTTCGATTCTGTTGTGTTTAGTACCGTATTCTGGTTCTGTTGTATTTAATATCATATTCCGATTCTTTTGTATTTAATACCATATTCTGATTCTGTTGTGAGTATTTAGTACCATTTTCTGATCCTGTTGTGAATATTTATTACCACAATCTGATTCTGTTGTATTTAGTATCATATTCCAATTCTGTTGTGAGTATTTAGTACTATATTCTGATTCTGCTGTATTTAGTACCATATTCCGATTCTGTTGTGAGTACTTATTACCATATTCTGATTCGGTTGTATTTAGTATCATATTCAGATTCTGTTGTATTTTGTAACATTTTCCAATTCTGTTGTATTTAGTACCATATTCCGATTCTGTTGTGTTTAGTACCGTATTCTGATTCTGTTTTATTTAGTACCATATTCTGATTCTGTTGTATTTAGTACCATATTCTGATTCTGTTGTATTTAGTACCATATTCTGATTCTGTTGTATTTAGTACCATATTCTGATTCTGTTGTATTTAATAGCATATTCTGATTCTGTTGTATTTAATACCATATTCTGATTATGTTGTGAGTATTTAGTACCATTTTCCGATTCTACTGTCAGTATTTAGTACCATATTCCGATTCTGTTGTATTTAGTACCATATTCTAATTCTGTTGCATTTAGTACCATATTCTGATTCTGTTGTGAGTATTTAGTACCATTTTCCGATTCTACTGTCAGTATTTAGTACCATATTCCGATTGTTGTATTTAGTACGATATTCTGATTCTGATGTATTTTTAGTATCATATTCCGATTCTGTTGTATTTAGTACCATATTCTGATTCTGTTGTATCTAGTATCATATTCTGATTCTGTTGTATTTTGTACCATATTCCGATTCTGTTGTGAGTATTTAGTACTATATTCTGATTCTATTGTGAGTATTGACTACCATATTCTGATTCTGTTGTAATTAGTATTATATTCTGATTCTGTTGAGTGTATTTAGTACCATTATGCGATTCTGTTGTATTTAGTACCATTTTCTGATTCTGTTGTATTTAGTATCATATTCCGATTCTGTTGTGAGTATTTAGTACTATATTCTGATTCTGCTGTATTTAGTACCATATTCTGATTCTGTTGTGAGTACTTATTACCATATTCTGATTCGGTTGTATTTAGTATCATATTCCGATTCTGTTGTATTTTGTAACATTTTCCGATTCTGTTGTGAGCATTTAGTACCATATTCCGATTCTGTTGTGTTTAGTACCGTATTCTGATTCTGTTTTATTTAGTACCATATTCTGATTCTGTTGTATTTAGTACCATATTCTGATTCTGTTGTATTTAGTACCATATTCTGATTCTGTTGTATTTAATAGCATATTCTTATTCTGTTGTATTTAATATCATATTCCGATTCTTTTGTATTTAATACCATATTCTGATTCTGTTGTGAGTATTTAGTACCATTTTCCGATTCTACTGTCAGTATTTAGTACCATATTAGTACGATATTCTGATTCTGATGTATTTTTAGTATCATATTCCGATTCTGTTGTATTTAGTACCTGTGGTAAACCACTGTCGTTCACTGTGTTCACTATTGTTGTTGTTGTTGTCGTTCACTCTTGTTTCACTGTTATACCTGACTATGCCTCAGCTGACTCCGCCCTTGGCTACCTGGTATAAGGACGGCTGCACGGCAGCTCTCTACCATTCGGTCGTCCACTAGAGGCATAGTCCTGATCTGTTTGTAGTTGCATTCAGTAGTTAATAAAAGCCTGTTGTTCTGAACTCTACTCGGCCTTTTATTAGAATCGATAGCGCATCAGTACCATATTCTGATTCTGTTGTATCTAGTATCATATTCTGATTCTGTTGCATTTTGTACCATATTCTGATTCTGTTGTGAGTATTTAGTATTATTTTCCGATTTTGTTGTATTTAGTTCCATTTTCCGATTCTATGGTGAACATTTAGTACCATATTCTGAATCTGTTGTATTTATTACCATATTCTGATTCTGTTGTATTTAATATCATAATCTGATTCTTTTGTACTTAGTACTATATTCTGATTCTGTTGTGAGTATTTACTACCATATTCTGATTCTGTTGTAATTAGTATTATATTCTGATTCTGTTGAGTGTATTTGTACCATTTTGCGATTCTGTTGTATTTAGTACCATTTTCCAATTCTGTTGTATTGTGTACCATATTCTGATTCTGTTTTATTTAGTATCACATTCTGATTCTGTTGTGTTTTGTACCATATTCTGATTGTTTTATTTAATATCATTTTCTGATTCTTTTGTATTTAGCTCCATATTCTCATTCTGTTGTGAGTATTTAGTATCATTTTCCGATTCTGTTGTATTTAGTTCCATTTTCCGATTCTATGGTGAAGATTTAGTACCATATTCTGAATCTGTTGTATTTACTACCATATTCTGATTATGTTGTATTTTGTGCCATAATCTGATTCTGTTGAGTATTTAGTACCATATTCTGATTCTGTTGTATTTACTACCATATTCTGATTCTGTTGTATTTTGTACCATATTCCGATTCTGTTATATTTAATATCATATTCTAGTTCTTTTGTATTTAGTGCCGCATTCCGATTTTGTTTTATTTCGTATCATATTCTGATTTTGTTGTATTTAGTACCATTTTCCGATTCTGTTGTATTAGTACCATATTCTGAGTGTGTTGTTTTTAGTACCATATTCTGATTCTGCTGTATTTAGTATCATATTCTGATTCTGTTTTATTTAGTATGATATACTGATTCTGTTGTATTTTGTACCATATGCTGATTCTGTTGTATTTACTAATACATTTTGATTCGGTTGTATTTACTACCATATTCTGATTCTTTTGTATTTAGCTCCATATTCCGATTCTTTTGTGAGGTTTAAGTACCATATTCTGATTCTGTTGTGAATATTTAGTACCATTTTCTGATTCTGTTGTGAGTATTGAGTACCATTTTCTGATTCTGTTGTATTTAGTACCATATTTTGATTCTGTTGTATTTACTACCATATTCTGGTTCTTTTGTATTTAGCTCCATACTCTGATTCTGTTGTGAGTATTTAGTACCATATTCTGATTCAGTTGTATTTAGTACCTTATTCCGATTCTGTTGTATTTACTACCATATTCTGATTCTGTTGTATTTACTACCATATTCTGGTTCTTTTGTATTTAGCTCCATATTCTGATTCTGTGGTGCGTATTTAGTACCATTTTCTGATTCTGTTGTATTTAGTACTTTATTCCGATTCAGTTGTATTTAGTACCATTTTCCGATTCTGTTGTATTTACTACCATATTCTGGTTCTTTTGTATTTAGCTCCATATTCTGATTCTGTGGTGCGTATTTAGTACCATTTTCTGATTCTGTTGTATTTAGTACATTATTCCGATTCTGCTGTATTTAGTACCATTTTACGATTCTGTTGCATTTAGTACCATATTCCGAATCTGTTTTATTTTGTATCATATTCTGATTCTATTGTCAGTATTTAGTACCATATTCCGATTCTGTTGTATTTAGTACCATATTCTGATTCTGTTATATTTAATACCATATTCTGATTCTGTTTTATTTGGTACCATGTTCTGATTCTGTTGTATTTAGGATCATATTCCGATTCTGTTGTGATTATTTAGTACTATATTCCGATTCTGTTGTATTTAGTACCATATTGCGATTCTGTTGTGAGTACTTATTACCATATTCCGAATCGGTTGTATTTAGTACCATATTCCGATTGTGTTGTGTGTAATTAGTACCATATTCTGAATCTGTTGTATTTTGTACCACATTCCAATTCCGTTGTGATTATTTAGTACCATAATCCGATTCTGTTGAATTTTGTACCATATTATGATCTTGTCATAAGCATTTGTTTCTGTATTCTGATTCTGTTCCATTTAGTAGAATATTCCGATTCTTTTGTGAGTATTTATCACCATATTCAGATTCTGTCATGGGTATTTTTCACCATATTCTGATTCTGTTGTGAGGATTTCGTACTATATTCTGATTCTGCTGTATTTAGTACCATATTCCGATTCTGTTGTGAGCTCTTATTACCATATTCCGATTCTGTTGTGTTTAGTACCGTATTCTGATTCTGTTGTATTTAATATCATATTCCGATTCTTTTGTATTCAATACCATATTCTGATTCTGTTATGAGTATTTAGTACCATTTTCCGATCCTGTTGTGCATATTTAGTACCATAATCTGATTCTGTTGTATTTAGTATCATATTCCGATTCTGTTGTGAGTATTTAGTAGTATATTCTGATTCTGCTGTATTTAGTACCATATTCTGATTCTGTTGTGAGTACTTATTACCATATTCTGATTCGGTTGTATTTAGTATCATATTCCGATTCTGTTGTATTTTGTAACATTTTCCGATTCTGTTGTGACTATTTAGTACCATATTCCGATTCTGTTGTGTTTAGTACCGTATTCTGATTCTGTTTTATTTAGTACCATATTCTGATTCTGTTGTATTTAGTACCATATTCTGATTCTGTTGTATTTAGTACCATATTCTGATTCTGTTGTATTTAATAGCATATTCTTATTCTGTTGTATTTAATATCATATTCCGATTCTTTTGTATTTAATACCATATTCTGATTCTGTTGTGAGTATTTAGTACCATTTTCCGATTCTACTGTCAGTATTTAGTACCATATTCCGATTCTGTTGTATTTAGTACCATATTCTGATTCTGTTGCATTTAGTAGCATGTTCTGATTCTGTCGTGAGTATTTAGTACCATTTTCCGATTCTACTGTCAGTATTTAGTACCATATTAGTACGATATTCTGATTCTGATGTATTTTTAGTATCATATTCCGATTCTGTTGTATTTAGTACCTGTGGTAAACCACTGTCGTTCACTGTGTTCACTATTGTTGTTGTTGTTGTTGTCGTTCACTCTTGTTTCACTGTTATACCTGACTATGCCTCAGCTGACTCCGCCCTTGGCTACCTGGTATAAGGACGGCTGCACGGCAGCTCTCTACCATTCGGTCGTCCACTAGAGGCATAGTCCTGATCTGTTTGTAGTTGCATTCAGTAGTTAATAAAAGCCTGTTGTTCTGAACTCTACTCGGCCTTTTATTAGAATCGATAGCGCATCAGTACCATATTCTGATTCTGTTGTATCTAGTATCATATTCTGATTCTGTTGTATTTTGTACCATATTCTGATTCTGTTGTGAGTATTTAGTATTATTTTCCGATTTTGTTGTATTTAGTTCCATTTTCTGATTCTATGGTGAACATTTAGTACCATATTCTGAATCTGTTGTATTTATTACCATATTCTGATTCTGTTGTATTTAATATCATAATCTGATTCTTTTGTACTTAGTACTATATTCTGATTCTGTTGTGAGTATTTAGTACTATATTCTGATTCTATTGTGAGTATTTACTACCATATTCTGATTCTGTTGTAATTAGTATTATATTCTGATTCTGTTGAGTGTATTTGTACCATTTTGCGATTCTGTTGTATTTAGTACCATTTTCCAATTCTGTTGTATTGTGTACCATATTCTGATTCTGTTTTATTTAGTATCACATTCTGATTCTGTTGTGTTTTGTACCATATTCTGATTGTTTTATTTAATATCATTTTCTGATTCTTTTGTATTTAGCTCCATATTCTCATTCTGTTGTGAGTATTTAGTATCATTTTCCAATTCTGTTGTATTTAGTTCCATTTTCCGATTCTATGGTGAAGATTTAGTACCATATTCTGAATCTGTTGTATTTACTACCATATTCTGATTATGTTGTATTTTGTACCATAATCTGATTCTGTTGAGTATTTAGTACCATATTCTGATTCTGTTGTATTTACTACCATATTCTGATTCTGTTGTATTTTGTACCATATTCCGATTCTGTTATATTTAATATCATATTCTAGTTCTTTTGTATTTAGTGCCGCATTCCGATTTTGTTTTATTTCGTATCATATTCTGATTTTGTTGTATTTAGTACCATTTTCCGATTCTGCTGTATTAGTACCATATTCTGAGTGTGTTGTTTTTAGTACCATATTCTGATTCTGCTGTATTTAGTATCATATTCTGATTCTGTTTTATTTAGTATGATATACTGATTCTGTTGTATTTTGTACCATATGCTGATTCTGTTGTATTTACTAATACATTTTGATTCGGTTGTATTTACTACCATATTCTGATTCTTTTGTATTTAGCTCCATATTCCGATTCTTTTGTGAGGTTTAAGTACCATATTCTGATTCTGTTGTGAATATTTAGTACCATTTTCTGATTCTGTTGTGAGTATTGAGTACCATTTTCTGATTCTGTTGTATTTAGTACCATATTTTGATTCTGTTGTATTTACTACCATATTCTGGTTCTTTTGTATTTAGCTCCATACTCTGATTCTGTTGTGAGTATTTAGTACCATATTCTGATTCAGTTGTATTTAGTACCTTATTCCGATTCTGTTGTATTTACTACCATATTCTGATTCTGTTGTATTTACTACCATATTCTGGTTCTTTTGTATTTAGCTCCATATTCTGATTCTGTGGTGCGTATTTAGTACCATTTTCTGATTCTGTTGTATTTAGTACTTTATTCCGATTCAGTTGTATTTAGTACCATTTTCCGATTCTGTTGTATTTACTACCATATTCTGGTTCTTTTGTATTTAGCTCCATATTCTGATTCTGTGGTGCGTATTTAGTACCATTTTCTGATTCTGTTGTATTTAGTACATTATTCCGATTCTGCTGTATTTAGTACCATTTTCCGATTCTGTTGTATTTAGTACCATATTCTGATTCTGTTGTATTTACTACCATATTCCGATTCTGTTGTATTTAGTGCCATATTCTGATTCTGTTGTGAGTATTTAGTACCATATTGTGATTCTGTTGTCTTTATCACCATATTCTGATTCTGTTGTATTTCGTACCATATTCCGATTCTTTTGTGAGGTTTTAGTACCATATTCTGATTCTTTTGTAATTAGTAACGTATTCTGATTCTTTTGTAATTAGTTCCATATTCCAATTCTGTTCTATTATAGTACCATTTTCATATTCTGGTTCTTTTGTATTTATTGCCACGTTCCGATTTTGTTTTATTTTGTATCACATTCTGATTCTATTGTCAGTATTTAGTATCATATTCTGATTATTATGTATTTAGTACCATTTTCTGGTTCTGTGGTGAGTATTTAGTACCATATTCCGATTCTGTTGTGAGTATTTTGTACTATATTCCGATTCTGTTGTTATTAGTACAATATTCCGATTCTGTTGCATTTAGTACCATATTCCGAATCTGTTTTATTTTGTATCATATTCTGATTCTATTGTCAGTATTTAGTACCATATTCCGATTCTGTTGTATTTAGTACCATATTCTGATTCTGTTATATTTAATACCATATTCTGATTCTGTTTTATTTGGTACCATGTTCTGATTCTGTTGTATTTAGGATCATATTCCGATTCTGTTGTGATTATTTAGTACTATATTCCGATTCTGTTGTATTTAGTACCATATTGCGATTCTGTTGTGAGTACTTATTACCATATTCCGAATCGGTTGTATTTAGTACCATATTCCGATTGTGTTGTGTGTAATTAGTACCATATTCTGAATCTGTTGTATTTTGTACCACATTCCAATTCCGTTGTGATTATTTAGTACCATAATCCGATTCTGTTGAATTTTGTACCATATTATGATCTTGTCATAAGCATTTGTTTCTGTATTCTGATTCTGTTCCATTTAGTAGAATATTCCGATTCTTTTGTGAGTATTTATCACCATATTCAGATTCTGTCATGGGTATTTTTCACCATATTCTGATTCTGTTGTGAGGATTTCGTACTATATTCTGATTCTGCTGTATTTAGTACCATATTCCGATTCTGTTGTGAGCTCTTATTACCATATTCCGATTCTGTTGTGTTTAGTACCGTATTCTGATTCTGTTGTATTTAATATCATATTCCGATTCTTTTGTATTCAATACCATATTCTGATTCTGTTATGAGTATTTAGTACCATTTTCCGATCCTGTTGTGCATATTTAGTACCATAATCTGATTCTGTTGTATTTAGTATCATATTCCGATTCTGTTGTGAGTATTTAGTACTATATTCTGATTCTGCTGTATTTAGTACCATATTCTGATTCTGTTGTGAGTACTTATTACCATATTCTGATTCGGTTGTATTTAGTATCATATTCAGATTCTGTTGTATTTTGTAACATTTTCCAATTCTGTTGTATTTAGTACCATATTCCGATTCTGTTGTATTTAGTACCATATTCTGATTCTGTTGTATTTAGTACCATATTCTGATTCTGTTGTATTTAGTACCATATTCTGATTCTGTTGTATTTTGTAACATTTTCCGATTCTGTTGTGAGTATTTAGTACCATATTCCGATTCTGTTGTGTTTAGTACCGTATTCTGATTCTGTTGTATTTAGTACCATATTCTGATTCTGTTGTATTTACTACCATATTCCGATTCTGTTGTATTTAGTGCCATATTCTGATTCTGTTGTGAGTATTTAGTACCATATTGTGATTCTGTTGTCTTTATCACCATATTCTGATTCTGTTGTATTTCGTACCATATTCCGATTCTTTTGTGAGGTTTTAGTACCATATTCTGATTCTTTTGTAATTAGTAACGTATTCTGATTCTTTTGTAATTAGTTCCATATTCCAATTCTGTTCTATTATAGTACCATTTTCATATTCTGGTTCTTTTGTATTTATTGCCACGTTCCGATTTTCACAGAATCACAGAATCACAGAAACCCCACAGTGCAGATAGAGGCCATTTCGGCCCATCGAGCCTGCACCGACACATATCCCACCCGATCCCCGTAACCCCTACACCAACACATATCCCACCCTATCCCCGTAACCCCACGTATTTAATCCCCCTAACACTAAGGGTCAATTTATCATAGCCAATCAACCTAACCCGCACATCTTTGGACTATGGGAGGAAACCGGAGCACCCGGAGGAAACCCACGCAAACACGGGGAGATTTTGTTTTATTTTGTATCACATTCTGATTCTATTGTCAGTATTTAGTATCATATTCTGATTATTATGTATTTAGTACCATTTTCTGGTTCTGTGGTGAGTATTTAGTACCATATTCCGATTCTGTTGTGAGTATTTTGTACTATATTCTGATTCTGTTGTTATTAGTACAATATTCCGATTCTGTTGCATTTAGTACCATATTCCGAATCTGTTTTATTTTGTATCATATTCTGATTCTATTGTCAGTATTTAGTACCATATTCCGATTCTGTTGTATTTAGTACCATATTCTGATTCTGTTATATTTAATACCATATTCTGATTCTGTTTTATTTGGTACCATGTTCTGATTCTGTTGTATTTAGGATCATATTCCGATTCTGTTGTGATTATTTAGTACTGTATTCCGATTCTGTTGTATTTAGTACCATATTGCGATTCTGTTGTGAGTACTTATTACCATATTCCGAATCGGTTGTATTTAGTACCATATTCCGATTGTGTTGTGTGTAATTAGTACCATATTCTGAATCTGTTGTATTTTGTACCACATTCCAATTCCGTTGTGATTATTTAGTACCATAATCCAATTCTGTTGAATTTTGTACCATATTATGATCTTGTCATAAGCATTTGTTTCTGTATTCTGATTCTGTTCCATTTAGTAGAATATTCCGATTCTTTTGTGAGTATTTATCACCATATTCAGATTCTGTCATGGGTATTTTTCACCATATTCTGATTCTGTTGTGAGGATTTCGTACTATATTCTGATTCTGCTGTATTTAGTACCATATTCCGATTCTGTTGTGAGCTCTTATTACCATATTCCGATTCTGTTGTGTTTAGTACCGTATTCTGATTCTGTTGTATTTAATATCATATTCCGATTCTTTTGTATTCAATACCATATTCTGATTCTGTTATGAGTATTTAGTACCATTTTCCGATCCTGTTGTGCATATTTAGTACCATAATCTGATTCTGTTGTATTTACTACCATATTCTGATTATGTTGTATTTTGTACCATAATCTGATTCTGTTGAGTATTTAGTACCATATTCTGATTCTGTTGTATTTACTACCATATTCTGATTCGGTTGTATTTTGTACCATATTCCGATTCTGTTATATTTAATATCATATTCTAGTTCTTTTGTATTTAGTGCCGCATTCCGATTTTGTTTTATTTCGTATCATATTCTGATTTTGTTGTATTTAGTACCATTTTCCGATTCTGCTGTATTAGTACCATATTCTGAGTGTGTTGTTTTTAGTACCATATTCTGATTCTGCTGTATTTAGTATCATATTCTGATTCTGTTTTATTTAGTATGATATACTGATTCTGTTGTATTTTGTACCATATGCTGATTCTGTTGTATTTACTAATACATTTTGATTCGGTTGTATTTACTACCATATTCTGATTCTTTTGTATTTAGCTCCATATTCCGATTCTTTTGTGAGGTTTAAGTACCATATTCTGATTCTGTTGTGAATATTTAGTACCATTTTCTGATTCTGTTGTGAGTATTGAGTACCATTTTCTGATTCTGTTGTATTTAGTACCATATTTTGATTCTGTTGTATTTACTACCATATTCTGGTTCTTTTGTATTTAGCTCCATACTCTGATTCTGTTGTGAGTATTTAGTACCATATTCTGATTCAGTTGTATTTAGTACCTTATTCCGATTCTGTTGTATTTACTACCATATTCTGATTCTGTTGTATTTACTACCATATTCTGGTTCTTTTGTATTTAGCTCCATATTCTGATTCTGTGGTGCGTATTTAGTACCATTTTCTGATTCTGTTGTATTTAGTACTTTATTCCGATTCAGTTGTATTTAGTACCATTTTCCGATTCTGTTGTATTTACTACCATATTCTGGTTCTTTTGTATTTAGCTCCATATTCTGATTCTGTGGTGCGTATTTAGTACCATTTTCTGATTCTGTTGTATTTAGTACATTATTCCGATTCTGCTGTATTTAGTACCATTTTCCGATTCTGTTGTATTTAGTACCATATTCTGATTCTGTTGTATTTACTACCATATTCCGATTCTGTTGTATTTAGTGCCATATTCTGATTCTGTTGTGAGTATTTAGTACCATATTGTGATTCTGTTGTCTTTATCACCATATTCTGATTCTGTTGTATTTCGTACCATATTCCGATTCTTTTGTGAGGTTTTAGTACCATATTCTGATTCTTTTGTAATTAGTAACGTATTCTGATTCTTTTGTAATTAGTTCCATATTCCAATTCTGTTCTATTATAGTACCATTTTCATATTCTGGTTCTTTTGTATTTATTGCCACGTTCCGATTTTGTTTTATTTTGTATCACATTCTGATTCTATTGTCAGTATTTAGTATCATATTCTGATTATTATGTATTTAGTACCATTTTCTGGTTCTGTGGTGAGTATTTAGTACCATATTCCGATTCTGTTGTGAGTATTTTGTACTATATTCCGATTCTGTTGTTATTAGTACAATATTCCGATTCTGTTGCATTTAGTACCATATTCCGAATCTGTTTTATTTTGTATCATATTCTGATTCTATTGTCAGTATTTAGTACCATATTCCGATTCTGTTGTATTTAGTACCATATTCTGATTCTGTTATATTTAATACCATATTCTGATTCTGTTTTATTTGGTACCATGTTCTGATTCTGTTGTATTTAGGATCATATTCCGATTCTGTTGTGATTATTTAGTACTATATTCCGATTCTGTTGTATTTAGTACCATATTGCGATTCTGTTGTGAGTACTTATTACCATATTCCGAATCGGTTGTATTTAGTACCATATTCCGATTGTGTTGTGTGTAATTAGTACCATATTCTGAATCTGTTGTATTTTGTACCACATTCCAATTCCGTTGTGATTATTTAGTACCATAATCCGATTCTGTTGAATTTTGTACCATATTATGATCTTGTCATAAGCATTTGTTTCTGTATTCTGATTCTGTTCCATTTAGTAGAATATTCCGATTCTTTTGTGAGTATTTATCACCATATTCAGATTCTGTCATGGGTATTTTTCACCATAGTCTGATTCTGTTGTGAGGATTTCGTACTATATTCTGATTCTGCTGTATTTAGTACCATATTCCGATTCTGTTGTGAGCTCTTATTACCATATTCCGATTCTGTTGTGTTTAGTACCGTATTCTGATTCTGTTGTATTTAATATCATATTCCGATTCTTTTGTATTCAATACCATATTCTGATTCTGTTATGAGTATTTAGTACCATTTTCCGATCCTGTTGTGCATATTTAGTACCATAATCTGATTCTGTTGTATTTAGTATCATATTCCGATTCTGTTGTGAGTATTTAGTACTATATTCTGATTCTGCTGTATTTAGTACCATATTCTGATTCTGTTGTGAGTACTTATTACCATATTCTGATTCGGTTGTATTTAGTATCATATTCCGATTCTGTTGTATTTTGTAACATTTTCCAATTCTGTTGTATTTAGTACATTCCGATTCTGTTGTATTTAGTACCATATTCTGATTCTGTTGTATTTAGTACCATATTCTGATTCTGTTGTATTTAGTACCATATTCTGATTCTGTTGTATTTTGTAACATTTTCCGATTCTGTTGTGAGTATTTAGTACCATATTCCGATTCTGTTGTGTTTAGTACCGTATTCTGATTCTGTTGTATTTAGTACCATATTCTGATTCTGTTGTATTTACTACCATATTCCGATTCTGTTGTATTTAGTGCCATATTCTGATTCTGTTGTGAGTATTTAGTACCATATTGTGATTCTGTTGTCTTTATCACCATATTCTGATTCTGTTGTATTTCGTACCATATTCCGATTCTTTTGTGAGGTTTTAGTACCATATTCTGATTCTTTTGTAATTAGTAACGTATTCTGATTCTTTTGTAATTAGTTCCATATTCCAATTCTGTTCTATTATAGTACCATTTTCATATTCTGGTTCTTTTGTATTTATTGCCACGTTCCGATTTTGTTTTATTTTGTATCACATTCTGATTCTATTGTCAGTATTTAGTATCATATTCTGATTATTATGTATTTAGTACCATTTTCTGGTTCTGTGGTGAGTATTTAGTACCATATTCCGATTCTGTTGTGAGTATTTTGTACTATATTCCGATTCTGTTGTTATTAGTACAATATTCCGATTCTGTTGCATTTAGTACCATATTCCGAATCTGTTTTATTTTGTATCATATTCTGATTCTATTGTCAGTATTTAGTACCATATTCCGATTCTGTTGTATTTAGTACCATATTCTGATTCTGTTATATTTAATACCATATTCTGATTCTGTTTTATTTGGTACCATGTTCTGATTCTGTTGTATTTAGGATCATATTCCGATTCTGTTGTGATTATTTAGTACTGTATTCCGATTCTGTTGTATTTAGTACCATATTGCGATTCTGTTGTGAGTACTTATTACCATATTCCGAATCGGTTGTATTTAGTACCATATTCCGATTGTGTTGTGTGTAATTAGTACCATATTCTGAATCTGTTGTATTTTGTACCACATTCCAATTCCGTTGTGATTATTTAGTACCATAATCCAATTCTGTTGAATTTTGTACCATATTATGATCTTGTCATAAGCATTTGTTTCTGTATTCTGATTCTGTTCCATTTAGTAGAATATTCCGATTCTTTTGTGAGTATTTATCACCATATTCAGATTCTGTCATGGGTATTTTTCACCATATTCTGATTCTGTTGTGAGGATTTCGTACTATATTCTGATTCTGCTGTATTTAGTACCATATTCCGATTCTGTTGTGAGCTCTTATTACCATATTCCGATTCTGTTGTGTTTAGTACCGTATTCTGATTCTGTTGTATTTAATATCATATTCCGATTCTTTTGTATTCAATACCATATTCTGATTCTGTTATGAGTATTTAGTACCATTTTCCGATCCTGTTGTGCATATTTAGTACCATAATCTGATTCTGTTGTATTTAGTATCATATTCCGATTCTGTTGTGCGTATTTAGTACTATATTCTGATTCTGCTGTATTTAGTACCATATTCTGATTCTGTTGTGAGTACTTATTACCATATTCTGATTCGGTTGTATTTAGTATCATATTCAGATTCTGTTGTATTTTGTAACATTTTCCGATTCTGTTGTGAGTATTTAGTACCATATTCCGATTCTGTTGTGTTTAGTACCGTATTCTGATTCTGTTTTATTTAGTACCATATTCTGATTCTGTTGTATTTAGTACCATATTCTGATTCTGTTGTATTTAGTACCATATTCTGATTCTGTTGTATTTAATAGCATATTCTTATTCTGTTGTATTTAATATCATATTCCGATTCTTTTGTATTTAATACCATATTCTGATTCTGTTGTGAGTATTTAGTACCATTTTCCGATTCTACTGTCAGTATTTAGTACCATATTCCGATTCTGTTGTATTTAGTACCATATTCTGATTCTGTTGCATTTAGTAGCATGTTCTGATTCTGTCGTGAGTATTTAGTACCATTTTCCGATTCTACTGTCAGTATTTAGTACCATATTCCGATTGTTGTATTTAGTACGATATTCTGATTCTGATGTATTTTTAGTATCATATTCCGATTCTGTTGTATTTAGTACCTGTGGTAAACCACTGTCGTTCACTGTGTTCACTATTGTTGTTGTTGTTGTTGTCGTTCACTCTTGTTTCACTGTTATACCTGACTATGCCTCAGCTGACTCCGCCCTTGGCTACCTGGTATAAGGACGGCTGCACGGCAGCTCTCTACCATTCGGTCGTCCACTAGAGGCATAGTCCTGATCTGTTTGTAGTTGCATTCAGTAGTTAATAAAAGCCTGTTGTTCTGAACTCTACTCGGCCTTTTATTAGAATCGATAGCGCATCAGTACCATATTCTGATTCTGTTGTATCTAGTATCATATTCTGATTCTGTTGTATTTTGTACCATATTCTGATTCTGTTGTGAGTATTTAGTATCATTTTCCGATTTTGTTGTATTTAGTTCCATTTTCCGATTCTATGGTGAACATTTAGTACCATATTCTGAATCTGTTGTATTTATTACCATATTCTGATTCTGTTGTATTTAATATCATAATCTGATTCTTTTGTACTTAGTACTATATTCTGATTCTGTTGTGAGTATTTAGTACTATATTCTGATTCTATTGTGAGTATTTACTACCATATTCTGATTCTGTTGTAATTAGTATTATATTCTGATTCTGTTGAGTGTATTTGTACCATTTTGCGATTCTGTTGTATTTAGTACCATTTTCCAATTCTGTTGTATTGTGTACCATATTCTGATTCTGTTTTATTTAGTATCACATTCTGATTCTGTTGTGTTTTGTACCATATTCTGATTGTTTTATTTAATATCATTTTCTGATTCTTTTGTATTTAGCTCCATATTCTCATTCTGTTGTGAGTATTTAGTATCATTTTCCGATTCTGTTGTATTTAGTTCCATTTTCCGATTCTATGGTGAACATTTAGTACCATATTCTGAATCTGTTGTATTTACTACCATATTCTGATTATGTTGTATTTAGTGCCATATTCAGATTCTGTTGTGAGGATTTAGTACCATATTCTGGTTCTGTTGTGAGTATTTAGTACCATTTTTTGATCCTATTTTATTTAGTATCATATTCTGATTCTGTTGTATTTAGTACCATGATCTGATTCTGTTTTATTTATTAACATATTCTGATTCTGTTGTGAGTATTTAGTACCGTGTTCCGATTCTGTTGTATTTTGTACCATATTCCGATTCTTTTGTAAGGTTTAATACCATATTGTGATTCTGTGGTGAGTATTTAGTACCATATTCCGATTCTGTTGTATTTAGTACCATAATCCAAATCTGCTGTATTTAGTATCATATTCTGATTCTGTTGTATTAGTACCATATTCTGATTCTGTTTTATTTAGTATCATATTCTGATTCTGTTTTGTTTAGTAGCATATTCCAACACTGTTGTATTTCGTATCATATTCTGATTCTGTTGTGTGTATTTAGTACCATATTCCGATTCTGTTTTATTTAATATCATTTTCTGATTCTGTTGTATTTAGTGCCACATTCTGATTTTGTTGTATTTCGTACCATATTCCAATTATGTTATATTTAATACCATATTCTGATTCTTTTGTATTTCGTACCATATTCTGATTCTTTTGTACTTAGTACTATATTCTGATTCTGTTGTGAGCATTTAGTACCATATTCTGATTCTGTTGTATTAAGGACCATATTCCGATTCTGTTGTATTTAGTGCCATATTCCGATTCTGTTGTATTTAGTGCCATAATCCGATTCTGTTGTATTTAGTGCCATATTCCGATTCTGTTGTATTTAGTGCCATATTCTGATTCTGTTGTATTTAGTGCCATATTCCGAATCTGTTGTATTTAGTACCATATTCCGATTCTGTTGTATTTAGTGCCATAATCCGATTCTGTTGCATTTAGTGCCATATTCTGATTCTGTTGTATTTAGTGCCATATTCTGATTCTGTTGTATTTAGTGCCATATTCTGATTCTGTTGTATTAAGGACCATATTCCAATTCTGTTGTATTTAGTGCCATATTCCAATTCTGTTGTATTTAGTACCATATTCCGATTCTGTTGTATTAGTACCATATTCTGAGTGTTTTGTTTTTAGTACCATATTCTAATTCTGCTGTATTTAGTATCATATTCTGATTCTGTTTTATTTAGTATGATATACTGATTCTGTTGTATTTTGTACCATATTCTGATTCTGTTGTATTTAGTAATATATCAAATCAAATCAAAATCAAATTAACTTTTATTGTCATTGTTAGTGCACAAGTGCAGTACAACGAAATATAGGCTTGCGGCTCCTGAGAGTGTACATTTGGATTAAGACATTTAAACATTCAACATACATTTGGTTTGTAGTATATTAACATAAACATAACCATAATAATGTGCATTGGCAGATGTGCAGGCTTTAGAGTTTATTTGTGGAGTTCAGTAGGATGACAGCCCTGGGAAAGAAGCTGTTCCTAAATCTGGTCGTACAGGTGCGAATGCATCTGTAGCGTCTCCCAGATGGCAGGAGGATGAACAGACTGTGGCTGGGGTGGGTAGGGTCTTTGATGATGGACCGTGACCTCCGTAGACAGCGTTTCTGATATATGTGCTCTATGGTCGGTAGCCGGGCGCCGGTAATGCGTTGGGCAGTTTTGACTACCCGCTGCAGGGCTTTCCGGTCATAGTAGCTACAGCTGCCATACCATACTGTGATACAGTTTGTCAGGATGCTCTCTATAGTGCAGCGGTAAAAGTTAGAGAGGATCAGGGGTGACAGGTTACATCCCTTCAGCCTCCTTAGGAAATATAGGTGCTGCTGGGCCTTCTTCACCAGAGAGGAGGTATTGAGGGACCAGGAGAGGTCTTCCGTGATGTGGACTTATATATTTTATAATATATTTTGATTCTGTTGTATTTACTACCATATTCTGATTCTTTTGTATTTAGCTCCATATTCTGAATCTGTTGTGAATATTTAGTACCATTTTCTGATTCTGTTGTGAGTATTTAGTACCATTTTCTGATTCTGTTGTACTTAGTACCATATTCTGATTCTGCTGTATTTACTACCATATTCTGGTTCTTTTGTATTTAGCTCCATATTCTGATTCTGTTGTGAGTATTTAGTACCATATTCTGAATCTGTGGTGAGTATTTAGTACCATTTTCTGATTCTGTTGTATTTAGTACCTTATTCCATTTCTGTTGTATTTACTACCATATTCTGATTCTGTTGTATTTAGTACTTTATTCCGATTCTGTTGTATTTAGTACCATTTTCCGATTCTGTTGTATTTTGTACCATATTCCGATTCTTTTGTGAGGTTTAATACCATATTCTGATTCTGTGGTGAGTATTTAGTAGCATTTTCTGATTCTGTTGTATTTAGTACCTTATTCCGATTCTGTTGTATTTACTACCATATTCTGGTTCTTTTATATTTAGCTCCATATTCTGATTCTGTGGTGCGTATTTAGTACCATTTTCTGATTCTGTTGTATTTAGTACTTTATTCCGATTCGGTTGTATTTAGTACCATTTTCCGATTCTGTTGTATTTTGTACCATTTTCCGATTCTGTTGTATTTAGTACCATATTCTGATTCTGTTGCATTTAGTACCATATTCCGATTCTGTTTTATTTAATATCATATTCTGGTTCTTTTGTATTTAGCTCCATATTCTGATTCTGTCATGAGTATTTAGTATCATTTTCCGATTCTGTTGCATTTAGTTCCATTTCCCGATTCTATGGTGAACATTTAGTACCATATTCTGAATCTGTTGTATTTACTACCATATTCTGATTCTGTTGTATTTTGTACCACATTCCCATTCCGTTGTGAGGATTTAGTACCATATTCCGATTCTGTTGCATTTAGTACCATATTCTGAATCTGTTGTATTTACTACCATATTCTGATTCTGTTGTATTTTGTACCACATTCCCATTCCGTTGTGAGGATTTAGTACCATATTCCGATTCTGTTGCATTTAGTGCCATATTCTGATTCTGTTATACTTCGTACCATATTCCGATTCAGTTGTATTTAGTACCATATTCTGATTCTTTTGTAATTAGTAACATATTCTGATTCTTTTGTAATTAGTAACTTATTCTGATTCTTTTGTAATTAGTTCCATATTCCGATTCTGTTCTATTATAGTACCATTTTCATATTCTGGTTCTTTTGTATTTATTGCCACATTCCGATTTTGTTTTATTTCGTATCACATTCTGATTCTATTGTCAGTATTTACTATCATATTCTGATTATTTTGTATTTAGTACCATATTCTGGTTCTGTTGTATTTAGTACCAAATTCTGATTCTGTTGTATTTAATACCATATTCTGATTCTGTGGTATTTAGTACCATAATCTGATTCTGTTGCATTTAGTAATATTTTCCGATTCTGTTGATGTTGAATTTTGTACCACATTCCCATTCCATTGTGAGGATTTAGTACCATATTCTGGTTCTGTTGTGAGCATTTAGTACCGTGTTCCGATTCTGTTGTATTTAGTACTATATTGTGATTCTGTTGTATTTACTACCATATTCTGATTCTGTTATATTTTGTACCATATTCCGATTCTTTTGTGAGGTTTTAGTACCATATTCTGATTCTGTTGTGAGTATTTAGTACCATATTCCGATTCAGTTGTATTTTGTACCATATTCCGATTCTGTTGCATTTTGTACCATATTCCGATTCTGTTTTATTTAATACCATATTCTGATTCTTTTGTTTAACTCTGCTGTCCGTGTCTCAATCATTCACGGACATAATACTGGTGATGAGCAGATACGAACCTACCTACAGGCTGCACCACCTCCTGGGATCCATTCCTACAGCGAAGTGAGCAGAGGTCGAGGCCAGAAAGAAAAGAACGTAAGAGGCAGTAGAAACGGGCGTCGACCGTGGGCAATCCGCCCTGTGTTGCAGAGTTGAAGATTGCTGGAGAAGCTGTCGGATGCGGGGCCTGGTTCCTGTCGATGGTGCCTCAGCTAATCGGGCTGGTGGCAGGTAGTGCACTGATCCTTCCTGGGCTGCGGCGGTCGCGAACTTGAGCGGGTGGTTTGCAACGGGGCCGAGCAGCGTTGTCGGGAAGAGAGAGAGAGGGTGGAGCACACAGGGCGCGGCCGGTGCTATGAAGCCGGGCTGCGTATAGACCCGCGAAGAGGGAGGCAAGAGTCCCACAGGGTTGTTCCACGACGGGAAAGTCATTAAAAAAAAAAAAAATATTAAACGCGCAAGAAACCGTGGAAAGCAGCGCTAACAACAGTGGGGATGAAGGCAAAGTGCGGGAGGCGCCATCGTAATCAGCGGGGAAGAAGGCAAAGCGCAGGAGGCGCCATTTTGTTAAATCGGGGAAGAAGGCAAAGCGCGGGAGGCGCCATTTTAGATTTGCAAGATGCCAAAGACTGGCTGTATCACTGCTTTTGATAATACAATAGAGGACTGGACCACGTATGTGGAAAGAGTCGAGGTATATTTCGAGGCAAACAAAATAGCGGAGGAGAAAAAGGCATCGATATTGTTAAACTTAATGGGCACTAGAACGTACGGCCTATTGCGGGACCTGATTACTCCAGCCAAACCGAAGGCAAAGAGTTTTAACGAAATTGTTGCTGTCATACAGGAACACCTAAACCCTGCACCGCTGTTGATAGCAGAAAGATTTAAATTCCACAGGAGAACTCAGCATAAAGATGAGAGCAATGCTGAGTATCTTACGGAACTACGCAAGCTATCAAAGCACTGCCAGTTCGGAGCAGGACTGGCAGATACCCTACGGGACAAATTTGTCTGTGGACTCCTGAGTGAAGGAACACAGAAGAAGTTACTCTCAGAGAAAGAGCTGACGCTCGATAAGGCTTTCAGTGTGGCAGTATCATATGAAGCAGCAGCCAGGGGAGCTGCAGAAATTCAACAAAAACCACAGGAATATGGCACCCACGAAATGACACGGGGATTTGCAAAATGTTATCGCTGCGGCAGAACTAACCATGACCAGAAGGACTGCTGGTCCAAAGACAAAACATGCAGGCAATGCGGGAAGATGGGACACATTGCACGAGTTTGCAGGTCTGGGAAGAAGACCAGCGACAACAAAAAGGCTACTAAGGAACCGTACAAGAAAGTACAAAAGATGACGGACAGTAGTTCCGAAGACCAGATGAGCGATAGTGAATCCGGGAACAGGAGACTAAGCTGTCTCAAACTTCACAATGTAATCGCAAAAGAGGATCACCGAACCATTTGGGTCACACTCACAATAGCAGGGTCCCAAGTTAAAATGGAATTGGATACAGGATCAGCGGTAACCGTCATGAATCGACGAGACTACGAGCGGCTATTTTCACACATACCCTTGAGAGAGACATCCATCGTCTTGACGACATATACGGGGCAAAAAGTATACCCCAGAGGAAAAATAAGGGTGCCTGTCGAATACAACGGCAAGAAAATACAGAAATTGTATCTCTACATACTGCCAAATGGTGGACCACCGTTATTGGGACGGGAATGGATCAGGAAGATAAACTTAGATTGGCACTCCATTCATGCAATGACGGTGGACGGTAAAAAAGATGAAGACGTC
Source organism: Somniosus microcephalus (assembly GCF_052327205.1). Classification (NCBI taxonomy): domain Eukaryota; kingdom Metazoa; phylum Chordata; class Chondrichthyes; order Squaliformes; family Somniosidae; genus Somniosus; species Somniosus microcephalus. The sequence continues at coordinate 164,645,975 of NC_140999.1, read as the reverse complement.
ACTCCTGGACGATTGTCAACAATCTTAACTAATGCCAAAGAGGTATTTCAACAAGAACTGGGCACGCTTAAAGACGTAACCGTCTCGATAAAAATAGAAGAGAATGCAGTTCCCAAGTTTTTCAAAGCAAGACCGGTACCATATGCAATTCGCCCAGCCGTCGAGGCAGAGCTGGAGAATCTGGAGAAGGCGGGCGTGTTGTCTAAGGTCGACTGGAGCGAGTGGGCGACACCCATCGTTCCCGTCATGAAGAAAACGTTAAGCAATAAGTCCGGGGAGCCAAGGAAGATTCCCATCTGTGGGGATTTCAAGGTGACGGTGAACCCAGTCCTTCACACAGTACAATATCCTCTTCCAAGGATAGAAGACATCTTCGCCTCACTGTCTGGAGGTAAGCGTTTTACAAAAATTGACCTAGCACAAGCATATTTGCAGATGGAGGTTGAAGAGTCCGCTAGGAAATATCTCACGATAAACACTCACAAAGGTCTTTACCAGTATCATCGATTGGTATTCGGAGTAGCATCGGCTCCGGCGATATGGCAAAGAGCGATGGAACAAGTCCTGCAAGGGATTCCGGGGACTCAGTGTTACTTGGACGACATCCTTGTGACGGGTGAAGATGACAGTGAACACCTTAACAACCTAGAACAGGTGCTCACTAGACCACGGGAACATGGGCTGCGAGCCAACCGCCCCAAGTGCGAATTTTTAAAGAAACAAATATCGTATTGTGGCCACGTGATTGATGAAGAGAGGTTTCATAAGTCCCCTGACAAAATTGAAGTGGTTGTTAAGGCCCCAGCGCCTGAAAATGTGTCGCAGCTGAGGTCATTCCTCAGATTGGTGAATTACTATCATAAGTTTTTGCCGAATTTGTCGGCAATTCTGCACCCACTGAACGCCCTGCTACGAACGGGGGTAGCATGGAAATGGAGCGATGATTGTAAGCGTGCTTTCCAGAAGAGTAAGGACTTAATCACTTCAAGGGAAGTATTGGCTCACTACAACCCAGCACTGCCGATCAGACTGGCGTGTGATGCGTCTCCCTACGGCATTGGGGCGGTACTGTCACATAAATTCCTTGATGGTTTAGAGAGGCCGATAGCTTTTGCGTCACGCTCGTTAACTTCTGCCGAGTGTAACTACGCCCAGATTGACAGAGAGGCGGTCAGCCTAGTGTGGGGGGTGAAGAAGTTCAATCACTACCTGCACGGTCAAAAATTTACTCTACTAACCGATCATCAACCTCTTGTCTCCATTTTCAACCCTCAGAAGGGCGTACCGATAATGACAGCACAACGGCTGCAGAGATGGTCCCTTTTCCCAGGGGCACACCAATATGACATCGAGTACAAAGGAACTAAACAGCATGGAAATGCTGATGGATTGTCACGCCTACCGTTGCCGATGGTGGAAGAAGAAGACCTTGCAGTGGATCCAATGGAGTTATTCCACTCGACCATTGTCGAATGTCTCCCTGTGACGAATGCAAACATAGAAAAGGAAACACGGAATGACCCGACACTATCACGGGTCTATGATTTAACGGTGAAGGGATGGCCAGCACATGGCGAACCACTGCTGCCAGCATTCTCGCCGAGAAGAGAACAGCTGTCAGTGTGCAGAGGAACCTTGATGTGTGGATCCAGAGTAGTAATACCACCTAAGTTGACGGATAGAGTGCTCAATGAGCTTCATGAGGGTCATCTGGGTGGGGTAAAAATGAAGAACTTAGCCAGAGCGTTTGTGTGGTGGCCGGGAATCGATAGAGAAATCAAAGAGATGACCAAGAGCTGTGCAGGATGCCAGAAGGTCCAAAACGCCCCACCACAAGCTCCTCTGCATCCATGGGAGTGGCCCTCATCTCCATGGCAAAGGGTGCACATTGATTTTGCTGGTCCCTTCATGGACTCGATGTTTTTAATTGTGGTGGATGCACATTCAAAGTGGCCAGAGGTAATAAAAATTTCCTCAACCACCACGGAAAAAACTATCACAGTTTTACGAACCATATTCGCCAGAAATGGGCTGCCTGAACAGATTTGCTCTGACAATGGACCACAGTTTGTGTCTGAAGAGTTCCGGAGGTTCTTAAAGAACAATGGTGTTAAGCATTACAGATCTGCCCCATATCATCCAGCCACTAATGGATTGGCCGAGAGGTTTGTCCAAACATTCAAGAAAGCTATCAAGGCAATGTGTAATGAAGATATATCCCTACAACACAAGGTGGACAACTTCTTGTTTGCCTACCGGAATGCGACACATGCGGTCACCAACCAAACTCCAGCCATGATGTTCTTCAATCGAAGACTACGATGCCGCTTGGATTTGGTTAAGCCAAACGTCCGAAAAGATGTGGAGAACAGGCAGTTTCAGAATATGAATGAAAGGCCGACCAGGAGTTTCAAGATAGGTCAACCAGTTTTGGCCCGGGACTACCGCACTGAGAAATGGCAGCCAGGAACTATTTGTACATGACAAGGTCCTCTCATGTATACCGTGGACGTTGGAGAGAGCATTGTAAGACGCCATGCTGACCAGATTCTAGAGTCACTGAAAAACGTCAACTCCACACCACAATCTGATACACCTGGTAATGAAATCGACGTTCCAATTGCAACTACCGCAGAACCGGTAATATTGGAAGCAGATGAACCAAACAATGACATTGATCCCGACTCAACATTGCCAGAAGAACCTGATACCCCAAAGAGGCATTATCCAGACAGAATCAGGAAGCCTCCTCAAAGACTGAACTTATAATTGCTTAAACTTAACCAATGTATCTTGCAACAGTAATTGTGATTGTAATTAGTTATCATTTAGTTGTTAAATGAATGTTATGTACTGTTTATCTAAAAGGGGAGGAATTGTTGTGTATGTACCTTTAAGAGAATAACTGGTCTCAGACTGCAGTACCGGCAGTGACCACCGCTGTATAAAAGGCGCTAGTGAGCCTCTGTTGTTTGACTTCCACCAGTAAAGACGTGTTTTGTTTAACTCTGCTGTCCGTGTCTCAATCATTCACGGACATAATAGTGACCAACTGATTAAACGTGCTATTCGCGACGTCCTCAGCCTCACGAATGGTCCAGTATGTATTCAATCACTGCTCCAGTGCCGCAATGCGGTCTGCCAGTAGCTGCAGCTGGACACACTTCCTGCATAGCACAGGAGGAGCATACCATGGGGCCGGGCTGTCCTGCCATGACTTACTCTTAAAGTAATTGAAATTAAATTAAACAAATCAATCCTACCAATTACACTGCAGATAAATGATATATTTAAGGGAACTGGTTTACCAACAGTCCCCGCTACACCGCAGAGACCTTATAAACTATAAACCACAGAGTTAAAGTTTAAAAAAGGGAGAAATACTTACCAACCAATCACTTACCTGCTTTCTGGTGACATCACACTTCGATTACTTTTTACTTCTCTCCCTCTCTGAGATTGGAGATTATTAAGCCTACCTGAGTCTCTGGGGCCTTTTATAGCCTTGCCGCTCGTGTTTCCCGCCGCCGCCGCTGCCGCTGTGAGGCCTACCTGAGTCTCTGGGGCCTTTTATAGCCTCGCCGCTCACGTTTCCCGTCGCCACCGCTGCCTTCCCCTGGTATTCAGGAAAGATAGGCAAAAAGGAAAAGGAAGTGGGGTAGCATTGCTTGTTAAAGAGGTGATTAACACAATTGAAAGGAAAGATATTAGCTCTGATGGTGTGGAATCTGTATGGGTAGAACTGAGAAATACCAAGGGGCAGAAAACATTAGTGGGAGTGGTATATAGACCTCCAAACAGTAATGAGGAGGTCGGGGATGGTATTAAATGGGAAATTAGAGAAGCGTGCAATAAGGACACAGCAGTTATCATGGGTGACTTTAATCTACATATAGATTGGGCTAACCAAATTAGTAACAATACTGTGGAGGAGGAATTCCTGGAGTGTATACGGGATGGTTTCCTGGACCAATATGTCGAGGAACCAACTAGAGATCAGGCCATCTTAGACTGGGTATTATGTAATGAGAAAGGATTAATTAGCAATCTTGTTGTGCGAGGCCCCTTGGGTCGGAGCGATCATAATATGATAGAATTCTTCATTAAGATGGAGAGGGAAATAGTTGACTCAGAGATTAGGGTCCTGAATTTAAATAAAGGAGACTACGATGGTATGAGGTGCGAGTTGGGTAGGATTGATTGGGGAATGTCACTCAAAGGGTTGACGGTGGATGGGCAATGGCAAACATTCAAAGATCGCATGGATGAACTACAGAATTTGTTCATCCCAGTTTGGCATAAAAATAATTCAAAAAAGGTGACTCAACCGTGGCTAACAAGGGAAATTAGGGATAGCATAAGATCCAAGGAGAGGACATATAAATTGGCCAGAAAAAGTAGTAAACCTGAGGATTGGGAGCAGTTTAGGATCCAACAAAGGAGGACAAAGGGATTAATTAAGAGGGGGAAAATAGAGTATGAGAGTAAGCTTGCAGGGAACATAAAAACTGACTGTAAAAGCTTTTATAGATATGTGAAGAGAAAAAGATTGGTGAAGTCAAACTTAGGTCCCTTGCAGTCAGAATCAGGGGAATTTATAATGGGGAACAAAGAAATGGCAGACCAATTAAATACATACTTTGGTTCTGTCTTCACAAAGGAGGACACAAATAACCTCCCAAAGATGTCGGGGAACATAGGGTCTAATGAAAGGGAGGAACTGATAGAAATCAGTATTTGTAGGGAAATGGTGTTAGGGAAATTGATGGGATTGAGGGCCAATAAATCCCCAGGGCCTGATAATCTACATCCTAGGGTACTTAAGGAAGTGGCCCTAGAAATAGTAGATGCATTGCTGGTCATCTTCCAAAATTCGATAGACTCTGGAACAGTACCCATGGATTGGCGGGTAGCTAATGTTACCCCACTGTTCAAAAAGGGTGGTAGAGAGAAATTACAGACCGGTAAGCCTGACATCGGTAGTGGGGGAAATGCTAGAGTCCATTATAAAGGATGTAATAGCAGAGCACTTGGAAAAAAGTGACCGGATCGGACAAAGTAAACATGGATTTACAAAAGGTAAATTGTGCTTGACTAATCTACTGGAATTTTTTGAGGATGTAACTGGTAAAATAGATAAGGGAGAACCAGTGGATGTGGTGTATTTGGATTTTCAAAAGTCTTTCGATAAGGTCCCGCATAAGAGATTAGCGTGTAAAATTAAGGCACATGGGATTGGGGGCAAGGTATTGACTTGGATAGAGAACTGGTTGGTGGACAGAAAGCAAAGAGTTCGAATAAACGGCTCTTTTTCCGAGTGGCAGGCAGTGACTAGTGGGGTACCGCAGGGATCGGTCCTTGGACCCCAGCTATTCACAATATATATTAATGATCTGGACGAGGGAACTAGATGAAATATCTCCAAGTTTGCAGACGACACAAAGCTGGGTGGGCGTGTGTGCTGTGAGGAGGATGCCGAGAAACTCCAGTATGATTTGGACAGGTTGGGTGATTGTGCAGAAGCGTGGCAGATGCAATATAACGTGGATAAATGCGAGGTTATCCACTTTGCTGTCAAAAACAGGAAGGCAGATTATTATCTGAATGGCAATAGATTGGAAGAAGGGGAAGTGCAATGAGACCTGGGCGTCCTTGTGCACCAGTCACTGAAAGTAAGCATGCAGGTGCAGCAGGCGGTTAAGAAGGCAAAGGGTATGTTGGCCTTCGTGGCGAGAGGGTTTGAGTACAGGAACAAGGATGTCTTGCTGCAGTTGTACACGGCCTTGGTGAGACCACACCTTGAGTATTGTGTGCAGTTTTGGTCGCCTTATCTGAGGAAGGATGTCCTTGCCATGGAAGGGGTGCAGCGAAGATTCACCAGGCTGATACCTGGGATGGCAGGAATGACGTATGAGGGGAGATTGGGTCGATTGGGCTTGTACTCGCTGGAGTTTAGAAGAATGAGAGGGGATCTCATCGAAACTTATAAAATTCTAACAGTACTAGACAGACTAGATGCTGGAAGGATGTTCCCGATGGTCGGGGAGTCCAGAACCAGGGGTCACAGTCTAAGGATAAGGGGTAAGCCATTAAGGACAGAGATGAGGAGGAATTTCTTCACCCAGAGTGTGGTGAACCTGTGGAATTCTCTACCAAAGAAGGCAGTAGAGGCCAATTCATTAAATATATTCAAGAAGGAGTTGGATATATTTCTTAAGGCTAAAGGGATCAAGGGATATGGAGAGAAGGCAGGAACAGGGTACTGAATTTGGACGATCAGCCATGATCTCATTAAATGGCGGAGCAGGCTCGAGGGGCTGAATGGCCTACTCCTGCTCCTATCTTGTATGGAACCATTTTCCGACTCTGTTGTATTAACTACCATGTTCCGATTCTTTTGTATTTATTTCCAATTTCCGATTCTGTTGTATTTAGTTCCATATTCTGATTCTGTTGTGAATATTTAGTACCAAATTCCGATACTGTTGTATTTAATACCAGATTCTGATGCTGTTGTATTTAGTACATTATTCCGATTCTGTTGTATTTGGTAGTATATTCCGATTCTTTTGTATTTAGTACCATATTCTGATACTGTTGTATTTAATACCAGATTCTGATGCTGTTGTATTTAGTACATCATTCCGATTCTGTTGTATTTGGTAGCATATTCCGATTCTGTTGTATTTAGTACCATATTCTGATACTGTTGTATTTAATACCAGATTCTGATGCTGTTGTATTTAGTACATTATTCCGATTCTGTTGTATTTGGTAGCATATTACGATTCTGTTGTATTTAGTACCATATTTGATACTGTTGCAAGTATTTTGTACCATAATTCTGATTCTGTTGCGAGTACTTATTACCATATTCTGATTCTGTTGTGAGTATTTTGTACCAGATTCTGATTCTGTCATATTTACTAGCATAATCTGATTCTGTTGCGAGTATTTAGTGCCATATTCCGATTCTGTTGTGGTTACTTTGTACCATATTCTGATTCTGTTGAATTTAGTAGCATATTCTGATTCTGTCATGAATATTTAGGTGGAAAAATTCGATTGGTTAGCGCCTCCGGGGACGCTAACGACTTATCGCCTAAACCTGACGATTTCAGTGCCGCCCGCGAAATTAACCTGGCGGTTTGCTGTGGTACTAAACTATTGCCATAATTTCCTGTGCCCGGAGATCGTGACGTCATCGAAGCGTGCAATGTCACGGTAGCACCCCGGACCGGAAATTGATTCTCGCCCCCTGCCTTAGTGCCTGCAGCTAGGAACGACAAGTAGAGGAAGATGTTTTGCAGTCGGCTGGGAGTTGGGGGAGCGCTATTTAACGGCGTGTGCTTCCTGCCTTTGCCTGTCGTCAATATATTCTGCAGGTTGAGAGAGGGAGAGCGGCGTCTAGAGACATTTAACGCTGTCCTGCAAGGAGTTTTGTTCCTCACTGTTGTGTATTTTGAATGTGTATTAGAATTGTCCCACATGGGATACCGTAGTGGTGATTTGCAATGCACTGTGGGACATGTAGTGCTTTGAGTGAAGAAGCACATTGTGAATAAAATGGCCGTTAACTAAACTCTCCACCCCGGAGTCCTTCTTAATTGTTATGTAGGTGAGGGTATAAAACCCCTTGAGACACAACAAAACTGGCGACGAGGACGACGGACTTGCGCATCACTTTTCACTGGAATCGGCGATGTTTAAAGTAAGAAGTTCCTATCTTTTCTTAATGGCGCCACCGCAGTTTAGTGCTGATGCAATCGCCTCGTAAAGGTGGCGGTTCATGTGTTACACAAATAAGAAGGGGGAGAGTAACGATACAGTGAAACGAAGTGGAGGAAAAGGATTGTAAAAATTAAAAAAAAGTGGAGGAAAAGGATTGTAAAGAAAAAAAAAGATAACAAAATGGCTATGCTAACTGGAGCGTTTGGACCATTTGATGAAACGGCGGAGCAATGGAGTGCTTATACAGAGCGTTTCGCATTTTTCGTGACTGCAAATGGCATTAAAGATGACGTGAAAGTGGCGACATTCCTGTGTGATCGGAGCAAAAACATTTGGCTTGTTACGGAGTTTGATGCACCTGGATAAGCCCGGCGCTAAGACATATGATCAGATTGTGGAAGTTTTGGAATCATATTTCGCACCCAAGCCGCTGCTGATTGCCAAGAGGTTCAGGTTTCACAAACGAAACCAAGGGGAGGGTGAGTCCATAGCCAAATATGTTGCAGTGCTAAAGAAGCTAACTGAGCATTGTGAGTTTGGTGAAACTCTAAATGAGACTGTCCGTGATAGGTTTGTGTGTGGATTAAGATGTGAAGCAACACAGAAGCGCTTGCTCACGACTGACAAACTGACGCTTAAATCGGAGTTAGCAGCAAAAGATGCACAGCTGTTGGGGGCTGCAATAAGAGTGCACAGGGTAGCAGCTACACTGGATAAGCATGCAAGGGGCGCCAGAGAGTGTTACAGATGTGGAAGGTCAGGTCATCAGCCATCTGACTGCTGGTGTAAAGACCTGACCTGTCGGAAATGTTAAAAGAAAGGATACATTGAACGTGTGTGTAAAGGGCAAAGCAAACAATCCTACACAGAGACACACAAAAACAAACAAGGAAACACATCCAACTGGCATTCTAAAAAGAAAAACCTACACATGGTGAAACAAGAACAGGAAGACAGTGACACAGACTCTGATGGGGAGCTGAATCTCCATGTGTTAACGGTGAATGGAGGCTCATCAGGCTATGGAGTCACTCCACTACTAGAGGCAATACCGGTCAAAATGGAGCTGGATACGGGGGCCGCTGTCTCCTTGATTTCAGAGAAGCTATTCAAAGAAAAACTGAACCACCTATCACTGATGCCGGCCAAGCTCATCTTAAAGACCTACACTGGGGAAACAGTCCCAATGCTGGGTAAGACGGAGGTCAAGGTGGAGCTTAATGGACAAACCGTGATGCTGGGTAAGACGGAGGTCAAGGTGGAGCTTAATGGACAAACCGTGATGCTGCCAGTTTACGTGGTCAAGGGTGACTATCCATCCCTGATGGGCAGGCCATGGTTGGAGAAAATTCATCTGGATTGGAAAAAAGTGAATGCGGTGTCAGTCGAAGAGGTGGGGCTAGCGGCAGTGTTGACAAAGCATGCGGCTGTCTTTGACGGAAAATTGGGGAGTATGAAGGGGATTACGGTCAAACTCAAGGTGAAGCCTGACAGCCAGCCATGATTCCTGAAGGCCAGGAACGTTCCCTACGCCCTCAGACCAAAGGTGGAGACTGACCTGGAGCGTCTGGTCAAGATAGGGGTCCTGGTGCCGGTTTCACACAGTGAGTGGGCCACGCCCGTGGTACCAGTGATGAAGAGTGACGGCGCAGTTCGCTTATGTGGAGATTTCAAAGTAACAGTGAATCCTGTGCTCTCAGCTGAACAGTACCCCCTCCCCATCATTGAAGATCTTTTCGCGGGTCTAGCAGGCGGTCAGAAGTTTAGCAAGATTGATCTATGCCAAGCCTACTTGCAGATGCATGTAGAAGAGGACTCACAGAAGTACCTCACCTTCACCACCCACAAGGGCCTCTACAGGTACTGCCGCCTACCCTTTGGTATAACGTCAGCACCAGCATTGTTTTAGCGGGCTATGGACCAGATCGTAAGCGGCATTCCAGGGGTACAATGTTATCTCAACGATATCCTTGTCACAGGAAAGGACGACAACGAGCATCTGCAGAACCTGACGAAGACACTGGGAAGACTTGAAGAATATGGCTTACGCGTTCGCAAGGACAAATGCGAATTTTTCAAGCCATCAGTGGAGTACCTAGGCCATGTCATCGACGCGGACGGCCTACACACAGCGCCGTCGAAAGTGAAAGCCATTGCCGACGCTCCTGCACCTACAAATGTCGGCCAGCTGCGGTCATTCTTAGGTGACGGAAAGTTTATTCCACAGTTGGCATCACTGTTGAAGCCATTACATGAGTTGCTGTGTCAGGGCAAGGCCTGGGCATGGACGAAGGACTGCGAAGCTGCATTCAAGAAAGCCAAAGCAGCTTTGACTGACCCCAGAGTGTTGACGCACTTTGACCCGTCGTTGCAGATTCAGCTGGCCTGTGACACGTCGCCTTATGGCGTCGGCGCGGTCGTGTCCCACATCTTTCCCTCAGGCGAAGAGAAGCCGATTGCATTCGCGTCAAGGTCCCTGAGCAAGGCGGAGGTGAAATACCTGCAGATCGAAAAAGAGGCTTTGGAATCAAAAAGTTCCATCACTACTTGTTCGGAAGGAAATTCACCTTGCTGACAAATCATCGTCCTCTGACATCGATCTTTGGTCCACACACAGGAATACCCTCCCTGGCAGCGTGCAGGATGCAGCGCTGGGCGCTGATGCTAAGTGCTCACAATTACAACATCAAATACCGGAGGTCAGCAGCACATGGCAATGCAGACGGATTGTCAAGACTTCCGCTGCCTGTGCCCTCTGAAGGCTGTGAGCAGAAGATTTTCTACTTTGACATGGTGAGCAATGCCCCTGTCACGGCCCGGCAGGTCAAGAAAGAGACCAGAGTGGACCCTACGCTACCCAAGGTGCTGGATCGGGTGATGCGAGGAGACAGATTACGGGTGTCAGACGCACCACCTGAGCGCCTACCTTACCTGTCAAGAGGGAAGGAGTTGTCTGTGACGTCAGGATGCCTCCTTTGGGGCATGCGAGTGATCATACCACCAAAGCTGCGGAAACATGTCCTCAACGAGCTGCACTCAGGACATTGTGGTATTGTCCGGATGAAGGAGCTGGCACGAAGCTACTTCTGGTGGCCCGGTCTGGATCATGAAATTGAAGTTGAAGCGAAATCATGCCCATCATGCGAGACAACCAGGGATACGCCAAGAGCAGCGCCACTGCATCCATGGGAATGGCCGGCGACACCGTGGCAACGGATCCATCTGGACTTCGCGGGACCAGTGGAAGGAGCGATGTTCCTGGTCGCGGTGGACTCCCATTCCAAATGGCCGGAGGTTGCAGTAATGTCCGCTACCACCACGGAGAAAACCATCGAGACTCTGAGAGAGAGATGTTCGGGCGATTTGGTCTGCCGGAGCAGATCGTAACCGACAATGGGACACAGTTCACATCCCAGGAGATGGAGGAGTTCCTCAAGAGCAATGGAATCCAGCACACGTTCTCTGTGCCTTATCATTCATCCACGAATGGATTGGCGGAGAGATTTGTCAGAACGCTGAAACGCGTGTTGAAAGCGGCAAGAAGTGATGCTCCTCTAAAGCAGCGCCTGAATGCTTTCTTGCTGAAATACCGAAACACGCCTCATGCTACGACTGGAGCATCTCCTCCTTACCTACTCATGGGAAGGCAGCTACGGACACGCCTTGACCTGCTGAGGCCAACATCCACAGAAGCAGTGGTGCACGCAAATCAGCAGGATCAAGTCAGCAGACGAGCTCAGAGGTCCAAAGAACGACACTTTGTGGTGGGGGGCAAAGTCCTCGCGCGTAACTACACCACCCCGGAGCGGTGGGTCCCGGCTATGGTCATTCAAAAGACGGGCCCCGTTTCATACCGAGTCCGCACCGGAGACGACCGAACATGGAGATGGCATGTAGACCAGTTACTGCCAAGACAGTCGCCACAGGTAACCCAAGAAACAGAGGATCAAGGACCTGCTGGGGGCTCCAGCAGGGACTGGTCGTCCGACCCTGAGACAGTGGCACCATCCACTCTTGTGCCATCGAGGGAGGAAGCCACGCCTGCAGGTCACGGGAGAGCCAGCCAGAGCCTGCTCCTGAGACTAGGCGTTACCCCCAAAGAGAAAGGCAGCCTCCAGAGCACCTTAGTTACAGTTAGTGCTAACCTGTGTGCCTGGGGCAGAATAATCCCCAGGGTTAGCGGAATGTAGAGGCAGTCTACCCTCTCTTCCAAAGTTATAGTCATTTTCAGTTATTCTGTTTTGTGGACATTCTATTTTAAGGGGGAGGAAATATGTTGTGTATTTTGAATGTGTATTAGAATTGTCCCACATGGGATACCGTAGTGGTGATTTGCAATGCACTATGGGAAATGTAGTGCATTGAGTGAAGAAGCACATTGTAAATAAAATGGCCATTAACTAAACTCTCCACCCCGGAGTCCTTCTTAATTGTTATGTAGGTAAGGGTATAAAACCCCTTGAGACACAACACTCACCAACACAGGTTCCCATTTCTGCCAGCTTTATTACTACCATATTTAGAAGATTAAATGGGGACTGCACTAACACAGGACATCGTCCTCCAGCTTCATCTTCGGAGGCAGCAGAGGCGCAAAGAGAGATAGAGTGGAAAACATGGCCAGAGGGAGGAGGGCCAACAGGGCTCTGCACAGGAGATCTTACCCTCCCAGGGTATTCCGGGGGCAATGCTCCTACATTCATTTGTCCGAGGAGCAGTCTTTCAGAAGGCTGCGCTTCAGCAAGGAGTTGGTCACAGAGCTCTGCCACCTCCTGCAGCCAGAGCTGCAGCCTCAACTCAGGACCAGGACGTCTCTGTCGGTGACAGTGAAGATGAACAGCATGAACACGCATGTAGCTTTGCTAGGCTAGCGGGCTTCCCCGTAGTTCAGGGCGCCATTGACTGCACGCATGTGGCATTGCGGGCTCCTCATGAAAATGCAGAGATTTTCTGCAACTGCAAAGGCTTCCACTCTCTCAACATCCAGCTGGTTTGTGACCACAGACAGTGCATCCTCGCCGTCAATGCCTGCTATCCTGGCAGCAGCCACGATGCATTCATCCTGCACCAGACTGGTGTCCCAGACCTCTTCCAACCACCACATCGAGCTCGCGGCTGGCTCCTCGGGGTCAAAATTTATCCACTCTGCACTTGGCTGATGACACCGCTCCGTAACCCCAACACTCCTCCTCAGCTCGCATACAATGAGAGCCATAGCGCCACCAGGAACCTCATTGAACAGACGATCGGTGTCTTGAAGCAACGGTACCGATGTCTTGACCACTCTGGAGGAGCCCTGCAGTACTCCCCCGATCGAGTCTCGCTTTTCATTGTTGTGTGCTGTATGCTTCACAACCTCACAATTATGGGGACCCAGCAATTGTCACCAGGGATTGGTGCACCACCTCAGGCGGGGGAAGAGGGAGAAGAGGAGGAGGAGGCCGAGGAGGAGGATGAAGAGGAGGACGAGCAGCAGCAACGTGGGAGGGAGGCGCTCAATGTTGCCTCTGCAAGGGCTGTTGGTGAATACCTGATTTTTTTTTTATTCGTTTTTTATGGGATGTGGGCATCGCTGGCAAGGCCAGCCTTTATTGCCCATCCCTAATTGGTGGTGGTGGTGCTGCCTTCTTGAACCGCTGCAGTCCGTGTGGTGAAGGTACAGTGCTGTTAGGGAGGGAGTTCCAGGATTTTGACCCAGCGACGATGAAGGATCAGCGATATACTTCTAAGACAGGATGGTGTATGACATCGCTTCAGATGAATGACAAAGAAGATGGCCTTTGGGATGAAGAAGCACATCATTACAACCATCCCGCAACTCCTATTACTGGGCAAAGCTCCAATGAGTAAAATGAGCAAAGTTGTCAAGTTTCAATAAAAAATTTTATTTTTGTGACAAACTGTCTTATTAAAAACACAATTCATTAACTAACAAAACTGGTTCTTACCATGTCGAAATAAGTGTTAACAGAGTGAACAAGATATTAACATAAACATCCAAATTTGGGACAAACATTTCCCCCATTTGTTTGAGATTTCTTAGTTATTCGCCCTTCGAGGATGATCTCTCTCCCCTTCATACTTCCCCCCATCCCACCCTACTGCTCCTCTGTAATGTGGCCCCAGTGGCTGCAGCAAGGCTGGTGGAAGGTTGCTGAATCTCTGAGCCAGAGACTGCAGATGGTCTTGAAGGACGCCCTCAACCAGCTCTGGCCTGCAGACCCCGGCTGCAGACTGCACCAACTCTGCATGGGCGGCAACAGTCTGGGCTGGCTGGGTTACAGGCTGTGGCAAGTGCAATGGTGGAGTGGCAGTAGGAATGCTGTCATCCTGAGGAAAGACTGCTCGACCGACACACTGCCACTCCCCCGGGGCAGTACCTCAGCATCCGGAGCAATCTGCTCAAGCACAGATTGCTGGCCTGCTGCGGCACCGTGAGATCCCCGGTGGACTGTGGTCGACCCAGCAACAATGGCAGCAGTCAGCGCTTGCGTGCCAACAATCTGAGACTGCATGAGAGCAGTCTGACATTGGATGGCACCAACCAGTGACTCAATTCCAGCACTAAGCCATTGCGTTGCCTCAGCCTGTGCTGCAATAGATGCTGCCACCTCACCCATTACACGTGGCATGGGATCTGGGTGTCCACAGTCTCTCTGCAATTCAACCATTCTCTGCAATGAGGCAAGGATGGGTTCAAGAGTTTGCGCATGGATGACAGCTGTGCTGGCGGCGGACTCCTCCATGCTCCAAGCTAATGCATCCATGCTCTTGGGCACCCTTGCCATTGCACCCATGAGCTCAGTATGCATGCTCATTGCCTGAGTATTCATGGCCGCTATATCGAGGCCCTCATCTGAGTCCTGTGCAGCAGAACTTGTGCGCGTACTCACATCCGGGGAGATGGCCCCCGAGCTTCACTTCCCCATTGCTGCAGTCCGCTGGGTCCCAGAGTTTCACCCACATCAGATCCAAACCCCCTGCTCCCCTCCAGTGAACGCATGCCCCCAGTGTCGGATGTCTCGCCCTCAGGTGAGGCGCCGGCTTCGTGTTCCTCCTCCTCTCCCGCGTCGCTGCCACTGGGAGGCTGAGGGACAGGCTGGTCAGATGGTGGCTCACTATCCGAAAGCAGGAAGGTACAAGAGTGGCTTTAACGTGAGGGCAGGGGGGCAGGAAGGGAGCAAGGAATGGAGACAGTATAGTTAGATGGAAAGTGTGAAAGGCTGGTGTTGTGAGGGGGAAGTGGCATGAAGAGATGAATCTGATGAACATACCGTTGCTGTCCTCAAGGGGGTCGACCTCTCCGATGGCCACAGCATTGATGACATGAGTGCCGATGAGTCTGTGGACTCGCTCTTCCAGTTGTGTGAGGGGGTGCAGCTCCACCTCTCGTCCTCCTGTGCATTGTTGCTCCCTCCGGTTATGTGAAAGCTTGGCCTGCAAGAAAAAGGACAGTATCTGAGTGAGTGTGCAGCCATGTGTTTGGCAAATGTGCCTACCATAGTTGAATAGGCGTTAATGTCTGCAAGGTGTGAGATGTGCATGTGACTTTTATTAGATGGGCATAGTTGTTGGGTGCGTATTGGAGATTTGGGAATTTACACCGTCTGTGCACAGAGTGAGGCTAAGATGGTGGGATGTAGAAGTTTTTCAAGCATGGTCTCCTGCCAGTGTCTAGAAACAGCACTGCCCATCGGCGTTCCACAGCGCCAACTTGAGACACCAATACCTGGTCGCTAAACCGGCGAGCTCTCTCCCCTGGGCCTCTGAGCAGCCATCATGAATCTTTGCTGAGGATTTTTACCTGCTTGCAGGCCGAGGTCAAACGCTGCAATGAGTAGGGTGTGGCTGTGCAGCAAGATGGACTCTCCTCTTTAAGAACTGGAAGGCGCCAGTATGTCTGAGTACAAGGTAATTGACATCGTTTGAGCTTCAGTAGCACTCTTAGGGCGCTAACATCGGTGAACGAGGCACTACCTCAGAGAGACGTGTAATGATTTAGCGCTCCAATCACCTCCAGGGGGGCGGGAGACGAATTTTGAGGCTGCCGGCAATAATTTGCGCCTGGCAGATTAGTACCATATTTCGATTCTGTTGTGGGTAGTTATACCATATTCCAAATCTTTTGTATTTAGCAACATATTCCAATTCTGTTGTACTGAGTACCATATTTTGATTCTGTTGTATTTAGCACCATATTCTGATTTGTTATATTGAGTACCATATTCTGATACTGTTGTATTTAGCACTATATTCCGATTCTCTTGTATTTAGTACCGTATTCCGATTCTGTTTTATTTAGTACCATATTCCGATTCTGTTATATTTATTACCATATTCCGATTCTCTTGTTTAGTAACATATTCTGATTCTGTTGCATTTAGAACCATATTCCGATTCTGTTGTATTTAGTACCATATCCCGATTCTGTTGAATTTAGTACCATATTTCGATTCCGTTGTATTTAGCACCATATTTCGATTCTGTTGTATTTAGTACCATATTCCAATTCTATTGTGAGATTTTAGTACCATATTCCGATTCTGTTGGCCGCCATTTCGCCTACCTCGGCGGGTTTGGTGCGGCCAGTGTCAGTAGCAGGGTGCGACCTCGCTGCTGGCTCCAGCCCACTGTCCAAAGTGATCTTATGCTGATTGGGCTTGTTAATCCTGCCTGGTGCCTTTCCTGGCCAATTGAAAGAAGCGGGTCTGATGACATCACTTGATGACGCGTCATCAGTCGGTTTAAAGGGACCATGCGCAAATTTATTTTGACAGTTCTGCTCTGTGTTCTACTGCATTGAGGTGCTGCAAGCACTGACAAGCATTGCACAGAGGTGCACGGCTGCACCCAGGCTCTCCCATGACTCCCTCCATATGCTTATGGCGGGTGTCACAGCACGCAGGGAGGTTCTCTTCCCTTCCCATGGGCAGAAGAGACCTCCCCACGATATCAACGCAGCCTGGTTGCACATTGCACAGGAGGACACAAGCAGGGATGTCAAGAGGACTAGGCTGCAGTGGTGCAAACCTTTCAATGATCTCAGTAGATCACAAAATGTTACTGCAAAGCCACACTCAACCTCATCCTGCTATGCCACTCATCACATCTGCATCACTCTGCCTTCCATACCCTACTCCTGCAAATCCTTACTCACACCAACTTAACTTGCACCTCCACCCATCCCTCTCTATCTACATTATCACTTCCCTACCTCACTAGCCACCCCTCACACTCACCCTCATCCTTGTCCAATCATACCAACTAACAACACACAAGGGTAGGCACTTGGGTGTTTTAGGCAATGTTCATGTGAAGTTTCTGTTAACGTGCTGTCAATCATTGAAATCTTTATTTTCAACACACTGCGTTCTTTGGCAGATTTGTGTGCACCTTTGGAAGTGACTTAGTGAGTTGCAGTGAATGGTGAGACATAAGAGTACCCCCCTGTAATGGTGATGAGTGTGAAAGGGATGGCTTGGGCATTGTAGGGACACTTTATGGCGTTGGTGTGGGGTGGTGACAACCTGGCGCATCATGTGGCAGCCAGGGTGTATAGCGTCAAGTGAAGTAAATCTGGCCAAGGTGAGGCCATCCCTGGCCTCCTGGGCAGCAATGTGGTCGGGTGCTGATGCCCTCTGTCCCATGCAGCATCAGTTGATTGCGGAGAAGGTTGGTGTTGTTGTTGGTGCTGCTGGTGTGCCTGGTGTTGGGGCTGATGAAGGTGGGATTTTGAGGACCAAGGTGAAATAGTTTCAAGGGTATCGATGCTGATGGAATAGATGGCAGGTGAAGTAGAGCTGACAGAAGCGATCTGTCAATGGTGAGAGAGGTTGTTCCAATGAGGTGACACTGGATACAGAGTTTGCTCCAAATACTTGCAACCTGCATAAAGATCAATCTGTCTTCCAAATGCAGTAAGCAACAGCTTCTTACCTTGGAAAGTGAACAGCTATGAAATGGTAGCTTTTCTAGAACATTTGCAGTTGTCAAGTTAAGAAATCATCCCATGCTGACACAACTCACGACCTCCTTACCTGACGTGATCCCCGAGCAGCCGGGAAGCCATGGACGAACTCTTAAAATCTAAAGGTGAGCTTAAAATAGTTTTTAAGTGCCTGTTAACAACTCTTCATAATCTAAATTGCTTCCCACGCCACTTAGTTTCGGGTCTGTTCTGTGATGACAGACCTAACATCTGGGAAACTAACGTGGAGGGGGGTTGACAACGGGTTCCCTATCTGCTCTCAAAAATTAAATTTTCCCACCCGACCTGCCACCAAACGTGCCCGCTGACCCCTGAAAAATTCCCCCCCATTGTGAGTATTAGTACCATATTCCGATACTGTTTTATTTAATACCATATTCCGATTCTGTTTTGGGTATTTAGTACCATATTCTGATTCTGTTGTGAGCATTTATTACCATATTCCGATTCTGTTGTATTTAATATCAGTTTCCGATTCTGTTATATTTAATACTATATTCTGATTCTGTTGCGGGTATTTAGTAGCATATTCTGATTCTGTTGCGAGGATTTAGTACCACATTCTGACTCTGTTGTGGATATTTTTTTTAATGCGTTCATGGGATGTGGGCGTCGCTGGCAAGGCCAGCATTTATTGCCCATCCCTGGTTGCCCTTGAGAAGGTGGTGGTGAGCCACCTTCTTGAAACGCTGCAGTCCGTGTGTTGTTAGGGAGGGAGTTCCAGGATTTTGACTCAACGACGATGAAGCAATGGCGATGTACTTCCAAGTCAGGATGGTGTGTGACTTGGAGGGGAGCTTGGAGGTGTCCTTCTAGGCGGTAGATGTTGCTGGTTTGGGAGGTGCTGCTGAAGAAGCCTTGGCAAGTTGCTGCAGTGCATCTTGTAGATGGTACACACTGCAGCCACAGTACTCTGGTAGCGGAGGGACTGAATGTTTAAGCTGCTTTGTCTTGGATGGTGTCGAGCTTCTTGAGTGTTGTTGGAGCTGCACTTATCCAGGCAAGTGGAGAGTATTCCATCACACTCCTGACTTGTGCCTTGTAGATGGTGGAAAGGCTTTGGGAAGTCGGGGGGTGAGACACTCTCCGCAGAATACCCAGCCTCTGACCTGCTCTTGTTGCCACAGTATTTATGTGGCTGGTCCAGTTAAGTTTCTGGTCAATGGTGACTCCCCAGGATATTGAGGGTGGGTGAATCGGCAATGGTAATGCTGTTGAATGTCAAGGGGCGGTGGTTAGAATCTCGCTTGTTGGAGATAGTCATTGCCTGGCACGTTTGTGGCGTGAATGTTACTTGCCACTTATCAGCCCAAGCCTGAATGTTACTTGCCACTTATCAGCCAAGCCTGAATGTTGTCCAGGTCTTGCTGCATGCGGGCATAGACTGCTTCATTATATGAGCAGTTACGAATGGCACTGAACACTGTGCAGTCATCAGCGAACATCCCCACTTCTGACCTTATGATGGAGGGAAGGTCATTGATGAAGCAGCTGAAGATGGTTGAGCCTAGGACACTGCCCTGAGGAGCTCCTGCAGCGATGTTATGGGGCTGTGATGATTGACCTTCAACCACCACAAGCATCTTCTTTGTGCTAGGTATGACTCCAGCCAGTGGAGTGTTTCCACACCTCCTCGCCCCCCCCCCCCCGGATTCCCATTGACTTCAGTTTTACTAGGGCTCATTGATGGCACACTTGGTCAAGGGCAGTCACTCTCACCTCACCTCTGGAATTCAGCTCTTTTGTTCATGTTGGGACCAAGGCTGTAATGAGGTCAGGAGCGGAGTTGTCCTGGCGGAACCCAAACTGGGCATCAGTTAACAGGTTATTGGTGAGTAAGTGCTGCTTGATAGCATTGTCGACGACACCTTCCATCACTTTGCTGATAATTGAGAGCAGACTGATGGGGCGGTAATTGGCCAGATTGGATTTGTCCTGCTTTTTGTGGACAGGACATAACTGGGCAGTTTTCCACATTGTCGGATAGATGCCAGTGTTATAGATGTACTGGAACAGCTTGGCTAGCGGTGCGGCTTGTTCTGGAGCACAAGTCTTCAACACGATAGCCGGAATGTTTTCAGGGCCCATGGCACTCAGCCATTTCTTGATATCACATGGAGTGAAATGAATTGGCTGCTAACTGGTTTCTGTGATGGTGGGGACCTCAGGAGGAGGCCGATATGGATCATTCGTTCGGCACTTCTGGCTGAGGATGGTTGCAAATGCTTCAGCTTTGCCTTTTGCACTCATGTGCTGGGCTCCACCATCATTGAGGATGGGGATATTCATGGAGCCTCCTCCTCCCATTAGTTCTTTAATGGTCCATCACCATTCATGACTGGATGTGGCAGAACTGCAGAGCTTTGATCTGATCCGTTACTGAGCAGCTACAGGGCATTCTGAGGGTGGAGGGTGAACAGCCAGAGGTCTTGGTCCATATTGGTAGGATCAGGTCCTACAGGCAGAGTTTAGGGAGCTAGGAAAGAGATTAAAAAGCAGGACCTCAAAGGAAGTAATCTCCGGATTACTCCCGGTGCCACGTGCTAGTGAGTACAGAAATAGGGGGATAGAGCAGATGAATGCATGGCTGGAGAGATGGTGCAGGAGGGAGGGCTTTAGATTCCTAAGGCATTGGGAAGGTTTCTGGGGGAGATGGGACCTGTATAAGCCGGACGGGTTGCACCTCAACAGGACCGGGACCAATATTTTCGCAGGGGGATTGATAGCGCTGTTGGGGAGGATTTAAACTAGCTTGGCAGAGGGATGGGAACCTGAGAGTAGATTCAGAAGGGAGAGAAGCAAAGCTGGAAATGGAAGGCAGAAAATTAGTAAGCGAGTTTGGAAAGCAGAGGAAACAAAGGCTAGAAAATAAACAACAAGGGAGTTTGGCAGTGCTAAATAGTATATACTTCAATGCAGGGAGTCTAGGGAATAAAGCAGATGAGCTGAGGGCACAGATAGACATGTGTGAGTATGATATTATAGCTATTACTGAAACATGGCTGAAAGAAGGGTAGGAATTGTAGTGATCAATAACATGTCATTATGTGGTGGACACTAGGTGGAGCAGTAGAGCTGTATATAGCTGTATGTATAAGACTACACTACCCAGCTATATATTATATTAAGACTACATTACCCATGAGGCACTAGGCTACCCAGAAGGCAGCAGTCAAGACGGAAGCCTCTACAAGATGCTGTACAAGTCCACATGTGCTCAATAAAAGTAACTAGCAAAAGCTAGCTGTGTTCATAATAAGAATGTCTATTTATTAATGAACATAACATGGTACCAGGGTGGTGAAGATCTGCTGAAAATTGTGAAAAGCGACATGGAGAATTTGAAGCCACCAGAGCGTTTGAATCTCACAGAAAAAATCGACTACAACTGGCAGACTTTTAAACAGCAATTCGAACTCTACATTGCAGCCATCGGATTCGGTACGAAGCCAGACGCAAGGAAGATAGCGTTGCTACTTACGGTTGCAGGCCCACAGGCGATAGAGGTATTTAATACATTTGTATTTAATCCAGTGGAGAACAGAGAAAAATTAGAAGATGTGCTAAAAAAATTTGATGCACATTGCTCTCCCAAAAAGAATGAGATGTATGAAAGATACATCTTCCGTTCTCGGACACAGCAACAAAATGAGACTTTTGATAGCTTTATAACTGATCTGAAACTGAAAGCACAGACATGTAATTTCTCTGAGCTCAAAGCATCCATGATTCGTGACCAGATTGTGTTTGGTATTCATGATAAAAAAGTCAGGGAACGTCTGTTGAGAGAAACCGAACTAAATTTGGAAAATGCGGTGAAAATATGCCAAGCCAGCGAGCTAGCTCGAAATCACGCGAAGACTTTCAGTGAAATCAATAATGATGCGAATGTAATGAGTGATAATGCTGCTGTCGGCGCTGTGTCCTACAAGGGGAAGAAACGTAGGCAGAACAGAAATGAAAAGCAATCGAAGGATGAAATTTTTAATTGTAAACGCTGTGGTTACAAACACCAGTTAAGACAATGCCCAGCATTTGGAAAAATGTGCACAAAGTGTAATGGAAAGAATCACTTTGCCAAACGATGCTTTTCAAAAGTAAAAACGACAAAAGGGCAACGAGTTAATGTGATTGAGGACACTGATTTAAGTGAGACATTTTTTGTAGGAATGGTGTCATGTGACGATATCAAAAAAGATACAGAAAATGTGCAGCCCTCAGAAATAGACAATGCTGAACATAAAGTTAATGCAGTAAAAGAGGACAAATGGATGATCCCACTGCAGATAAATGGAGCATTAGTTACATTGAAACTGGACACTGGGGCAAAAGCAAACTTAATCAGTATGAGTGACATTAACAATATGAAAGAAAAGCCCAAAATACAGAAAAAGTCAGTACTACTGAAGAGCTATAATGGACAGAAAATAGATAGCTTAGGTGTATGCAGACTTAAAGTGACAGTCAAAGACAAAGTGCATCATCTCATGTTTTCTGTTGTGGCTGAAAGACTTGATTCGATACTAGGTGACAAAGCTTGTGAAGACTTAGAACTGGTCAAGAGAGTCTACCGTATAAACTGTGCCATAAGCAGACCAGATGACTCAGGTGATGAAGCAGAGAGCCCATCAAGGATGAAAAGGCCAAAGGGTATCCATGTCTTCAAAAAGCCTAGTTTCTCCAAGAAGAAAGAAAAAGACTTTAAGGTCAAAGAGAAGCCAAAGGAAGAAAAGCACAAAGAGGAAAAACACAAGGAGAAAAAGTCCAAAGACATAACCGCAGCAGATGTTGTTAAGCAGTGGAAAGAGAAAAAGAAAAAGAAGAAGCCTGCACCAGAGCAGGAAGCAGTTCCGGTGGATACTCCTTCTTCCCTCAGGCCAATCTTTGGTGTTCCATTAGCCGAGGCTGCTGAGAGGACTATGCTGTATGATGGGATCCAGCTGCCAGCAGTTTTTCGAGAGTGCATTGACTACATTGAGAGTTATGGCATGAAGAGTGAAGGAAACACTGAAACCCTCTCCAAGCAAAGATCGCAAGGAGACCTCGATCTATACAAGAGCAGATTGATGACAATGCCGCAACTGCATCTTGTCATTCACCGCCAGAACAATCTCATGAAGACACATCAGACTTACCTGTGTTGAGAAGATCCATACGTGAAGTAAAAGAGCCTGATAGACTTAATCTTTGAGTACAATGTAAAGCTTTGAAAATGTGTTGACTGTTTTGAAAATGTTTGTTTATAGAGCACTAACAAAAGTGTTACTGATATTATCTTTATTGTTTTCTTGAAAGTTGATTGATATTGATTTTGTTAAACCTCAAAGAAAGGAGGATGTAGTGATCAATAACATGTCATTCTGTGGTGGACACTAGGTGGAGCAGTAGAGCTGTATATAGCTGTATGTATAAGACTACACTACCCAGCTATATATTATATTAAGACTACATTACCCATGAGGCACTAGGCTACCCAGAAGGCAGCAGTCAAGATGGAAGCCTCTACAAGATGCTGTACAAGTCCACATGTGCTCAATAAAAGTAACTAGCAAAAGCTAGCTGTGTTCATAATAAGAATGTCTATTTATTAATGAACATAACAGGAATGACAGCTCAACATTCCTGGTTACTAGGTTTTCAGATGAGATAGAGAAGGGGATAAAAAAGGAGGGGGGTCGTAATATTGATTAAAGAAACCATTACAGCTGTGAGGAGGGAGGATATCTTAGAAGGATCATCCAACAAGGCCATATGAGTTGAACTGAAAAACAAAAATGGGGCAATCACACTGCTGGGAATGTACTATAGAGCCCAAACAATCAGAGGGGGGTAGAAGAGCAAATATGTAGGCAAATTTCTGAGATGTGCAAAAATAGGGCAGTAATAGTAGGGGATTTCAACTTCCCTAATATTAACTGAGATAAAATTAGTGTGACAGGATTAGAGGGAGCAGAATTCTTAAAATGCATTCAGGAGAACTTTTTTAACCAGGAAGTAGCAAGCCCAACAAGAAAGGGGGCGATTCTGGGCCTAGCTTTAGGGAATGAAGCTGGGCAGGTGGAAAGGGTATCAGTGGGAGAGCATATTGGTGGTAGTGATTATTATTCAGTTAGATTTAGCGTAGTTATGGAAAAGGACAAGGATAGACCAGGAATAAAAGTTCTCAATTGAGGAAAAGCTAATTTTACTAAGCAGAGATGTGATTTAGCCAAAGTGGACTGGAGACAGAAACTTGAAGGTAAATCAGTGTCAGAGCAGTGGGAAGCATTCAAGGAGGAGATAGTGAGAGTTCAGAGCAAGTATGTTCTCTTAAAAAAAAAAGGGTGGGACTAACAAATCTAGAGCTCCCTGGATGTCAAGGGGCATACAGGGAAGGATAAAGAAAAACAGGGAAGCTTATGACAGATACCAAGGGCTCAATACTGCAGAAACTCTAGAGGAGTATAAAAAGTACAGAGGTGAAATTAAAAAGGAAATTAGAAAAGCAAAGAGAGGGCATGAAAAAATATTGGCAAGTAAAATCAAGGAAAACCCAAAGATGTTTTATAAATACATTAAGAGCAAGGGGATAACTAAAGTAAGAATCGGGCCTATTAGGGACTATAAAGGTAACCTGTGCGTGGAGGCGGAAGACATGGGTATGGTTCTTAATGAATACTTTGTGTCTGTTTTCACAAAATAGAGGGGCGATGCAGACGTTGCAATCAGGGAGGAGGAGTGTAAAATATTAGATGAAATAAGCATCGTGAAAGAGGAAGTATTAAGGGGTTTATTATCTTTGAAAGTGGATAAATCCCCAGGCCCGGATGAAATGTATCCCAGCATTTTAAGAGAAATAAGAGAGGAAATAGCAGAGGCTCTGACCATCATTTTCCAATCCTCTCTGGCTACAGGTGTGGTGCTGGAGGACTGCTAATGTGGTACCGTTGTTTAAAAAGGGAGAAAGGGATAAATCGAGTAATTACAGGCCAGTCAGCCTAACCTCGGTAGTGGGAAAATTATTGGAAAAAATTCTGAGGGACAGGATAAATCTTCATTTAGAAAGGCACGGATTAATCAGGAACAGTCAGCATGGATTTGTTAAGGGACTAACTTGATTGAGTTTTTTGAGGAGGTAGCAAGGAGGGTCGATGAGGGTAGTGTGTTTGATGTAGTCTATATGTATTTTAGCAAGGCTTTTGATAAGGTCCCGCATGGCAGATTGGTCACGAAAGTAAAAGCCCATGGGATCCAAGGCAAAGTGGCAAGTTGGATCCAAAATTGGCTCAGAGGCAGGAAACAAAGGGTAATGGTCGAAGGGTGTTTTTGTGACTGAAAGGCTGTTTCCAGTGGGGTTCTGCTTGGCTCAGCACTGGGTCCTTTTCTTTTTGTGGAATATATCAATGATTTGGACTTGAATGTAGGAAGTATGATTAAGAAGTTTGCAGATGATACAAAAATTGGCCGTTTGGTTGATAATGAAGAAGAAAGCTGTAGACTGCAGGAAGATATCAGTGGACTGGACAAGTGGGCAGAACAGTGGCAAATGGAATTCAATCCAGAGAAGCGTGAGGTAATGCATTTGGGGAGGGCTAACAAGGCAAGGGAATACACAATAAATGGTAGGACACTGAGAAGTACAGAGAATCAGAGGGACCTTGGAGTGTATGTCCACAGATCTCTGAATGTAGCAGGACAGGTAGATAAAGTGGTTAAGAAGGCATACGGGACACTTGCATTTATTAGCCGAGGCATAGAATATAAGAGCAGGGAGGTTATGCTTGAACTGTATAAAACACTAGTTAGGCCGCAGCTAGAATACTGCGTGCAGTTCTGGTCACCACATTACAGGAAGGATGTGATTGCACTAGAGCGGGTGCAGAGGAGATTTACGAGGATGTTGCCTGGGCTGGAGAATTTTAGCTATGAGGAAAGATTGGATAGGCTGGGGTTGTTTTCTTTGGAGCAGAGGGGGCTGAGGGGAGACCAAATTGAGGTGTATAAAATTATGAGGGGCCTAGATAGAGGGGATAGGAAGGACCTATTTCCCTTAGCAGAGGGACCAGAGGGAGGAGGGCCATCAGGACTCCCAACAGGAGGTCTTACCCTCTGAGGGTATTCCGAGCGCACTTCTCCTACCTCCAATTAAGCGAGGAGCAGTGTATTAGAAGGCTTTGCTTCACGAAGGAGTTGGTCACAGAACTCTGCCACCTCCTGCAACCAGACCTCCAGCCTCAGACCAGGGTGACCACGGCTCTCCCAGTGGCAGTCAAGGTCACCCTTGCCCTCAATTTCTTCGCCAGTGGATCCTTCCAGTCTGCAACAGGAGATATAGGTAACATAAGAACGTAAGAAATAGGAGCAGGACTGGGCCAATCGGCCCCTCGAGCCTGCTCCACCATTCAATAAGATCATGGCTGATCTGATCCTAACCTCAAATCTACTATCACTCTACATCCCTCCCAAACCCATGTGATCTTCTGGGAGAAACGAAAAACCAGATAAAAAACCCAATGGCCAATTTGGGAGAAAAAAATCTGGGAAATTCCTCTCCGACCCATCTAGGCGATCGAAACTCGTCCAGGAGATCACTGTCCCTATATTTTCTACAGTACTTACCTTCTGTAAAAGGTGATCTCCACCCCAGCCAGGAACAGGAATAGAACCATCTCCTGAAATCTAACACATAATTAGAACACAAGAAGTAGGAGCAGAACCAGGCTACACGGCCCCTGGGCCATGACCGTTCCGAACATAGACTCATGTCCAATTTCCTGCCCGCTCCCCGTAACCCCTAATTCCCTTTACTTCTAAGAAACTGTCTATTTCTGTTTTAAATTTATTTAATGATGTAGCTTCCACAGCTTTCTGGGGCAGCAAATTCCAGACCTACTACCCTCTGAGTAAAGAAGTTTCTCCTCATCTCAGTTTTGAAAGAGCAGCCCCTTATTCTAAGATTATACCCCCTAGTTCTAGTTTCACCCATCATTGGGAACATCCTCACCACATCCACCCGATCAAGCCCATTCACAATCTTATATGTTTCAATAAGATCGCCTCTCATTCTTCTGAACTCCAATGAGTAGAGTCCCAATCTACTCAACCTCTCCTCATATGTCCATCCCCTCATCCCCGGGATTAACCGAGTGAACCTTCTTTGTACTGACTCGAGAGCAAGTATGTCTTTTCTTAAGTATGGACACCAAAACTGTATGCAGTATTCCAGGTGCGGTCTCACCAATACCTTGTACAACTGCAACAATACCTCCCTGTTTTTATATTCTATCCCCTAGCAATAAAAGCCAACATTCCATTGGCCTTCTTGATCACTTGCTGCACCTGCATACTAACTTTTTGAGTTTCGTGCACCAGGACCCCCAGATCCCTTTGTACTACAGTACTTTCCAGTTTCTTGCCATTAAGATAATAACTTGCTCTACGATTTTTCCTGCCAAAGTGCATAACCTCACACTTTCCAGTATTGTATTCCATCTGCCAAATCTCTGCCCACTTACTTAGCCTGTCTATGTCCCTTTGCAGGTTTTTTATGTCCTCCTCACTCACTACTTTCCTTCCCATCTTTGTATCATCTGCAAACTTTGATATGTTACACTCGGTCCCCTCCTCCAAATCATTAATATAGATTGTAAAGAGTTGGGGACCCAGCACTGACCACTGCGGAACACCACTAGTTACTGATTGCCAGTCTGAGAACGAACCATTTATCCCAACTCTCTGCTTTCTGTTAGATAGCCAATCCTCCACCCATGCCAGAATATTACCCCCAATCCCATGATTTTTTATCTTGAGCAATAATCTTTTCTGTGGCACCTTGTCAAATGCCTTTTGGAAGTCTAAATACACTACGTCCACTGGTTCCCCTTTATCCACCCTGTATGTTACTTCCTCAAAGAACTCAAGCAAATTTGTCAAACATGACTTCCCCTTCATAAAACCATGCTGACTTTGTCCTATTAAATTATGTTTATCCAAATGTCCCGTTACTGTCTCCTTAATAATGGACTCTAAAATTTTACCAACCACAGATGTTAGACTAACAGGTCTATAGTTTCCAGCCTTCTGCCTACTACCCTTTTTAAATAAGGGTGTTACATTAGCAGTTTTCCAATCTGCCGGGACCTTTGCTGAGTCCAGGGAGTTTTGGAAAATTACCACCAATGCATCCACAATCCCTACCGCCACTTCCCTCAAGACCCTAGGATGTAAGCCATCAGGTCCAGGGGATTTATCCGCCTTGAGTCCCATTATTTTACCAAGTACCACTTCCTTAGTGATTTTAATCGTATTTAGCTCCTCCCCCCCAGAGCCCCCTGTTTGTCCAGTGTTGGGATATTCTTAGTGTCCTCTACCGTAAAGACTGATACAAAATAATTGTTCAGCGTTTTTGCCATCTCCATGTTTCCCACCATTAATTTCCCGGTCTCATCCTCTAAGGAACCAACATTTACTTTAGCCACCCTTTTTCTTTTTATATAACCATAGAAACTTTTGCTATCTGTTTTTATATTTTTTGCTAATTTACTTTCATAATCTATCTTCCCTTTCTTAATCGATCTTTTAGTTATTTTTTGCTGCCTTTTAAAGACTTCCCAATCTTCTATCCTCCCACTAGATTTGGCTACCTTATATGCCCTTGTTTTTAGTCGGATGCTATCCTTAATTACTTTACTTAGCCACGGATGGCTATCTTTTCTTTTACACCCTTTTTCTCTCAGTGGAATATATATTTTTTGGAAGTTGTAAAATAACTCCTTAAATGTACACCACTGATCATGTACTGTCTTACCCTTTAGAGTGGAGTGGGAAAATAGATTAATCAATTCCGCTCTCATACCTTCATAGTCTCCTTTATTCAAGCTTAGCACGCTTGTTTGAGATCCAACCTTCTCACCCTCTAATTGAATATGAAATTCAACCATGTTATGGTCACTCATTCCAAGGGGATCCTTTACTGGGACATTTTTAATTAATCCTGTCTCATTACACAGGACCAAATCTAAGGTTGCTTGCCCCCTGGTCGGTTCAGTTACATACTGCTCAAGAAACCCATCCCTAATACGCTCAATGAACTCATCCTCAAGGCTGCCCTGCCCAATTTGATTTGTCCAGTTAATATGATAGTTAAAATCCCCCATAATTATAGCTGTTCCCTTATTACAAGCCTCAACTATTTCCTGATTAATACTCCGTCCAACAGAGTTGCAACTGTTCGGAGGCCTATAGACTACGCCCACTAGTGTTTTTTTCCCCTTATTATTCCGTATCTCCACCCAAACTGTTTCACTATCCTGATCCTTTGACCCAATATCATTTCTCTGTATTACAGTGATTCCTTCCTTTATTAACATAGCCACCCCACCTCCCCTTCCTTCCTGATTGTTAAATAACCTGGTATATTTCATTCCCAGTCATGGTCACCCTGCAGCCATGTTTCTGTAATGACCACAAGATCATACCCATATGTAGTTATTTGTGCCGTTAACTCATCCATTTTGTTACGAATGCTACGTGCATTCAGATAAAGAACTTTCAAATATGTTTTGTGACACTTAGTTCCTGCTTTTTCCCCTTTTACTACTTTACCTTTTACTCCATACCTTCTGTCCCTTCCTGACACGCTCTGTTTTTTAATTCCCCCACTGCTACCTAAGTCTATGACCTTCTCCGTTGTCATTTTTATTATTTGCTCTCTAGAAACCTCCCCCCCACTAATTAGTTTAAAGCCCTCTCTACAGCCCTAGTTATATGATTCGCCAGGATTCTAGTCCCAGCACTGGCCAAGTGAAGTCCGTCCCAACGGAACAGCTCCCTCTTGTCCCAGTTCGCCATCCATCGCTACATCTGAGAGGTCACAGAGGCTCTCTACAGTAGGAGAAGGGACTACATTTCCTTCCCCATCACCAGAGAGAAGCAAGACGAGCATGCATGTGTCTTTACCAGGATAGCAGGATTCCCCATGGTGCAGAGCACTATTGACTGCACCCACATGGCTTTGCGGACACTGCATAACACCCTGAGATCTTCCGTAACCGCAAAAGCTACCACTCACTTAATGTGCAGTTGGTGTGCGACCACAGAAAGCGAATCCCCAATGTCAATGGCCAATATCTTGGCAGCAGCCACGATACCTTCATCCTGCCTGCACGCTTCCAGCCACCACGTCAAGCTCGCAGCTGGTTGGTCGAAGACAAGGATTATCCACTCTCCACCTGGCTCACGCCTCCCCTCCGCAACCCCAACACTCCTGCCCAGCACTCATCTAATGAGAGCCATGCTGCCAGCATGAACATCATCGAGCAGGCCATCTGCCAGTTGAAGCAACGGTTCCACTGCCTTGACTGCTTGGGAGGCACCCTCAGGTACTCAGCTGAGCACGTGCCCCATTTCATGGTGGTCTGCTGCACGCACCACAACTTGGCCATCATGAGAGCCCAGCCCTTGCCACCAAGGATTGTGGAACCACCTCAGGAGGAGGAAGAGGGGGAGGAGGAGGAAGAGGAAGATGACCAGGAGGGGGAGCAGGAGCGAGGGAGGAGGCAGCCACTCAATCAGCCTTCTGGAAGGGCGGTCCATGACCACCTCATCAGACTGCGGTTCGAATGAATTAAACCCCAGATCCCCATTGCTCACCACGTCCCCATTATTCCATCCCTGTCGCAGGCCATATCACAGCGCAAAGCTGAAATGAGACACACCACAAAAGAATCCAAACTGAAGTAATAAATTTATCAAGAATCAGTGATCACATATTTACAACAAAAATATTAACTATTCACTCTTGTACAATCTCTTAGTGCCTGTCATTACTGTGTCTTTGCCTACTCTAGTGCTCCTATGAAGTGTTGGCCCAGTGGCTGCAGGAGGGCTGGTGGAAGGCTGCTGAATGTCCGTGCGGTAGACTTCAGATGGCCTTGCAGGACGCCCTCGGCCAGCTCTGGATCTGGAAGGCCCAGCTGTAGACTGCACCACCTGAGCATGGGCGGCAGCAGTCTGGGCTGGCTGGATGACAGGCAGCGACAAGGGCAATGACGGAGTGGCAGTGTTGGGAGCAGGAATGCTGTCATCCTGAGAGAGGACAGCAGCTTCCTGCTCCACTGACCCACTTCCACTCACCTGGGGCAGCACCTCAGCATCCATAGTAATCCGTTGGAGCACAGATTGCTGGCCTGCTGTGACACCGTGAAAGCCCTGGTCAATGGTGGTAGACCCAGCCACGATGGCAACAGTCAGAGCTTGCGTGGCATCAAGCTGAGACTGCATGAGAGCAGTCTGAGATTGGATGCCACCAAACATAGACTGCAGTACAGCACTAAGACATTGCGTCGCTTCCACGTGTGCTGCAATGGAAGCTGCCAGATCACCCATCACACCTGGCATCAGGTCTGGGTCACCATGGTCTCTTTGGGAGTCTACCATCTTTTTCAGACTGGAAATGATGGGCTCCATTGTGCGCGCAGAGCCTTGTGCAATGTTGGAGGCGGACTCCTCCACGCTCCTTATCATTGCTGAGAGGCTCTCGGGCACCCTTGCCATTGCACCTATCATCTCTGTGTGCTTGTCCATCACCCTTCTTCTAAAGACCTCCCCATCAAGATCCTCATCTGAGTCCTGTGCAGCAGAACTCCTGCACAAACTCGCCCTCTGGGGAGCTGGCTCCCGAGCTACCCTTTCCTCCTGGTATTTGCTGCAGCCCACTCGTCCCTGGTGCCTCACCCTGTGCAGATCCTGCTACTATACAAGCCTCTAAAGAACGTGTAGTGCCAATATCTGAGCTGGTGTCTGCGGGTGAGAGATGTCGTGACGCAGAGATATCGTGACGCAGTGTGTTCTTCCTCCTCCTCTTCTCCCACCTCGCTCTTTATGGTGCCCTCAGGGACAGGCTGCTCAGATGCTTGCTGATTGTCTGAAAGCATAAAGGCACAAGAGACGGGTTAAGATGAGGGGAGGGGGGGCAGGAAGGGAGAAATGCAAGCATACAGCATGATGGCTGGAAAGTGCGAAATGCTTGTGGAATGACGGGGAAGTGGGATGTGATAAGAAGGGGTAGGGATGAACATAGCATTGTTGTCTCCAAGGGGGCCAACATCGTCGGTGGCCACGGCGCCCACCACCTGGCACCCAATAATCTGCAGCACTCAATTCCCCAGCGCAGACAGTGGTTGGGTGTCGGCTTGTCCCCCACCTGTGTGCTCCTGCTCTCTCCTGTTGTGAGCCACCTTGGCTTGCAAGACAAAGGAATGTGTTTGAGTGAGTGTGGAGCAATGTGTTTGGGTGATGTGCCTGCCATAGTTGAATAGCTGTCATTGTGTGCAAGGTGTGAGATGTGGGTGTCAGTGTTGGTAGGTAGAGATTGTTGGTGGGTGAGTGCTGGGGGTGTGGTGCATTGGGCAGTGTGTGAAGATTGTGGTTCAGATGGTGGTATGTAGCATTTGTTGAAGCATTCACTCACCGTAACCACCCGAGTGAGGTCGTTAAATTTCTTCCTGTGCTGTGTGTGGGTTCTGGGGACCACAGTGCTGCCCGAGATGTGCTGCGCTACCTCCCTCCACATGGTGCGGAGGAGTTGTGGGAGGGCCTCCTGCCACTTGCTGGGTAGAGCACCACTTTCCATTTCTCCATAGTGAAAACCAATGCCTCCAATGCTTCATCGCAGAATCTGCGGACTCTCTCCCTGGGGCGTGGATCTGCCATGAGTACACCTGGTTCAGTCCTCCGGCCCCTTCTCCTTGTCCTGCTTCTGCTTGTTGAGGCAGCAGCACAGCTTGCAATGCTGAGAATGAGGTGCTGCAGCATCAATGAACCTCCCCTTTAAGTACTGAAATAAGCCTGTGGCAATAATGACTTGCAATTAGACTGCACCCGATATTGGTCCATCCTTTCAGGGTAACGCCAATGAGCTTGTGTTTAAGACTTGAATTAAGACTCCAATCATTTTTTTGAGCAGTGAGCATGAATTTTGCGTGCAGTCTAAATCATTAGCGCCTGGTGTTAATTCTCCAACTTTTCTACTGACACCGCCCATGCCTTGTCTAAAATGAATTTCTAGCCCTTGGATTCTGTTGTATTTTTAGTACCATATTCCGATTCTGTTGTGGGTATTTATTACCATATTCTGATTCTGTTGTATTTACTACTATATTCCGATTCTGTTGCATTTAGTACCATATTCCGATTATGTTGTATTTAGTTCCATATTGCGATTCTGTTGTGAATATTTAGTACCATGTTTCGATTCTGTTATGAATATTTAGTACCATATTCCGATTCTGTTGTGAGTATTTAGTACCATATTCCAATTCTGTTGTGAGTATTTAGCACCATATTCTGATTCTGTTGTTTTTAGTAATATATTCCAATTCTGTTGTATTTAGGCCCATATTCCGATTGTGTTGTGAGCCTTTTGTACCATATTCTGATTCTGTTGTGCGTATTTCGGGGGAGAAAATGGGTACCTTTCCACCTCCAGTTAGCGCCTCCGGGGGGCGCATATGGGGCGCTTTTGGCTTCATGACTGGGTGCGTCGATTGTACCGACTCCCACATAATTGAAGTGTAGGTTTGCGGCAGCCGGAATCACTAGCGCCATGCTCTCCTGCGGCCAGAGATTGTGATGTCATCCGGCTGTGTGGTGCCCCGGCTCAGGAATTCACTCTCACCCCATGCCTGAGCATCTGCCGCTTGCAACGACAGGTAGAGGAGGCGGTATGTAGTCAGACGAGCACTGGAGGAGCGCTATATAAAGGCGTCAACATCCGGTTTATTTTTAGTTGGCAAAGAATGCTGCCTTGTCAGTTTGACATAGGCAAACAGGCGTTTTGAGCAATTTCAGCATTTTTAAGTTGAAGGAGTCTTCTGCCTCAGAAAAATTATTCACTTAGATTTTAAAGTGCAACTTTTCCATACTTTAATGGGGGCTGTACTGTCACTGGACCTCACCCTCCAGCGGCAATGTCGGAGTCAGTGGAGACAGAGAGAAAGATTGCAAAATGTGGCTGGAGGGAGGAGGGCCAACAGGGCTCTCAACAGGAGGTCTCACCCTCCCAGGGTATTCCGGTAGCATTGCTCCTACATGAATTTCACTGAGGCACAGTGTCTTAGAAGGCTCCGCTTCACTAAGGATGCCACCTCCTGAAGCCAGACCTCGAGCCTCAGATCAGGAGCACCAGGGCTCCCTCAGTGGCAGTCAAGGCCACCGTCGCCCTCAATTTCTATGCCAGCGGATCCTTCCAGTGTGCAACAGGAGACATAGCAAACATCTCGCAGTTCGCTGTCCATTGCTGCATCTGCGAGGTAACAGATGCTCTCTACAGAGAGAAGGGATTACATTTCCTTCCCCATGACCAGAGAGAAGCAGTGCAAGCGTGCATGTGGCTATGCCAGGATGGCAGTCTTCCCCATGGTGCAGGGTGCCACTGACTACACCCACGTCGCTTTGCGGGAACCCCGTAACAATCCTGAGGTATTCCGTAACTGCAAAGGCTACCTCTCCCTTAATGTGCAGTTGGTTTGCGACCACATACAGCGTATCCTCGCCATCAATGCCAACTATCTTGGCAGCAGCCACGATGCCTTCATCCTGCGCCAGCTCTGTTCCAGCCATGACACCAAGCTCGCG
Source organism: Somniosus microcephalus (assembly GCF_052327205.1). Classification (NCBI taxonomy): domain Eukaryota; kingdom Metazoa; phylum Chordata; class Chondrichthyes; order Squaliformes; family Somniosidae; genus Somniosus; species Somniosus microcephalus. The sequence continues at coordinate 164,611,642 of NC_140999.1, read as the reverse complement.
GCTGGCTGCTAGGAGACAAGGGCTAGCTGCTCTCCATCTGGCTCATGACTCCCCTCCGCAACCCTAAGAGTCGTGCCCAGCACTCATACAATGAGAGCCATGCTGCCACCAGGAGCATCATTGAACAGATCATCGGAGTGCCCAAGCAACGGTTCTGCTGCCTTGACCGCTCAGGAGGAGCCCTCCAGCACTCGGCTTTGCAAGTGTCCCTTTTCGCCGTTGTCTGCTGCATGCTGCACAACTTGGCCATCATGAGGGTGCAGCCACTGCCACCAGGCACATCCGCACCACCTCAGGAGGAGGAAGAGGGAGACGAGGACGAGGAGGAACAGGAGCACGAACAGCAGCGACGGAGGAGGCCGCCACTCAATCAGCCTTGTGGAAGGGCGGTCCATGACCGGCTAATCAGACTTTGGTTCCAATGAATTTGAGACCCCTTCCTGGTTGCTCAGCACGTCCCCATCATTCCATACCACACCTCAAAGACTGAAATGAGACACAGCCCCAAATCTGCAACATTCCAGTAATAAATTTATCCAAATTCAGCAACCACATATATACAGCAACAATATTAACTAATCACCCTTGTGCAAACCCTTTGTGAACGCCTCTTTACCGTGCCTTTCCCTAATCTACTGCTCCTACGTAGTGTCTCCCCAGCGGCTGCAGCAAGGCTGGAGGAAGGCTGCTGAGTGTCAGTGCCAGAAACTACAGATGGCCTTGCAGGATGCCCTCGACCAGCTTTGGACCTGGAAGGCGCAGCTGTAGACTGCAGCACCTCAGCATGGGCGGCAGCAGTCTGGGCTGGCTCGATGACAGGCAGCGACAAGGGCAATGGCGGAGTGGCAGTCGTGGGAGCAGGAATGCTGTCATCCTGAGAGAGGTCAACAGGTTCCTGCTCCACTGACCCACTGCCACTCCCCCGGGGCAGCACCTCAGCATCCCTAGCAATCTGTTGAAGCACAGATTGATGGTCTGCTGCGACACCGTGAGATCCCCGGTGGACAGTGGTGGACCCAGCGATGATGGGAGCAGTCAGAGCTTGCGTGGCATCAAGCTGAGACTGCATGAGAGCAGTCTGAGATTCGATGCCACCAACCATTGACTGCATGACAGCACTAAGACGTTGTGTCGCTTCCACCTGTGCTGCAATGGAAGCTGCCACATCGCCCATGACACGTGTCATGAGGTCTGGATCCGCATAGTCTCTCTGGGAGTCTACCATCCTCTGCAGGGTGGAAATGATGGGCTCCATGGTGTGTGCAGAGCTCTGTGCACTGTTGGAGGCGGACTCCTCCACGCTCCTTACAATTGCCAAGAGGCTCTTGAGCACCCTTGCCATTGCACCTATCATCTCGGAGAGCATGGCCAGCACCCTTCTTGTGAATGCCTCCCCATCGAGGTCTTCATCTGAGTCCTGTGCAACAGAACTTGTGCGCAAACTCACCCTCTGGGGAGCTGGCTCCCGAGCTACCCTTTCCCCCTGGCCTTGCTGCAGCCCGCTTGTCCCTGGTGCATCACCCAGTGCAGACCTCGCTACTAAACTTGCCTCTAAAGATCATGTAGTGCCAGTATCTGCGGGTGAGAGATGCAGTGACGCGGTGCTTTGCTCCTCCTCTTCTTCCTCACTCTCAGTGGGAGGTTCAGGGATAGGCTGGTCATCTGGTTGCTTGTTCTCTGAAAGCATAAAGGCACAAGACTCGCGTTAAGGTGTGAGCAGGGGGGCAGGAAGGGAGCAAGGAATGCAGACAGTATCAGGAGCTGGAAAGTGGGAAAGGCTTGTGGTGTGCAGGGGAAGTGGGATGAGAGAAGGAGAGGGGATGAACATATCGTTGTTGCCCCCAAGGGGGTCGATGCTACCAATGGTCGCGCCGCCCACCACCTGCTGCCGAATGAGTCGCAGCATTCGCTCCTCCAGGTCTGAAAGCTGCTGGAGCTGCGCATCACCCCTACCTGTTCTCTGCTGCTCCCTCCTATTGTGGGCCATCTTGGCCTGCAAGAGAAACGAATGTGTGTGAGTCAGAGTCCAGCTATGTGTTGGGAGATATGACTGCCGTAGTTGAATAGCTGTGATTGTAGGCAAGGCGTGAGATGTGGATGTGAGTTTTAGTAGGTGCAGATGCTTGGTGGGTGAGTGGTGGGGGTGTGGTGGTTTGTGCTGTGTGTACAGACTGATGTTCAGATGCGGGTATGTACTCACCCTGACCACCCGAGTGAGGTCGTTGAAATTTTTTATGGCACTGTGTGAAGGTCCTGAGGACCACACTGCTGGCTGAGATCTCCTGGGTTATTTCCCTCCACATTGCCCCGAAGTCATGGGGAAATGGCTTCCTGCCAGTGGCTGGGAACAGCACTAACCTCCTTCTTTCGACTGCCGCGACCAATGCCTCCAATACCTGAGCACATGAAAAGGCGAACTCTCTCCCTGGGACTGGGATCAGCAATGAGGATAAGAGGTGTAGCCGTTAAGTTGCTTGGAGGTCGCCTTCAGACCCAGCAATGTTGAGAATGAGGTTGTGCTGAATCTCGCCTTTAAGAGCTGGAGGGAGCCAGTGAGAATGAGGAGTCCCGATTGGACTGCACCTGAAATTGGTTATCGCTTTGTGGGTAGCGCCCTGCTCTGAGTATTTAGCAGCCTAAGTGAGGTGATTAGTACTTGATTTAGCGCTCCAGTTCTCTCTTGGAGCGTGAACAATCAGTTCAGTGGGACATCAGAAAGATTAGTGGCAGTTGCTTATCCTCCAAATTTTTAAAATTTAGCGTCCCAACCGGGGCGATACAGAATTTCTAGCCCTTAGTCCCATATTCCGACTCTGTTGTATTTAGTACCATATTCCGATTCTTTTGTATTTAGTACCATATTTTGATTCTGCTGTGAGTATTTAGTACCATATTCTGATTCAGTGGTATTTAGTAACATATTCTGATTCTGTTGTGTATATTTAGTACCATATTCCGATTATGATGTGGGTATTTAGTATCATATTCCGATTCAGTTGTATTTCGTACCTATTCCGATTCTGTTTTGAGTATTTAGGACCATATTCCAAATCTGTTGTACTTAGTAACATATTCCGATTCTGTTGAGAGTATTTAGTACCATATTTGGATTCTGTTTTGAGTACTTAGGACCATATTCTGAATCTGTTGTATTTTGTAGCATATTCCGATTCTGTTTTGAGTAGTTAGGACCATATTCTGATTTCGTTGTATTCAGTACCATATTCCGATTCCATTGTGAGTAGTTAGTATCATATTCCGATGCTGTTGTGAGTATTTAGTGCCATATATGATTCTGGTGTATTTAGTAGCATATTCCAATTCTTTTGTATTTTGTACCTTATCCCGATTCTGTTGTATTTAGTACCAAATTGTGATGTTTTTGTATTTAGTACCATATTCTGATCTGTGGTATTTAGTACCATATTCTGATTCTGTGGTATTTAGTACCATATTCTGATTATGTTCAGGGTGTTTAGTATCATTCCAATTCTGTTGAGTATTTAGTACCACATTCCGATTCTGTTGTGTTTTGTACCTATTGTGATTCTGTTGTATTCAGTACCATATGCCGATTCTGTTGTATTCAGTACCATATTCCGACTCTTGTATTTAGTACCATATTCCGATTCAGTTGTATTTAGTATTTTTTCTGATGCGGTTCTAGGCATTTAGTACCATATTTCAATTCTTTTGCATTTTGTACACATTCTGATTCAGCTGTATTTAAAAGCATATTCTGATTGTGTTCAGTTTATTTATACCATATTCTGATTCTGTTGTCAGTATTTAATACCAAATTCCAATTCTGCTGTATTTAGTACCATATTCCGATTCTGTTGTGGGTAGTTAGTACCACAATCCGATTCTGTTTTAAGTATTTAGTACCATATTCCGATTCTGTTGTGAGTATTTAGAACCATATTCTGATTCTATTGTATTCAGTACCATTATCTGATTCTGTTGTATTCAGTACCATATTCCGATACTGTTGTGGGTAGTTAGTACCATATTCCGATTCTGTTGTATTTAGTAACATATTGTGACTCTGTTGTATTCAGTACCATAAACCAATTCTGTTGAAATCAGTACCATATTCTGATTCGGTTGTATTTAGTACCATATTCTGATTCTGTTGTATTTAGTACCATATTCCGATTCTGTGGTACAGGTGCACTATCCCTTATCCGAAACCCTTGGGACCAGATGTTTTTCGGAATTCGGAATTTTTCAGATTTCAGAATGGTATTCAGAATCAGTATGTAACACCCTAGCGGGGTCTGGGCAGCACCCCGTAAGCAAACACATTAATATTTCTGCAGCGAACCTTATGAATATTCACACTGAGTAGGATAAATAAAGACTATAAATAGTATTACAGTTTATTTGTACAGTAATAATTTGGTAAATTAAATAGTGGGATAAATATAGACCATAAATACTCTAGTTACGCTCCACGAAAAAACTTTCGGTTTTCAGAGGTTTTCGAATTTCGGAATTGCGGATAAGGGATAGTCTACCTATATTTAGTACCATATTCTGATTGTTGTATTTAGTACCATATTCCGATTCCGTGGTAGTTAGTACCATATTCTGATTCTGTTGTATTTGGTATCATATTCTGATTTTGTTGTGAGTATTTAGTACCATTTTCTGATTCCACGGTATTTAGTATCATATTCTGATTCTGTTGTGTATATTTAGTAACATATTCTGATTATGATGTGGGTATTTAGTACAATATTCTGATTCTGTTGTATTTAGAACCATATTGCGATTCTGTTGTATTCAGTACCATATTCCGACTCTTGTATTTCGAACCATCTTCCGAATCTGTCGCATTTAGTAAAATATTCTGATTCTGTTGTGGGTATTTAGTACCATATTCCAAAGCTGTTGTATTTAGAATCATATTCTGAATCGGTTGTATTTAGTACCAAAAACCGATTAAATTGTGAGTATTTAGTATTTTTTCTGATTTTCTTATGCGTTTTTAGTAGTATACTCTGATGCGGTTCTAGGCATTTAGTACCATATTTCGATTCTGTTGTCAGTACTTATTACCAATTTCCGATTCTGTTGTATTGAGCAGCATTTTGCGATTCTGTTGTATTGAGTACCATATTTCGATTGAGCAGCATTTTGCGATTCTGTTGTATTGAGTACCATATTGTTGTATTGAGTACCATATTTCGATTCTGTTGTCAGTACTTATTACCATATTCCGATTCTGTTGTCAGTATTTAATACCAATTTCCGATTCTGTTGTATTGAGTACCATATTCCGATTCTGCTGTGAGTATTTTACCCATATTCTGATTCTGTTGTAGTATTTAGTACCATATTTCGATTCTGTTGTGGTTATTTCATACCATATTCTGATTCTGTTGTGGGTAGTTAGTACCGTATTCCGAATCTGTTTGAAATATTTAACACCATATTCCAATTATATTGTATTTAATTAATTACATATTCCAATTCTGTTGTCAATATTTAGTACCATATTCTGATTCTGTTGTCAGTATTTAATACCATATTGTGATTCTGTTGTATTTAGTAGCATATTCCAATTCTGTTGTATTTCGTACCATATTCCGATTCTGTTGTCAGTATTTAATACCAAATTCCGATTCTGTTGTATTGAATACCATATTCCATTTCTGTTGTATTGAATACCATATTCCTTTTCTGTTGTCAATATTTAGTACTATATTCTGACTCTGTTGTGAGTATTTAGTACTATATTCTGATTCTGGTGTATTTAGTACCATATTCTGATTCTGCTGTGAGTATTTAGTTCCTTATTCCGATTCTGTTTTGGGTATTCCGTACCATATTCCAATTCTGTTGTGAGTATTTAGAACCATATTCTGATTCTGTTGTATTTAGACCCATGTACCGATTCTATTGTATTTGGTACCATATTCTAATTCTGTTGTGAGTATTTACTATCATATTCCAATTCTGTTTTGAATATTTAGAACCCTATTCTGATTCTGTGGTACTCAGTACCATATTCTAATTCTGCAGTACTTAGCACTATATTATGATTCTGTTGTATTCAGTAAAATATTCTGATTCTGTTGTGGGTATTTAGTACCATATTCTGAATCTCTTGTATTTAGAACCATATTCCAATTATGTTGTATTTAGTACCATATTCCAATTCTGTTGTGGGTATTTAGTACCATATTCCAATTCTGTTGTGGGTATTTAGTACCATATTCCAATTCTGTTGTGGGTATTTAGTACCATATTCCAATTCTGTTTTGGATATTTAGAACCCTATTCTGATTCTGTTGTATTTTGCACAATATTCCGATTCTGTTGTATTTAGTACCATATTCTGATACTGTCGTATTTAGTACCATATTCTGATACTGTCGTATTTAGTACCATATTCTGATTCTGTCGTATTTAGTACCATATTCTGATTCTGTCGTATATAGTACCATATTCTGATTGTGTTCAGTTTATTTATACCATATTCTGACTCTGTTGCGGTTGTTTAGTAGCATTTTTCGAATCTGTTATATTTAATACCAAATTCAATTCTGTTGTATTGAGCAGCATATTGTGATTCTGTTGTATTGAGTACCACATTCCGATTCTGCTGTGAGTATTTTACCCATATTCTGATTCTGTTGTAGTATTTAGTACCATATTCCGATTCTGTTGTGGTTATTTCATACCATATTCTGATTCTGTTGTGGATAGTTAATACTGTATTCCGAATCTGTTTGAAATATTTAACACCATATTCCAATTATATTTTACTAATTAAATATTCCAATTCTGTTGTCAATATTTAGTGCCATATTCCAATTCTGTTGACAGTATTTAATACCATATTGTGATTCTGTTGTATTTAGTACCGTATTCCGATTTTGTTGTATTTAGTACCACATTCCAATTCTGTCGTGAGTATTTAGTAATATATTGCGATTCTGTTGTATTTAGTACCATATTCTGATTCTGTTGTATTTAGTAGCATATTCTGATTCTGTTGTATTTAGTACGATATTCCGATTCTGTTGTATTTAGTACAATATTCCAAATTTGTTGTCTTTAGTACCATATTCCAATTCTGTTGTATTTAGTACCATATTCCGATTGTTATATTTAGTACCATATTGTGATTCTGTTGTATTTAGCACCATATTCCAATTCTGTTGTATTTAGTACCATATTCCGATTCTGTTGGATTCAGCATCATATTCCGATTCTGTCGTATTTAGTACCATATTCCAATTCTGTCGCGAGTATTTAGTCACATATTCTGATTCTGTTGTATTTAGTACCATATTTTGATTCTGTCATATTTAGTACCATATTCTGATTCTGTTGTATTTAGTATCATATTGTAGGAATTGGTAAATTCCTGACGAAAATACTGAGAGCGAGTCAATCAGCTAACCAAAACGATGTTTAATGCAAACTGGTGGAAGTAACAAACAAAAACGCAGGAGAACAAATCAACAGGTGCTTGCTTAATGCTGGCTCCACGAGGACTGAGAAGGGGAGGCCTCTCAGTCCAATGTCATGACGTCATCACGTTTCCCGCCATTGGGAACGTCACGTGACCCACGTGCTGACGTCATCGCGTTCGGTCTTAACCCTTTACATACAGCGAAAGAATACAGATTTAAAGGCAATTATATACATTCGTATAAGAGTTCCTTGGTGGCTCTGCCACATGTGCCCCCCCAGAATTGTCTTTAATAACAAAAGTCGATCGAAGAGGAGGTTGGACAAGCCTGTTCGAATGACTCCTATATTCCCGGAGAGGAATTTGCTGGGCAGTTGATGAATGGGTGGGTGGAGCGATCCGGTCAGGCGTGGTAGCAGCGGGCGGTCGACCACGACACGGTGGCTGTGCAGTTTTGACTGGTTGTTCGAGGTCCAGGTGCGCGGGCTTGAGGCAGTCGATTGAAATGTGGTCGGGCTTGCCACCGATGTCGACCAAAAAGCTCTTGGCACCCGCCTGCAATACTCGGAAAGGGCCCGTATAAGGAGGCCGGAGCGGACTGCGATGGGCATCGTGACGGACAAAAACGAACTTGGCCCGCATTAGCTCCATTGGGATGTGGGAGGCTGGAAAACCGTGATGTGACATTGGAATTGGCTGGAACACTTGGGCTGCTTCCCGGTGAGCTTCCAGTTGGTCGGCTGCGGACCACGGCTTCGTTGGTGATGGCAGGAACTCGCCTGGCACCCGAAGTGGCTGGCCGTACACCAGTTCCGTGGCAGATGACTGCAGGTCTTCCTTTGGTGCCGTATGCAAACCAAGCATAACCCAAGGCAGCCTGTCTACCCATGCAGTGCCCTGGAGGCTGGCTCTCAGCGACGCCTTCAACGACCGATGAAAGCGCTCACATAACCCGTTGGCCTGCGGGTGGTAGGCCGTGGTGCGATGGAGCTTGGTGCCCAAACCTAAGGCCACAGCGTTCCAAAGTTCGGACAAGAATTGTGAACCGCGGTCAGACGAAATATCTGATGGGACGCCGAACCGTGCCACCCATGAGGAAATAAAAGCCCTGGCAACATCCGCGGAGGTAGTGGACGTCAGAGGAACCGCCTCTGGCCATCTTGTAGTGCAGTCGACCATGGTCAGGAGGTGAGTGAAACCTTGTGACGGCGGAAGTGGCCCAACGAGGTCGACGTTGACGTGGTCGAAACGGCGTTCCGGTACTTCGAAGGTGGCCAAGGGAGCTTTAACATGACATTGCACTTTGGCTCTTTGGCAAATGACGCAGGTGTTCGCCCAGTCGCTGACATCCTTGCGCATCCCTCTCCAGACAAATTTGGATGCCAGTAACTTTTGAGACGCCTTCATGCCGGGATGTGAAAGTCCGTGTATGGCATCAAAGACTTTCCGACGCCAGGAAACCGGAACGATCGGGCGGGGATCCCCCAAGGAGATGTCGCAGAGCAAGGAGGTACCCGCCGCGTGGAAATGCACATCTGTTGGCTGGAGGCAGGAGGAGTCGGTACGAAATGCCTGAGTTTCCGGGTCGGCTGCTTGGTTGGCAGCCATGTGTGAATAATCTATTCCCAGCTGGACGGCCTGGACGGACGCCCGCGAGAGGCAATCGGCCACCACGTTGTCCTTGCCGGCCACGTGACGGATGTGGGTGGTAAACTCTGAAATAAAGGTGAGCTGTCGCTGCTGCCGAGCTGACCACGGTTCGGTAGTCTTGGCCATAGCAAAAGTCAGCGGTTTGTGGGCCACAAACACGGTGAAGTGGCACCCTTCCAAAAGAAAATGAAAATGGCGGATAGCCAGAAACAGCGCCAACAACTTCCTGTCGAACGTGCTGTACTTGCGCTCATTACTGCGCAGTTGGCGACTAAAAAACGCCAGTGGCTGCCACGCGCCACTGACACACTGTTCCTGCACGGCTCCGATGGCGTAATCAGAAGCGTCGGTCGGAAGAGCGATGGTGGCTCCAGGCAGTGGGTGTGCCAACATTGTTGCGTTTGCGAGAGCGGCCTTTGTGTCTCTGAAGGCGCAATCCATCTCAGGCATCCAAACCACGGGTTCCTTTCCCGGTTTTCCTCTGAGGGCCTCATAGAGCGGTTGCATCAGTTGCGCGGCCCTGGGAACAAAACGATGGTAAAAATTTACCATACCCAGGAACTCCTGGAGGGCCTTGACGGACTGTGGCCGCGGAAATGCTGCGATCATCTCCACCTTTGACTGGAGTGGCAGTGCCCCCTCCGAAGTGATGCGGTGGCCCAAAAAGTCCATCTGCTGCAGCCCGAACTGGCATTTGGCCGGGTTGATTATCAGGCCATGCTGATGGAGGCGGCGAAGGAGGGTGCGCAGATGACTGAGGTGTTCTTCTTTAGTGGCGCTGGCGAGCAGGAGTTGTGGCATCATTAAGCCGTCGGTAGTCACCGCAGGGCCGCCATCCGCCGCCGGTTTAGGGACGAAGTGGAGCGGCGAGGACCAGGGCCTATTCGACCGGCGAATAATCCCCAACCGCTCCATTGCGGTGAACTCCGCCTTAGCGGCCGCGAGTTTGCTGCGTTCTAGTCGCCGAGCCCGTGCGTAGACTGGGGAGCCGGTCGTTGTAATGTGGTGCTCCACCCTATGCTTGGCGGTCGTGGCAGAAAAGGTGGGCCTGGTTAACTCTGGAAATTCACTGAGAAGGCGGGTGAATTCGTTGGGCGTTGGCGAAGCGCAGGAGACCGCGTGCGATGCGACTGAACCTCGAAAGCACGGGATAGAGTTGGACGTGGCGGCGTTGATCAGCCGACGATTTTTTTAATCGACCGACAAGCTGTTGGTGCATAAAAAATCGGCGCCGAGGATCACTTGCGAAATTTTGGCAGTGATGAACTCCCATTGGAAGAGCTGACCGCCGAAACACACCTGGGCCCGCCGTTTCCCGAATGTACGAATAGCACCGCCGTTGGCAGCTTGGAGGGGACAACCGCGCCTCCCAGCCCGGATGTCGAGGACTGAGGCGGGAAGAATACTACACTGCGCTCCCGTGTCGCATAAGAACCGCCGGCCTGAGATGGAATCGGTGATATATAATAGCTTCCCGGAATCGCCAATCGCCATCGCGGCCGTGGGGCCTACTTCAGGTTCGGTGTTCCCGTCGCACGGTTGGTGCTGGTGTTTCTTCGTTGCTTTAGGCTTGAACCCGCAGGGAGGGCGGCAGCATCGGGCCTTCGGGCCGAAACGGGCGTGGTAATAACACCAACCGGATGGTGGAGGCGTCAGGGCGGGGCCCTTCTGGGCAGGATGCCTCGAGGCGGCGCAGTGCTGTTGCATGACGGCGTAAATTGTGTCGGCCTCGGCGGCCAGCGCCACACCATCCACAGTTTCCGACCTCGCGAGGGCCGCTTGCACCTGCTCAGGCAATTGGCTCAGAAACAATTACCGAAAGAGGAAACATTGCGGTTCTGAACCAAGGAGTGTGAGCATCTGGCTCATTAACTCCGACGGCTTGGAGTAGCCTAACCCGGGCAGCGTGAGTAACCGCCGTGCGCGTTCTGACTTTGTGAGGCTGAATACCTGGATAAGCCGCGCCTTAAGGGTGTCGTACTTGCTGTCCGCCGGGGGTTTTTTCCAGCAGGCTGATAATCCTCGAAGCCGTGGCGCTGTCGAGTGTGGAGACCACGTAGAGGTAATGGGTCTGATCCTGCACTATGTTCCGAAGTTCGAACTGAGCCTCTGCTTGCCCGAACCAGGAGGCCGCCTGTTGTTCCCAAAACTGAGGGAGCTTCAAAGCCACTGCTTTTGTTGCCATCATGTCACTGCGTCTCGTTTCCTCCGCGAAGATCGTCCGCGAAGATTCGGGGTCACCACTGTAGGAATTGGTAAATTCCTGACGAAAATACTGAGAGCGAGTCAATCAGCTAACCAAAACGATGTTTAATGCAAACTGGTGGAAGTAACAAACAAAAACACAGGAGAACAAATCAACATGTGCTTGCTTAATGCTGGCTCCACGAGGACTGAGAAGGGGAGGCCCCTCAGTCCGACGTCATCACGTTTCCCGCTGTTGGGAACGTCACGTGACCCACGTGCTGACGTCATCGCATTCGGTCTTAACCCTTTAGAGACCGCGCTATTTACATACAGCGAAAGAATACAGATTTAAAGGCAATTATATCCATTCGTATAAGAGTTCCTCGGTGGCTCTGCCACAATATTCTGATTCTGTTGTACTTAGTACCATATTCTGATTATGTTGTATTTAGTACCATATTCCGAATCTGTTGCATTTAGTACCATATTCTGATTATGTTGTATTTAGTACCATATTGTGAGTATTTAGTACCATATTCCGATTCTGTTGTATTTAGTACCACATTCCAATTCTGTCGTGTGTATTTAGTACATTATTCCGATTCAGTTGTATTTAGCACCATATTCTGATTCTGTCGTATTTAGTACCATATTCCAATTCTGTTGTATTTAGTAGCATATTCTGATTCTGTTGCATTTAGCACCATCTTCTGATTCTGTTGTATTTAGTAAAATATTCTGATTCTGTTGTGGGTAGTTAGTACCATATTCTGATTCTGTTTTATTTAGTACCATATTGATTCTGTTGTATTTAGTACCATATTCTGATTCTGTTGTACTTAATAACATATTCTGATTGTGTTCAGTTTATTTATACCATATTCTGACTCTGTTGCGGTTGTTTAGTAGCATTTTTCGATTCTGTTATATTTAATACCAAATTCAATTCTGTTGTATTGAGCAGCATATTGTGATTCTGTTGTATTGAGTACCACATTCCGATTCCGCTGTGAGTATTTTACCCATATTCCGATTCTGTTGTAGTCAGCACCATATTCCGATTCTGTCGTATTTAGTACCATATTCCAATTCTGTTGTATTTAGTAGCATATCCTGATTCAGTTGCACTTAGCACCATATTCCGATTCTGTTGCATTTAGCACCATCTTCTGATTCTGTTGTATTTAGTAAAATATTCTGATTCTGTTGTGGGTAGTTAGTACCATATTCTGATTCTGTTTTATTTAGTACCATATTGATTCTGTTGTATTTAGTACCATATTCTGATTCTGTTGTACTTAATAACATATTCTGATTGTGTTCAGTTTATTTATACCATATTCTGACTCTGTTGCGGTTGTTTAGTAGCATTTTTTGATTCTGTTATATTTAATACCAAATTCAATTCTGTTGTATTGAGCAGCATATTGTGATTCTGTTGTATTGAGTCCCACATTCCGATTCCACTGTGAGTATTTTACCCATATTCCAATTCTGTTGTAGTCAGCACCATATTCCAATTCTGTTGGATTTAGTACCATATTCTGATTCTGTTGTATTTAGTACCATATTGTGATTCTGTTGTATTTAGCACCATATTCCGATTCTGTTGGATTTAGTACGATATTTCAATTTTGTTGTATTTAGTACCATATTCCGATTCTGTTGTATTTAGTACGATATTCCGATTCTGTTGTATTTAAAACGAAATTCCAAATTTGTTGTATTTAGTACCATATTCCGATTCTGTTGTATTTAGTACTATATTCCGAATCTGTTGTATTTAGTACCATATTCCGAATCTGTTGTATTTAGTGCCATATTCTGATTCTGTTGTGGGTATTTAGTACCATATTCTGAATCTCTTGTATTTAGTACCATATTCCGATTCTGTTGTATTTACGAACATATTCTGATTCTGTTGTATTCAGTACCATATTCTGATTCTGTCATATTTAGTATCATATTCTGATTCTGTTGTATTTAGTACCATATTCCGATTCTGTTTTGAATATTTTGAACCCTATTCTGATTCTGTTGTATTTAGTACCATATTTTAATTCTGTCGTATTTAGTATCATATTCTGATTCTGTTGTATTTAGTACCATATTCCGATTCTGTTGTATTTAGTACGATATTCCAAATTTGTTGTATTTAGTACCATATTCCGATTCAGTTGTATTTAGTATCATATTCTGATTCTGTTGTATTTAGTACCATATTCCGATTCTGTTGTATTTAGTACGATATTCCAAATTTGTTGTATTTAGTACCATATTCCGATTCAGTTGTATTCAGTACCATATTGTGATTCTGTTGTATTTAGCACCATATTCCGATTCTGTTGGATTTAGTACGATATTCCAAATTTGTTGTATTTAGTACCATATTTCGATTCTGTTGTATTTAGTACGATATTCCGATTCTGTTGTATTTAGTACGAAATTCCAAATTTGTTGTATTTAGCACCATATTCCGATTCTGTTGGATTTAGTACGATATTCCAAATTTGTTGTATTTGGTACCATATTTCGATTCTGTTGTATTTAGTACGATATTCCGATTCTGTTGTATTTAGTACGAAATTCCAAATTTGTTGTATTTAGTACCATATTCCGATTCTGTTGTATTTAGTATGATATTCCGAATTTGTTGTCTTTAGTACCATATTCCAATTCTGTTCTATTTAGTACCATATTCCGATTGTTATATTTAGTGCCATATTCGTTAAAAAACGTTAGTGGGAGTGGTATATAGACCTCCAAACAGTAAGGCGGAGGTTGGGGATGGCATTAAAAGGGAAATTAAAGAAGCGTGCAATAAGGGCACAGCAGTCATCATGGGTGACTTTAATCTACATATAAATTGGGCCAACCAAATTAGTAACAATACTGTGCAGGAGGAATTCCTGGAGTGTTTACGGGATGGTTTCCTGGACCAATATGTCGAGGAACCAACCAGAGATCAGGCCATCTTAGACTGGGTATTATGTAACAAGAAAGGATTAATTAGCAATCTTGTTGTACGAGGCCCCTTGGGTCGGAGCGATCATAATATGATCAAATTCTTCATTAAGATGGAGAATGAAGTAGCTGACTCAGAGACTAGGGTCCTCAATTTAAATAAAGGAAACTACGATGGTCTGAGGAGCGAGTTGGGTAGGATTGATTGGGGAATGGCACTCAAAGGGTTGATGGTGGATAGGCAATGGCAATCATTCAAAGACCGAGTGGATGAGCTACAGAATTTGTTAATCCCAATTTGGCATAAAAATAATACAAAAAAGGTGACTCAACCGTGGCTAACAAGGGAAATTAGGGATAGCATAAGATCCAAGGAGAGGACATGTAAATTGGCCAGAAAAAGCAATAATCCTGAGGATTGGGAGCAGTTTAGGATCCAACAAAGGAGGACAAAGGGATTAATTAAGAAAGGGAAAATAGAATATGAGAGTGAGCTTTCAGGGAACATACAAACTGACTGTAAAAGCTTTTATAGATATGTGAAGAGAAAAAGATTGGTGAAGTCAAGCGTAGGTCCCTTGCAGTCAGAATTAGGGGAATTTATAATGGGGAACAAAGAAATGGCAGACCAACTAAATACATATTTTGGTTCTGTCTTCACAAAGGAGGACACAAATAACCTCCCAGAGATGCCGGGGAACATAGGGTCTGATGAAAGGTGGAACTGAAAGAAATCAGTATTTGTAGGGAAATGGTGTTAAGAAAATTGATAGGACTGAAAGCCGATAAATCCCCAGGGCCTGATAAGCTACATCCCAGGGTACTTAAGGAAGTGGCCCTAGAAATAGTAGATGCATTGCTGGTCATCTTCCAGAACTCGATAGACTCTGGAACAGTACCCATGGATTGGAGGGTAGCTAATGTGACCCCACTATTCAAAAAAGGTGGTAGGGAAAAGCGGGAAATTATAGACCGGTAAGCCTGACATCGGTAGTGGGGAAAATGCTAGAGTCCATTATAAAAGATGTAATAGCAGAACACTTGGAAAGCAGTGACAGGATCGGACAAAGTCAACATGGATTTACAAAAGGTAAATCATGCTTGACTAATCTACTGGAATTTTTTGAGGATGTAACTGGTAAAATAGATAAGGGAGAACCAGTGGATGTGGTGTATTTGGACTTTCAGAAGGCTTTCGATAAGGTCCCACATAAGAGATTAGCGTGCAAAATTAAGGCACATGGGATTGGGGGCAAGGTATTGACTTGGATAGAGAACTGGTTGGTGGACAGAAAGCAAAGAGTTGGAATAAACGGTTCGTTTTCCGAGTGGCAGGCAGTGACTAGTGGGGTACCACAAGGATCGGTCCTAGGACCCCAGCTGTTCACAATATATATTAATGATCTGGACAAGGGAATTGGATGTAATATCTCCAAATTTGCAGACGACACAAAGCTGGGTGGGAGGGTATGCTGTGAGGAGGATGTCGTGAAACTCCAGTACGATTTGGACAGGTTGGGTGATTGGGCAAAAACATGGCAAATGCACTATAATGTGGATAAATGCGAGGTTATCCGCTTTGGTGGCAAAAACAGGAAGGCAGATTATTATTTGAATGGCAATAGATTGGGAGAAGGGGAAGTGCAAAGAGACTTGGGTGTTCTTGTGCACCAGTCGCTGAAGGTAAGCATGCAGGTGCAGCAGGCGGTTAAGAAGGCAAATGGTATGTTGGCCTTCGTAGCAAGAGGGCTCGAGTACAGGAACAAGGATGTCTTGCTATAGTTGTACAGGGCCTTGGTGAGACCGCACCTTGAGTATTGTGTGCAGTTTTGGTCGCCTTACCTGAGAAAGATATTTTTGCCATGGAAGGAGTGCAGCGAAGATTCACCAGGCTGATACCTGGGATGGCAGGAATGACGTATGAGGTGAAATTGTGTCGATTGGGCTTATACTCACTGGAGTTTAGAAGATTGAGAGGGGATCTCATCGAAACCTATAAAATTCTGTCAGGCCTGGACAGACTAGATGCAGGAAGGATGTTTCTGATGGCCGGGGAGTCCCGAACCAGGGGTCATAGTCTAAGGATAAGGGGTAAGCCATTTAGGACAGAAATAAGGAGGAATTTCTTCACCCAGGAGAGTGGTGAACCTGTGGAATTCTCTGCCACAGAGGGCGGTGGAGGCCAATTCATTAAATATATTCAAGAAAGAGTTGGATATATTTCTTAAGGCTAAAGGGATCAAGGGATATGGGGAGAAGGCATGGACAGGGTACTGAATTTGGATGATCAGCCATGATCTCATTGAATGGCGGAGCAGGCTCGAAGGGCCGAATGACTACTCCTGCTCCTATCTTCTATGTTTCTATGTTTCTATATTCCGATTCTGTTGGATTTAGTACCATATTCTGATTCTGTTGTATTTAGTACCATATTCCGATTCTGTTGTATTTAGTAAGTTATTCCGATTCTGTTGGATTCAGCACCATATTCCGATTCTGTTGTATTTAGTACCATATTCCGATTCTGTTGTATTTAGTACGATATTCCGATTCTGTTGTATTTAGTATGATATTCCAAATTTGTTGTATTTAGTACCATATTCCGATTCTGTTGTATTTAGTACCATATTCCGATTGTGTTGTATTTAGTACGATATTCCAAATTTGTTGTATTTAGTACCATATTCCGATTCTGTTGTGTTTAGCACCATATTCCAATTCTGTTGGATTCAGCACCATATTCCGATTCTGTTGTATTTCGTATGATATTCCAAATTTGTTGTATTTAGTACCATATTCCGATTCTTTTGGATTCAGTACCATATTCCGATTCTGTTGTATTTAGTACGATATTCCGATTCTGTTGTATTTAGACCATATTCCGATTCTGTCGTATTTAGTACCATATTCCGATTCTGTTGTATTTAGTACCATATTCCGATTCTGTTGTATTTAGTACCATATTCCAATTCTGTTGTATTTAGTACCATATTCCGATTCTGTTGTATTTAGTATCATATTCCGATTCTGTTGTATTTAGTACCATATTCCGATTCTGTTGTATTTAGTACGATATTCCAAATTTGTTGTATTTTAGTACCATATTCCGATTCTGTTGTATTTAGTATCATATTCCGATTCTGTTGTATTTAGTACCATATTCCGATTCTGTTGTATTTAGTACCATATTCCAAATTTGTTGTATTTAGTACCATATTCTGATTATGTTGTATTTAGACCATATTTCAATTCTGTTGTGAATATTTAGTAACATATTCCGATTCTGTTGTGAGTGTTTAATACCATAATCTGATTCTGTTGCATTTAGTACCATATTCCGATGCTGTTGGATTTAGACCCACAATCTGATTCTGTTGTATTTAGCACCATATTCCAATTCTGTTGTATTTCTTACCATATTCCGATTCTGTTTTATTTAGTATCATATTCTAATTCTGTTGTATTTAGTACCATATTCCGATTCTGTTGTATTTAGTACCATGTTCTGATTCTGTTGTATTTAGTACAATATTCCGATTCTGTTTTATTTAGTATCATATTCCGCTTCTGTTGTATTTAGCACCATATTCCGCTTCTGTTGTATTTCGTACCATATTGTGATTCTGTTGTATTTATTACCATATTCTGATTCTGTTGTGGGTATTTAGTACTATATTCTGAATTTCTTGTATTTAGTACCATATTCCAATTCTGGGAATGGTAGCATAGTGGTTATGTTACTGGACTAATGATACAGAGACGGGAGTTCAAATCCCACCATAGCAGCTGCCGAATATAAATTTCGTTAATTAAATAAATCTGGAATAAAGTGCTAGTATCAGTAATGGTGACCATGAAACTATTGGTGTTTAGAAGAATGAGAGGGGATCTAATTGAATCTTAGAAAATTCTAACAGGACTAGACAGACTAAATGCAGGAAGGATGTTCCCGATGGCCGGGGAGTCCAGAACCAGGGATCACAGTCTAAGGATAAGGGGTAAGCCATTTAGGACAGAGATGAGGAGGAATTTCTTCACCCAGAGAGTGGTGAACCTGTGGAATTGTCTACCGCAGAAGGCAGTTGAGGCCAATTCATTAAATATTATTCAAGAAGGAGTTAGATATATTTCTTGGGGCTAAAGGGATCAAGGGATATGGGGAGAAGGCAGGGACAGGGTACTGAATTTGGATGATCAGCCATGATCTCATTGAATGGCGGAGCAGGCTCGAGAGGCCGAATGGCCTACTCCTGCTCCTATCTTTTATGTCTATGTATTTTGTTGTATTTACGACCATATTCCGATTCTGTTGTATTTAGGAGCATATTGTGATTCTGTTGTATTTAGTACCATATTTCGATTCTATTGTATTCAGTACCATATTCCGATTCTATTGTATTCAGTACCATATTGTGATTCTGCTGTATTAAGTACCATATTGTGATTCTGTTGTATTTAGCACCATATTCCGATTCTGCTGTATTGAGCACCATATTGTGTTTCTGCTGTATTAAGTACCATATTCCGATTCTGTTGTATTTAGTACCATATTCCGATTCTGTTGTATTTAGTACCATATTCCGATTCTGTTGTATTTAGTAGCATATACCGATTCTGTTGCATTTAGTACCATATTCCGATTATGTTGTATTTAGTACCATATTCTGATTCTGTTGTATTTAGTACCATATTCCGATTCTATTGTATTCAGTACCATATTGTGATTCTGCTGTATTAAGTACCATATTGTGATTCTGTTGTATTTAGCACCATATTCCGATTCTGCTGTATTCAGCACCATATTGTGTTTCTGCTGTATTAAGTACCATATTCCAATTCTGTTGTATTTAGTACCATATTCCGATTCTGTTGTATTTAGTAGCATATACCGATTCTGTTGCATTTAGTACCATATTCCGATTATGTTGTATTTAGTACTATATTCTGAATCTCTTGTATTTAGTAGCATATTCCGATTCTGTTGTATTTAGTACCATATTCCGTTTCTGTTGCATTCGGTACCATATTCCAAATCTGTTGTGTTTAAAACCAGATTCGGATTCAGTTGTATTTACGACCACATTCCGATTCTGCTTTATTTAGCACCATATTCCGATTCTGTTGTATTCTGTACCATATTGTGATTCTGTTGTATTTAGCATCATCTTCCGATTCTGTTGTATTTAGCACCATATTCTGTTTCTGTTGTATTTAGTACCATATTCCGAATCTGTTGTATTTAGTTACATATTTCGATTCAGTTGTATTTAGTACCATATTCCGATTCAGTTGTATTTAGTACCATATTCCGATTCTGTTGTATTTAGTACTGTATTCCGATTTTGTTGTATTTCGTACCATATTCCGATTCTGTTGTATTTAGTACCATATTCCGATTTTGTTGTATTTAGTACCATATTCCGATTCTGTTATATTTAGTACTATATTCCGATTCTGTTGTATTTAGTACCATATTCTGAATCTCTTGTATTTAGTACCATATTCCGATTCTGTTGTATTTAGTACCATATTCTGAATCTCTTGTATTTAGTACCATATTCCGATTCTGTTGTATTTATTACCATATTCTGAATCTCTTGTATTTAGTACCATATTCCGATTCTGTTGTATTTAGTACCATATTCTGAATCTGTTGTATTTAGTACCATATTCCGATTCTGTTGTATTTAGTACCATATTCTGAATCTCTTGTATTTAGTACCATATTCTGAATCTCTTGTATTTAGTACCATATTCCGATTCTGTTGTATTTATTACCATATTCTGAATCTCTTGTATTTAGTACCATATTCCGATTCTGTTGTATTTACGAACATATTCTGATTCTGTTGTATTTAGTAAAATATTCTGATTCTGTTGTGGGTATTTAGTAGCATATTCCGATTCTGTTGTATTTACTACCATATTCCGATTCTATTGTATTTACGAGAATGTTCCAATTCTGTTGTATTTAGGACCATATTCCGATTCTGCTGTATTTAGGACCATATTCCGATTCTGCTGTATTTACGACCATATTTCGATTCTGTTGTATTTAGGACCATATTGCGATTCTGTTGTATTTAGGACCATATTGCGATTCTGTTGTATTTAGGACCATATTGCGATTCTGTTGTATTTAGTACCGTATACCGATTCTGTTGGATTCAGTAGCATATTCCGATTCTGTTGTATTTAGGACCCGGGGGTGAGGGGATGGACATATGAGGAGAGGTTGAGTAGATTGGGACTCTACTCATTAGAGTTCAGAAGAATGAGAGGCGATCTTATTGAAACATGTAAGATTGTGAAGGGGTTGGATCGGGTGGATGCGGGGAGGATGTCCCCGATGATGGGTGAAACTAGAACTAGGGGGCATAGTGTTAAAATAAGGGGCTGCTCTTTCAAAACTGAGATGAGGAGGAACTACTTCACTCAGAGGGTGGTAGGTCCATGGAATATGCTGCCCCAAAAAGCTGTAGAAGCTACATCATTACATAAATTTAAAACAGAAATAGACAGTTTCCTAGAAGTAAAGGGAATTAAGGGTTACGGGGAGCGGGCAGGAATTTGGACATGAGTCTAGGTTCGGATCGGTCATGGCCCTGTGGGTAGCGGAGCGGGCCCAGGGGCCGTGTAGCCTGATCCTGCTCCTATTTCATGTGTCTAATTCTGTTAGATTCAGGAGATAGTTCTGTGATAGTAGATTGGCGGTTAGGATCAGATCAGCCATGATCTTATTGAATGGCGGAGCAGGCTCGAGGGGCCGATTGGCCTACTCCTGCTCCTATTTCTTATGTTCTTATGTTCTTATATTCCGATTCTGTTGTATTTAGTACCGTATTCCGATTCTGTTGGATTCAGTAGCATATTCCGATTCTGTTGTATTTAGGACCATATTCCGATTCTGTTGTATTTAGGACCATATTCTGATTCTGTTGTATTTAGGACCGTATTCCGATTCTGTTGTATTTAGTGCCGTATTCCGATTCTGTTGGATTCAGTAGCATATTCTGATTCTGTTGTATTTAGGACCATATTCCGATTCTGTTGTATTTAGGACCATATTCCGATTCTGTTGTATTTAGTACCATATTCTGATTCTGTTGTATTTAGGACCATATTCCGATTCTGTTGTATTTAGTACCATATTCTGATTCTGTTGTATTTAGGACCATATTCCGATTCTGTTGTATTTTGTACCATATTCCGATTCTGTTGTATTTTGTACCATATTCCGATTCTGTTATATTTAGTATCATGTTCCAATTCTGTTTTATTTAGTACCATATTCTGATTCTGTTGTATTTAGTATCATGTTCCGATTCTGTTTTATTTAGTACCATATTCCGATTCTGTTGTATTTTGTACCATATTCCGATTCTGTTACATTTAGTATCATGTTCCGATTCTGTTTTATTTAGTACCATATTCTGATTCTGTTGTGAGTATTTAGTACAATATTCCGATTCTGTTTTGGGGTATTTAGTACCATATACCGATTTTGTTTTATTTAGTACCATATTCCGATTCTGTTGGATTCAGTACCATATTCCAATTCTATTTTGAGTATTTAGAACCATATTCTGTTTCTGTTGTATTCAGTACCATATTCCGATTCTGTTGAATTTAGCACCATATTCCGATTCTGTTGTATTTAGTAAAATATTCTGTTTTTGTTGTTGGTATTTAGTGCCATATTTTGATCCTGTTGTATTTAGTACCATATTCCAATTCTGTTGTGTTTAATACCATATTCTTATTCTGTTGTATTTAGTACCATATTGTGATTCGGTTGTATTCAGTGCTATATTCTGAATCTGTCGTATTTAGTACCATATGCCGATTCTATTACGAGTATTTAGTACCATATTCCAATTCTGTTGTGAGTATTTAGAACAATATTCTGATTCTTTTGTATTTAGTACCATATTCTGATTCTGTTGTGGTTATTTAGTACCATATTCTGAATCTCTTGTATTTAGCACCATATTCTTAATCTCTTGTATTTAATACCATATTCTGATTCTGTTGCGGGTGTTTAGTAGCATTTTTTGATTGTTTTATTTACAGGTAGTACCATACTCCGATTCTGTTGTATTCAGTACCATATTCCGAATCTGTTGTATTCAGTACCATACTCCGATTCTGTTGTATTCAGTACCATATTCCGAATCTGTTGTATTCAGTACCATATTCCGAATCTGTTGTATTCAGTACCATACTCCGATTCTGTTGTATTCAGTACCATACTCCGATTCTGTTGTATTCAGTACCATATTCCGATTCTGTTGTATTCAGTACCATATTCCGAATCTGTTGTATTCAGTACCATATTCCGATTCTGTTGTATTCAGTACCATATTCCGAATCTGTTGTATTCAGTACCATATTCCGATTCTGTTGTATTCAGTACCATACTCCGATTCTGTTGTATTCAGTACCATATTCCGAATCTGTTGTATTCAGTACCATATTCCGAATCTGTTGTATTCAGTACCATATTCCGAATCTGTTGTATTCAGTACCATACTCCGATTCTGTTGTATTCAGTACCATACTCCGATTCTGTTGTATTCAGTACCATATTCCGATTCTGTTGTATTCAGTACCATATTCCGATTCTGTTGTATTCAGTACCATATTCCGAATCTGTTGTATTCAGTACCATATTCCGAATCTGTTGTATTCAGTACCATATTCCGAATCTGTTGTATTCAGTACCATACTCCGATTCTGTTGTATTCAGTACCATACTCCGATTCTGTTGTATTCAGTACCATATTCCGATTCTGTTGTATTCAGTACCATATTCCGATTCTGTTGTATTCAGTACCATATTCCGAATCTGTTGTATTCAGTACCATATTCCGATTCTGTTGTATTCAGTACCATACTCCGATTCTGTTGTATTCAGTACCATATTCCGATTCTGTTGTATTCAGTACCATACTCCGATTCTGTTGTATTCAGTACCATATTCCGATTCTGTTGTATTCAGTACCATATTCCGAATCTGTTGTATTCAGTACCATACTCCGATTCTGTTGTATTCAGTACCATACTCCGATTCTGTTGTATTCAGTACCATATTCCGATTCTGTTGTATTCAGTACCATACTCCGATTCTGTTGTATTCAGTACCATATTCCGATTCTGTTGTATTCAGTACCATATTCCGAATCTGTTGTATTCAGTACCATACTCCGATTCTGTTGTATTCAGTACCATATTCCGATTCTGTTGTATTCAGTACCATATTCCGAATCTGTTGTATTCAGTACCATATTCCGATTCTGTTGTATTCAGTACCATATTCCGAATCTGTTGTATTCAGTACCATATTCCGATTCTGTTCTATTTTGTACACATTCCGATTCTGTTGTATTTAATAACATATTCTGATGGTGTTCAGAGTATTTAATACTATATTCTGATTCTGTTGTGGGTATTTAGTACCATAGTCTGAATCGCTTGTATTTAGCACCATATTCCGATTACAGTAGTTTGTATTTAATATCATATTCAGGTTCCGTTGCGGGTGTTTAGCAGCATTTTTTGATTGTTTTATTTGCTACCATATTGTGGGTCGGTTGTCAGTATTTAAAAGCATATTCCGATTCTGTTTTATTTCGTACCATATTCCGATTCTGTGGCATTTCGTACCACATGCTGATTCTGTTGTGAGTATTTAGCACCATATTCCGATTCTGTTGTATTTAGTACCATATTCCGATTGTGTTTTGGGTACTTCGTACAATAATCCGATTCTGTTGTGAGTACTTAGTACTATATTCCAATTCTGTTTGGAGTATTTAGAACAATATTCCGATTCTGTTGTATTCAATACTATATTGTGATTCTGTTGTATTCAGTACCATATTCCGATTCTGTTGTGTTTAGCACCATATTCTGAAGCTGTTGTATTGAGAACCAGATTCTGATTCTGTCGTGTTTAGTAGCATATTCCGATGCTGTTGTATTTATTACCATATTCCGATTCTGATGTATTTAATAACATATTCTGATTCTGTTTTTATTATTTAGCACCATATTCTGATTCTGTTGAATTTAGTAATGTATTCCGATTCTGCTGTGTGTATTTAGTACCATATTGTAATTCTGTTGTATTTAGTTCCATATTTTGATTCTATGGGGGATATTTGGCATTGTGTTCTAATTCTCCTGTGGTTATTTGTTGCTACGTTCCATTTTCTGTTGCGGACATTTGATATCATATTCTGGTTCTATTGTGAATATTTGGTACCATATTTTATGCACTAAATACCCACAACAGAATGGGAATTTAATACCAAATAACAACAGATTTCAAACATGGTATCAAGTATATATAACAGAATCAGAAAATGGTATCAGTAGCTTACGACAACATTAGAACATAGTAGCAAATCGACAATTTTGTACCAAATAGCCATGATATAGTACATGAGAGAGTGAGAATATAATGCTAATTTCCAATGTTCTGATTCTGTTCTGGATATTTGATATAATATTTTGTACCATATACTGTTTCAGGTTATGGCTGCTTGTTATTATTTCGTGATTGTATTGTTTGTCCTTGATATTTTGGTGATATTTGGACCATATTCTGATTATATTGTGTGTATTTGAAACTATGTTCCAATTCTGTTGTGACTATTTGGTACCAGTTTCTTTTCTGAATAGTTGGTACTGTTCTAATTTTGTTGTAATATTTGATACTATGTACTAATTCTGTTGTGGGTATTGGAATTCTGTTATTAACATTTAGTACCAGATTCGAATTCTGATGTGCAGATGAGGTACTATGTCTGATTTTGTCACAGGTATCTGGTACCTTATTCTGATTCTGTTGATGTATTTACGATTGAATACAGTTATATTTTACATTATATTTGATATTTCATAATTTCTACTTATTTTACCTGTTACAATTTGTGTATAACATAGGAGGTTTTTAACAGTGTCAGCAGTATATTTTTTTAATACATTTACATTAAGATGTCTGTACCTGTAATCTGCATGTCCCAACTCTTGACAGTTAAAGCTAGTTCAGACATACAATGGTAATACAATCAACTGAAGAGCTCCAAAGATGGACATTATATATCTCATTACCAAATGTTTGCATATCTGTTTTTCAGTGTGTTTCCTGGGCGAACAACTGGGACTAAAGTAGCAAATTTGTGAAGAATCTTGGAACATTTCTTCCTTTGTGACATGTTTTAAAAGAAGTAAAAACCTGCAGTATAATTGCTTTGTTTTCTTTAAGATTGAAATTTAAAAAACACTATTTTGTTGTGATGCAGCCATGGGAATCTGCTGAGCATCTCTTGGACAGTAAGTCTTTAACCACTGTATCATTTCCATGGTTCAACTGTTAACAGGGATATAGGAGTTGGCACCTCAGTATCTGTGTGCCATTAAAATAGATCAACTTTTCAATGGAAAGCATTCTCTTCTAACTTGTGGAGACCAACAGAAATCTGTTACTATTATCCATGCACTACTAGCATGAAGTTACCAGTGTTCATGAGTATTTCTTCACTTGGTAACAAGTAGTAATAATTTGCCTTCTAATATCTGCCCTACAGTTACTGAAAGGCAGAAAGGCATCTGATGCAAAGTGGAGAGGGAAAAATGTATTTCACCTGCTGTTTCCAAATTGACACAAGGAGTAAAAATGTAACTGAACTCAGATCTGTAATCCACAGCTCCTAAGACAAAATAGCCATATGCGGATGAGATATCGATTCTCAGTAATTTGTTGTCCAACGGTCCTCTGATTAACTTTCAATATACTCACTCCTCTAATTTCATTGACTCACATATTCTAGTAGCTGCCATTTAAATGTTCCAGCTATTATCAGGCATAGGATGGTGTCTGTATGTCTGTGGCATCAATGGAACTGAAGCATCTATCGCCAGTATTTTGAAGTGAACAGAAGTTGTCTCTTTGCTATTTTCTAGATTTTCTTTCTTATCTATGTTTAGGTTATTAATAGGAAATGGGTATTATTTATACAGCAGTCAAGAAAATGTAAAAGGTTAATTTCAGTGAAATATCCCTTGCCAACCTTGTACTCATTGCTGCTCTTTAGAATTCCTGTGCCTGTCACTAATTTAACAATTGGCAGGAAAAAAATCAACATCAATATTCAAGTTAAACAAATGTGAATTGTAGTTTATTGTCAGTAATTTGAATGACACACCCTATTTCCCAGTGTAATAGACCAGCAATATCTCACCTTTTCACTGTATGGACAAAGCAAGTTTGTACTTGCTGTCCATGCCTTCCAACTACAGCCAATTAAAAGACAGTATCCAAGGCTGTCAATATTGAAGAAACATTAGAACTAAGATTTAGGATCACAAAAAGTGAGGCACGTTGCAACTGAAACCAGGCTGTGTTTATTTTAAAGAGTGACATCCATCAAAATTCGTTACAATTTTAAACCAAAATGAAAAACTGTGACTTGCAATGAGTGAGACTTGGCAAGTCAGTATCTATAAGCCAGTCATAAAAATGAATGCACTATTTGGCCACTCTTTTGCATTGAAACATATTGTGCCCAATGACATATTATCAATGATCCAAGTCCTACCTGATCAAGGAGGCAGCATCTCGGTATCATTCCAGGGAATATGCCTGCCTTAGAAACTTCCACTTCTGTGGAGGAAAATGTCCAACTGATGGAGCAGTTGGAGCTAAATCTATTCCTCTTCAACGTCACACCAGTTATCCAGATCCAAGTGTTGAGATGAGAAACGCAACCAGCATGACTTGCTGCCTGCCATTCAGTTGAGTGAGAAGTCCATGCTTCCCGGCAGCATGGAGCAGTAGTCAATTTCTTATCCTGATGCCAGTTTCCCCACCCGCAAAAAAAATGGGTAGCAGCATCACCGGCATGCCATTTAAAGGGGCCCCGTGCGCTCTTGCTGTTGGTGGCAGCGGCGTGGGTGCTGTGCCAGTGTGGATGGAGTTGCAAAGAGCCCACCTCCTATCTCCTGGACGCCAGCAGCAAGCAAAGCAAAGCAGCCTCCAATGTTGCGAAACCCCCTGACGTCACTCCCAGCATCCTCCGCACAATGGCTTCTGAAAAGAAGCTGGGGGAAAGAATTTTTTTTAGGCCGTGAAAAATAGAGAAAAATAATTTCCAAAATTTGGAAAGTGGAGCTTGCGTGCAAAAACTTATCGGAAAGAGATGCCGAGTCAACGGCGGTGAGTTTGTGCTAATTGCTGGAACGAATAGAGCGGGTTGTGGGGATGAAATTGACTAGTGAAGTGCTGGGAACTTTTGCTGGGAGTTTGTGTGTGTGTGTGTGAGTGAGAGAGAGTGAGCTCGGGTTTATTATATTATACACACAGCTTTTTTTTTCCGCGGGGGTTGCCAATTAAGATCGCAATGTATTTCAAAACATTAAAAATCCCAATTGCACCAATTTTTTTTATCTGCTAGAGTTTTTTTGCCAGATCTTCATTTTTTGCTGATTTTTTTTTTAAATTGCGTGATTCCCCCCTCAAAAAAAAGTTTTTGGGAGTAAGTTTCGTGTCTCCAATACTGTGTCTTTTGATGGCTCACGCCGCGCTCTTGAGATGCTGTATAATTTTTTTTGAGGGGGAGGGGGTTTTTTAAGTGAATTTTGTTAAAGCTTCTGACTTGGAAAGTTTTAAACTTTTTTTGAATTTCGTTTGGGAGTCGGTGTGGAGGAGTGGGTAAATCTTTCGGAATCGGACGTTTTCCAAAGTGTTTACGTTTCAGGATTTATTCCCCCTCCCCTTCTAAAAGTTGCACGTTATGAAGTTGGTGAACATTAACTCGTTATTTTTTTGGTGGCTCATATTACGGTTTTGTTGCTGTGAGTCAGGAGCTGGGAGGTGGTCACGCTGCTTGGGCTGTGACAAAATATATGTAGATAACTCAAATCTTTCACAAAAATCTATCGTTTTGTTTTAAAATGGATTACTATTGCACTTGTTTACTCTCGAGTTGTTTGGCGCTAGAGCCTCGTTGAGTTCCATCGACCATTGCTCGGAAGAGATATAAATATTGTCCTGTATTTTCTGAAAAAACTGTTTTGTCGTTACTCCAGTATGTGTAGCAACACATGAGCTCGTTTAGTTGTAAGGGGGAAAAGATAAAAATGGGATATTTAAAGGTATTCTAAGTTGTCTATTAAAAGTTTAAATATTTAGTTTGTAGCTATTGCAAATATTGATGATAACGTTGTGCTTGTTTTAAGCTTAAAACTTAACAGATTAAAATGTTTATTTCTTCTATGTTAAATAAGGTTAATGACTATAGATAAAAGATGAACACTTTTGTAATGATTAGGGTTGGTTCATTGTTGTAATTTCCAAAATATTGTATAGGACACGTTAGCTTTCCTCTTGTTCATGTTACCTTAAAGTATTATGTTCAAAATTCAGATTCCAATTGGTACTAAAGTTACGTATATTTTGAACTTGCAGATAGCTAATACTATCAGAATATATTGCTATGTTTACATATATATTTTTCTAAAGAGTCAGCTTTGTCTTGCTAATTTCATAACTAAAGGTATTCTGAGGACAGCTCTAAAAGAATGAATAAGTAACATGTTTACCTGACAGTCTGAACATGTAACATTTGTTAATGTGTCTGTTCTGTTACAAAAAGAGTGACGTAACTATTCCTTGTTGCTGACAAACTAAATGAAAATGTTTGCATCAGATGTTTGTTGTAGGACATAAGGCACTAGATTGTATTTATGTAATTTTTTGAGCAAAATAGAATGTGATAGCATTGAAATAAATATGAAATACAAATTGTAATATCAAATACTGAATGCTGGAAATAAACAAATACATTAACTAAGTTATTTTAGATCTTTACTTTTTCATATCCCAATGTGTCAATCGTAGTAATGATTCATCAGATGTGATGATGAATTTGTTTTTTATGGAACATTAAAACTATGTACATGATGGCTTTAAAAGATGGGAATAAAAATATCAAAATTTCTTTGGAAACTAATTCAACAGTAATTGTGAAATATTTGTAAATTATTACAGAAAGTGATGGTTTAAACCATGTCTGTGAGTTTAACTTAACCAAAGTTTATAGATTTAAGAATGTATAGATTCAAGAATGTAGAGTCTGAATTGTTATAATATGCCGAGGTAAAGCTTAAAGTTTACATGAACTTTAAAGAATAAAGAAAATAAAAGAATAACAA
Source organism: Somniosus microcephalus (assembly GCF_052327205.1). Taxonomy (NCBI): domain Eukaryota; kingdom Metazoa; phylum Chordata; class Chondrichthyes; order Squaliformes; family Somniosidae; genus Somniosus; species Somniosus microcephalus. The sequence goes on along the minus strand of NC_140999.1, from coordinate 164,582,193 downwards.
GGCAGACAGTTGAGATGTACTGTATTCTAAAGAGAAATGATTAGTTGACAAGTTATCACAATCGAAACTCAAAGTTAGAACACACAAATCTGATGTTCATCTTAGAAATATCAAAATTATACAAATAAGGTTCAAAATATAGTTTGGTTTCCTCAGTCTTTTAGGAGGCTATGAGTAGTATTAAATCTTTTTAGTTGGAGCTCTTATCATGTGTAGGTGTAAATTGCCAAATGTTGGAACTTGTAAAAAGCTTTAAGTTGTTGCAAAGTTGATTGCATCCTATTAGTTTTGTATTTTAAATGTTGGGATTTACCTATTTCAGAATAAATTTGTGTGTGTTCTTTATCTTCTCAATATTACAAAGTGTGAAATAGATTTTTTTTGTATTTGGACTATTTTTCTTTGTAAAACATATATATTTAAAACAGATGCTCCTGTGCCATTTGCATTTAACCAATTTTGAAACAATAAAGGGAAAGGTAACATTAAATATACTTCAAAAAGTAACAAATTATTTTGTTTCTCAAATATATCGATTAAATCTAAAAAATTGTAGAATTGCAAGGCATAGCTTTATGTTTCAATAATTTGGTTTTATCAGGACAATTTGACCATTTAATCTGCAAGTTGCAGAGAAATTGTCACGTTCACAAGTGCAGTATCTTTTAAAATGTGGTAAGTCAGATTTTAATTGAAATAAATCCAGTGAAAAAGCATAGCAACAAGCCTATGAGACAGTTAAATTTTAAGTTGATCTGATTAACTTTGAACTTTGTAAACATTTTATCTGTGTCATTGAATATTGATGCCATTAAAACTCTAACCTTAATATTAGAGTAATTATTTGTTAATATTTTTTTAAAGTTCCAATTATGATTAAATTCCAGCTCTAAAAAATAGAAGTTGGTTAAACACAAACTTAGTTAGGAATCTCCACAAAACACACAATAGTCTGTTTTAAATGACACATTATATCTATTAATATTTATTACAAAAGATTGTAACTAAATCTCTACTCTTCTGTGTAATAGTTTCAATCCATATTTGTCCAGCTGTCTTGATGTTTTACTCATCAAACTATAGCAACATAATAATGAAGCATGGAGCCTTAATATATGTTCAGATGCTTTCCAAAATCAATCTATTGAAAGAGTGATTTTAAAGTGTTGGATGAATCACATTTTCAACTGTTCTAATAGAGCCACCGTAATGGAAAAAAAGGCAAAGAGATTCCTCTTTGTAAATAAGATCAATGTTTTACAACCAAAGTTAAGAATCATTCATTAGTAATTGTTCTCCTGTTAGTAAGTTCAAGTAACTGTTAGTGCAACAGTTTGCAGCATGTTTGTGAGGTGTAATTTTTCAAAAGGTTTTTGATTACTGACAGTGTGATCTTTTCAATTTGTAATCTGGAATGGAGCTGAGCATGAAGACATTTGGCTTTTCTTTTGAAATAATCTTTGTACAGTTACTTAAACATTTGCCAGTTATTTTGTTAGTCAAAAGATTTGAAGGAAACTTTCGTAAAACTATGAAAATACTAATTGGGGAAAATATATTTGTACGGTTATTAAAAGTAATTTGCTCATTTTCTAACAACATACCGAAGAAACAGGATCATAGAATAAATGGGGGTGAGCTGTTTGAATGATGCATTTTCATAAATTTTACTTTAAAGTTGGATTCTTCGTTTTCTTGTTAATTTTTTGTTCACTACTGATTAGTTGTTTCTGCTGTTTGCCAGAGGTGTGTGTGAATGGAAACTGACAAAGTTGTTGGAAATGGATCTAAATGTTTTGTTTTGAATTTTAAAGTTCAACATTTTAAAAAGAATAAATTATAGGAATAAAAGCATTGTGTTTGTATGTCAAGCAATCATTTCTCTAAGACAGTATGGACAAATTAGAATTATCTTGGCTTTTAGTCTTCATTTGATTTTCTTTATCGAAATCTGCAGATTTCAGATTTTTACAACACGTGCTGAAATATTCCAAGTGCTTTTCTCTACCATACTTGTATTATTTTCAAATTATTCTTCAATCTGCTGTAAGGTTATTTAAAAAAAAACCATCTTACTTGTAAAATACATGCTTTTCAAATTTTGCATATCAACTTTTAAATAGAGAAGGATCATGTCAGTTTTATTTTAAGCACTTACTATGTAAAATGTACATCAGAATTGGGTCTCTTTAAAGTTGTAGGGAGCTTGGGTGAATATGTAGTCTTTTGAAGTTCGTTGTTGAGATTCTTTTTAAAAATTATTTTTATGCAATTTATTTTAGAACTGTTGCTACAGGTAGAACTGAAGATGCTGTTGTTTGTTGTCCAGAATCTATTCATTTAATATGAAACTTGTATTCTAACAAATGTCTGTAAATACCATTGTTAATATGATGCAGGATATGATGCATTCAGAAAACAATTTTTTTTTGGTATATGAAGTTTTAGTGCTACAGTCCGTGTAATATCAACAGACTCTCCGATAAACATGGTGTCCAGCTTCTAATCTAACACCTTTTTCATCAGAAACAACCTTAGACATTATGACAAGTCTCACTCACTGTGTTTAGTCCTTATCTATAATCCAGACTTTCAAAGCTTATAAGAGGAATACTGTATCTTTAACAAGATACTAGTAATTATCTTCAAATGCTCAAAAGATTAGTTAAGTTTTGTACTGCATGTTATCTGGAAGATTTGTGTCCCAGATCCCTGAAAATGTGTTTTGCTGTGAATCACTTTACTGGAAATTGATTAGGGGTATGTGTGCTGGAGATGTAGGTTCATGTGCTGTGAGGAGAGTGTGTATTGGAGTCTGATTGATTGAACACCCAGAACTGTTATTTTTCTGCGAAAGAGTGGAATGCGGCCTCTTCTTTCAGTGTGAAATTGTTCATATTGTCGTAAAGGACAAATATGTATGACCATAAAACACATTGCACAATTGAAATGGCATTTTTTTTAGTGATATTGTCAGAGCTGATAAACTTGTGTTACTTTTCACTAGCCAATTAGGCAGTTGATTGAAAGCATTCAGCCAGTTAATGAATGAAATAACCATTATGAAACTTACTAAAATGTACAGTAACCTTGTAGTTAAACAATATTTGACAATTATCCACATGAAGTCGTACAATTACAAGAATAGTTACTAACTTGTGAAGCGTGCTCTGCTAGTGGCACATGAGCTGCAGTTTCCAATAGAGATATGCTACAAAACAGTGATGTTGTAAACAAGATTTTCAGTGATGTAGGAAACAAATCTACCAGATAAAATTTAGTACAAGTCTTATTTTCCACAGTAACTGCATGCCATAGTTCAGTGAAGTACTTTGAGATGTTTCTGAGAGATGTGATGAGTTGCTTTTGTAAGTACAAGCTCATTCATTTGTTCTTAATATTTGACAATTTAGTGAGTTGTCCTCTGCAGCCCATACTTAGTACCACCGTGCATAAATGTTTTTGAGGCTTTAAATGTTCATAGATCTAGCTGGAGTTTTAGTGAAGCTAACCTTCAAATTTGCAACCTGCAATCAGCAGTGAGGCTGAGAGCATGGGGAGAAGGTGTTTTGTATTTTGTAAGTCACTTTGTACAGCTGTAGCATCATGGAAATTCATCAGTTTTACTAGCAATGTTTACTAGAAGTTAGGCACCCAAAAGTTGTAAGTACTGTACATCAAAAGAACAATAAATGGTTATTGACTGGGAAGAGTGATTAATGCCTTTTTTGATTATGTAATATGTGAAGATTTATTTGAAAATAACAGCAGATAAACATTATTAGTAAATCTAAATGATGCTTTCACACAGTTGCAGCAAATAAACTGTCCAAAGATTTGAGTCAATACCACCCAAGGATTATTGGTGTATTAATGTAAATGTTGTTTTACATTGAGAAATCATTTCTTAAAACATAAAAATTACTTTTGGCTTTGACTTGATGTAATGAAGTCAATGGAACAGACCTGGACTTCAGTTTGTTGCTGAAAAAACACTCTTTTTATTATCATAGATACTGTTAATTGTATTAGGAGCGTAAAGTATTAGTGGGATTGAAGAATTCTATGTATTAGTCATCGGTAGATGAGACTTGCCTGTGATAAAATAGTAATTATTTCAGAAAGACCTCAGGAAAAGTTTAAAATCTACTATAAGAAAAAGACTTTTAGAATGGAGACAAAGGCGCAATTCGTTTTAGAAAATATACCTTTCTGTTCACATGTGTATATATGTTTAGTGTACAAAGGTTCCCAAGTGCTTCAGCATTCTTAGTGAAGAGGCTTTTTTACTTGGTGACATTTAAGAACTGTCCATATTGCCTTTTTGAAATTTGGATGTGTATCAATTCCCTCCCCCCCACCCCCCCCCACGTGCCCGCCCCCTCCCCTCCCCAGAATACAAATTGTACAACAGCTGTAATAAAAACAGAAATCTACAATTCAAATGAAGCTTCATATTTGTAATGGCCTCCTGGGGAAATAGCACCCTGTGAGCAGCTTGCTTCTCTCCACATCTGTCCTTTATGTTGCAGTGATCCTTTTCCTCTGCCTTCCACAGCGCGTTGTATATGTTGGATTTATAATTTAAGAAAATAATTCGTTGCTGGTTCCTAATTTAATTCCTGGATTCCATCTTGATTACTTTTATTTTACGCATAAAATGATGCTAGCTTGATTGTTTAATTAATTTGCTGATGGCAATTTTGTGCAGTTAGTTTTCTGATGGCAATTTTGTGCAGTCAGCCAGGATAGACATGTTTGATGGCTTTAACTTGACAAGAGCTGTAGGAAAGGGATACAACATCTAATATACATTAACAAGAATGGGAGTAATTTGTCTGTCTCCTCTTGGGTCGACAGTTTATTCACATCCTAAGGAGTAATGCGGTCTAGCGTTGACCATTACTAGTTTTCTAACTCCATTTTCCAAAGCTGAAGTGAGAAATAAATATTTGTTCGGTGATGTGAGCACAAGGGTTAGAAATGACTGCTTTGATGCAAATCTCGGTTTTCAGAATGTAGTGTGCTTGTACTGCCATGGTTGACATCTTGTGTCATACTGAGTCATCAGGAATTGTGGTTAGGGCACCAATGTTTGGTATTTAATGTAGCCAAGTTCTTGTATTTTAACCTTGGACTATGAAAATGTTCAATGAAATTATTTAATTTTAAACATGTCCAAAAAACTCAATTCATATTGATATAAGGGAAATACTTTCCTGCATCTTTTGAAAATGTACTCTAATGTTAAAAGTAAGAACAATGACTTATAATTGCAGCTGAGCTCCTGTAGGATGCACCAAGTGAAGGATTTATAGAAAGCACTTGCTCAAATAACCGTTACCCATTTAACTCTGGGTAACCAAACATTGCTCAGCGTTTGCCCAGTTGACTGAGCAATTGTTCCAACTTGTCATTGGTTTCAGTAGTTAAAGCAACTCGCACATTCACAAAATACAGCTGAGGTAAACCTGTGAAAGAATTAAGTTAACCAAAGGCAAGTCAAGATGCTATTTTCCCATGCTGGACTCGCTCTTTCTTTCTTTCTTTGTAAGTCCTAACATTTAGAAATGTGAGAGGGTGGATACAATATGATGAAAAGCTAGAGCAAAAACGGGCTTGGTTCTCTTTATTCCTGTGCAGGGGCTTCCCCCAACAGGGCAGGGATTCTCACAGAAAGTGGGTGGGGGGAGGGGGGGGCGTGCACAGATAATACAGCGCTATGGAACCATTCACGGGGCCAGTGCACCCCAGTTCCTGTGGAGTAGCATTGTAAAATGAAGCCTCCAAATGTATGGCACTAATCCTCATAAACCTTTTGTGCAACCAATTAAATAATCTGTTTCTGATTGTATGTCCAAAACTAGGTTTAAAAGACTTCTCTACTGCTGTAGTTACAATGGTAATAGATAGATGAGTTATCCACACACACTCAGTATTTACTTCTAATGACAAGTACGGCGTGTGAAAGTGACTTGCTAATTTTCTAGAATCAGTAGAAATTACAGGACAGAAACAAACCATTCAGCTCAACATGCCTGTGCTGACATTAACTCTTCAACTGGTGCTATCTACTGTAATCCCATTTCCCTGGACTTTCTTTGTTCCTTTTATATTCTTTCATTTAATTAGCCAAGTTCCCTTGAAATTAAAATTTAAAAAAAAGCAGCAAATGCTGAAATGATAAAGCTGGTCTATCATTGCCTGTAAAGAGAAAAGACAGGTGAATGTTTTTGGTGAAACCCCTGTCCTGAAATGTTAGTCTACATTTTCTCTGTTCAGATGCTGATGGACCCAGCATTTCAGTTTTTTGTTTCCCTTTTAAATTAGGTCATAGTCTCTCCCTCAAAAGCCACTTGTGCTAAAGCATTCCATGTTCTAATAACCCTCTGTGTTGGAAGAAACATTCTTCTAACTTTACCCTTTGTTCTTTCAGTGATAATCCTGAGTCGCTGTCCTCTTGCTACCAATTTGCTAACCAGTGAAAACAATCTTTCTGGTTATTAATCTTTCTCAAAACTTTTCATAATTTTAAAACCTTTTTTAGATTTCCCACTTAATCTAAATGTTTGCCACTTTTGTCATAACTGTAACTTCTCATTCCTGGTAGCATTCTAATGCACTTTCCTCTAATATTATTCATATAACTAATTTTATTACACTCCGATTACAGATTTAATGTTCTGTTATGGTTAATGGATTGCACTTTGGATATGGATTTATGGGCATTTCATCTTTTAAATGTCAGTGTTGATCATCAGTTACGTGTGGAAAATTTCATTACGTTTGTTTAATGTTTTATATTTTACGTGAGGATTGCGACACATTGGCATTCCTTGTGTTTAGGGCTTCCACATGAACCTGTTCGTGCTTACAGGAGGAATGCTACTTGGATGCGTCCTTTATTATATTTTTATTTCTGATTGTAAGCAGATCGATATACGTATTGCATGTAGGAATGTGCATATATGGAATTGGAGTTTTCTGTACTTAATTTTCCACGATTCCAGGGTGTTTCTTTTCACAAAATCATGAACATTTTACCAAGAACATGCTTGTGTTATTAAGCAGAATGGCAATGACTTTGTTTGTGTGGGGTGGGGGGGGACTGGTTATAGAAATTGATTGAAAAAGCCTTCCTTTGTTATCAGTTGCCAGTTGAACGTTAGGAGTAGTTTGTAGAAGTGATGTACTCAAACAGTGAGTATCATTAGGTACACAGGAGCAAACACTGCTAAAATTCTGAGTAGGAAAAGCAGCTATGTAAAATGTTACACTATAAAATCCAATAGTTACCACAGAAACAGCCAATCAAAAGTCCCCATAGATTGCAGAATTGCAATGGATTACTTTATGCACCGAGGAGTTTTGAAAATAAGAATTCAAAATATTGCAGTTTTAGCAGGGGATGTATCTAATTATCTAGAGATTTTGTTTTTTAAAAAAAGTCAGTCATTTTCCTGGAGAGTTTCATGTTTTTTAATTGTTTGAGAAGGTTGTAATCTATCCACCAATTCTCTTAATCTTCGTTTAAAAAAAAAAAATACAATATTATTTTCATAGGTTTCCTTTGTTTCAGCAGAAGCTCTATTCTAGTCAATTAAATAAGTTAGACACTGGGAAGATGAACACCGATAGTTAACAAATCTCAGACATTCATAATACAAAGGTTTGACTGTGTGAAACAGCCCAGAAATGATTATTGGTGATATTAGCGGACGAATGCTTAACAGGTTCGCTATTTTAGCAGAAGCATCAACCCATTTAAAATAAGTGTTTGTTTGCTAATATCATCGAGTCATTTCCAAGCTCTCCTGTTAATCCTTTTAACAGTAGATTCATTTTGTTTTGATTAAACTGAATGCACATAGTTATCAAACAAAGCACATCCTTGTAAGCAATGGTCACAGTTTCTTCAATTTGCCTTCGGTTTTTGAAAACACAAATGAGCCTAGGTTGCTGAGTGGATGACATTTCTGTATTGTGCTACTTTCATTACATTCAGAAACTATTTTAAGAATGTAATATTAATGAATGAAGTTTGTCAAGAAATATTCCTGAGATAGTGTCTGTTTTTGACATCTTGAAGTAGTCTAACCACTCGTTGAAACTCTTTGTCAGGTGTTTTGAGGAATCAAAAAAGACTTCAGTTTTGTGTAGACATATTTTTAAAACTACTTGCATTTTGATTTACTAAAATAAGCAAGGGTCACAGGAAAGACTAACATCGTGACAGACACGTCCTAGCAAAGCGTGCCTCTGTAATGCCCGTGCTCTTGTGTCATTTGTCAAACATTTCACATTTTTGTTAGAAAAGTGTATGAAAATATTTACTTGGCGACACCTCAATTAGAAACTTGTAATTGTGCAGTTTCAACCAGAATGTGGTTTTGCCCACAAATGCAGCTTTAAAACTGAGGTGTGGCACATCAAATGTGTGTTTGGCATGCCCACACTCACCTGTTTTCAGTGCTGAATGTAAGCTGCTGATGCACAGCTTCCAGGCAGGCGTGCAATTTCATTGCTCAAAGTTGACGCACGTTTTGGAATGTATTGTGTTCACTTTGGCACCATAAGATATAGGGTGGGAAAATCCCCCAACACCAAACCAATAATTCATTTGGAAGGACATTGGAAATAAAAGTCGGTCTCATTTTTCTACCAGGGCCATTAGAATGACTGAATGTGTAATGCTATGCCTCGAAGGCTACATTTACATTACAAGTGTGACCTCAATGTAGATGGTTTGCACAATATGTAGTTATGGTGTAAATGCAGCCCAAATCTGGAGTGTTGGCTTAATCTGACACTGGAATGAAGCAGGGTGTAGTTTCACCCTGCTACATTCTGGAGACTGGTCCAATTTTAACATTGCATTTACATGGCACAAAACTGCTTCACACAAATGCTAAACAAAATGCATCCTGAAATAGTTCACCTAAGGAGACCTTGTATACTTAGGGATTTCTAATCTTTTTCTCCCCACACACGGTCATAGAAAAGGTTAGAAAAAATGTCTTTACTCAGTGGTTAGAAGGTGGAATTCTCTGACGCAAACTGTTAAAATAATTTATGGGCTTTGTTTTAAAAGGGGTCACAATAGTTACTTGGAAAAGAGAAATATAAGGTATCGAGAGCAAGCAGAAGCCTGGGATTAGACTAGGTGGTTTACATGGAGAAAAACACCAGCCCAGACTTGGTGGGCCAAATGGCCTGTTTCTGTGCTATAATATTCTATAATTGGGTACATTTTTCTGGTCATTAAAATGAGGTATGCAACATTAGCATCGAGTCAAGTATAACAGCAGTTAGAAGCAGGGTGAAACGTTGAATGAGATTGTCCTTTAGAGCCAATTAATGTTGAATTATGAGCAGTTTTTGTGCAGTGCGTTCATCTCATTAGTTCATAAAGAAGTGGAAAAAAGCTGGCAAAATTCACTTCATACATAAAACACCTCCCTGCAATGAAATTAAACCCAGGTCTCCGAAGTAAAAGAACAGTGCTTGAACCCACTGCTGCACTCAGTCCTTCAATCTTTTTTTCCAATCCAGTTAATTGTTTGTGTATGTATTGATTTTGTGATCTTCTATATTTTTTTTAATAGTGTTTTGTTGAAGGAATTAAAAGCATCCTTTGTATGCAGGCAGGTTGAAAGCAGCCTACTCTTTGAGGGTATGTCAGACGTGAAGAATTATAATGCAGAAAGTAAATATAACACAAAGGTCATCTCAACACTGTAACTGGCTAAATCGTGATCAGTGAAAGTTGCTGACTGTGTTTTGTTACAATTTCTAATTGTCTTTGTAATGTACATTGGCTTAAACATCAACAAACTCTTTACAATCTATATTAACGATTTGGAGGAGGGGACCGAGTGTAACATATCAAAGTTTGCAGATGATACTAAGATGGGAGGGAAAGTAGTGAGTGAGGAGGACATAAAAAACCTGCAAGGGGACATAGACAGGCTAAGTAAGTGGGCAGAGATTTGGCAGATGGAATACAATACTGGAAAGTGTGAGGTTATGCACTTTGGCAGGAAAAATTGTAGAGCAAGTTATTATCTTAATGGCAAGAAACTGGAAAGTACTGAAGTACAAAGGGATCTGGGGGTCCTGGTGCACGAAACTCAAAAGGTTAGTATGCAGGTGCAGCAAGTGATTAAGAAGGCCAATGGAATGTTGGCTTTCATTGCTAGGGGGATAGAATATAAAAATAGGGAGGTATTGCTTCAGTTGTACAAGGTATTGGTGAGACTGCACCTGGAATACTGCGTACAGTTTTGGTGTCCATACTTAAGAAAGGACATACTTGCTCTCGAGTCAGTACAAAGAAAGTTCACTCGGTTAATCCCGGGGATGAGGGGATGGACATATGAGGAGAGGTTGAGTAGATTGGGACTCTACTCATTGGAGTTCAGAAGAATGAGAGGCGATCTTATTGAAACATATAAGATTGTGAAGGGGTTGGATCAGGTGGACGCGGGGAAGATGGTCCCGATGATGGGTGAAACTAGAACTAGGGGGCATAGTCTTAGAATAAGGGGCTGCTCTTTCAAAACTGAGATGAGGAGGAACTACTTCACTCAGAGGGTGGTAGGTCCATGGAATATGCTGCCCCAAAAAGCTGTAGAAGCTACATCATTACATAAATTTAAAACAGAAATAGACAGTTTCCTAGAAGTAAAGGGAATTAAGGGTTACGGGGAGCGGGCAGGAATTTGGACATGAGTCTAGGTTCGGATTGGACATGGCCCTGTGGGTAGCGGAGCGGGCCCAGGGGCCGTGTAGCCTGATCCTGCTCCTATTTCGTGTGTCTAATTCTGTTAGATTCAGGAGATGGTTCTGTGATAGTAGATTGGCGGTTAGGATCAGATCAGCCATGATCTTATTGAATGGCGGAGCAGGCTCGAGGGGCCGATTGGCCTACTCCTGCTCCTATTTCTTATGTTCTTAACTGAACCACCAGATGAGAGTATACTGGTGGTGGGGGGGTTCTTGCTCCCTCCACCCCACTGTTGGTGGCTGCTCTTGCGTCACTATGCTCCTACCCTCTGGAATTCCTTGCCTACTTTCCATTGCCTTGCCATCTCCCTTCCTGCTTTCAGTAACAAAATCAAAACCTTTATCTTCCCTGTGCCTTTGGTCCCTTACGCTAACCTTCTAATATATTCCTTTTCCCTTTCTGCTTGGTACCCACTATTTTGTCTTTCTTAATGCTGAGTGATTTGAGATGTCTTCCTGTACTTTAAGCTATCATCATTAAAAATGTACTAAGATAAAAGCATTTAAATTAACCAGAAAGGGGGCATTAGCAGAAAAGGATTGTGGATAACAAACTGTCAAACCACCTGGGTTTATTCACAGAAACATGATGCCTGCTATTCGATACCACAGCCCCTCACTATAACATTGTCTGATATACCACAGCATCTGATCTACAACATTGTTGATAGCTCCCTCATTAACAGAGAAATCGTATACAAAACCCTAACTATAACCATCTCTTTGTAAGGCTCCCAAAGGCGATCGTATAGAGCGGGTTTTATTTTACTTGAGGAGGATCAAAGTGATATATCCCCAGCACATTTATTTGTTCACTTTTTAAAAAAAAATAGAAGTTCAAATGGAAACCAGATTGGATTAAAAATATCTGCAACTTTGAGAAGTTTATACGAATGTTTTGGATAGTGGGTTCGAAGTGCAAGTTCCACATGAGCCCACCCACTTCCACAATGCACATGAGCCCACCCACTTCCACAATACATTACTGTTTTCAGAGCAACAACAGTCCACGTTCTGAGAGGAACACCAGAATATAATTTTCAGCACAAGTTCACAAAAGATATTCCATGACTATGGAGTTAACCATAAACTACCAATCTGCTGTAGATTAGTAATTGAACTTTACCAGAATTCCACGTCCTATCCTATAATAAGAACACATCACCTATCACTCTGATCCTTGCTGACATTGATTTTAAAATTGTCGTCCTCATTTACAAATGCCTCCATTGCCTCATTCCACCCTAACTCTGCATCCTCTTCCATGGCTACATAAAAGCTCACACCCTCTGCTTTCAAGTGTGTGTGTGTCCCCTCCCTCTGTTCACCTTCAGGAGCAGAATATTCACCCATCATGGCCCTGCAGTTGGAACACTCTTCTGAAACCCCCTTGGCTTGATCCTTCTTCTTAACCTTTAAAAATCTCATCAAAGCCTACTTCTTGCCTCCAGTTACCTCCCATAACTATTCTCCCAATTCCTGCTGAGAGGCTGAAGGAGGCCATTCAGCCTACTGTGTCTGTGCTGGCTCTTTGCTAGAGCAATCCAAAACTAATCCCACTTCCCTGCTCTCTACTCAGCGCTGTATCTTCCTCTGCTTTAAATGTTTATTCACTTTTCTCTTAAAAGATGCAATGGTCTCTGCCTCAACTACTTGGTGACAAAGCATTCCACGCTCTAACTCTGTGTAAAGAAATTTCTCCAAGCTCCTTGCCTCACATTTTGGAGACAATTATAAGTTGAGCACCTTGTAACTGACTCCCCATTAAATTGCAAGTTCCGCTATCTGCCTATTTCATAACCTGAACCCATTTACAGTCCCGCACTCTTTTTGTCAAAATCTTTTGCGTTGTCAGCAAATTTAAATATCATACTCCCTATGCCAAGTCCAAATTATGTATATGATGAAGTGGACCCAGCATGAACCCCTGGAGTGCACCACTTCCCAGTCCTTCAATCTGAACAACATCCATTAACCTTAACCCTTTGTTTCCTGTCCATTAACCAACTTTCTAGCAATACTGCTACATTTCTTTGTACTGTATGCCTAAACTTTTTTGTAACCATCTGTCTCTGAGACTTATCTTCCAGCTATCATTGGACACACATAAAGTAAAATCCTACAGAAAAGTAATAACCAATGTCCATCCATTGGGCCAGCCCCAAAGGTCATGGATTTCTTACCTGACTTTACTTCCAATATCCTTCAACAGCCTATCTGTTAAATAATTATGCACTACACTATCATTTTTTGGACAACCTCCATTTCCACTATCTCCCTGAATAGATTCTTCTACGCATTTACCACCCCCCTGCTTGAAGAAGTTGTGTCTTGATTATGTAATCACTTTTTCTTATCTTCAATCCACTCCTGGAGCTTGTGTTAAATCATCAGTTTGGGATCTAATTTATGTAGTCTCATGAAGATCTTAAATGCCTCAATAAGGTCACCTCAAAGTTACATTTTTCACCAATCTAAACTTTAGACTTTTCTCATAGCTCAGGTGTGCATCTCTTTTTTTTGTTGTCCTTCTTTGTGTTTCTTCCAAGGCCAGGTTGTCCCATGAGTTACATCCTAAGATCCTAGTTGCCTTTTTCACCACTGCTGAATATTGTTTTCCACTAAAATGCCCAGATCGTTTTACTGTGTTATATCCTATAGACTATTTCCATTTCTCTATATTAAACAACATCTTCCACTTTTTGGCCCAATATCTACAAAACTGCCTGCAACTGGTTGGATTTTTTGCTACTATTTACAGAGATGCTTTTATCGGAGAGCTTTATTGATGCACTTTCCTCCAAATTATTAATATGCATTAAAAAAAAAATCCCTGATCCTTGCAGTATGCCGTGAATCGCCTCTTTCCATGTAGATGCTGCTCACTTAACTACCCTTTGTCTCCTTTAACTCAATTAGTTAGTTATCCACTTCAAACCCTCCCTCCTACTCCATGACTTTCTATTTTGTGAAATAATTTCCTATGCTGTGCTGTGTCAAAGGTTTGCCGAAGTCCAAACATATCAAGTCTACTGAGTTCCCCTTGTCAAGGAGCTCACTTCTCTTCAAAGAACTGTGGTAGATTGTTCAGCAAGTTCTACCACCTGTATATCCACCTTGACTTCCTTTATTTTGTTGCAATACATACAGCAGATTGGCAATATTGCAACAACAAGCTTAAATACAAGTTAGTAACAGTAAAGACCAAAGGCAAGTTTATTAATTTACAGTATTGTTGAAAGGTCATTAATGCTAAGATCAGAAGTCTTCTTTTCCTAGGCAGTCCCTCGGAACCGAGGATGACTTGCTTCCACATTAAAAATGAGTTCGCAGATGACTGATGAGTCCAATGCGGGACCTACAGTCTCTGTCACAGGTGGGGCAGATGGTGGTTGAAGGGGAGGGTGGGTGTGGTGCTTGGGTTGACGTGCGCTGCTTGCGCTTGGCTTCCACCTGCTCCCGGCAAAGAGACTCGAGGTATTCGGCGCCTTCCCGGATGCTTTTCCTCCACTTTGAGCGGTCTTGGGCCAGGGATTCCCAGGTATCGGTGGGGATGTTACACTTTTTCAAGGAGGTTTTGAGGGTGTCCTTGAAGCGTTTCCTCTGCCCACCTGGGGCTCTCTTGCCTTGTCGGAGCTCCAAGTAGAGTGCTTGTTTTGGGAGTCTTGTATCGGGCATGCGGACGATGTGACCTGTCCATCAGAGCTGATCGAGCGTGGTCAAAGCATCTAGATGAGAAGTACTGTGAAAGTCTCAACAAAGACTGAGGTGAGGAAAACCATGAGAGGCTATTCCGGCTCAATATTGGCTGATTGGATGCAGGGCAACAAGTCATGCAAGGGAAGCTCTTTGGCCTAATTTTCAGAAGGATTCATCCAACAAGAGGGGATGAATATTTGGGGCAGATAAAACAGATATAATTGTGTAGGAGGATAAAAATCAGGAAAAGGAGCAAACAAGAATATGGAGCAGGGAAGGGGCTGGAGTAGGATGGGCAGAGCTTAGAATAGGGGTGTTCCCCTGCGTGAAATTACTTTGTCAGTGAGCATAGCATCCTCTTAATCCAGATGTTATTTTTTTACTTAAAAGACTGACATAACTGCTGGGAGTTCAGAATCCCACCTCCCTATTCCTTCAGGCGTGTAAAATGCAGCTCTTGTAGCATTGGTTGAGGTAGTGACCTGCTTATTCATGACCGTGTTTGGTATTGGTAGTACAGTACTTCTATCCACAACTCCACTCTGCACTTTTGAAGAAGGGTCAAACCCGAAACGTCAACTCAAATTTCTCTCCACGGATGTTGCCTGACTTGCTGAGTTTTTCCAGCATTTTCTGTTGTTATTTCGGATTTCCAACATCTGCAGTATTTTGCTATCCACTCTGCACTAGTTCATTGTTCTATGAGAATAAGAAATAATTTGAAACCACAAAATCAGACATCTTCTATATAACAGTAATAGAGCCTCAATTATAGTGCTGTCTTTGCAAGTCAATGTGTGGTGGTTTATCTGCTAGTGAGGAGCAACTGTTTTTAAACTTTTTGTAAACTGAGGCACTGAAGGTTCACTTTGCTCTAATTTACTCCCTCCTGCTCTCCTTTTCTGCTGTAAGTGCTGACTCAGCTGGAGTCCAGTATCACAGACTCCAGCTGCCCTTCCGTACCTCACCCAAGTGGCCATTCTTTCTGGGCGAACCTAGACAATGCCTGTCAGCAGATTGTTTGACTCTAAGGATGTCCTAGCCAGGCCCAATTGTGTTTTTTATCTGGCATTCATACAATGAGCACTTTCCATTGGGGTGACTCGGTAGTTGTCAGAATCGGAACCTTGGCTGGCTTCTCCCCTCCGGAGCCCAGGTGCACCGAGGCCAGTTGTAACCCGGCAGTTGACCTGGCTGAGATCAGCCAGCGCAGCACAGACTGGGAATTAAATGAGACCTTCTGATTGAAAGATTTGTTTGCTACAAGTTTGGTGGCAACAGACCAGCTCAACCTCCCACCGGCAAGCACCACACGAACTATGTATTAGTCATCTATTAATATTCATATGGAGTAAATTTAGCACTTCTGGTACCGAGCTTTGTGCGATGGGAGTGCATACTGGGAATTTAGTTTTAATGGAAGAAGTGTGCGGGCCAAGGATCAGGTGCGTTGGCCTCTACGCACAGATTAATAATATGGACTCCCATCGTGCAGAGTTCTGCATTGGGAGTGGTAAATTGTAAACTTTACCCCTTATTGTGATAAAGTTATGCATAATACTTGGAACATTGTGAAACGCCTTGGGACATGTTTCTATGTTAAAGGCATTATATTCATGCACGGTCTTTCAAGAGCTCAGGTGTCAGGAATCCTCGCTTTCTCTGTTGCCTAAATTTGGGTGTGAAGTAGTCCCAGACTATTACACACAGTTCTTGCATTTTTAAATGCAAGCAGAGCCTTGAAAGATTGTGGGAGGAGAGGTTGATGTCTGGTGCTGATCCTCTGCTTCATTTACATTGAGAATAAGACTCCATTTAAATTGTGCTGATCCAAACTGAATTGAATTTCCCTTGTGATAATACATTTCTGCTTCCCCATGCCAGAATTTGGATCAAACGGAAGCAAAATCTGATTCTTAGACTGGCCCAAGTCCTAGAGCAAGAACAGAGGAGATATTTGGAACAAACTGTTTACACCAACCCGATCTAAATCCACTTGCTTGGAGTTTTCAGAGAAATTAGGATATGGCAATTATGGGCTAAATTTTCCACCCGTTAACTGTGAAATGAGCAGAATCCTATCCTATTAATCCAAAATGGGGAAGTAGGTGATTTATACAGTGATGCTGAGGGTGTGCTGTTATCTGGTAAAGCATTTTGACCAGATATTATAAAAATAAAAGGGCTGTGCAGTTTCATGATGGTGTAACCAAATTTTGAGAGCAAAAAAAATTCATTTTCAAACTTCATGTTACAATAGCTACAGCATCTGCTACAGGACAAACTTGGCCTAGCGGTCAATGTGCTGGTCTTTCAACTGCGATTTGGTGTGGGCTGTTGCTACCAGGAACCTACTACCCCCTCCCCGCAAAAAATCTCCAAAACAATGACCATTCCCTATTTAATTTAAAACAATGGTGCATTTGAACAATCTGAAAGTAAAGCTGAGGAATACACAAACAGGAATGTTTTAAATGCTCATCCTACTTGGCCACGATCCTGTTTTAAAAGGATGTAAGCCGTGTTCCTTCTTAATTTTACTAACCTTTTTAAAGGCTTCTTAACTTGTATTTCTTAACAGTAATTCCTAATGGGTTATCAAGGTACTTAAAACAGTTTGAAACAGTGACATTTGTAAGATGGGGGGTTTTAAGACCGCTTTTGAAGCATTCAGCTTCAGTCATTCTGAAATTAGTCTCGCTTCCGAATGGCTGCTTAAAATTTTTAGCTGGGATACCATTGGTTATTTCACTTAACTCTTTCAGCCCCCTCCCTGCCCCCCACAAATTATCAATACAATAATCATTTCCCAGTGAATTGAAACTATCAACATTGATCTGGGGAAAGCTATAGTGTGAACCTGATCACATTATTTACATGATTGCTGTATATCCGTTTATTGGTATTGATAATACTTTTGGTCACAATGTATTTTTGATGTGATTCTTTTTATTAGAAGATGATCATTTGGTTTCAATAAAGAAATGATTAAAGCTGTGCGACTGGTTTAATGTTTCCCAAAATTCTACAACAGAAACCGAGCATGGGGATTCGGGTTTATATTCTGCACTGACCAAAAATAAGTGGCAATTATCCAAGGTTAAAATGAAAGTCGAGTAAATAGTGATGGGTTGTATTTACTGGGCAGTGAGATGGTAATGAGAAGACACAAATTTAAATAATCATAAGAATTAAAGGGGCGGTCAGATGTTATTTGCTGAGTGTGGTTATACTGTAATTGTCTGCTGCAAATTGTTATTGAAGCAGAATCTATACATTCTTTTATAAGGGAATTACAGTAGATGGTTGCTTGAAAGGAGGAGAATATTAAAGTAAGCAAGAGATTGAAAGTGGGGAGAAAAACACCGGCACAGACTTGATGAGCCAATGGAACGGTTTTGTGTTGTAACATTCTCTGATTCTGTAAGCGAGTTGGAGATTTTGGAGACCCTGGCAAAGGATTGAGGAAAACTTGGGAGTGGAAGGAGAGCCTGTACAATGTAAACGGTCTCCTTTTTACTGATCAAACAAATTGTGCTTGATAGAATTTGATATACACTATTGCCATGATAGAGTAATGATTAGGTAAATGGGCAACAAAGAAAAACAAGACAGTTAGTTAAAGTTGTTCCAGTAGAATGTTTCTCTAAACATAAGTTTAATATTTTTAAGTACTTGTTAGAGTTATTCATAATACAGCATCTGTCTGTTTTTGTTTAAATAATGAGCATTAATGACATCAGTGGCTGTAGCGGAAGGGGGAAGAAGAGAGTGAGTTACTGACCCCAGTAATTTGATGGAACTGTAGTAATAGAGGAAGCTAAATGAACAGTGGATCAAAAGTTAGAAATTGCTATTGGCGATATTAGCAGCCAACTGTTAATATGGCATTTCTCTGTCTGCTATTTTAAGAGGTGTTGATCCATTTATATTAAATAGTTTGATATCTCTGAAAATAGCAGACAGAGGAATCTGATCCAAGCGTGCTAAGTAATAATAATATCCAACAGTAATTTCAAGGCTGTAGTCATCAACCCAGGAGGCACGTCAACAGTGGAGATTAAAGATGTCTTCAGCCAGAAGCATTAACTTGTCATTAAAAGGACATAAAGGCACTCGCAACGTTTTTTTAAAAAAGCTGACGCTTATTTCTTGCTAGTTATTCAGTAATTTTGTCGTTCAACTGCGATTGTTAATTCAGTTCCCTCACATTGTCAGGCTCAGTAATTCCTGCCAGACACTTGCCTGAAAAGATGCTTTTATATTGCACTAGTGGTGCAGGCTACCCAAGTGCAGGTCTGGTGCAGCTGGCTCCAAGTCAAATGTAAGGCAGCAGGGATTTGCTAAGACCGGCAGCTGGTCTTCTCGGCACCCAATCTTCGCAAGTCCCGGTGGTTTTTGCATTTGGCTTTCAGCCACCTGCCCTACACTTGAGGAACCTGAGACCACTAGCATTGGTCTCGTGCAGTATAAGTGTCTCTAGTGCCACCAGTATTCATTTGTTATTAGAACCTGTTAAAAACCATGGGCCCTGAAGTTATTCAGTGGCACACCAGGATACAGACGCTTAATCCATTCCTCTGAAATTCCACGCTCTTTTTTAGCAGAGGCATTTAACCCATTTATTTTAAATCCACCTACAGTAAAATAACAGAGAATGTATTCATCTAAAATTCATGAACTCTTATTTCATGACATGATTCCAAGACCATGATATCTTGTGTTCCCTAAAAAACTGGAGACTTAACTGTTTCATTTTTATCAACTGGGTTGTGACATTGGTGCTCGCTGTGAACTGTTATTGAAGAATTGAAAAATTGAATATGTTCTATCGGGGGTGGTGAGGCTAGTTTAATGAAAGACCAGACTGATTGTTGAATCCAAGACCATTCTAATGTCAGTTTGACAAAAGACTGGTTAACATTTGAAGATTTTGACATTTCACTTCTAGATTGTTAGCACTGTCTAACTTCTTTGCCAAGTATTCGGGCTGTTTATGTAGCTCTGCCCTCTACTGCACGTGTCTGGGTCCAACATGACCTAATCGTAGATCTGCATAGTAGTTAAAGCAGTCTTTGAGATTCAAAGGTTTATTCCAAACTTCATTGAAGTTTAGAAGACTCTAATATCTGTACATTTTACTAAATTGCACCTCTTCATTCCAAAATAGCTTGGTATCGCTTTTATGTTCCAGGCCCTTTTCCGTGTCCGTGCATTTGAAACTTTTCCTGTTTAAGTATGTACAGTACAATGATCTGACAAACAAAACACATAAAGGCTAGAGTGGTCAAATTGAATGAATAAAACTCCTCAACTAAAAAGCAATGAGATTTGCTGTAATAGACAAACACCCCTGTATCCCCCTTGAGGAGCAAAACAGCTGCCAAACATTTGCAAACAGTACTCTTTTGCTGAAAGACAAAGCTCGAGTGACAACTATGAACCGCTTTGAGGTATGGTGTTGGTAAGGTTTGCTGTCTGATTGAAGGCTCTTTTCTGCTGAGCTTGGTGTGAACACAGACTTAATTGAATGATAAATGCACTGAGAGGGAAGATGAATAATAGCGAACAATACTGACCCTGTGTGTGGTAGTGGCATCTTGGTCTGTGTCCAATGGTTGCTGCCCTTCTCCAAGAGACTTCTATTATTTTCTCGCTGCCAGACGATCAGATGACCTTAATTCACCAATAAGCTGCAAGACCATGATACAAGTTAGCCGTCCCATGTGTCATGAATGGCTTCAGTTTTGTCAACCTAATTTTGCTGTCTCTACATAGCTTTGCAACTGGCAAGAAGTAACACAGCAATCTTCTAGTTTGAGTGGCTTTATGCTATTTTATTGCTAGCTTATGCTCTTGCCTGAAGAAGGCTTCATTATCCACTATTGATACGGAGCTGACTCTCTTGGAGGAGTGCCTGTTGGCAGTATGCCTGAAGCTGTACAATCATTGCTGGAGCACATCTGTCGTTGTGTCTCCCTTCTGAGGCGGGTTCCCCAGTTTGGTGCTGCAAATTAGCAAACTGGGTTATTGTGTCCTGTCTAGAAAAGGAAGTGAATTTGTTCTGGAGGTGAATTTTAATTAACACTTTTTTTGTTCAAAATGATTTCTCTCAACACACACCAAACTTATTGGACAACGATGAGATATGGAAATGAGGCAAAATTATAGAATTTCTAAATGAATATCTCCATAAACTGAATGGAGAACAGGGGAGTGCTTCTCCTCCCAAGTTCAATTTACCTGCTGATAACAATCTGTGGGTACTTGATAATCTCTGTACAGGTTAATAGAGTGTAAGCTACTTTGTGACCCTATTAACTGCTCCTGCCCGACATATAACCTTGATATCCAGAATCAAAGCCGCCTTTCTATCCATGTCTCCAGCCTGACTTAAGCACACACTTTTAAAGAGCTTCTCACACCTTCTTCTCAGTGGTGTAGCTAGGAATGTAAATTTAGGTGGGCCCAACTTACGGTGGACGGCAATGATCAAACAATTCAAGTCATCGCTTTGTTCTAAATGCTACTCTCTCCCAATCACCCCAGTGGACGTAATGTAGAAACATCTTAGAGACAGATACATAGGACAGTACATTAGAGGTTCACCCCAAGTCTGCTTGTGTTATCCATCTCTTGGCGCTATTCTGGTCACCTTTTCCGGTGGCTGGTTTCCCTTGTGGCTTGTGTTTTAAGGCTGGACTTTACTGCACTGCTTGTGACTGACTACTGACTTGGGGAATCTATGCTACACTTTTCTGCTGCTGTTGCGTTTTGCCCGAATGTGGGCAGGATTTGGATGGGCCTGGGTGCTTATTGGATGGGCCATAGATGGGCCCTGCTTTTATCTGTTCCTCACCACTCTTGCCTGTTAATGAAAAATTTTGCGACAAGTCCTTTTCTATCTTCCCTTATCAATATGTATCTTTGTATTATTGTCTCCTTGTTTACTATTACAAAACCTTTTTTCCTTTTTGACTTAATAATGTCTTAATCAATTTGCCCAATCTCATGAAAGTATCCTCTGAGAATTGGAAATAATGATCAGGGTGCTCTAGTTAATGATAATAGGCCAATTTTAGGAGTGCCCAACCATTTTTGTCTTTGTGCGTTGCATTGGTGTCTGTAGCCGATCCTCGTGGGCCATATGTTGGGTGAAGTTTTCTCCAATCCCTTGCCACTGAAATCATTGGATGGAAAAATCACAGGCAATTCACCCGTGATTTTCCAGTAAGCCACTTGCTGCATCGCTGGTGGCATGGGGTGTGAAAATTTCACCCAAAAAAGCTGAAATTTAAAAAAAATTTGTTTATGGGATCAGGGCGTCGCTGGCAATGCCAGCATTTATTGCCCATCCCTAGTTGCCCTTGAGACGGTGGTGGTGAGCCGCCGCCTCGAACCGCTGCAGTCCATGTGGTGATGGTACTCCCATAGTGCTGTTAGGGAGTTCCAGGATTTTAACCCAGCGACGATGAAGGATCGGCGATAGACTTCTAAGTCAGGATGGTGTGTGACTTGGGGGGGGGGGGACCCTGCAGGTGGTGGTGTTCCCATGCGCCTGCTGCCCTTGTCCTTCTAGGTGGAAGAGGTCGCGGGTTTGGGAGGTGTTGCCGAAGAAGCCTTGGTGAGTTGCTGCAGTGCATCTTGCAGTTGGTACACACTGCAGCCACAGTGCCCCGGTGGTGGAGGGAGTGAATGTTTAAGGAGGTGAATGGGGTGCCATTCAAGTGGGCTGCTTTGTCCTGGATGGTGTTGAGCTTCTTGAGTGTTGTTGGAGCTGCACTCATCCAAGCAAGTGGAGAGTATTCTCACACTCCTTACTTGTGCCTTGTAGATGGTGGAAAGGCTTTGGGGAGTCAGGAGGTGAGACACTCGCCGCAGAATGCCTAGCCTCTGACCTGCTCTTGTTGCCACAGTATTTGTAGCTGATCCAGTTAAGTTTCTGGTTAATGGTGAACCCCAGGATGTTGATAGAGGGGGATTTGGCGATGGTAATGCCATTCATTGTCAAGGGGAGGTGGTTTGACTCTCACTTGTTGGAGATAGTCATTGCCTGGCACTTCTGTGGCGCGAATGTTACCTGCCACTTATCAGCCCCAGCCCGAACGTCGTCCAGGTCTTGTTGCATGTGGGCATGGACTGCTTCATTACCTGTGGAGTTGCGAATGGCGCTGAACACTGTGCAGTCATCAGGGAACATCCCCATTTCTGACCTTATGTTGGAGGGAAGGTCATTGATGAAGCAGCTGAAGATGGTTGGGCCTAGGACACTGCCCTGAGGAACTCCTGCAGCGATGTCCTGTGGCTGTGATGATTGACCTTCAACCACCACAACCATCTTCCTTTGTGCTAGGAGCGTTTTCCCCCTGATTCCCATTGACTTCAGTTTTACTAGGGCTCCTTGATGCCAGACTCGGTCAAATGCTGCCTTACATAACATAAGAAATAGGAGCAGGAGTAGGCCAATCGGCCCCTCGAGCCTGCTCCGCCATTCAATAAGATCATGGCTGATCTGATCCTAACCGCCAATCCACTATCACAGAACCATCTCCTGAATCTAACAGAATTAGACACACAAAATAGGAGCAGGATCAGGCTACACGGCCCCTGGGCCCGCTCCACTACCCACAGGGCCATGACCATTCCGAACCTAGACTCATGTCCAAATTCCTGCCCGCTCCCCGTAACCCTTAATTCCCTTTACTTCTAGGAAACTGTCTATTTCTGTTCTAAATTTATGTAATGATGTAGCTTCTACAGCTTTTTGGGGCAGCATATTCCATGGACCTACCACCCTCTGAGTGAAGTAGTTCCTCCTCATCTCAGTTTTGAAAGAGCAGCCCCTTATTCTAAGACTATGCCCCCTAGTTCTAGTTTCACCCATCATCGGGACCATCTTCCCCGCGTCCACCCGATCCAACCCCTTCACAATCTTATATGTTTCAATAAGATCGCCTCTCATTCTTCTGAACTCCAATGAGTAGAGTCCCAATCTACTCAACCTCTCCTCATATGTCCATCCCCTCATCCCCGGGATTAACCGAGTGAACTTTCTTTGTACTGACTCGAGAGCAAGTATGTCCTTTCTTAAGTATGGACACCAAAACTGTATGCAGTATTCCAGGTGCAGTCTCACCAATACCTTGTACAACTGAAGCAATACCTCCCTATTTTTATATTCTATCCCCCTAGCAATGAAAGCCAACATTCCATTGGCCTTCTTAATCACTTGCTGCACCTGCATACTAACCTTTTGAGTTTCGTGCACCAGGACCCCCAGATCCCTTTGTACTTCAGTACTTTCCAGTTTCTTGCCATTAAGATAATAACTTGCTCTACGATTTTTCCTGCCAAAGTGCATAACCTCACACTTTCCAGTATTGTATTCCATCTGCCAAATCTCTGCCCACTTACTTAGCCTGTCTATGTCCCCTTGCAGGTTTTTTATGTCCTCCTCACTCACTACTTTCCCTCCCATCTTAGTATCATCTGCAGACTTTGATATGTTACACTCGGTCCCCTCCTCCAAATCGTTAATATAGATTGTAAAGAGTTGGGGACCCAGCACCGACCCCTGCGGAACACCACCAGTTACTGATTGCCAGTCTGAGAATGAACCATTTATCCCAACTCTCTGCCTTCTGTTAGATAGCCAATCCTCGATCCATGCCAGAATATGACCCCCAATCCCGTGATTTTTTATCTTAAGCAATAATCTTTTGTGTGGCACCTTGTCAAATGCCTTTTGGAAGTCTAAATACACTACGTCCACTGGTTCCCCTTTATCCACCCTGTATGTTACTTCCTCAAAGCACTCCAGCAAATTTGTCAAACATGACTTCCCCTTCATAAAACCATGCTGACTTTGTCCTATTAAATTATGATTATCCAAATGTCCTGTTACTGTCTCCTTAATAATGGACTCCAAAATTTTACCTACCACAGATGTTAGGCTAACCGGTCTATAGGTTCCAGCCTTCTGTCTACTGCCCTTTTTAAATAAGGGTGTTACATTAGCAGTTTTCCAGTCTGCCGGGACCTTTGCCGAGTCCAGGGAGTTTTGGAAAATTATTACCAATGCATCCACAATCCCTACCGCCACTTCCCTCAAGACCCTAGGATGTAAGCCATCAGGTCCAGGTGATTTATCCGCCTTGAGTCCCATTATTTTACCGAGTACCACTTCCTTAGTGATTTTGATCGTGTTTAGCTCCTCCCCCCTCCCCCCCCCCCCCCCCTTTAGCCCCCTGTTTGTCCAGTGTTGGGATATTCTTAGTGTCTTCTACTGTAAAGACTGATATAAAATATTCATTCAGTGTTTTTGCCATCTCCATATTTCCCGCCATTAATTTCCCAGTCTCATCCTCTAAGGGACCAACATTTACTTTAGCCACCCTTTTTCTTTTTATATAACTGTAAAAACTCTTACTATCTGTTTTTATATTTTTTGCTAATTTACTTTCATAATCTATCTTCCCTTTCTTAATCAATCTTTTAGTTATTTTTTTGCTGTCTTTTAAAGTTTTCCCAATCCTCTATCCTCCCACTAGATTTGGCTACCTTATATGCCCTTGTTTTTAGTCGAATGCTATCCTTAATTTCTTTACTTAGCCACAGATGGCTGTCTTTTCTTTTACACCCTTTTCTTCTCAGTGGAATATATTTTTTTTGGAAGTTGTAAAATAACTCCTTAAATGTACACCACTGATCATGTATCGTCTTACCCTTTAATCTATTTTCCCAATCCACTCTACTCAATTCTGCTCTCATACCTTCATAGTCTCCTTTATTCAAGCTTAGCACGCTTGTTTGAGATCCAACCTTCTCACCCTCTAATTGAATATGGAATTCAACCATGTTATGGTCACTCATTCCAAGGGGATCCTTTACTAGGACATTTTAAATTAATCCTGTCTCGTTACACAGGACCAGATCTAAGGTTGCTTGCCCCCTGGTCGGTTCAGTTACATACTGCTCAAGAAACCCATCCCTAATACACTCAATGAACTCATCCTCAAGGCAGCCCTGCCCAATTTGATTTGTCCAATTAATATGATAGTTAAAATCCCCCATAATTATAGATGTTCCCTTATTACAAGCCTCAACTATTTCCTGATTGATACTCCATCCAACAGAGTTGCCACTGTTCGGAGGCCTATAGACTACACCCACTAGTGTTTTTTTCCACTTATTATTCCTTACCTCCACCCAAACTGTTTCATTATCCTGATCTTTTGACCCAATATCATTTCTCTGTATTACAGTGATTCCTTCCTTTATTAACATAGCCACCCCACTTCCCCTTCCTTCTTGCCTGTCCTTCCTGATCGTTAAATAACCTGGTATGTTTAATTCCCAGGTATTGTCACCCTGCAGCCATGTTTCTGTAATGGCCACAAGATCATACCCATATGTAGTTATTTGTGCCATTAACTCGTCTATTTTGTTACAAATGCTACGTGCATTCAGATAGAGAACTTTCAAATATGTTTTGTGACACTTAGTTCCTGCTTTTGCCCTTTTTATTACTTTACCTTTTACTCCATACCTTCTGCCCCTTCCTGACACGCTCTGGTTTTTAATTTCCCCACTGCTACCTAAGTCTATGACCTTCTCTGTTGTCATTTTTATTATTTGCTCTCTAGGAATCTTCCCCCCCACTAGTTAGTTTAAAGCCCTCTCTACAGCCCTAGTTATATGATCCGCCAGGACTCTAGTCCCAGCACTGGCCAAGTGAAGCCCGTCCCAATGGAACAGCTCCCTCCTGCCCCAGTACTGGTGCCAGTGTCCCAGGAAGCAAAACCCATTTCTCCCACACCAGTCTTTGAGCCACGCATTTAACTTTCTAATTTTATTTGTCCTCGCCAAATTTGCTCGTGGCTCAGGTAATAATCCAGAGATTATTACCCTTGTGGTTCTGCTTTTTAATTTGGCCCCTAGCTGCTCAAACTCCCTCAGCAGAACCTCCTTCCTTGTCCTATCTATGTCGTTGGTACCAACATGGACCACGACAACTGGATCCTCCCCCTCCCACTCCAAGTTTCTCTCCAGTCCAGAGGAGATGTCCTTAACCCTGGCACCGGGCAGGCAACACAGCCTTCGGGACTCTCTCTCGGCTGCACAGAACTCTATCTATCCCCCTAACGATACTATCCCCTACCACTACAACATTTCTTTTAACTCCCCCCCACTTGAATGGCCCCCCGCTCCACGGTGCTGTGGCCATGTTGCTCATCCTCCCCGCAGTCCCTGTTCCCATCCTCACAGGGAGTAAGAGCCTCGAACCTGTTGGACAAGTGCAAGGGCTGCGGCTCCTCCAACACTACCTCCTGGATCCCCGTACCTGCCTCACTTCTAGTCACACCATCCTGACCCTGGCCACGGACTACATAGAAACATAGAAGATAGGAGCAGAAGTAGGCCAGTCGGCCCTTCGAGCCTGCTCCGCCATTCAATGTGATCATGGCTGATCATCCAAACTCAGTACCCTGTCCCTGCCTTTTCCCCAGATCCCTTGATCCCTTCAGCCTCAAGAAACATATCCAACTCTTTCTTGAATATATTTAATGAACTGGCCTCCACCGCCCTCTGTGGCAGAGAATTCCACAGGTTCACAACTCTCTGGGTGAAGAAATTCCTCCTCATTTCAGTCCTAAATGGCTTACCCCTTATCCTTAGACTATGACCCCTGGTTCTGGACTCCCCGGCCATCAGAAACATCCTTCCTGCATCTAGTCTGTCCAGACCTGACAGAATTTTATAGGTCTCGATGAGATCCCCTCTCAATCTTCTAAACTCCAGTGAGTATAAGCCCAATTGACACAATCTCGCCTCGTACGCCATTCCTGCCATCCCAGGTATCAGCGTGGTGAATCTTCGCTGCACTCCCTCCATGGCAAGAACATCCTTCCTCAGGTATGGTGACCAAAACTGCACACAATACTCAAGGTGCGGTCTCACCAAGGCCCTGTACAACTGTAGCAAGACATCCTTGTTCCTGTACTCGAACCCTCTTGCTACGAAGGCCAACATACCATTTGCCTTCTTAACCACCTGCATGCTTACCTTACATCTGAATTAATTAATCTAATTGGTGTGAATACCTCGTGATACACAGAGTCCAGGTAACTCTCCCCCTCCCTGATGTGTCTCAGTGTTTGAAGCTCGGACTCCAGCTCTTCAACACGGAGCCGGAATTCCTCGAGCAGCCAACACTTACTGCAAATGTGATCACCGTGAGCATCAATGGTGTCCACCAGCTCCCACATATTGCAGCAGCAACACATCACCTGATCTCCCATTCTATGTAATTAATTAAATTTATTAATATTATTCTTAAATACCCTCTGCCCCGATTCTCGATGGTGAATATCACACCTTAGAAACTATAAACCAAAGAGATTTAAGCTTAAAAAGGGAGAAATACTTACCAACCAATCACTTACCCGCTTTCTGGTGACGTCGCACTTGGATTACTTTTTACCTCTCTCCAACCCTCCGAGTTCCAAGATTGGAGATTGGTACGCCTTACCTGGGTCTCGGGAGCCTTTATACAGCCGCTCAGCCCGCGATTCCCGCCGATTCTCGCACTGAGGCCTTACCTGGGCTCTGGAGCCTTTATACAGCCGCTCAGCCCGCGATTCCTGCCGATTCTGTATCTAGTGCCTTGATGTCAAGGGCAGTCACTCTCGCTTCACCTCTAGAATTCAGCTCCTTTGTCCATATTTGGACCACGGCAGTAATGAGGTCGGGAGCCGAGTGGTCTTGGCGGAACCCAAACTGGGCATCAGTGAGCAGGTTATTGCTAAGTGCCACTTGAAAGCACTGTCGATGACACCTTCCATCACTTTGCTGATGATTGAGAATAGACTGATGGGGTGGTAATTGGCCGGTTTGGATTTGTCCTGCTTTTTGTGGCCAGGACATACCTGGGCAGTTTTCCACATTGTTGGATAGATGCCAGTGTTGTAGCTGTACTGGTACAGCTTGGCTAGAGGCACGGCTAGTTCTGGAGCACAAGTCTTCAGCATGATAGCTGGGATGTTGTCGGGGCCCATAGCCTTTGCTGTATCTAGTGCGCTCAGCCGTTTCTTGATATCATGTGGAGCGAATCGAATTGGCTGAAGACTGGCTTCTGTGATGGTGGGGACCTCGGGAGTAGGCCGATATGGATCATCCACTCGGCACTTCTGGCTGAAGTTGGTTGCAAACGCTTCAGCCTTGTGTTTTGCACTCACGTGCTGGGCGGTAGCGTAGTGGTAATGTCACTGAGCTAGTAATCCAGAGGCCTGGACTAATGATCCAGAGACGTGAGTTCAAATCTCACCACGGCAGCAGGGGAATTTAAATTCAGTTAATTAAATAAATCTGGAATAAAAGAAAAGCTAGTATCAGTAATGGTGACCATGAAACTATCGGATTCTTGTAAAACTCATCTGGTTCACTAATGTCCTTTAGGGATGGATATCTGCTGTCCTTACCTGGTCTGGCCTATATGTGACTCCAGACCCACAGCAATGTGGTTGACTCTTAACTGCCCTCTGAAATGGCCTAGCAAGTCACTCAGTTGTAACTAACCGCTACAAAACAAAATAATAAGAATGAAACCGGACGGACCACTTGGCACCGGTTACGGACACAGCAACGGCACACCCAGCCCAGTCAACCCTGCAAAGTCCTCCTCACCAACATCTGGGGACTTGTGCCAAAATTGGGAGAGCTGTCCCACAGACTAGTCAAGCCTGACATAGTCATACTCACAGAATCATACCTTTCAGCCAATGTCCCGAACTCCTCCATCACCATCCCTGGGTATGTCCTGTCCCACCGGCAGGACCGACCCACCAGGGGTGGCGGCACAGTGATATACAGTAGAGAAGGAGTGGCCCTGGGAGTCCTCAACATTGACTCCGGACCCCATGAAGTCTCATGGCATCAGGTCAAGCATGGGCAAGGAAACCTCCTGCTGATTACCACCTACCGCCCTCCTTCAGCTGATGAATCAGTACTCCACCATGTTGAACACCAGTTGGGAGAAGCACTGAGAGTAGCAAGGGCACAGAATGTACTATGGGTGGGAGACTTCAGTGTCCATCACCAGGAGTGGCTTGGTAGCACAACTACTGACCGAGCTGGCCAGTCTGGGTCTGCGACAGGTGGTGAGTGAACCAACACGAGGGAAAAACCTACTTGACCTCGTCCTCACCAATCTACCCGTTGCAGATGCATCTGTCCCTGACAGCATAGGCAGTAATGACCACCGCACAGTCATTGTGGAGACAAAGTCCCGTCTTCACATTGAGAACTCCCTCCATTGTGTTGTGTGGCACTACCACCATGCTAAATGGGATAGATTCAGAACAGATCTAGCAGCTCAGAACTGGGCATCCGCGAGGTGCTGTGGGCCATCAGCAGCAGCAGAATTGTATTCCACCACAATCTGTAACCTCATGGCCCGGCATATCCCTCACTCTACCACCAAGCCAGGGGACCAACCCTGGTTCAACAAAGTGTGTAGAAGAGCATGCCAGGAGCAGCACCAGGCATACCTAAAAATGAGGTGCCAACCCGGGGAAGCTGCAACACAGGACTACATGCATGCTAAAAAGCGGAAGAAGCATGCTATAGTCAGGGCTAAGTGATCCCACAATCAACGGATCAGATCAAAGCTCTGCAGTCCTGCCACATCCAGTCATGAATGGTGGTGGACCATTAAACAGCTAATGGGAGGAGGAGGTTCCAAGAATATCCCCATCCTCAATGATGGTGAAAATTACTTTATGTATATCTCAAGCTGTGGATACTAACAGATTTTCTTGTTTTAATTTAGAACTTATCCATCAATGAGTCAACTGCAACTTGCATTTATTTAGCACCTTTATTTAGCGTAGAAGAAGCATAATCAGACAAAAATGGGTGCTGAGCCAAGGAGGAGATATTAGGAGGGGTGACTAAAAGCTTGAACAAAGTGGTAGGTTTTAATGAGGGTCTTAAAGGAGGGGAGGGATGTGGAGAGGTTTAGGGAAGGAATATCAGAATGTAGGGCCTAGACAGCTCAAGTCACGGGGACCAATGGTTGGACAAAGGGAGCGGTGATGCACAAGCGGCCTGAATAGAGGAACAGAGTTTCCTGAAGGTTGGAGGAGGTTACAGAGATGGTGAGGCCATGAAGGGATTTAAACATGGCGGTGATAATTTTAAATTTGAGGTGTTGGGACTAGAAGCCAATGTCGGTCAGCAAGGACCAGAGTTATGGCTGAGCAGGACTTGTGAGATAGGATATGGGCAGTAGGTTATGTAGGATGGGGGAGCAGTCAGGAGAGTTTGGGAATAGTCCAGTCTGGAAGTCACATAGGTATGGATGAGAGTTTTAGTATCGGAGAGGCGGAGTGGGCAATGTTATGGAGATGGAAGTAGGCAACCTTTTTGGTAGAGAGGATCTAGGGTGAAATAGGATAGCAGCCTGGTTCAACCTGAGATGGTGGCCAGAGAGAAGTATGGATTTAGTGGCGAGGGTAGGGTCTTTGTGGCAGGGGCCAAAAACAATGACTTTGGTCTTCCCAAAGTTTAACTGGAATAAATTGAGGCTCATCTAGGACTGGAAACACTGAGGTAGTAGAGAGGTTGAGAGATGTGATGGCGAGACTAGAGATGGGTGTTGGCAGCATACAATGCTAAGATCAGCTCTTTCTAAACCTCCTGGCTCACAAAATTCAAACAGGATAAACCAGCAAATAAGGAATATGAGCACAAATAGAAACTTAGTTGCCTAGGCTTTGGGGCCTGGATTGACATTTAGCCCACAGATTATGGTTTAGACACCTAAGCATAAAATACAATACTGTACTGAGCTCCACTGTAGTTGTCAGCACTTTGACTTTCTCCTGCTTTCTAGCGTATCTGATTTTGTCTAAAGTACCTAATAATGTGCCACTTTTTTTTTTATTAGTGTCAATTTGGGTTAGTTGTTAGTAAAACTGCTTCTGAGTCAGAAGTTTGAATTCATGACCCCACTCCTGAACTTTAGCACATAATCTAGAGTGGCTTTTCAGGACCATGCTGAGGGGTTGGTGCATTGTTGGAAGGACACTCCTTAGGCTAGGATGTTAAACTGAGGCCCTCTCTGTCTGTTGAGGCAGATGTAAAATATCTCATGGTGCTATCTGAAGAGGAGCAAGGAGTTTTCCAGGTGTCTTTGTCAACGATCTTCAAAAAAAAATCCCACAAAAATAGATTAACTCATCATTCAACTCATTGCTATGTGTGAGACCTTGCTGTGTGTAAAATAGAAGAAAGACATGCATTTATATAGTGCCTTTCATGACCACCGTATTATGTCCGTGTATGATTGAGACATGGACAGCAGGAGTTAAACAAAACAAGTCTTTACTGAATGGAGACAAATGGGAAACTGAAACTACAGAAGATTGCTAGTGCCTTTTATACAGGGGTGGTCACTGCCGGTACTGCAGTCTGAGACCAGTCATTCCCTTAAAGGTACATACACAACAATTCCTCCCCTTTTAGATAAACAGTACATAACATTCATTTAACAACTAAATGATAACAAATTACAATCACAATTACGGTTGTTAGATACATTGGTTGAGGTTAAGCAATTATAAGTTCAGTCTTTGAGGAGGCTTCCTGATTCTGTCTGGATAACGCCTCTTTGGGGTATCAGGTTCTTCTGGCAAGATTGAGTCTGGATCAATGTCGTTGTTTGGTTCATCTTCCAAGATCACCGATTCTGCGGTAGCTGCAATTGGTACGTCGGTTTCATCGCCAGGTGTATCAGATCGTGATGTGGGGTTGACGTTTTCCAGTGACTCTAGAATCTGGTCAGCATGGCGTCTTACAATGCTCTCTCCAACGTCCATGGTATACATTAGAGGTCCTTGCCGTGTACAGATCGTTCCTGGCTGCCATTTCTCTGTGCGGTTGTCCCGGGCCAAAACTGGTTGACCTATCTTAAAACTCCTGGTCGGCCTTTCATTCATATTCTGAAGCTGCCTGTTCGCCACATCTCTTCGGACGTTTGGCTTAACCAAATCCAAGCGGCATCGTAGTCTTCGATTGAAGAACATCATGGCTGGAGTTTGGTTGGTGACCGCATGTGTCGCATTCCGGTAGGCAAACAAGAAGTTGTCCACCTTGTGTTGTAGGGGTATCTCTTCATTACACATTGCCTTGATAGCCTTCTTGAATGTTTGGACAAACCTCTCGGCCAATCCATTAGTGGCTGGATGATATGGGGCAGATGTGTAATGCTTAACACCATTGTTCTTTAAGAACCTCCGGAACTCTTCAGACACAAACTGTGGTCCATTGTCAGAGCAAATCTGTTCAGGCAGCCCAGTTCTGGCGAATATGGTTCGTAAGACTGTGATGGTTTTTTCTGTGGTGGTTGAGAACATTTTTATTACCTCTGGCCACTTTTAATGGGCATCCACCGCAATTAAAAATATCGAGTCCATAAAGGGACCAGCAAAATCAATGTGCACCCTTTGCCATGGAGATGAGGGCCACTCCCATGGATGTAGAGGAGCTTGTGGTGGGGCGTTTTGGACCTTCTGGCATCCTGTACAGCTCTTGGTCATCTCTTCGATTTCTCTATCAATTCCCGGCCACCACACAAACGCTCTGGCTAAGTTCTTCATTTTTACCCCACCCAGATGACCCTCATGAAGCTCATTGAGCACTCTATCCGTCAACTTAGGTGGAATTACTACTCTGGACCCACACATCAAGGTTCTTCTGCACACTGACAGCTGTTCTCTTCTCGGCGAGAATGCTGGCAGCAGTGGTTCACCATGTGCTGGCCATCCCTTCACCGTTAAATCATAGACCCGGGATAGTATCGGGTCATTCCGTGTTTCCTTTTCTATGCTTGCATTCGTCACGGGGAGACATTCGACTGTGGTCGAGTGGAATATCTCCATTGGATCCACTGTAAGTTCTTCTTCCACCGTCGGCAACGGTAGGCGCGACAATCCATCAGCATTCCCATGCTGCTTAGTTCCTTTGTACTCGATGTCATATTGGTGTGCCCCTAGGAAAAGGGACCACCTCTGTAGTCATTGTGCTGTCATTATCAGTACGCCCTTCTGAGGGTTGAAAATGGAGACAAGAGGTTGATGATCAGTTAGTAGAGTAAATTTTTGACTGTGCAGGTAGTGATTGAACTTCTTCTCCCCCCACACTAGGCTGAGGGCCTCTCTGTCAATCTGGGCGCAGTTACGCTCGGCCGAAGTTAACGAACGTGACGCAAAAGCTATCGGCCTCTCTAACCCATCAAGGAATTTATGTGATAGTACCGCCCCAATGCCGTAGGGAGACGCATCACACGCCAGTCTTATCGGCAGTGATGGGTTGTAGTGAGCCAATACTTCCCCTGAAGTGATTAAGTCCTTACTCTTCTGAAAGGCCCGCTTACAGTCATTGCTCCATTTCCATGCCACTCCCGTTCGTAATAGGGCTTTCAGTGGGTGCAGAATTGTGGCCAAATTCGGTAAAAACTTATGGTAGTAATTTACCAATCCGAGGAATGACCTCAGTTGCAACACATTTTCAGGCGCTGGGGCCTTAACAACCGCTTCAATTTTGTCCGGGGACTTATGTAACCCCTCTTCATCAATCACGTGGCCACAATACGATATCTGTTTCTTAAAAAACTCGCACTTGGGGCAGTTGGCTCGTAGCCCATGTTCACGTAGTCTAGTGAGCACCTGTTCTAGGTTGTTAAGGTGTTCACTGTCATCTTCACCTGTCACTAGGATGTCGTCCAAGTAACACTGAGTCCCCGGAATCCCTTGCAGGACTTGTTCCATCGCTCTTTGCCATATCGCCGGAGCTGATGCTACTCCGAATACCAGTCGATTATACTGGTAAAGACCTTTGTGAGTGTTTATCGTGAGATACTTCCTAGAGGATTCTTCAACCTCCATCTGCAAATATGCTTGTGCTAGGTCAATTTTAGTAAAACGCTTCCCTCCAGATAGCGAGGCGAAGATATCTTCTATCCTTGGAAGAGGATATTGTACTGTGTGAAGGACAGGGTTCACAGTCACCTTGGAGTCCCCACAAATGCGAACCTTCCTTGGCTCCTCAGACTTATTTAACGTTTTCTTCATGACCGGAACAATGGGTGTCGCCCACTCGCTCCAGTCTACCTTAGATAACACGCCTGCCGTCTCCAGATTCTCCAGCTCTGCCTCGACGGCTGGGCGAATTGCATATGGTACCGGTCTTGCTTTGAAAAACTTGGGAATTGCATTCTCCTCTATTTTTATCGAGGTGGTTACGCCTTTAAGAGTGCCCAGTTCTTGTTGAAAAACCTCTTTGGCGTCAGCTAAGATTGTTGACAATCGTCCAGGAGTGACGTCGTCATCCTTTTTACCAGCCACCGTCAGTGCCTGAATGGAGTGCCAGTCTAAACTTATCTTTCTGATCCATTCACGTCCCAATAACGGTGGTCCACCATCTTGCAGAATGTAGAGATACAATTTCCGTATTTTCTTGCCGTTATATTCGACAGGCACCCTTATTTTCCCTCTGGGGTATACTTTTTGCCCCGTATACATCCTCAAGACAATGGATGTCTCTCTCAAAGGTATGTGTGAGAATAGTCGCTCGTAGTCTCGTCGATTCATGACGGTTCGGGCTGATCCTGTATCCAATTCCATTTTGACTTGAGACCCTGCTTTTGTGAGGGTGCCCCAAATGGTTCAGTGATCCTCTTTTGCGATTACGTTGTGAAGTCTGAGACAGCTTAGTCTCTTGTTCCCGGATTCACTATCGCTCATCTGGTCTTCGGAACTACTGTCCGACAGCTTTTGTACTTTCCTGTACGGTCCCTTCGTAGCCTTTTTGTTGTCGTTGGTCTTCTTCCCAGACCTGCAAACTCGTGCAATGTGTCCCATCTTTCCGCATTGCCTGCATATTTTGTCCTTGGACCAGCAGTCCTTCTGGTCATGGTTAGTTCTGCCACAGCGATAACATTTTGCAAATTCCCGTGTCATTTCATGGGTGCCGTATTCCTGTGGCTTTTGTTGTATTTCCGCAGCTCCCCTGGCTGCTGCTTCGTATGATACTGCCACGCTGAAAGCCTTATCTAGCGTCAGCTCTTTCTCTGAGAGTAACCTCTTCTGGGTTCCTTCACTCAGGAGTCCACAGACAAATTTGTCCCGTAGTGTATCGGCCAGTCCTGCTTCGAACTGGCAGTGATTTGCTAGCTTGCGTCGTTCCGTAAGGTACTCAGCATTGCTCTCATCTTTACGCTGAGTTCTCCTGTGGAATTTAAATCTTTCTGCTATCAGCAGCGGTGCAGGGTTTAGGTGTTCCTGTAGGATTGCAACAATGTCGTTAAAACTCTTCGCCTTCGGTTTGGCTGGAGCAATCAGGTCCCGCAATAGGCCGTACGTTCTTGCGCCCATTAAATTTAGCAGTACCGATGCCTTTTTCTCCTCGGCTATTTCGTTTGCCTCGCAATATACCTCGACTCTTTCCACATACGGGGTCCAGTCCTCTATTGCATTATCAAAGGCAGTGATACAGCCAGTCTTCGGCATCTTGAAAATCTAAAATGGCGCCTCCCGCGCTTTGCCTTCTTCCCCGCTGGATTAAGATGGCGCCTCCCGCGCTTGCCTTCTTCCCCGCTGTTGCTAGCACTGCTTTCCGCGGTTTCCGTTGCAACCTGCAGCCCCTCGCGGCTTCCTGCGCGTTTTATATATATATTTCCTTGGTTATTTTATTATTTTCCCGTCGTGGAACAACCCTGTGGGACTCTTGCCTCCCTCTTCTCGGGTCTGTACGCTGCCCGGCTTCGTAGCACCGGCCGCGCCCCGAGTGCTCCACCCTCGCTCGCTCTCCTCTTCCCGACAATGCTGCTCGGCCCCGTCGTAAGCCACCCGCTCGAGTTCTAGACCGCCGCAGCCCAGGAAGGATCAGTGTACTACCTGCCACCAGCCCGATTAGCTGAAGCACCGTCGACAGGAACCCAGCCCCGCTCTCGACAGCCTCTCCAGCAACCTTCGACTCCACTGACTCGGGCGGATGCCCACGGTCGACGCCCGTTTCTACTGCTTTCTTCCTTCAGGCCTCGACCTCTGCTCACTTCGCTTCAGGAATGGATCCCAGGAGGTGGTGCAGACTGTAGGTAAGTTCGTATCTGCTCATCGCCAATATTATGTCCGTGTATAATTGAGACACGGACAGCAGGAGTTGAACAAAACAAGTCTTTACTGAATGGAGACAAATGGGAAATTGAAACTACAGAAGATTGCTAGCGCCTTTTATACAGGGGTGGTCACTGCCGGTACTGCAGTCTGAGACCAGTCATTCCCTTAAAGGTACATACACAACACACCGGATGTCCCAAAGCACTTTACAGTGAATTAAGTACTTTGTGAAGTGTAATCACTGTTGTAATGTAGGATTTGCACACAGCAAGCTCCCACAACCAGCAATGTGACAATGACCAGATAATCTGTTTCAGCGATCTTGATTGAGGGATAAATATTGGCCAGGACACCAAGGATAACTCCCTTGCTCTTCGAAATAGTGCCGTAAGATCTTTTACATCCAGCTGAGAGAGCAGACGGGACCTTGGTTTAACGTTTCATCCGAAAGACGGCACCTCCGACAGTGCAGCACTCCCTCAGTACTGCACTGAAGCGTTAGAATTTTGTGCTCAACAGTCTGGAGTGGGACTAGAAGCCACAAGCTTCTGACTCAGAGGCGAGAGTGCTACCCACTGAGCCGTGGCTGAAATAGCTGCTACATTGACCTACTTGACAAAAACTGCACTTTAAATTCATTCATGGTGTATGAAGCATCCTGAGAGAAATGGCAAGGCACTATGTAAATGCTGATTCTCAAAATGCAGACCCCAGTTTGAATTGACACTGCTGTAATGGTGTGTATAAGACTGTAGGTTTTATAAGACTGTGTAGGTTTGTTTGTGTAATGGAAATGTTTTGTCATCAAACTTCATATTATTATTATTATTATTATGCAACACAAGTAGTCAGGAAATGTTTCTTTTTACCGCCAATGGAACAAAACATATTACAGGGACTTGCCTTTTTGTTACCAGCAGTAGTTGTTAGTGTTACTAAACAGCGACGAATGAGGTAATGATCTTACGCTTCCCTCACGCTGACCTCCCTACAGGCAGTACTTCCTTTGTAACGGCACAGAACAAATTAGAAATTAAATGTTCAGTTTGTATAATATTCCTATGGTGTTGTAAAACTTGGCAACAGAAATGACTACAAAATAGTCATGATGCGGAAATGTACTAGTGGCTGTGCTAACAATTTCAATTTAGTGGTTCATAAATTAAGGAAATTAGAGAAAAATATATATATAAAACTGAGTGTTACTGTATAAATACTTAATGCACTTGTGACAAGTTCCTCTGCTATTTTAGCAATGGCATAAATGGGTTAACATCTCCATTAAAATAGAGGAAAGAAGAATTTGATTCAGGCATTGATGTTACAGTCGAAGAACATGCTCGCACACGAAACCTGCTGAGGCTTGCGTCTAAATACTGGGAATGTTGTTCGTACGGTAACATTGCTCACGCTGATTTTCAGGCTACAGTATATCGTTTTGATTTATCTGTTTTTCTCATCAGTGTGAGGGATGTTAGTGCTGGGGAATATAACTCTTCCCTTTTAGGTAGTATCAGCTTCAAGCTCTCCCTGGTCAGGAATAGCACAGCCAGATGCATGGTATAAAGCTGTCTCTCTTCTGCCCCAACAACGTGCGTCAGACCCAACATTTGAACACTGCCCGCTACTGCACCACATTTCTCCATTTCACGGACTAGCCATCCTTAGGCCCATCTATGTGACATTGCCAATTCCGGCTGAATTCAGAGCAGCTTTATGCTGGAGGCCAATACCCAGAAGGGAATAGATTGAGACTGCCCAAACTTATTTCACATAGGATCCTTCTAGCCAGCAGATGTAGGAGATTTTCTACTCGTCTATCTGGACTGGATTTGAACCCAGGTCCCAGAGGTGAAAGGCCAGTGTCTAACCTGTTTTTACCTTTATCGAAAGCAAAACCGGGTTGGTGGTGGTTGATGTATTTTTGATGATCTTTGAAATGTAGCAGTTTGCCTTTACATGATTAAAAGCTGAGATCCAGCTGAACAGAAGTGTTCGAACTCTACTTATAGAACTTCCTCCCCCCCCCCCCCCCCCCCCCCCCCTAGCTCATTGAGTTTATCCAGTGAGTAGCTGAGCCACACAACCCAGGAGGATTCCAGTTCTAATCTCTGGTCTGGGCTGAGTTAGATGCAATTGGTTTCCGAGTTAGAGAGAGAAAATTGGCCTGGATTCTTTCTGCTGGTTGTTACCCAGTAAACCCCTGCTGGAAGTGAATATCTGGACAACACCGGGCTCTTCTATAATTGCTCATCGCGGAGAGCAGGCTGCCAATTCTTATTATCAAGGCTCACGTGCATAATGGCAGGGTGGCGAAGGTTGGCAAATCCCCGTGAAACTGTAACCATAGAAACATAGAAGATAGGAGCAGGAGTAGGCCATTCGGCCCCTCGAGCCTGTTCTGCCATTTAATGAGATCATAGCCGATCATCCAAATTCAGTACCCTGTCCCTGCTTTCTCCCCATATCCCTTTAGCAATATATCTAACTCCTTCTTCTTGAATATATTGATCCCTGCAAGAGATCAATGCTTTTAGGAGTTGAGAGGAGAGAATTGGCAAACATTTTAATCAACTTTATTAAAAGAAGTTCTAATTTAAAATCAAACATGGCATAATTTAATCTTCGTAACAGTTCTAATCAATACTTCAAAAATGTCAGCATCAAGGAATTCCAAAAAGTACTGAGTTTAGTTAGACCAGTGCTCATCAGGTGGTCTATTCTGTGTGACATCCCATTTCCAGTCTCCTGTATCTCTGTACCAGTGACCACTGCTGTGTTTTTAGTCCTTGGCAACTATGAAACAAATTTGTTTTTACTTAGGCTTAGTGATTAATGAGAAAAAAACATTATTGCACCTTGAAACATAAAATACTATATGTGGTAAATGTCTAAACTGCTGCCAGAAACAACACAATGTCTCCGGAATGCTATTAATCTGTTTTTAGATTTCACTTGTTATTTGTGGAATTGGCAAAAGCTCACCAATACTTTGCAGGCTGCGTGTGTTTAAAAAAAAAAAAAATACGCATGTAACACATGACATTCGATAAATAGTTTGGCAGAATTTAAAATATTCAATCTCGCCAGTGAACCAACAGTATTTCCCAGCACCCAACGAGGCAGCAAAATAAACCAGTCAAAATTTGCAATTTGTATACAACGTAGCACCAGTCTGCAAATTATGGTTTACATTGATTTAGATGCTAGATCTTCATTTAGGCGATTGCTAGACCACTATGTCATCAGCTCCACTTCTCTAAATGCCAGCCTGTAGGACCAATAGCCTGTATTCCCTAACCCTGTGCCCCAAAATGAATAGTTACTAATTGCAATTCTAATATGATATAAGTTTTAATACAATTTATATATTAATTCATATATTTGAGCATTTATTTTCTCCAATTCTTACGATGTTTCAGAAAATGACTTGAAAGGCTTATAGAATTTTGAAATAAAATTAGCTGTCTCACTATCGCAACCCCTTTGTTTTAATGTTTTTTTTCCATTTCTGTTGAGTTTTGTTATAAAATACTTTTAGTTGAGAGTTGCTGAGGAGGCATTTTTATTTATTTTCGGGATGTGCGTTTCACTAGCAAGGCCAGCATTTATTGCCCATCCCTCGTTGCCCCTGAGAAGGTGGTGGTGAGCATTAAGGAGGGAAGCTGGCTTTGAGAGTTGCTGGATGC
Source organism: Somniosus microcephalus (assembly GCF_052327205.1). NCBI lineage: Eukaryota > Metazoa > Chordata > Chondrichthyes > Squaliformes > Somniosidae > Somniosus > Somniosus microcephalus. The sequence goes on along the minus strand of NC_140999.1, from coordinate 164,541,842 downwards.
AATGATGTGAAGGACCTGAATTAACATGCACAATTGAAGTAATTGAATCACTTTTGCTATGCTTTAGTGACTTGTCCACTTCTGTATTGGCCTGCGTAGAGCGCCAGGCTCAGTAACTCCTCCAAGCCAGTTTCACCCAAAGAGGTCATCAGGATTCTCTCTCTTTAAATCAACAAAAATGGTGAAGGAAGTCAATTTGAGTTCTTGGTCATGGTTTGGTTTCTGAAAGAGGTGTCTGGTATGGAGATTAGGTGTTGCTTGAATTTTATTCTCAACTGCGCCTATGTATCTGTGTGTTCCTAAAGCTTGTGTTAGCTGTTTGAGGGAACTTTTGTACAAGTGAATGTCATTCAAATGGGTTATGTGGTTGTCTGCTAATATTGCCAACAGGAATTCCTAGGTGGCTGAGACCAACATGGCCTTTTAGAATTAGTGAATAAATAAAAGAAGAATAAACTTCCATTTATATCACACCTTTTCCTGTCTTCAGGATATCCCAAAGTGCTTCACAGCTAATGAGTTACTTTTGAGGTATAGTTAGTGTTTTGTAAGAAACATGGCAGCTAGTTTCTGCCCAGCAAGGTCCCACAAACAGCAAATGAGATCTGTGTCCAGTTAATCTGCTTTGGTGGTGTTGATTGATGGATTAATGTTGAGCAGGAAGCTGGGAGAACTCCCCGCTCTTTAAGCAGTGACATGGGAGCTTTATCCACCTGCAGCTTCGACTTAACTTGCTTTCTGAAAGATGCCACCTCTCATGATGCAGTGCTCCCTCAGTAGGTTACACAAGTGTCAGCATAGATTATGTACTCAAGTCCTGGAATGGGGCTTGAACCCAAAATCTTCTGACTCATGCAAGAGTCTGCCAACTGAACCAATTTGACAACTTTTAAGAATTTAAAAATAATTTTGAGTTGCATGCTCCGATAATATAAAATGAGCGCCAATATCTGAAATCCAATCTGGTGCCATGGATATCATTTCTGCTGTAATTTCTGTGATCATCTCAAATTTGGAATCTATGTCCCTATGTCCTTCTCTTGAATTGGCCTCTGCCATTGACTTATTATTGGTGCCCAGTGTTCTGGGTAAATTCTGGATACTTGGTTCAGTTGGTAGCACTCTTGCCTCCTGAGTCAGACGGTTGAGAGTTCAAGATTCACTGCAGACTTCAGCGCATAATCTAGGCTGATATTTTAGTCCTGTAATGAATGAGTGTTTCATTGTTGGAGATGCTATACTTCGAATGAGACCCAGGTCCTATCTGCCTGTTCAAGTGGATGTACAAGATCCCATGCCACTATCTAACACAGAGCAGGGCGTTCTCCTGGTGTTGTGGCCAACAATCCTCCCTCGAGCTCAAGTGAGCCCACAGAACAGCTATCCGGGTCAGTATATCAAGTTATTGTTAAGTAATATCTTATACAGTTTTGATAATTACTGATTTGCCATTGTCTAACTTTGAAGAAGTAATTGTTTTAAATATTTCATTAATTATCGAGTCAAAGAAATGATTTATCAATTCTTGAGACCATACAAGATGCTGACGGATTTAAAAAAGTGACCATATCTAACTAAGAGAGAGTGTTCAGGGACATGGGCAGTGTGCTGCAGGCGCATACAGGGGTGTTCCAGTTGGCAGCTGTCGCGCATATGTTACAAAGCAGCTTATTCAGAAAATGCCACTTGCCTTATAAATGTTTTCTTCCTTACAGGAATTAAAACAGCATAAGCATGTATTATATGCAGCTTTGAAGAAAATGCCACAAGGATAACATTAGCCTAGATTTAAGCTTGTGCTGCAGCAGTCATATTTTCCTTGTTTGGGTAATTCCATCTATGTGAGATTCTGCAAATAAATAACACTTGAAGCAGGCACAATTCAAGCAGCTCTTCCTCAAAGAATTGTCTGTAATTCAAATGACGGACTTTGTAGTTGTCAAATTAGGGTCCGGGGATCCCAAGTGTCCCAGAAACCATCAGACTTATCAGATTTCTACAGTTATTTTCAGTATTCGTTGACCTAGCAGCATGTTCTATTGCCGTATTCTAATTTTTAAAAATGATGCAATGATTGCAGTGATTTCCATTGCAACGTAAACACTCTTTTGGAAGTTGGTGCCGCTGGGGATACCCCACTTGAATATTTTAGAACTTGAAGTGAACTTTAAAGTGAGATTGTACAGTTTTTTATTTAACAATTTACACTTTCAGGACCACTTTAAAACATCCAACAGTCACAAAGGAGTATAATTAAGCATCAAGTGAAGTACTGAAGCTGGTATAGTGACTTGCAAATCATAAAACAAATTGGTGATGTGATGGGTTTGATGCACTAATTGCATCTACTCCTAAATGGTTACTTATTGAAAGTTTGATGTCAAAAAGATGAAAATTAATTGCTGACCTTTTACATTGCCGCAGATTTTCCTTCAGCAACCGCAGCACTGCCACAAACTTCCTTTTAGCAGGCATTCCCAAACGGCCCAAAGATAAAGCCTCCATCCCTGAGCCAAAGAAACCAAGAATAGTTTCGGTTTGACACGCAGTCAGTGCAGAGTTACCCAGAGCAACAGTAGGGGGCTGTAGTACCCTTGGGTTAGGGAAGAGAAGGCATTACCATTCCTGATTACTTTCCAGCAAGCTCTGACTGCAAGTTGTGCAGTGTAAATCCAGGCATGGATACCCTGTTCTCCAGTCATATTTTGTACGATAACTTTGTTCAAAGTAATCTCCAGGTTACAAACTTACAGCGTGTAATGTGGAAATGGGGTCAGGTGTTCAAGCTGCCAAACACAGAAGGAATATCTTTTTGAAATAAAATTCAGGATATAATTTTTGTTTAGTGCAGTTTTGTTTTCTTAGGAACTATTAAAGGGGACATTGGTTAATGCAGCATGTTAGTTTGTAATAAAGACATTGAAAGCATGAATTTCCATCTAGTCTGACAGTAAATGAAAGGGCTTCTTCATGCATTAATGCCAGAGAGAAAGTGCTACTTTGAAAGCTTTTCATTAGATACAAAGTGTGCAGTGAAGGGGTTAAATTGAGATTCAGGAAGTCGAGTGGCTACAATTAATGGAGGAAAGCCTGCAGTACAGCTGCAAATAGCTTTTCATTTAACTGTAGATTTTATCATGGAAATGTACATGGGAACCTTGCAACATCGCAGGCTTGAGGGTGCCTAAAGTAGGGCTAAAAAGCTCTGGATCTCTGCAATCAACAGGCAGTCTTCTGTTAAGCTTGCAAGTCTCCAGAAGTCAGTTCCTTTTTTTTGGTTTTACACTAGCAGATCTCCCGTGGAATTGCTCGTGTTGAACAAGAGTAGGAGACACTGTTTTCTGGCCAAAGTAGCCTACCATGCAAAGCACAATGGGTAAAGGGGGTTAACTTGTGATTCAGGAAGTTGAGTGGCTGCAATTAATGGAGGGATGCTAAAAGGTAGTCTGGAATCTGGAGAATGGTTGTGACGTTTAGATGCTTTTTGACCTACCCTGTCCCTTTTTAGGGGAAGAGGTCTAACTAGGTGCACCCTGAAGTCCATTAGTGGCTAATTGCTGAAGGGCATTCCTGTTGATTGGCAGATGCTTGTGAATCCTCAGCTCCTGCCCTTGGGAAGAGGGCAAGTTAACCAGTCAGAAAATATAGCATATGATATTGATACCAAATATTTTAGAGAATCTTGGCTTTTTAAAATAAATATAGTACAGGGGTATATCGGTCATTTTTAAAAAGATCTCCCTAGAATTTTTAAATTTGGAAATCTGGAGCATCTTGGCTTTTTAAAATAAATAGAGTATCAATTATTTTTTAAATCTCTCTAGTATTTTTAAATTTGGAAATCATTATGTATTAATACCAATTTCCTTTATGTTCTTTATCATGTTGTTTTCTGACCTGCATTTCTTTGTTTAAACATGGTTTTTCTCTTTTTCACTCTTACATTCACCCAGTCTCTCTCTTTTCCTGTTGATATCTACTGAACATTTCTTCCCAGAAAAACACCGAAGGGCTGTATGCCTCATGGAGCAGAATGCTGTGCTGGTTTGTGAATAATTCACCTGCAGACATATTCCCATTATTATGGAGCTAAATGTTGGAATTCAGTCATACCGGCTGGCAGACCAATTAAATTCATATTTTGGTTCTGTCTTCACAAAGGAGGACACAAATAACCTCCCAGAGATGTCAGGGAACATAGGGTCTGATGAAAGGGAGGAACTGAAAGAAATCAGTATTTGTAGGGAAATGGTGTTAGGGAAATTGATGGGATTGAAGGCCGATAAATCCCCAGGGCCTGATAATCTACATCCTAGGGTACTTAAGGAAGTGGCCCTAGAAATAGTAGGTGCATTGCTGATCATCTTCCAACATTCGATGGAATCTGGAACAGTACCCATGGATTGGAGGGTAGCTAATGTTACCCCACTATTCAAAAAAGGTGGTAGAGAGAAAACGGGGAATTACAGACCGGTAAGCCTGACATCGGTCATGGGGAAAATGCTAGAGTCCATTATAAAAGATGTAATAGCCGAGCACTTGGAAAACAGTGACAGGATCGGACAAAGTCAACATGGATTTACAAAGGGTAAATCGTGCTTGACTAATCTACTGGAATTTTTTGAGGATGTAACTGGTAAAATAGATAAGGGAAAACCAGTGGATGTGGTGTATTTGGACTTTCAGAAGGCTTTTGATAAGGTCCCGCATAAGAGATTAGCGTGTAAAGTTAAGGCACATGGGATTGGCGGCAAGGTATTGACTTGGATAGAGAACTGGTTGGCAGACAGAAAGCAAAGAGTTGGAATAAACGGGTCTTTTTCCGTGTGGCAGGCAGTGACTAGTGGGGTACCACAAGGATCGGTCTTTGGACCCCAGCTATTCACAATATATATTAATGATCTAGACAAGGGAACTAGATGTAATATCTCCAAATTTGCAGACGACACAAAGCTGGGTGGGCGTGTGTGCTGTGAGGAGGATGCCGAGAAACTCCAGGATGATTTGGACAGGTTGGGTGATTGGGCAAAAGCATGGCAGATGCAATATAACGTGGATAAATGTGAGGTTATCCACTTTGGTGGCAAAAACAGGAAGGCAGATTATCTGACTGGCAATAGATTGGGAGAAGGAGAAGTGCAACGAGACCTGGGTGTCCTTGTGCACCAGTCGCTGAAGGTAAGCATGCAGGTGCAGCAGGCGGTTAAGAAGGCAAATGGTATGTTGGCCTTCATAGCGAGAGGGTTTGAGTACAGGAACAAGGATGTCTTGCTGCAGTTGTACAGGGCCTTGGTGAAACCACATCTGGAGTATTGTGTGCAGTTTTGGTCGCCTTATCTGAGGAAGGATGTTCTTGCCATGGAAGGAGTTCAGCGAAGGTTCACCAGGCTGATACCTGGGATGGCAGGAATGACGTATGAGGAGAGATTGGGACGATTGGGCTTGTACTCGCTGGAGTTTAGAAGAATGAGAGGGGATCTCATTGAAACTTATAAAATTCTGGCAGGACTGGACAGACTAGATGCAGGAAGGATGTTCCCGATGGTCGGGGAGTCCAGAACCAGGGGTCACAGTCTAAGGATAAGGGGTAGGCCATTTAGGACAGAAATGAGGAGGAATTTCTTCACCCAGAGAGTAGTGAACCTGTGGAATTCTCTACCACAGAAGGCAGTAGAAGCCAATTCATTAAATATATTCAAGAAGGAGTTGGATATATTTCTTAAGGCTAAAGGGATCCAGGGATATGGGGAGAAAGCAGGGACCGGGTACTGAAATTGGATGATCAGCCATGATCGCATTGAATGGCGGAGCAGGCTCGAGGGGCCGAATGGCCTACTCCTGCTCCTATCTTCTATGTTTCTATGGCTCCGAGGTAAAGTCTTGCTTCTGAACCATACAGATCAGGAATGCCCCAGATTAGATCAAGGCTCACGCACAAATAGTGGCTATTTGGCCGAGATAATGGAGGGCACCCATGGAGAGCTGTACTGTGGTGATCAAATCAATGCCTTCAGTGTAGGAAGGGAAGCAAATTCTAAGGATTTCCCTGAGGAGGACAGATCTCAGAATTTTTACAGAGAGTTTAAGAAATGTTTTGACTGTCCAACAATTAACCTGGGATACATGACTGATGACTAGCAAGACTGTTGATAGCTCTGTCCAAGCATTTGAATTGTTAGCCAGTCCACCACAAGTGGGACAGAAATGATTGAGCCAGCCGACTTGTGATATTGCATAAGTGGAAAGCACTTCAGATATTTTCTTGTGTACTATGAGATTTTAAAGCGTGCTAATGGTGAGATTTACACTAACACCTGAAATGTTCAGGCAGAAATTTAAGAAACTAAAAGAATCTGGACAGTGCTTCGAGAGAACTCGTTCAGCTTCAAGCTGTGTGGCTAAAAACAGATTATGAAGGTCTTTGCTATTTAATGTTAAGGGCCAAATTTCTGAAATATACAGTTTAATAATTTGGTTACTTGATCAGGAGTGTAAAACTGTTGCGCAGCTAGACACACGTACTGATCATTCGATGGCCTTGTAAGCTATTGTAGGGGTGGGAGAGCAGATGCATCCCGCCAAGCCGTGGACAAACTTTACTTTATATGTTAGCTGCTCAGGCTGTCCTGGTGGAAAATGGAGCAAAATGTTTTTAATTATATAGTTGAAAAATAAATGGACATGTTGTTGTTAGTATTCTCCTCTCTGATAGTCCGAGTGTATAAAAGGCTTTCATTCGGGCTCCTCCTCAGAATTATTTCAAGCCACAAAGAAAAACTATGGGTTTTTGGAAGTTGGATACAGTATTTTGGGTTCAAATCAATAGATAATCTGCTTTTTAATCAGAATAATACAATGGAAAGAGTGAAAATTCACAAGAATGTCAAAAAATCTGAATGCATGAGAAGAATGCCAATTCTTTTTGCTCAGTGTCAGTAAATGGATGGATTATATAAATAAAAATTGATTGGGTCACAGCATTCCATTTCAAAATCCATTGAAAATTACTATGTCAAGCTCTGCCTGTGGCAGAATCCATTTTAAAAGTGCCCACATGTACCTACTACACCAATTACACATGTAGATGGCATTGGGATGGGACTCTGCTATGTTAAATGGTCACGTATTGTTAGGTCAGAAACAAGATGTTTGTTGTATTGCTGACTGCATCTTGCAGTACTTATCCTGAGCCACCAGGTGGCTGTACAGCAGAATGATAATCTTTCCACCTTGACCTAAGTGAGAGGAAGATCTTTGAAGTTTTTGGTGAAGCATAGTAATGTGAATTGTGAGAGTAACAAATGAAATGAGCTGTAGTGATTTCAAATGCAGCCTCATTTGGCCTCTGACATCTCTTTCCCCACCCCCCCAACTTTCCTTTCCCTGGCTTATTCCATGTGTGAACATTATTCATCCCTGAGGAGCATCCTGGAACTCGAATCACTTAAAACAATATACTGTGTACACCCTTCCCAGTGCACCCACATCCCCACTAAAATGTTGGCAGCTGAGGGTCTGCCATCATGTTGTGCCCGATGGTAAATCACTTCAAGTGAAATCTTCAGGAAAGGGATGGTTTGATCCTTCCTTCAGCCCATACTGACTTCCTGGGGCATTATCAACTTCTATCCTTTCTTTCCTACCTCCCTCTTCACATTCCCTCTCCCCTCCCCACCTTCCCCCTCTGTCTAACCCTGCTTGAACTGAATACTGCACTTGATTTTTGACTCCAGATGTGCAGTGGCACAGGCAGTTAAGTAGTACATATTCATTCTAGTGTAGCGGTTCGTGTAGATCGTCACTAAATAAGAGAGTTTGACTTCGACGAACTATTAACGATGTTTATTTACAGGAACAGACTAATTACATCAGGTAAGATGGCTGACTGTAGGAGCACCGTGGTATAGGTCTTGTCCCAGCGGGGACTCCACGAGGACTGAGTTCGCAGTCCTGTGGGGAGCGTGATGACGTCATCGCGTTTGTGTTGTGACGTCATCACGGTGTTCACGTTTCCCGCGCTTAGGGCGTCACGTGATGCGCGTCGTTGCGTCGCTGGCCGAGGCCGGGCTGTGCCGGTGCTTGCCGTGGGAGCGGAAGATCGCGTCGCTCCCGTCGGCTGGCCGTTGAGGCCGAAGACGCTAGGCCGGGCTGTGCCGGTGGCCATCCTAGAAGGCTGAGTCAGGCCGGCAGCTGCCGCACGCACGTCACGTCGTACGTGACGTCAGCGCGCTAGGGCGCGTCTTAAAGGGGCAATGGCCCCAACAGGTAAGTTAAAAGGGCAACGGCCCCAAAAGGTAAGTTAAACATACAGTAAGGTAAGTTAAAGGGAATTATGTGTCTTTATGTAAGGTACAACCGGTGGTACCGCCACACTAGCATATTTGTACAGATCTGCTACAGTTCGGACACTGTAACTGTTGAAGTTTGAGATCGATGATCTGAACCAGAGCAATCAGTGAAATGAATTGCGTGAGGAAAAGCTTTGTACATCTGCTTCAGAAATGCCATGAATTTTGTTTTACTAAATCTACTGTCCGGTAAATATAGTAGATTAATATAGGTAGCACACTGATCTGAAGGGAGCTGTGTCTATTTAAGCCAAAGAGACATGGGAGTGCAGTAATTCAGAAGGAGTAACTCAACTGAAAGATGAGGCCACATGAAGAGCATTTCAGTCAAACTATTGCCCTCAATTACAGCCTCAAGTACAGTACACCATTATGACAATGCACATGTAATATTTTAGCTTTTATAAAATCTCTTCCTTGACAAAGGCACTCGCTCTGCAGAATTGGTATCAGGAGGTCATTAATGTCAATAGCAGCAGCTCAGTGGAGTTAGAGATTCAGTGGGGTTGTTGTACAATGGTAGCTTCATTAATGCTGCTTGAAATTGCTAGTTCACATTGTTGACTTGGAGATTACTGAGTTACAGTTGCATGGAAAGGTGGTGCCTTCAATTTGCTCTATCTGTCCTTGAGCGGAAATTGGGCATGCAACAGCCTGTTCCGCCATTTAATGAGATCATGGCTGATCATCCAAATTCAGTACCCTGTCCCTGCTTTCTCCCCATATCCCTTGATCCCTTTAGCCTTAAGAAATATATCTAACTCCTTCTTGAAGATATTTAATGAATTGGCCTCAACTGTCTTGTGTGGTAGAGAATTCCACAGGTTCACCACTCTCTGGGTGAAGAAATTCCTCCTCATCTCAGTCCTAAATGGCTTACCCCTTATCCTTAGACTGTGACCCCTGGTTCTGGACTCCCCCGCCATCGGAAACATCCTTCCTGCATCTAGTCTGCCTAGTCCTGTTAGAATTTTATAAGTTTCAATGAGATCCCCTCTCATTCTTCTAAACTCTAGTGAATCTAAGCCTAATCGACCCAATCTCTCCTCATACGTCATTCCTGCCATCCCAGGTATCAGTCTGGTGAATCTTCGCTGCACTCTCTCCATGGCAAGAACATCCTTCCTCAGATAAGGTGACCAAAACTGCACACAATACTCAAGGTGTGGTCTCACCATTGCCCTGTACAACTGCAACAAGACATCCTTGCTCCTGTACTCGAATCCTCTCACTACGAAGGCCAACATACCATTTGCCTTCTTAACCACCTGCTGCACCTGCATACTTACCTTTAGTGACTGGTGCACAAGGACACCCAGGTCTTCCCCTTTTCCCAATCTCTTGCCATTCAGATAATAATCTGTCTTCCTGTTTTTGCCACTGAAGTGGATAACCTCGCATTTATCCACATTGGGCAGATGCATGGCAAATGCAGTATAATCACCCAACCTGTCCAAATCATACTGGAGTTTCTCTGCATCCTCCTCACAGCACACACGCCCACAGCTTTGTGTCGTCTGCAAACTTGGAGATATTACATCTGGTTCCCTCGTCTAGTTCATTAAAATATATATATATCTATATATATAAAGCGGCTCTTCTGTCTGTCCCGATGTCTGTCTGTCTGTTCTCTATACGTTTGAAAGTTACAGAGCGTACCGACGCGTGCGTCGCCTCAAAAGAAAGCTTGCGATTCCGGACCGGTCATAGGCGTATTTACGTTTCGGCCGGACAAAAATCCCGCCCGAGGTATCCCAAAAACGTTCAGCGTTCCGCTCATTAGCATCTCATTAGCGACCGTGTGACGTCGAGGTCCACCAATCGGACGGCGGGCTCCTTCCTACAGTTGAGTGTCGAGTGACTCGACGATTGACCAATCCTACGCTTCGGTGACCTGACCGGTCGACCAATCGGTGCGTGTGTGGGCGGGCCTTATCCTTCTGAACCGAGGTGAGTGGCCGCCATCTTGATTTTTCAGAATTTTTTCCCCACACTTTCTGTGTGTTAGGGAACTAAGGTAAATATTTTAATGATGTGTTAGGGAATTAAATAACAATTTAATAGGGGGGGGGGGGAGAGCCTCGGGAAATCGCGGGGGGGGGGAGAGCCTCGGGAAATCGCGGGGGGGGGAGCCTCGGGAAATCGCGGGGGGGGGGGAGCCTCGGGAAATCGCGGGGGGGGGAGCCTCGGGAAATCGGGGGGTGGGGGGAGAGCCTCGGGAAATCGCGCTGGGGGGGGGGAGAGCCTCGGGAAATCGCGGGGGGCTTGTGCCGCCCGCACTGACCGCGCATGCGCCGCCCGCACTGACCGCGCATGCGCCGCCCGCACTGACCGCGCATGCGCCGCCCGCACTGACCGCGCATGCGCCGCCCGCACTGACCGCGCATGCGCCGCCCGCACTGACCGCGCATGCGCCGCCCGCACTGACCGCGCATGCGCCGCCCGCACTGACCGCGCATGCGCCGCCCGCACTGACCGCGCATGCGCCGCCCGCACTGACCGCGCATGCGCCGCCCGCACTGACCGCGCATGCGCCGCCCGCACTGACCGCGCATGCGCCGCCCGCCCGCCCACAGCGGCCGTCCAGCCACGCGATACGCAGGGGACCTCCGCTCCGGACCTCAGGCGCTAGGCAGGGGGAGGGGCCGGAAAGAGGGACAGAGGGGAGCGGGGGAGGGGGTGGGGGAGGGTAGGTGTGGGGGTGGGGGAGGGAGGGAGGGAGAGAGGGGAGGGAGGGAGACAGGGGAGGGAGGGGAGGAGGGAGAGAGGGGAGGGGAGGGAGGGATAGGACAGGGAGAGGACATGACAGGGAGAGGGGGGACACACAGGGGCAGGGAGACCAAGCGCCCCAAAATTGCCCTCGCAACGCGGGGCTCCCCATATAGCTGGGGTCCTAGCACCGATCCCTGCGGTACCCCACTAGTCACTGCCTGCCACTCGGAAAGGACCCATTTATTCCAACTCTTTGCTTCCTGCCTGCCAACCAGTTCTCTATCCAAGACAATACCTTACCCCCAATCCCGTGTGCTTTAACTTTGCACACTAATCTCTTATGTGGGACCTTATCAAAAGCCTTCTGAAAGCCCAAATACACCACATCCACTGGTTCCCCCTTATCTATTCTATCAGTTACATCCTCAAAAAATTCCAGTAGATTAGTCAAGCATGATTTACCTTTTTGTAAATCCATGTTGACTTTGTCCGATCCTGTCACTGTTTTCCAAGTGCTCTGCTATTACATCTTTTATAATGGACTCCAGCATTTTCCCCACTACCGATGTCAGACTTACCGGTCTATAGTTCCCTGTTTTCTCTCTACCACCTTTTTTAAATAGTGGGGTTACATTAGCTACCCTCCAATCCATGGGAACTGTTCCAGAGTCTATAGAATTTTGGAAGATGACCAGCAATGCATCTACTATTTCGAGGGCCACTTCCTTAAGTACCCTAGGATGTAGATTATCAGGCCCTGGGGATTTATCGGCCTTCAATCCCGTCAATTTCCCTAACACCATTTCCCTACAAATACTGATTTAATTCAATTCCTCCCTCTCATAAGTCCACATGTTTACACGTGCACGTGATATAATCACACTCGTATATAGATTTCAATGTAAGCATAAAATGGGATACTGCAACTTTAATCCCAGAAAGAGCACAACCCCGTAAACCCTGAATGTCAGCTGCAGTATTTTGGGTACAAGCTATTTACATGAATTGTCTGCCAAAAGTCAATAATTAAAAGAATCTGCTGAATAAGCAAAAGGCAATCCACAATTTGAATACATTTTTGCACAAGTGATTGGTGTAAATTTTGTGATTTTTTTTTTCCCCTCTCAAAACAATTAGCTAAACAAATGCAACCCAAGGGAAACACAGCTGGCTGCGAGGAGCAATTGAGTTGCTGTATAAAGCAGCTTGCTTTGTTCTTCCTTGGGGTACTGCAATCTAGTTTATTTTTATATCTGAGCTAGGCAATAACGTTAGTTGATTTCTAGTATGGAAATTGCATGAGGCATCAGAAGATAAAAGGATAAATGAGCAGGGTGATTGGCATTGTTTAGGTTGGCATTGTGTGCAAAGGAAATTTCTAAGTGCTGCAATTAAAGCTTTACGCGCCAGCAATCACTAAACATTGTGGGATTTCCCACTTCATGGTTGCCTGCGCCACCGCAAGTCTGGATTCTCCCTGATGTAGGGTATGTAATTGGAGATCCTAAAGCACGCAACTGCACAGAACCCCTCACACCCAACCTGACAGCAACTGTACCTCAGCCCAAAGGTAATGAAGGAGAAAACAAAACCATTCTCCAGGGAAATTGAAATCTTATTTCTTTCTTGCTAGGATTGAGCAGTACAGATATGGAGAAGACTGTAAAGTTGGGCTGGATCCAATCAGTGACAAAAATGCCAGTGGATGGCTTAATAATGAATTAGAAAATGTCTCAGTCTGCAAAGCAGTGCCCAGCTATGTAATCGTCCACCAGCTGCACATAGCACAAACAATACCATGCTGATCAAAAATAAAAGCCGCTATGGCGCATGCCAAAGTATTTGGCCGGCAATGCTTCGTTAAAAAAGTTTCATATCTATCAAAGGAAGCTTTAGGACCAGAGATGGGACTAGCAGTGTGTTGCAAGGTGTGGCAAGCTGCCTTAAACATTTCACATTTTGGTTTTTTTCCTCTCGATTCTTATGGTCAGTGGAAATCCGTTCGGCTCAACTCTTTCCCCAGTGAATTGCAGTCATTTTCTGCTGATGCTTCTAATTGCCTCGAAGCACACCAGCAATCTTAACTATATAACTGCTGAGCTCCCTATATGACTTGTAAATATTTTGCACTATTTGATATCTACAGAACGAGGTTTTCTTTTAAGTGTTGTCAGGCATTTTTTTTTTTTTAAAACACATTTGGGCAGATTTACAAAACATTTGTCATCACACACACACACACCTAGCAACAATGACATCAGGAGTTTTCATAAATTTCCTCAGTATTACATTAAAAATTGTAGAGAGACCGTTTTCCTTTAGAGGTATTTGGAATTTTAAAATAAGCTGAACCTCTGTTAGGAATCAAACTTAACTACATTCTCCACAGTAAGCTTGCAGAACAGTCCGCCTTCTAACCCACTGCATTTTATTAACAGTTGAGATAAGGTAAGGGAGAGGAGTTGTCCTTTGTTCTTGAAGCAAAAATACATTGTGCAGAGAAACTTTTCCTCCTTCCTCCAATTTTTCCTTCTGATTTTTTTTTCTTCTTTCTTAACCTCCTCTCCTGAAAGCACAATTGACTTATGTTGGTTTACTGTGACCCCTGAGGTAGTCGATAGAGGCTGATGAGCCTCTATTGACTACATTGACTATTGACCTCCCTTCAAGGGCAGTGAATGTTGGGAGGTTGTTCGATTGTCAAATCCTGTCATCAGCCGCTAACTTCCTACGGAAGTTACTGGATAGCAGTGAGGAACCCTGGTTGATATTTACGATCGTCCCCCTCCTTTTAGCCTTGGAATTCTGAAGTCACTTGTAACGCTCCCATCACCATTCCAGGTGCAAGCTCACCACAATGTCCATCACCAAGAGTGGCTTGGTAGCACCACTACTGACTGAGCTGGCCGTGTCCTGAAGGACATAGCTGCCAGTCTGGGCCTGCGACAGGTGCTGAGAGAACCAACACGAGGGACAAACCTACTTGACCTTGTCCTCACCAATCTACATGTCGCAGATGCATCTGTCCATGACAGTATTGATAGCAGTGACCACCGCACAGTCACTGCGGAGATGAAGTCCCGTTTTCACACTGAGGACACCCTCCATCGTGTTGTGCGGCACTACTACCATGCTAAATGGGATAGATTCAGAACAGATCAAGCAGCTCAAAACTGGGCATCCACGAGGCGCTGTGGGCCATCAGCAGCAGCAGAATTGTATTCCACCACAATCTGTAACCTCATGGCCCGGCATATCCCGCACTCTACCATTACCATCAAGCCAGGGGACCAACCCTGGTTCAATAAGGAGTGTAGAAGAGCATGCCAGAAGCAGCACCGAAGAAGAGTAGGGGAGTTATCCCCGGTGTCCTGGCCAATATTTATCCCTCAATCAACATAACAAACAGATTATCTAGTCATTATCACATTGCTGGGAGCTTGCTGAGCGCAAATCACAAGTGACTACACTTCAAAAAAAGTACTTAATTGGCTGTAAAGTGCTTTGGGACGTCTGGTGGTCATGAAAGGTGCGATATAAATGCAAGTCTTTCGTTTCTTTTTACTGAAGGGTTAGTGAACAAATCCCTACTCTGCTTAAGCTGATCCCTCATGTATTGAAGTTAGCCTTTTTAAAACTTATACCCTTACCGTGGTATTTCTGAATCACAGCTCGTGTTGAACTTGATCATTCTGTTAATGTTAGCCTCCAGGGAGTGCTACAACCTCCATTTCCTGCATTTTGTCTGGGTCATGTGCCATTAGCTGGTTGAGTTGCACACTGCCTCTTGTGGCTTCCCTTACACCGTTCAGTTATGCATTATGTTTACCAATTGGTACGCCAAAGTGTTGGATATTCCCAATTTATAATTGGTTGACTGAAGTTCCCAAGAGAACTTTCCTATTTTCACATACCCTTATCTCTTCATAAAACAAACTCTTCCTTCTTGTTCTGCAGACTACCAAGTCAGCCTCGCTCTAGCATTAGCTTTGTCTTTTTTGCATTAAGGATGTCCAACCAAAGTAAGTTTCACCTCCCACAGGATTATCTTTCTATACCTTTTCAGGTGGTTCGTAACATAAAGCACTATCCTACCTCCTTCCAGTCTACTCTATCTTTCCTAAACACTCCATACCTTTGAACATTGCATTTGTTGCTATTCTCTAGTGTCGGCCATGTTTCAGATATCCCTACTGTCACAACAGCTGTCCGGTTTGCATTTTACTCTTAATACTTGCGTTCATGTCTTTACATTGTATTATAGATTTGCCTCTTGGCCCTCTCTGCCTATTCCTGATACCTGGTTCCTGTGTGTGTGTCTCTCTCTCAGCTCCTGTGTTCTTATTTAGCTGTTGATTACCTTCCACTCTCCAATAAGTCACATCTGGGATCCCGTGCTCTCCTTGCCTTCCTTCCCATCTGTCTAGTTTAAATGATTCTGGATAGCTGCCTTAATGCTTTTCTCAAGTCACATTGTTTCTGCTTTGTTTATCTGTAGCCCATCTCTTCTGCCCCTTTTTACAATGATAATATACCCAGCAACTTATGAAAATAACATAATTATTTCAACTTCAGATTGCCAGCATTGAATGACGTTTTTTTTGGCAACCCCCCTCTTTTATCTAACACTGGGAGTATACCAGGGAAAATGACTTTACAGCCATTATTTTGGGTTTTGAGCTGATCTTCCCATGTATGTAACTTTTACAGCCCCTAGATTTCCTGTTATTTATCTTTACATGGGCTATCACCATTAAGCCTCTTGGGGTCAGCAGTAGCCTTTCTAACCTTTTTTGAATGGACACTGCCCAGGTGGACAGTTATCCTCTAAGCATGGTATAGTTCTTGTAACATAAGGCTTTCTACTTCCCATCTATATCTTTGTCCTACCTAAGAATGGATCCAATTTTCTCTTGAACCTACTTATATAGTCTGCTTCAATACAGTGTTATAAACATATTACTTAGTGTGGTACTGAGCCATATTGACCAAAAAGATTCCAGATTCGATGCTTAGTCTGTATTGAGTTCCCCTAAGAGAAAAGCAAGCCACAGTTCAATTTTTTGATCACCGCTCAGTGATTCTGCTGGATAGTATATGTGTGGACACTGGATGAGGAAAAATCCAGCTTAGCTCTGATAACCCCTGAAGTTGAACAGCCTGCTAATATTGAATTGTCTGGCCTGGCAGACAAAGATTGTTGAGATGCTAAAGGGCTGTGCATACCAGTTGAACTCTACACTAGCATGAATCACTACCTACAGGGGAAGTAAGAATATTGTGGGAGATGGGGGGAGTGGAAAATAAAGTCAGGACCAATCCCATCTGGCCAGTGATGGTGTCCCATATTGTCCCCTCTCAACCAGCTGAAAGCAGGATGGAGCGTGTCAATGCATGATGCCTTTAAAAAAAAAAAGATCAAAATAAATAAACATGAATACGATGAACCAGTTTTGTTTTCTTTAGCTGTAATAAAATATACTGATGTGGTTACTTCCTGAATCCCAAACATTTTACTAGTGTGTGATTAGTCACAGTGGAACTCTGCATTAAATGGGCAGTGCTGATTCATAAAGTAGATATGGCAGGAAATTTATGCTTAGTGTCAGTGTGCTGTGTGACTTATATCCAGGCTCTTTAAAATTAAAAAATAAAGAAATGGAAGAAATTATAGAAGTTGTCCTTTGCAATAGGAATATCTTGAAGCTTTTCAAGTCTGGAAAGGTTACTTTATGATGCCAGCTTACTCTTTGATTGTATCTCAAAGTCAGACAGTTTACATTTCTGAATTTGACAAGAGAGGACACGGTAAATTGCATTTCCTCTAAATCATCAAATACTAAGCAATGTTCTGAATCATCATCATGCTTACGGCATGACTCATTTCATTGATATACTGCATAATGTAAACACTGTCAGGGTGAAAAAGTGAATCTGTTCCTGCTTTATCTTTAGTTTTACAAACAGAAAAGAATCCATTATTTTTATAGTCTCTTCCAATTTATGTTCAACTCAATTTCTTTATCCTTATAACATTTTGTTTATTGTAGATCTTCAAAGCTGTTTTGCCCAAATACATAAATGAAACACATTCGAGGGGGATTCATTCCATTTTAAGGTGGACCAGGGAGCTCATTGAGCAATGAGAGGTAGCTTCATTAATTTTAAATCGATGAGTGCTTTTATTGTTTCCTTAGATGGTACTGAGTAAGAAAACAAACAGCCCTTCCTTAAATTTGTTTTGGACTTAAAATGTAGTAATGACATTGTGAGCAGCACCCTATGGATACAGTGCTAATAAATTCCAATGCCCTGTTGTATCAAATAAGTACATATAAACAGTATATTGAAAGTCAGACTGTAAAATCATTCATTAATTTAGAAAGATGAAAGCAGGTTCAGCAACAGCAACTATGCTGACCATGTTTTCACTCTGTTTCTTTCCTGGAGCATCACCCCAACCAACCAGTTCTGTGTTCATGTCTCTAAGCCACAGTGGAGGTCTTCCACTCGAGCACTTCTCTGTAGTGTCATTGGCACTGATGGTCTTGGGTTTCCTGATATTTGTTTGGTGGCTGTGCCTCCGTATCAGCGATTTGACTCTTCGAAGGAGGTAGTCATAGGCTAGAAATTAGATGATCATTCTGTTAAGCATACCTCAGCTGCCTTGGATTCTAGCACTGAGATGTTTCACATTATGAAGTACGTTCTTAATAAAACAATTTCTTCTACTGATATATATGTTTGTAAATTTTTTTGAAGGTCTTTCTGGACCATCATTGATGAGATACTAATAGGCCAGGCATTAATTTTAAAAAAATACTGCAGATATTGCATTTTGGTTTATCTCTTGTTCGTCTACTTATCTGTTCTGTCCTGATACTGCCTGACCTGCTGAGTGTTTTCAGCACTTTACACTTTTTTAACTTTCAATTCTATCATCAGACTAGTTATGAAATGATTATGAATGCATTTAGTGACTAATTTAGAGTCAACAGGATATACTCAGCAGTTAGTCTGCAATTCATTAAACTCTTCTTTCAAATGGGCAAGATTCCCCACCTTTTCATGTGTAATCCTGATTTACTCATTACAAAGAATCAGTCTCAAAATAACTGCAAGTCCCATGGCGGCCGTGCAAGGCTTCCTTCCTTCGTGAATCTATGAATCTGCCCTTGTACATTGGCTAAATTTTAAATTTAATGCTGCTGCTATACTAGGATGTTAATGGCAATTTCAGGGTGATCGTGTCATTAATTCAGCAGGAAAATCCTATTTCAGAACAGTTGAAGTGCATTCTGATTCATCTGGTCTGTCTTCAACCCTTACCTTAGTCCTTGGGGGCAATTATTTATGATGAGACATTAACCTTATTTTAGATGGTTCAAGTGAATGTAAAAGAATCCATGCCACTATGTGAAGAGGCTCAGGGAGTTGTCCTGGTATCCTGGCCAACATTCCTCCCTGAACCAATACCGTCAGAAATTCAATAGCAAAATACTGTGGATGCGGGAAATCTGCAACAACAACAGAAAATGCTGAAAACATTCCGCAGGTTGGGCAGTAATTCCACGATGCTGCCTGACCTGCTGAGTGTTTCCAGCATTTTCTGTTGTACTATCAGAAATTGATTAACTGCTCGTCCATCTTGCTGTATGCAAATTGACTGCCACGTTTGTCGACATCGGAAGAGTGATTGCATTTCAAAGTAATTTATTGTATGTGAAGTTTCTGCAAAATGATTAATATTCTATAAATGCAACTTTGGTCGTTTGTGAGTTAGAGATGTTAAGAGTATCCTAAAGGATAATGAGCAGTCAGACTGGACATGCTCATCCCACTTTCTTAGATTTGAAGTCATGTGTGTGCAGGCATGTGTCATGTATATGCACAGTAGGATTCTAATGAGGGAAATAAAGCATGTTTAGCACAGGAACAATAACTGCTAGTGTGAGTGAGACAGTATTGTTTAATGTCTCTGATTCATGCCAGGACCCTTAATATAACAGTGTATTAGTCATTCCTATGCGAGTGATCTACTATAAGACACATAACTTACATTTTATAGTCATTGCAGAAAAATATTATGTTGCAAAATATACTGAGCATCTAATTTCTCTCTAATAAATGTAACAATCTTCCTTTGCAAACTGCTGATAATGATACCACAAATGCCTTCAGGCAGCTTCTAGAAACTTTGTTTTTACCTCCAGTCAATTGTCAATCAACCACAGAAAGCAGCAAGAAACCTTTCAAACAAAATTCAAATAAAGGATAATGGGAAAAATTCCATGTGACCGGCAACTCCCTTTTTATAACTTATGAGGTGGCAGGTGTGGGTCTTTTGTCGTTCCACCATGATGACCACAACTCACTTGAAAAACGCATTTCACAAAAATAGTTGCTGACTGTCCACATGAAACTAGTCTGTCACTTCCAACCGTAAGGTTATGGACAAAATCAATAAGGCTTACACGCTTAATGTTGGAAGCTAAAATGTCTAGTAAATAACAACAGACAGAAGGGAATGATTCAAAGCTGTAATGTAATCTAGTGGTTCAAATAACATTTATAAACTGCTAGAGATTCGTTCTCATGGTTTACGATGCCATCTGATCATCTTGATTAGATGACAGCCTTGTAATCATTCTCTGATATCTATTATTCTATGAGTGTTTAGATATTTAATACCTTTTAAACCACATCCTATCTTTTACCCTAAAATAAAGACATTTGTTTTGACACTATGAATACAGACATTGGAGAAGGATCTTATACAGCCGAATGGATAATTGCGCGAATTACAAGGTGGCAAGGGGTTCAGACCACATCATAACTGTATGAATGCAGTTAGTGTGCTTGATGTTCGTTATCTGAACCCGAGAAAGTTCAGCAAGAGATATAATTATTGCATAGAGCTGCCATAGCTAACAGGCTTGATGGGCTGAATGGCCACTCCTGATCCTATAAATACTCCGGCTGAAATTAATTTTCTTTACAAGCCTTGGTGTGGTGTTTCTGTCACCTTGGGCATTTCAAGGATAGCACACAATGTAGGACCTGAAATAATACTGAATTTGTGATCTAGCACCTAAAGGTGTATTTAATCCATGAATTGGGACCTGCAGTATGCCCAGCTATGCTATTTTCTTCCTTTTGCTACAGTGAACTACGTGGCAGTTCACTACCTGGCATATAGATACCACATATTGTCGGTGAACAATTGGCCAAATGATATCAGCCTGCCTTACTCATGAGCATTACTGGCACAAGGATTTTATTTCAGTTGTTTGTTCATAGTGCAGTATTGTGCCTTTGAACATTTTGTTCATAATAAAAGTCTTGTACCTTTTCTAAAAGTTCATTCTCGGGATGTTGGCATCATTGGCAAGGCTGGCATTTATTGCCCTGATACAACTGAGTGGTGTGAGACTGGAGCCACATCTAAGACGGACCGAGTAAGGACAGCAGGTTTCCTTCCCTAAAGGACATTAGTGAACCAGTTGGATTTTTATGGCAATCCGACAACTTCATTGCCACACTTACAGATTTTTTTAAAGCTGAATCCAAATTCTCAAACTACCATGGTGGGATTTGAACTTCCATTCTCTGGATTATTAATCTAGACCTCAAGATTACTAGTCCAGTAACATAACCACCACAGTACCATACACATATATTGCACAGGTCCATCACATTTAAAAGTTTCAAAAATTATGAGGAAAAAAGAGCCAGTTATTTCCTGCAGTTTTTTTCTGGCCTTGCTAACCTGGACCCTCTCTTAAGATCGACAGCTAGAGATTTACAAATAGCTATAGTTTTTTTTCTCCAATATACCTTTTAATGTATCTATTTAGCCCACTTTGCCACAGGGAATACCTGAACAGTGGCCTTAAAGGGACAGGCCAATGTTAAACATAGCTCCAGCTTACCAGCTAAATATCATAACCAATTCCACACCCCAGATTACTTAAGAGCAATGCCACAAGGGATCAATAAATATATATACAAGCCTCTACACACAAATGCATGCATACATCTGTACACACAATTATATGTGTGTTTGTGCATATATATTAATATACATATATTAGGAAGAAAGACACAGTCAAAACATACTCTCTTTAATTTATTACTCTTGCATAGCCTTCTCTTTCCATTGGCCTTAACTTTTAATATCTGGTGGAAAAACTAGATATACCAGCTTTCAGTAGAATTATAGGTAGCCAACTGTAAAGTGCTGGGTGGTACTACAAAATTACAGCACAGAAGGCGGCCATTCGGCCCGTCATGCCTTTGCTGGCTCTTTAAAAGAGCAGTTGTGCTTTGTCCCACATCCCCGCTTTTTATCTGTAACCCTGTAAGTTCCTAGAACATAAGAACATGAGAAATAAGAGCAGGAGTAGGCCATTCGGCCCCTCGAGCCTGCTCCGCCATTCAATAAGATCATGACTGATCATCGACCTCAACTCCACTTTCTGGTCCGATCTCCATATCCCTTGATTCCCCATGAGTCCAAAAGTCTATCTCTCTCGGCCTTGAATATACTCAAAGACTCCGCATCCACAGCCCTCTGTGGCAGAGAATTCCAAAGATTCACAATCCTCTGTTGAAGAAATTCCTCCTCAACTCAGTCTTAAATGGCCTACCCCTTATCCTGAGACTATGCCCCCTAGTTCTAGACACTCCAGCCAGGGGAAATAGCCTCTCCGCATCTACCCTGTCAATCCCCTTCAGAATCTTGTACGTTTTAATGAGATCACCTCTCATTCTTCTAAACACCAGAGAGTATAGGCCCATTCTATACAATCTCTCATCACAGGACAGCCCTCTCATCCCAGGAATCAATCCAGTGAACCTTTGTTGCACTGCCTCCAAGGCAAGTATATCCTTCCTTAGATAAGGAGACCAAAATTGTGCACAGTACTTCAGGTGTGTTCTCACCAAGGTCTTGTACAATTGCAGCAAGACTTCCTTACTCTTATAATCCAACCCCCTTGCAATAAAGGCCAACATGCCATTTGCCTTCCTTATTGCTTGCTGTACCTGCATGCTAGCTTTCTGTGTTCCTTGCACGAGGACATTCAAATCTTTCTGAACACCAACATTTAAAAGTTTCTCGCCATTTAAAAAATAATCTGTTCTTCCTACCAAAGTGAATAACCTCACATTTCCCTACATTATCCTCCCATCTGCCACTTTACTGCCCGCTCACTTAGTCTATCTTCTTAAATATAGAAACATCGAAAAATAGGAGCAGGAGTAGGCCATTCGGCCCTTCGTGCCTGCTTCACCATTCAATATGATCATGGCTGATTCTCTATCTCAATACCATATTCCTGCTCTCTCCCCATACCACTTGATGCCTTTTGTGTCCAGAAATCTATATCGCCTATCTATATCCCTTTGCAGACTCTTTGGGCAGGATTTTCATTGGGCCGTGGAGGCGGGATTGGAGGTGTGTGGGGGGTTAAAATCCCGCCCCCAGTTTCAAAGGAGGCGGGTACCCGGCCCGCACTAGGACCCACCTCCCCGAGGCGGGAAGGTGATTAGTGCCAATTAACCTGGGTGGGCTCAACAAGGTCAATCAAGCCAAAATCGCGTGAGTTGGCTAGAACTCGATGGAGGCGGGACTACAACCCCAAGTTGTAGTCCCGCCTCCTACCCGACTCCTCAATGAAAATCCAGCCCTTTGTGTTCTCCTCATAGCTTACTGTCCCACCTAGCTTTGTATCGTTAACAAACTTGGATACATTACACTCGATCCCTTCACCTAGGTTATTAATATAGATTGTAAATAGCTGAGGCCCCAGCCCTTGTGCCACCCCACTAGTTACAGCCTGCCAGACTAAAAAAGACCCGTTAATCCCTACTCTCTGTTTTCTGTCCATTATCCAATTCTCTATCCTCTTGTCCCCAACCCCATGAGCCCTTATCTTGTGTAATAAACTTTTATGTGGCACCTTATCGAAAACTTTTGGAAATCCAAATATACTACATCCACTGGTTCCCCTTTATCTACCCTGCTAGTTACATCCTCAAAAAAAACTAATAAATTTGTCAAACACGATTTCCCTTTCATAACATGATTAGCCAGAGTCAACATGGTTTTATGATTTTCTAAGTGCTCTGATATCACGTCCTTGACAATGGATTCTAGCATTTTCCGACGACTGATGTCAGGCTAACTGGCCTGTAGTTCCCTGTTTTCTCTATCCCTCCTTTCTTGAATAGCGATGTTACATTTGCTACCTTCCAATCCGCTGGGACCGTTCTAGAATCTAGGGAATTTTGGAAGATCAAAACCAATGCATCCACTATCTCTGCAGCCACCTCTTTTAGAATCCTAGGATGTAGGCCGTCAGGTCCAGGGGATTTGTCAGCTTTTAGTCCCACTAGTTTCTCTGGTACTTTTTCTCTACTTATATTAATTACGTTAAGTTCCTCACCCTCATTAGACCCTTGGTTCCCCACCATTTTTGGTATGCTTTTTCTGTCTTCTCCTGTGAAGACAAATACAAAATATTTGGTTAACGTTTCTGCCATTTCCTTATTTCCCATAATAATTTCTCCTGTCTCCGCCTCTAAGGGACCAATGTTTACTTTTGCTACTCTCTTCCTTTTTACGTACTTGTAGAAGCTCTTGTAATCTGTTTTTGTATTTCTCGCTCTTTTTTCCCTTTTTATCAGTTTTTTGGTCATCCTTTGCTGGTTTCTGAAACTCTCCCAACCCTCAAGCTTACTACTATTCGCAATATTATAAGCTGCTTCTTTCAATCTAATGCTATCCTTAACTTCTTTAGTTAGTCACTTTTCCCATGGAGTTTTTGTTTCTCAATGGAATGTATTTTAGTTGAGAATTATGAAATATTTCTTTAAATGCTCGCCATTGCTTATCTACCACCATACATTTTAATCTATCTTTCCAATCTACCTTAGCCAACTCACCCCTCATACCTATGTAATTGGCTTTATTTAAGTTTAAGACTCTAAGTTTGAGAGTGACTTGCCTAAGTCAGAAACTAATGTGAAATACTATAATATTAGTATTATGAGATTGCTAATTAAACAATACAAGATCTAAAATAGCCTGTTCCCTGCTTGGTTCCATGACATAGGGCCCGATTTTGTGGATTGTGTGGGAAATGGTCGGATTCCCCCGAATGTGGGGTTCTGAAACACAAAAAAATGTGCCAGCCAGCTGCACGCAATTTTCCCTCAAGTGGCCAATTAATTTCCAGCGTGTGGGCAGCCTTGCTAATTGTCCATTTCCAGTCAGGAAGCCCCACAGTATGATGTCATCATTCGTGGTGCTTTCAAGGTCCACAGCAAGCATTGCTTCCTCTGTTGGCTTCCAAACGAACCATACAGGATGGCAGAGGAGCCTGCAGCAGCTGTGGCCAGTGCCAGACCCCGAGCTGCCTCCAAATTCGACAAAGCTTCACTGCAGGCATTATTGGATGGGGTTAGGGCCCACAGGGAGGTCCTCTTCCCTAGGTCAGGCAGGAAGAGGCCTCCCACTGAGACCAAGGCTGCATGGATGCAGGTGTCAGCAGATGTCAACTCGAATGTGCATGTAACCTTGGCATCACATCTCTAACTCCTTCCTCTACTCCCTACAGGACCATCCAGAGCCCCCGTCCCCACTGTAGAGGAGGAAGAGGCTGTGCAGCCAGACTCCTCAGAGGAAGCTCCAACCTCTGAGGGTGCAGCGTCAGCAGAAGTAAGCGCACCCAGCACCAGCGCAGACACTCGCACCTCGGGGGGACTTTCGGGACATAGTGGTGTTGTCACCTGGTGTTTCACAGCTCACAAGTGAGCCTCAGCAGATTCTGGAGACAGGGACAGCAGTGGAGAGTCCTCGTCGGAGGGCGCAGGACTCTGCCAGCTCAGCAGCGTTGCATGTCGACCCTCTGCCTCTGGGTCCATCCGCAAGAGAAGAGGTGATGGATCTCCATGCACAGATGCAGGAGTCTCTGGCAGGTTTTGTCTCCAGGGTCGCTGCGAGTGTGGAGCGAATGGAGGAGTCCATAGCGACCATGAGCAGAACCTCTGTGGAGTCATTGGCGCATGAACGCATCACCATGGAAAGGTTGGCAACCTCCATGCAGGAGATAACTCGCCAGGGTACGGAAAACATGGTGAGTGCTCATAAGAGAATGACATCTCTTCAGGAGCGTTGGCCATCTATTGAACAGAGAAACCAGACCTTCATGGAAGTCCTTCTGAGTAGGACTACCAGTGCAGAAACGGGTCCCCATGGCCCCCTAAAGCGCAGCATGGTGCTCTCAAACCACTTCCAAGCGCTGGCCCCTTCTGGCCTGTGCAGCTTCAGGTGAGTGAGCAGCCTCCTGGTGCTCATCCTGCTGTTCCTGGTTCTGCTGCTGCCGCCTCTGCTGCTGGAGATCCTCTAATGGCAAGAAGGGAAGGAAAAAAAGGCGTCCCATGCTTCTCGTAGATGCCTCCGCTGAGGAAGCGCTGAGTGAGGGTGGCGAGAAGGGCTTCCCAGGAGATCACATTGGAGAAGTGTGTGAGGCTCCAACCTTCCACAGCTGTGCCTAAGCCTTGAAGAAGTAGCCCCAAGCCTGCAGCAACAAGGTCCTTCACCATACAAATGTTCTCCGATTAAATCGCAGCTTTCCCGAATGACCTGCAGCTGACAGCAAGCAAGCTGGCAAGCTTCACGCCAGGTTTCATCAGCGGGGTTCCCCGCAGGCGTGTTTAGCATGGGGAACCCCTGAAAATAGCAAGGGCCCCTTAAAATGGCATTAAACATGCCAATAATTGGTGATTAGGGTCCCGACGGCCAGTCCCGCCAGCGGCGGGCGAGATTGCTTCGGGTCGCGGAGAAACGGCGGTCCGAAAGTCGGACGGGGCGGGGAATCAGGCGGGGGGAGGGTCGACACCCCCTATTTCTGCGAATTTCGGCCCCCGCCCGACAGCTGGCAGAAAATCGGGGCCATATTGTTCCAGCAAACTGTCCCGAATGCATTCCATGATTTCATCCTCCAGACTACCTTTGCCAATTTGACTTCTCCAGTCTATATGAAGATTAAAGTTCCCCACGATTATTGCATTACCTTTGTTACAAGCTCCTGCTATTTCTTGATTAATATTCTGTCCAACACTATAGCTACTAGTAGTGAGCCTATATACTACTCCCACCAGTGTTTTCTGCCCCTTGTTATTCCTTATCTCCACCCATATTGATTCTACTTCCTGATCTTCTGAGCTGAGTTCCTTTCTCTCTACTGTCCATATGTCATCCTTTATTATCAGGGCTACCTGATCAAAATCCTGGAACTCCCTCCCTAACAGCACTATGGGAGCACCTTCACCACACGGACTGCAGCGGTTCAAGAAGTCGGCCCCCCACCACC
This sequence comes from Somniosus microcephalus, assembly GCF_052327205.1. Taxonomy (NCBI): domain Eukaryota; kingdom Metazoa; phylum Chordata; class Chondrichthyes; order Squaliformes; family Somniosidae; genus Somniosus; species Somniosus microcephalus. The sequence goes on along the minus strand of NC_140999.1, from coordinate 164,515,402 downwards.
TTCTCGAGGGCAATTAGGGATGGGCAATAAATGCTGGCCTTTCCAGCGATGCCCACATCCCATAAAAACGAATTTTTAAAAAACCCTCCTTTTCCATTCTGCCTGTCTTTTCGGAACGTCAAGTACCTTGGAACATTTAGTTCCCAACCTTGGTCACTTTTTTTTTATTCGTTCATGGGATGTGGGTGTCGCTGGCAAGGCCAGCAGTTATTGCCCATCCCTAGTTGCCCTTGAGAAGGTGGTGGTGAGCCGCCTTCTTGAACTGCTGCAGTCAATGTGGTGATGGTACTCCCACAGTGCTGTTAGGTAGGGAGTGCCAGGATTTTGACCCAGCGACGATGAAGGATCTGCGATATACTTCTAAGTCAGGATGGTGTGTGACTTGGAGGGGAACATGGAGGTGGTGGTGTTCTCATGCGCCTGCTGCCCTTGTCCTTCTAGGTGGAAGAGGTCGTGGGTTTGGGAGGTGCTGCCAAAGAAGCCTTGGCGAGTTACTGCAGTGCATCTTGTAGATGGTACACACTGCAGCCACGGTGCCCCGGTGGTGGAGGGAGTGAATGTTTAAGGTGGTGGATGGGGTGCCAATCAAGCAGGCTGCTTTGTCCTGGATGGTGTTGAGCTTCTTGAGTGTTGTTGGAGCTGCACTCATCCAGGCAAGTGGAGAGTATTCCATCACACTCCTTACTTGTGCCTTGTAGATGGTGGAAAGGCTTTGGGGAGTCAGGAGGTGAGACACTCGCCGCAGAATACCCAGCCTCTGACCTGCACTTGTTGCCACAGTATTTATGTGGCTGGTCCAGTTGAGTTTCTGGTTAATGGTGACCCCCAGGATGTTGATAGAGGGCGATTCGGCGATGGTAATGCCATTGAATGTCAAGGAGATGTGGTTAGACTCTTGCTTGTTGGAGATGGTCATTGCCTGGCACTTCTGTGGTGCGAATGTTACCTGCCACTTATCAGCCCAAGCCTGAACGTCGTCCAGGTCTTGTTGCATGCGGGCATGGATTGCTTCATTATCTGTGGAGTTGCAAATGGCGCTGAACACTGTGCAGTCATCAGGGAACATCCCCATTTCTGACCTTATGTTGGAGGGCAGGTCATTGATGAAGCAGCTGAAGATGGGCCTAGGACACTGCCCTGAGGAACTCCTGCAGCGATGTCCTGGGGCTGTGATGATTGGCCTTCAACCACCACAACCATCTTCCTTTGTGCTAGGCATGACTCCAGCCAGTGGAGCGTTTTCCCCCTAATTCCCATTGACACCAGTTTTACTTGGGTTCCTTGATGCCAGACTCCGTCAAATGCTGCCTTGATGTCAAGGGCAGTCACTCTCACCTCACCTCTGGAATTCAGCTCCTTTTGTCCATGTTTGGACCAAGGCTGTAATGAGGTCGGGAGCCGAGGGATCTTGGCGGAACCCAAACTGGGCATCAGTGAGCAAGTTATTGGTGAGTAAGTGCTGCTTGATAGCACTGTCGATGACACCTTACATCACTTTGCTGATGATTGAGAGTAGACTGATGGAGCGGTAATTGGCCGGGTTGGATTTGTCCTGCTTCTTGTGGACAGGACATACCTGGGCAGTTTTCCACATTGTCGGATAGATGCCAGTGTTGTAGCTGTACTGGAACAGCTTGGCTAGAGGTGCGGCTAGTTCTGGAGCACAAGTCTTCAGCACGATAGCCGGGATGTTGTCGGGGCCCATAGCCTTTGCTGTATCCAGTGCGCTCAGCCGTTTCTTGATATCACGTGGAGTGAATCGACTTGGCTGAAGAATGGCTTCTGTGATGGTGGGGACCTCGGGAGTAGGCCGATATGGATCATCCACTCGGCACTTCTGGCTGAAGTTGGTTGCAAACGCTTCAGCCTTGTCTTTTGCACTCACATGCTGGGCTCCACCATCATTGAGGATGCGAATATTCATGGAGCCTCCTCCTCCAGTTAGTTGTTTAATGGTCCACCACCATTCGCGACTGGATGTGGCAGGACTGCAGAGCTTTGAATTGATCCGTTGATTATTGGATTGCTTAGCCCTGTCTATAGCATGCTGCATCCACTTTTTAGCATGCATGTAGTCCTGTGTTGCAGCTTCCCCAGGTTGGCACCTCAATTTTAGCTATGCTTGTTGCTGCTCCTGCCATGCTCTTCCACACTCCTTATTGAACCAGGGTTGGTCCCCTGGCCGATTGTAATGGTAGAGTGAGGGATATGCCGGGCCATGAGGTTACAGTTTGTGGTGGAATACAATTCTCCTGCTGCTGATGGCCCACAGTGACTCATGGATGTCCAGTTTTGAGCTGCTAGATCTGTTTTTAATCTACCCCATTTAGTACGGTGGTAGTGCCACACAACACGATGGAGGGTGTCCTCAGTGTGAAGACGGGACCTTGCAACCATTTCTCTAATTGCTATTGGATCAAACCCATTTATCTCTCTTTGTGCCACTAGTTTGTCTATCTTGTTACCAATGCTTCGTGCATTCAGATAGAGTCCTTAATATAATTTTTTTACCATTATCCCTGCTTTGACCTTATTCTCTGCTGTACTGCTACCGTTGAACTCTCTGTCCCTTCTTGTCACACTCTCTTATTTTTACCCAAATCGCAACAGTGCTCTATTGCATTGACCTTTCTCTTGAGATTTCTAAATTTCCCCTCCCCACCATGTTTTAGTTTGAAGTCCTATCTACATCCCTAGTTATTAAATTTGCCAGGACGCTGGTCCCAGTCCGGTTTAAGTGGAGCCCGTCCCGATGGAACAGCTCCCTCTTTCTCCGGCATTAGTGCCAGTGCCCCATGAATTGAAACCCCTTTTTCCCACACTACTCTTTGAGCCACGCATTTAACCCTCTGATCTGCTTGACCCAATGCCAATTTGTGCATGGCTCAGGTAGTATTCCAGTGATTGTTACCCTTGAGGTTCTGCTTATTAATTTAGACCCTAGCTCCTCAAACTCCCTCAGCAGAACCTCATTCTTGGTTCTACCTATGTTGTTGGTTCCTATATGGACCACGAGAACTGGATCCTCCCCCTCCCACTCCCAAGTTCTTCTCCAGCTATCCTTAACCCTGGCACTGGACAGGCAACACAGCCTTCGGGACTCTTTCGTGGCTGCAGAGAACAGTATCTAACACCCTGACTATACTGTCCCCTACCACTACTACATTCCTTCCTTCTCCTCCAACTTGGATGGTGCCGTGGTCAGTTTGCCCATCCTCCCTGCAGTCCTTTCCCTCACCCATACAGATAGCAAGTACCTTGTACCTGTTGGACAAGGTCAAGGGCTGAGGCTCCTCCATCACTACATCCTGGGTCCCCATACCTGCCTGACTTGCAGTCACACCCTCCTGGCCCTGACAAACTCTAAAATACTACTTAACCTAAAGGGTGTGACTGCCTCCTGGAACAAAGTGTCCAGGTAACTCTCCCCCTCCCTGATGCACCGCAATGTCTGCAGCTCGGACTCCACCTCAACAACTCTGAGCTGAAGTTCCTCGAGTTGCAGACACTTACTGCAGATGTGGTTGCTCGGGATCGCGATACTCTCCACAAACTCCCACATGCAGCAATTACGACACAACACCTGCCCTTCCTTCTCTAACCTTGTTCTATTTATTAATTAATTAGTTAAAGATTTTATTCAATCAATATTTTAGTTCTATTAAGTTATTAATTTAGTAAGTACTAGCAAGTTACAGTTTCTCAGCTCTTAATTTAATCCCCTTTCCTACCTTTTAAAACCAAAAAAAAGCTTTAATATGCCCAACCAATCACCTACCTGCTCTCCCGTGACATCACTCTGATTTTTGTTGTTGTTTTTGAATCAGAGCCTTGCCGCTGCTTTAATTCAGGTCCACTCTCGGGCCTCTCTTTATCCTCTCGCCGCTGCCGCTGCTTTACTTCTGGTCCGCTCTGATCCTCAACTCCCTGTCCAGCTCCCTTTTAAAATAATTTATGGAATCAGCTTCCACCACCTTTTTCAGGTGGAGCATTCTAGATCCTGACAAATCTCTTGAGTGAAAACATCTCTCCTCATCTCCCCTCTAGCTCTTTTGCCAATGATTTTAAATCTATGACTTCTGATTATTGAGCCACTCACCAGAAACATAGAAACATAGAAGATAGGAGCAGGAGTAGGCCATTCGGCCCCTCGAGCCTGCTCCGCCATTTAATGAGATCATGGCTGATCATCCAAATTCAGTACCCTGTCCCTGCCTTCTCCCCATATCCCTTGATCCCATTAGCCTTAAGAAATATATCTAACTCCTTCTTGAATATATTTAATAATTTGGCCTCAACTGCCTTCTGTGGTAGAGAATTCTAGGTGAAGAAATTCCTCCTCATCTCAGTCCTAAATGGCTTACCCCTTATCCTAAGACTGTGACCCCTGGTTCTGGACTCCCCCGCCATTGGGAACATCCTTCCTTCGTCTTGTCTGTCTAGTCCTGTTAGAATTTTATAAGTTTCAATGAGATCCCCTCTCATTCTTCTAAACTCTAGCGAATGTAAGCCTAATCGACCCAAACCCTCCTCGTACGTCATTCCTGCCATCCCAGGTATCAGTCTGGTGAATCTTCGCTGCACTCCCTCCATGGCAAGAACATCCTTCCTCAGATAAGGTGACCAAAACTGCACACAATACTCAAGGTGTGATCTCACCAAGGCCCTGTACAACTGCAGCAAGACATCCTTGCTCCTGTACTTGAATCCTCTCGCTATGAAGGCCAACATACCATTTGCTTTCTTAACCGCCTGCTGCACCTGCATGCTTACCTTCAGCAACTGGTGCACAAGGACACCCACATTGCACTTCCCCTTTTCCCAATCTCTTGCCATTCAGATAATAATCTGTCTTCCTGTTTTTGCCACCAAAGTGGATAACCTCGCATTTATCCACATTGGACAGATGCAGTATAATCACCCAACCTGTCCAAATCATACTGGAGTTTCTCTGCATCCTCCTCACAGCACACACTCCCGCCCAGCTTTGTGTCGTCTGCAAACTTGGAGATATTACATCTAGTTCCCTCGTCTAGATCATTAATATATATTGTGAATAGCTGGGGTCCTAGCACCGATCCCTGCAGTACCCCACTAGTCACTGCCTGCCACTTGGAAAAAGACACGTTTATTCCAACTCTTTGCTTCCTGTCTGCCAACCAGTTCTCTATCCAAGTCAGTACCTTACCCCCAATCCCATATGCTTTAACTTTGCACGCTAATGTCTTATGCGGGACCGTATCGAAAGCCTTCTGAAAGTCCAAATACACCACATCCACTGGTTCTCCCTTATCTATTCTACCAGTTACAGCCTCTCAAAAAATTCCAGTAGATTAGTCAAGCATGATATTTACCTTTTGTAAATCCATGTTGACTTTGTCCGATCCTGTCACTGTTTACCAAGTGCTCTGCTATTACATCTTTTATAATGGGAATAGTATTTATCTATACTCTATCCAAACCTTTTGTCATCTTGCAAACCCTTATTAGGTCACATCTTAACCTTCTCTATTAATAAAATCTTTCAATCCAAATCAAATTGGTCTCTTTTCCATGTACACTTAAAACTGGATGTTACTATCCGTGCCACTTCTAAAACTAAAATGTTTACAAGTGTTGTGATTATTTAGGAGCCTTCCTTCTATCTTTTTGATTTTTGCTTAATCAGCAAGTACTGATCATATGATTGGGGTAACTGTCTTAGAGCAGTTATTGAGCCACTGACTATGCTTATTTAAGACAAGTAGATACAGGAAGACTTCATGATTTGGTATTCCTGCCTGAATTTCCAATAGGTGTTCGACCATGAGAAGTTCTTACATCGAATGTACAGCACAGAAGCAGGCCATTCAGCCCAGCCAGTCCATGCTGGGAGTACTAAATTATATAATCTCAGTTATTAGTGCAGGACAACTTGGTGCTGATAATTTATCTCATATTACCAGGATCAATGACTCCTTGTGATGATGTCAATAACACTGGATCCCCCATGGTGGCGGTCACTGTAAGCCACACTAGTTTATAACAACAGGAACATTATATCATAGAACAGGCAATATATTATTCTGTTGCTAAGGTGGAACTGTGTTTAAGTGGTTTAATTCCTTTAAGGCCATAAAATATCTGATGGCTGTAAATAAGCAGAAGCCTGAGATTGGTTAGAGTTCAATTGCAGTTGGTGAGGGACGTTTACAGAGTGCCTGGCGTGTAAATTTCTAGCTCCGGGTCAACCTGTAAACTTTTCTCAGCAACAGCAATGAGCTTGTTCCTGATCTCAGGAGGAGATTATTGTCTCTTTTTAAATACTTTTGAACCTTGAAGTGTGATTCTGAAGTGTTTTGGGCACTCGAACCTTTTATGCATAATGTATAAAAATAGATATTCAAAAGCACCACCAGGCAGAATGAAGAAAAAATTAAGTTATCGGTAATCTTTGAGGAACATTGTTGCAGCAGACTAGGATGCTGACATGCATTGCCCTAGGAGGATGATTTTATTTCTTCCCTAATCTGTAGAGCTTTGTATTGCAGTGTGTTGCTGGCATTTCTTTGGTATCTTCTGACAACATTAAAGGGAAAATTGCAGTGAGAATTGTAGTTGGGCTGCATTTGCATGCTTACTGGTTGCTAGCTACAGCATGGGAGCAGGCTGCCTACCTCGTGTCTCAGACATGCAAGGGGTATGAGCATGTATGAGAAATTTCAATGCATCAAACAAAAGAAGCACAGGTCGTGTAGGGGTAGCTCGATCCTTAAAGTATAAAGACATTTAAATACTTTGGGAGTGGACAAATATTCATTGTAAAAACAATCTGTTCATGTTGGAATTTTTAAGAGCCTTATACCAAATTTTTCAGTTCTTGAATGGAACAACAACTTGTATTTGTATAGCATCTTTCACATAGTAAGACACCCAAGGTGCCTCACAGGAGCTTTATCAAACAACATTTGACACTGATCCACAAAAGAAGATATTAGGGCAAATCTTGGTCAGAGAGGTAGGTTTTAAGAGAGGCGGAGGGAGAGAATTCCAGAGCTTAGGGCCTTGGCAGTTGAAGGCACAGCTGCCAATGGTTCAGCGATTTAAAATCCGGGATGCTCAAGAGGCCAGAATTGTAGGAGTGCAGATATCTTTGGTGGGGGTTGGTCGGGCGGGGGCGTTTGTAGGGCTGGAGGAGATTACAGAGATAGGGAGGGGCGAGGCCATGGAGGGATTTGAAAACAAGGATGATAATTTTAAAATCGAGGGGTTGCTTAACCAGGAGCCAGTGTAGGTCAGCGAGCACAGGGGTGATGGGTGAATGGGGCTTGGTGCGAGTTAGGACACGAGCAGCCGAGTTTTGGATGACCTCAGGTTTACGTAGGGTGGAATGTGGGAGGCCAGCCAGGAGTGCGTTGGAATAGTCAAGTCTAGAGGTAACAAGGGCATGAATGAGGGTTTTAGCAGCAGATGAGCTGAGGCAAGGGTGGAGTCAGCCGATGTTACGGAGGTAGAAATAGGCGGTCTTGGTGATGGCATGGATTTGTGGTGGGAAGCTCATCACTGGGTCAATTAGGATAACAAGATTGCAAACGGTCTGGTTCAGCCTCAAGACAGTTGCCAGGGAGAGGGATGGAGTCGGTGGCCAGGGAACAGAGTTTGTCGTGGGGACTGAAGACAATGGCTTCGGTCCTCCCAACATTTAATTGGAGAAAATTTCTGCTCCTCCAGTACTGGATGTCGGACAAGCAGTGTGACAATTGACAGTGGAGAAGTCGAGAGAGGTGGTGGTGAGGTAGAGCTGGGTGTTGTCAGCGTACATGTAGAAACTGACGCTGTGTTTTCAGATGATGTCCCCAAGGGGCAGCATGTAGATGAGAAATATGAGTGGGCCAAGGATAGATCCTTGGGGGACACGAGAGCTAACGGTGCAGGAGCTAAGCACAACTTACACTTGTGTTGAAAATTTAATGAAGAAAACTACAACTGCGTTAATTTCACCACCATTGGAGGAAATTTACAGTCCTGCAGAGTGGGAAAAGTCATCTACTTTCCAGATAATTGACCTGAGCTCCCATTGGAAAGTAGCAAATGTAACCCCACTATTTAAGAAAGATGGGAGAGAGAAAACAGGGAACTACAGACCAGTTAGCCTGACACCAGTTGTATGGAAAATGCTAGAATCTATTATTAACCATGTGGTAACAGGGCACGTAGAAAATAATAATAGGATTGGGCAGAGTCAATACGGATTTATGAAAGGGAAATCGTGTTTGACGAATCTATTAGAGTTCTTTGTGGTTGTAACGAGCAGAATAGATAAGAGGGAACCAGTGGATGTGGTGTATTTGGATTTTCAGAAGGCATTTGATAAGGTGCCACACAAGAGGTTATTAAATAAAATTAGGGCTCATGGGATTGGGGATAATATACTAGCATGGATTGAGGACTGGTTAATGGACAGAAAACAGAGAGCAGGAATAAACGGGTCATTTTTGGATTGGCAGGCTGTAACTAGTAGGGTACCGCAGGTATCGGTGCTTGGGCCTCAGCTATTCACAATCTATATCAATGATTTGGATGAGGGGAGCAAATGTAATATATCCAAGTTTGCTGATGATACAAAGCTGGGTGGGAATGTAAGTTGTGAGGAGGATGCAAAGAGGTTTCAAGAGGATGTAGACATGCTAAGTGAGTGGGCAAGAACATGGCAAATGGAATATCATGTGGAGAATTGTGAAGTTACCCACTTTGGTAGGAAAAATAGAAAAGCAGAGTATTTTTTAAATGGTGAGAGATTGGGAAATGTTGGTGTTCAGAGGGACCTGGGTGTCCTTGTACACGAATCACCGGAAGTTAACATGTAGGTACAGCAAGCAATTAGGAAAGCAAATGGTATGTGTAATGTATATACCTTTAAGGGGGGAACTACTTTTTTCAGCTCATGTATACTGTAGTACCGGCAGTGACCACACCTGTATATAGCACTGAGTAGTAATCTGTACAGTCAGTTCCAGAGTGAGCCACGTTGAGTAAACACCTGTTGTACCATTCTCCTGCAGTCTGTGTCTTACTACTGACAGACACAACATTGGCGATGAGGCAAATTCGATCCTACCTGCAACTCTGCATCACCTCCCAGGGATTTGTTCCTGGAGACCAGTAGATTGGAGGTCAAGGCCAGAGACACGGGCGTCGACCACGGGCAACCGCCCAGTCATCCAGCAGAGACTCGAGAATTGCAGGGGAGGCTGTTGAGAGCCAGGCTTGGCTTTCCAGTCGCGGTGGTCCAGCGAAACGGGCTGGCAACAGGTAGTGCACAGACCCTTCCCGGACAGCGGCGGGCTAGAGCCCGACCGAGCGGCACAGTAAAGGGCCGAGCAGCGTCGACGGGAGAGAGAGGGCAGAGCGCACAGGGCGCAGCCGGTGTTCAGGGGCCAGGCAGCGTCGAGGAGAGGGAGAGAGACGCGCAGAAACCTGCGAGGCGCCGCCATTGCCATGAGGACCGCTGAGCGCGGCGTTGGCAGCAGCGGGGGAGGAAGGAAAGCGCGGGAGACGCCATTGTAAACCACACCCAAAATGCCGAAGAGTGGCAGTATCACCGCATTTGACAATGAAGTCGAAGATTGGACTACATATGTCGAATGAATAGAGGTGTACTGCAAGGCAAACGAGGTGTCAGATTACAAGAAAGCGCCGGTATTGTTAAATTTAATGGGTGCAAAGACGTATGGCTTATTACGAAGTCTAGTAACCCCAGCGAAGCCAGTGGAAGAGAGTTTTGGAGACATAGTGACGATACTACAGGAACATTTAAACCCCACACCGCTGCTGATAGCAGAAAGATTCAAGTTTCACAAACGGAACCAGCATAAGGATGAAAGCAATGCTGAATATTTAACAGAACTGCGCAAACTATCGAAACACTGCCAGTTTGGAACGGGACTGGCAGATACCTTAAGGGACAAGTTTGTGTGTGGGCTTCAAAGTGAAGGAACCCAAAAACGGCTTTTATCTGAAAAGGACCTTACGCTGGACAAGGCTTTCAGCATTGCGGTATCATATGAAGCAGCAACACGGGGCGCTGCAGAGATACAACAGAGACCGCAAGAATATGGCACAAACGAAATGTTATATGGAACAGAGAAGTGCTATCGCTGCAGCAGAACAACACACGACCACAATGATTGAAGGTTCAAAGACAAAGTGTGCAGACAGTGTGGAAAAGTAGGACACATAGCACGAGTCTGCAGGTCGGGAAAGAAAACCAGCAATAAGAAATCTCCAAAAGAAAAGTACAAGAAGGTACATAAGGTGACGGAGAATAGTTCAGACAAACAAAAGAGTGATACCGACTCCGAAAACAGGGAGCTGAGTTGTCTGAAACTACATAATGTGATCAAAACGGAGGATCACCGAACCATTTGGGTCACTCAAGATAGCAGGAGTCCAGGTAAAAATGGAATTGGACACAGGATCAGCCCTAACAGTCATAAACCGACGGGACTACGAGCGGCTATTCTCACACATACCCTTGAGAGACACAAAAATTATTTTGAAGACGTACACGGGGCAAAAAGTCTACCCCAAAGGAAAAATAAGGGTGACCGTTATATATAACGGTAAGGAAACACCAAAACTAGACCTGTATGTATTGCAAGATGGAGGACCACCATAACTGGGATGTGAATGGATCCGGAAAATACAGCTGGATTGTCATTCCATACAAGCACTGACTGTGGCTGCCAAAAAGGATGACGACGTCACACCTGGGCGACTGTCAAAGATCCTAACCGACGCACAAGAAGTGTTCCAGCAAGGACTCGGAACACTAAAAGGCATGACAGCAACAATTAAAATCGAAGAAAACGCAAGCCCAAATTTTTTTAAGGCCAGACCGGTACCTTATGCGATCCGCCCAGCCGTCGAAGCAGAGCTGGAGAGTTTGGAACGTTCAGGAGTACTGTCCAAGGTAGACTGGAGCGAGTGGGCTACACCCATCGTCCCTGTGATGAAAAAGTCGTTGAGCAGCACGCCTGGGGAACCAAGGAAGGTTCGCATCTGTGGGGACTTTAAGGTAACAGTGAACCCGGTCCTTCACACCGTGCAATATCCACTTCCGCGGATTGAAGATATTTTCGCCTCGCTATCTGGAGGGAAACGCTTCACTAAGATTGATCTGGCCCAGGCGTATCTGCAAATGGAGGTAGAAGAAGCATCAAAAAAATACCTCCCAATCAACACCCATAAAGGTCTCTACCAATACAACCGGCTGGTATTCGGGGTAGCATCAGCTCCGGCTATTTGGCAAAGAGCAATGGAACAAGTCCTGCAAGGGATCCCAGGGACCCAGTGTTATTTGGACGACATCCTGGTCACGGGCGAAAATGACAGTGACCACCTCGCCAACCTGGAGCAGGTGCTCACTAGATTGAAGGAATATGGGCTCCGAGCTAACCGCCCCAAATGCGAGTTTTTTAAAAAACAGATCTCGTATTGTGGCCACGTTATCAATAAAGAGGGGTTACATAAGTCCCCAGAAAAGATTGAGGCAGTAGTCAAGGCTCCAGCACCGGAAAACGTGTCACAACTGAGGTCGTTCCTCGGGCTGGTAAACTACTACCATAAGTTCTTGCCAAATTTGTCTACAATACTACACCCACTGAACACCCTACTGCAAACTGGAGTGCCATGGAAGTGGAGTGACGAATGTAAACAAGCTTTCCAGAAGAGCAAAACACTAATCACATCGAAAGAGGTATTGGCCCATTTCAACCCAGCACTACCAATTTGGTTGGCATGTCATGCGTCACCCTACGGCATTGGAGCGGTGCTGTCGCACAAATTCTCGGACGGCTCAGAGAGGCCAGTCGTCTTTGCGTCACGATCACTAACCTCAGCCGAGCGTAACTACGCCCAGATTGACAGGGAGGCCCTCAGCCTAGTGTGGGGAGTGAAAAAGTTCAATCACTATCTGCACGGGCAGAAATTCACCTTGCTGATGACCCAACCGACGACAGGGTGCCAGAATCACCTCCGCACCAAGAGCGAGACACTCGGGAAAGGCGCTATCCAGAAAGGATCAGGAAGCTTCCCCAACGACTGAATATATAAATGGACTATTTTCAGCTAACGTTGTATGTTAAAAGTGTTAATTGTAATTAGTTTGATATTTAATTGTTAAATGAGTGTTATGGTACTGTTAATCTAAAAGGGGAGGAATTGTAATGTATATACCTTTTTTAAGGGGGGAACTACTTTTTACAGCTCATGTATACTGTAGTACCGGCAGTGACCACACCTGTATATAGCACTGAGTAGTAATCTGTGCAGTCAGTTCCAGAGTGAGCCACATTGAGTAAACACCTGTTGTACCGTTCTCCTGCAGTCTGTGTCTTACTACTGACAGACACAACAGTATGTTCGCCTTTATTACAAGAGGATTTGAGTATAAGAGTAAAGACGTCCGACTGCAATTATATAGGGCCCTGGTGAGACCACACCTGGAGTATTGTGTACAGTTTTGGTCTCTTTGCCTCAGGAAGGATATACTTGTCATAGAGGGAGTGCAACGAAGTTTCACCAGACTGGTTCCTGGAATGGGGGTATTGTCCTATGAAGAGAGATTGAGTAGACTAGGCCTATATTCTCTAGAGTTTCGAAGAATGAGAAGTGATCTCATTGAAAGATGCAAAATTCTTACAGGGCTTGACCGGGTAGATGCAGGGAGGATGTTTCCCCGGCTGGGGAGTCTAGAACCAGGGGTCACAGTCTCAGAATAAGGGGTCGGCCATTTATGACTGAGATGAGGAGAAATTTCTTCAATCAGAGGGTGGTGAATCTTTGGAATTCTCTACCCCAGAGAGCGGTGGAGGCTCAGTCGTTGAGTATATTCAAGACAGAGATCGATAGATATTTGGATATTAAAGGAATCGAGGGATATGGGGCTAATGCAGGAAAGTGGAATTGAGGTAGAAGTTCAGCCACGATCTTATTGAATGGCGGAGCAGGCTCGAGGGGCCAAATGGCCTACTCCTGCTCCTATTCCTTACTTTCTTATGTTCTTATTACATGTACGTCATTGACAATTCAATCTAGGTAAATCGGAAGTAGCCAGCTAGCTTCAGCTTGACCTTTCATTGGAACTTCTTGGACTAACTCAAATATTTACTGCACCACCTCTGCCAATGCCATGAGGGTGAAACCTGAGTAAAAATAATTTGTTGAAAAAAGCGTTTTGCAAGTAGCATTAAGGACACCCTACTGCTTTAAATGTCAGACTTGTTTGTGACTGTACCTGATAGTATTTGGACAAGTTGGTGTTTATGGAGGGTGGAGGACGCAAGACCGGCGAGACAGTTAAACCTGGAGGTGACAGAGTATGTATGAGTTTTCCGGTGTGGAGGCAAGCAATGTTGCAGATTATGGAAGTAAACAGTCTTGGTAATGGATCAAAGGTGGGGTTTAAAATTCAGCTCCAGAATTCTACTGGATGCCAATATTATAGATGGTCTGATTCAGCCTGAGTGTGGCTGGAGAGGGGCTGTAATCATTGGCATGGGAATGGAGTTTCTGGTGCAGACGGAAGACAATGGCTACAGTTTATCCAATGTTAGGCTGAAGGAAGTATTGACACATCCGAGACTGGATGTCGGACAGGCAGTCTGACTCTTCATTAACTAAACAGTAAATTAAGATAGTTTAACTGGGCTGCAGCTCTGACTCAAAGTCTGTTGTCAGTTCTCTTTATTTTCTTCCCCACGTCCTTATTAGTTGCAACATGTTAAAGAAAGCTGCAAATAGTCAGTGTAGGAGTTAGTGATGGAAGCAGAGGCCGTGTCAACTTTTAAGAATAGTTAGATAGATGGTTAAAGGGATATGGAAGCAGGGTAGGCACATGGGATCAGGACTGCTGCTAGTGGAGTGGAGAATAAACACCAACATGAACTGTTTGGGCCGGACGACCTATTGTAATTCCTATGTAATTCTTTGCATAAAATATTCAGTTAAACGTGCATTAAAAATGCCATTAAATCAGTGCTGAATTGACCAGAAACAATATTCTACATTATGCAAAATTTCAATGTCATTACCTTTTAAATGTTGAAAATCCAATTAAGCTACATAACTACATGCATTGATTTGCCAATCCGAATTTATTATCTATAATTCAGTGTAAAAAAAAAAGAAAAAAAAAATTTTTTTTTAATTCTTCAAAAGTTGTGTTGGGTCTCTATGAGGATCTGCTAGAAATGTAGTGCCCAAACTGGTATCCTTGCTCGCTGAATAATGTCAAAGGCAGTTATTAGTTTAAATATCCATGGTAAAAACAGTTAAGGTTTTGAGCCTTAACACTGTACCAGTCTGTAGTCCCCACCTGCTTCAAGATGACATCGGTTATTCCAGTCCCCAAAAAAACAAAAGTAACCTGTTTAAACGACTACCGCCCCATAGCACTCACTTCTGTCATCATGAAGTGCTTTGAGAGGCTGGTCAAAACCCACATCAACTCCTTACTAACTGACACACTGGACCCACTCCAATTTGCTTACTGCCCAAAAAGATCTAGGGATGATGCCATCGCCACTGTACTGCACACTGCCTTATCACACCTGGATAAGAGGAACACTTATGTGAGAATGTTGTTCATTGATTATAGTTCAGCATTCAATACCATTATCCCCTCCAAGCTTGTCAAGTCCTAGCTCACTGAGCTTGTTAACACCTCCCTATGCAACTGGATCCTGGACTTCCTGACGGGCAAACCCCAGGTGGTGAAAATAGGCAGTAACACCTCCTCAACACTGATCCTGAACACGGGAGCTCCCCAGGGTTGTGTGCTCAGCCCCCTTCTGTACTCCCTGTTTACTCACGATTGCGTGGCCACGCACAACTCCAACTCCATCATCAAGTTTGCTGATGACATTACCGTTGTAGGCCTGATCACAGATGGCGACGAGACAGGCTACAGGGAGAAGGTAAGAGCTCTAGCAGAATGGTGCAAGTACAACAACCTCTCCCTCAACATCAGCAAAACAAAGGAGATGATCGTGGACTACAGGAAGCGGCAGGGGGAGGGACACACCCCAATCTACATCGAAGGGGCTGAGGTGGAGAGGGTCAGCAGCTTCAAATTCCTGGGTGTATTCATTACGGAGGACTTAACGTGGTCACATCACATCAACGTCGTAACGAAGAAGGCATGCCAACGCCTGTTCTTCCTCAGGAGACTGAAGAAATTTGGAATGGCCCCCCAGATTCTCACCAACTTCTACTGGTGCACCATGGAGAGTATCCTGTCCGGCTGCATCACTACCTGGTATGGCAACTGCACCGCCACAGACCGCAAGGCTCTACAGATTGTGGTGAAAGCTGCACAACAACTATAGGAATTAAACTACCTGCTGTCCAGGATATCTACCCCGAGAGGTGCCGGGGGAAGGTCCTGAGAATCATTAAAGACGCGAGCCACCCCAGCCACAACCTCTTCGCCCTGCTCCCGTCCGGTAAGAGATACCGAAGCATACGGTCTTGTACCAGCAGGTTTCGAAACAGCTTCTACCCCCAGGTCATAAGACTCATGAACGTATAATTTATTATTATTTATTACTGTTGTTTTATTTATTATTACTGTATTTCTATTAGTATTTTATCATTGTTATGCCATATTTATTCCAATGTTGGGAGGACTCGTAAAAATCAACGTTTCATTGTGCAGTACACACGCCTGCTGCATATATGACAAATAAAATTGAATTGAATTGAACCTTTTCCATTTGTGTCCATCTGCTTATAGCTACAAATGAACTGCTAATACTTTTAACAATGAAAGCGCACTTTTTCATCGATGGTACAAACATGAAATAGTAATTTGAATTACATGTTGCCTTGTGCAAGCAATGCAGACATTAGGTTTGATGGTGCACAGTCGGCTGCTTTTTACTACAAGACACGACAGAGGTTCAAATGGCAAAACTCAGCAAGTTGATTAATATCATGTAAACCTTGATGTGCATTATGTCCTTGATACGCACTGTTATTTTATATAATTATATACAGCTGAAATTCATGAAGTTTTTTATTTTTATACATACCAACATACAAACAATATCCGTTTCATAAACTGAAAATCAAACCATTCTACGACCTCTGCACCTGTGCTGACTGCATTTACTTGAAACCTCTATTAATAGATACTTCACGAGATTGAAATAATACTATAGTTCACTGTTGAAAAAAATATATATATAATGTCTCTTTTATTGTAAAAAATGGTACGCATAATGCATTTCCTCTGTCACACTTTAAACTTCACTGGCAACTTTGTCACACTTCAAAGGAAAGTATAAAGAAACAAAAAAACTCTCCAGGATGTTTGTAGTCTTTTAATTGACATGTGTTCACTAAACATCAGTTAAACTTTACACCTTTTAAAGGGACATATATCAGCACTTTCCATGTTATATTGCTCCTGACATTCAGAAATGGTTAATTTACCATGAGCAACACCACAGGAGCTGTACAAGTATATTAATAAAAATAATGGGAATCACGCTTCTTGATTGGCTGAAATAAAACAACAAAAAATCTGAACTCTCCCAAAGGAAAAATCTTCGAATCAAAAATATCCCTCAAACTTAATCAGCCAAATCAAAAATAATTATATTTTGTAATTTCTTTTGCTCACCATTTTCCTTCAATAATAAAACATTTAAAATTTCCATAATTTTACATGCAAGTACAGGCTATCTTGGATCTGGTACTATGTAATGAAACAGAATTAATAAATGATCTCATAGTAAAGGATCCTCTAGGAAAGAGTGATCATAGCATGGTTGAATTTCAAATTCAGTTGGAGGGTGAGAAAGTTGTATCCCAAACCAGTGTCCTGATCTTAAACAAAGGCAATTATAATGGCATGAGGGCAGGACTGGCTAAAGTGGACTGGAAAAACAAATTAAAGGGTAAGAAAATTGAAATGCAGTGGCGGATATTTAAAGAGATATTTCATAACTCTCAACAAAAATATATTCCAGTGAGAGAGAACGATTTTAAGAGAAGGAAGCACCACCCGTGGCTAACTAAGGAAGTAAAGGATGGTATCAAATTGAAAACGAAGGCATACAATGTTGCCAAGATTGGTGGGAGACCAGAGGATTGGGAAATTTTTTTAAACCAGCAAAGGATGACTCAAAAAAGAATAGAGAGATGATGAATTATGAGAGTAAACTGGCAAGAAACATTAAAACAGATAGTAAGAGCTTCTACAGGTATATAAAAAGGAAGAGGGTAGCTAAAGTAAACGTTGGTCCCTTAGAGGAGGAGACTGAAGAATTAATAATGGGGAACGGGGAAATGGCAGAGACTCTGAACAAATATTTTGTATCTGTCTTCACTGTAGAAGACACTAACAACATCCCAATAATGGATAATCAAGGGGCCACAGGGAGTGGGGAACTAAAGACAATCACTAAGGAAATAGTACTCGGTAAAATAATGGGACTAAAAGACGACAAGTCCCCTGGACCAGATGGCCTGCATCCCAGGGTCTTAAAAGAAGTGGCTGCAGAGATAGTGGATGCATTGGTTGCAATATACCAAAATTCCCTGGACTCTGGAGAGGTCCCAGCAGATTGGAAAACTGCTAATGTAACACCCCTATTTAAGAAAGGAGGGAGACAGAAAGCAGGAAACTATAGACCAGTAAGCCTAACATCTGTCATTGGGAAAATGCTGGAGTCCTTCATTAAGGAAGCAGTAGCAGGGCATTTAGAAAAACATACTGCAGTCAAACAGAGTCAGCATGGTTTTAGGAAAGGGAAATCATGTTTAACAAATTTGCTGGAGTTCTTTGAGGATGTAACGAGCAGGATGGACAAGGGTGAGCCAGTGGATGTGGTGTATTTGGATTTCCAGAAGGCATTCGATAAGGTGCCACATAAAAGGTTACTGCATAAGATAAGAGCTCACGAAGTTGGGGGTAATATATTAGCATGGATAGAGAATTGGCTAACTAACAGAAAGCAGAGAGTCAGGATAAATGGGTCATTTTCTGGTTGGCAAACGGTAACTAGTGGGGTGCCACAAGGATCGGTCGGCTGGGGCCCCAACTATTTGCAATCTACATTAATGACTTGGATGAAGGGATTGAGTGTAATGTAGCCAAGTTTGCAGATGATACAAAGATGTGTGGGAAAGCAAGTTGTGCAGAGGACTCAAAAAATCTGTAAAGGGATATAGACAGGCTAGGTGAGTGGGCAAACATTTGGCAGATGGAGTATAATGTGGGAAATACGAGGTTATCCACTTTGGCAGGAAAAATAAAAAAAGCAAACTATTATTTAAATGGCGAGATTACAAAATGATACAGTTCAGAGGGACCTGGGAGTCCTTGTGCATGAAACACAAAAAGTTAGCATGCAGGTACAGCAAGTAATTAAAAAGGCAAATGGAATATTGGCCTTTATTTCAAGGGGGTTGGAGTATAAAAGCAGGGAAGTCCTGCTACAACTGTACAAGGTATTGATGAGACCACACCTTGAGTACTGCGTACAGTTTTGGTCTCCTTATTTAAGGAAGGATATACTTGCATTGGAGGCAGTTCAGAAATGATTCACTAGGTTAATTTTAGAGATGAGGGGTTTGACTTATGAGGAAAGGTTGAGCAGACTGGGCCTATACTCATTGGAAATTAGAAGAATGAGAGGTGATCTTATTGAAACATATAAGATACTGAGGGGGCTCGACAGGGTGGATACAGAGAGGATGTTTCCCCTCATGGGGAAATATAGAACTCTGGGGCACCATCTCAGAATAAAGGGTCGCCCTTTTAGAACTGAGATGAGGAAGAACTTCTTCTCTCAGAGGGTCATAAATTTGTGGAATTCTCTGCCCCAGAGAGTTGTGGGAGGCTGGGTCATTTAAAGTGGAGATTGACAAATTTTTGCAAGATAAGGGAGTGAAGGGTTATGGGGAGCGGGCTGGGAAGTGGTTTTGAGCCCAAGATCAGCCATGATCTTGTTGAATGGCGGAGCAGGCTCGAGGGGCCAAGTGGCCTATTCCTGCTCCTATTTCTTATGTTCTTATGATCAAATTTACATATTAAAATTAACTTTTTTGTGTCTTTGAATACCTTTATTAAGGATCTGCCACAAAAGCCTGGGTTTGCAGTTGATATTTTTCCCAGAGATGGCACTTGTCAGTTTTAAGAAGTTACTAATTACAGTTGTGTCTGCAGTTCCCAGGATGCCACATTCAGGTCAAGTGCAGAATGTCCCAGCATACATTAGTACAACATTTTGGGTTTACTAAATAGGAGTGTAGAGTACAAGAGCAGAGGTAATAATTTGTACATGGCAAACCCCGAGAATATTATTTGCCGTTTTCGGCACCCCATTATAGAATGGATATTCAAGCCATGGCAAGCGGGCGGTGTAGATTCACCAAGCTGATACCAAGGATGACTCTACTTGTGAAGAGAAACATGAAATACTGGGGCTTTTCCCATTGGAGCAGAGAAGGCCGAGAGGAAGTTTGAGATTTTTTTTAAATTATGACTGGTTTTGATCAGGTGAATAGAGAAAGGCTCTTTCCTCAGGAAGGGGAGTTGTGATGAGGAGATCACCAATTTAACATTATCATAAAGTGAATGAGGACAGATTAAGAGATATTTCTTTACTCTGAGTTGTTAAAGTAGGAAATGCTTTGCCACAGGGAATAGTTGAGGCAGAGACAATTGGATCTTTTAAAAGGAAGATGAGCATTTGAAGCAGCGGAAGATGGGGAGAAAGCAAAGCCGTGGGATTAGTTTGGGATTGCTGGATTGATGTGCCGAATGTCCTCCCTCTGTGCTGTAAACTTCTTTCGTTTGGTAAGAACCTACTAATAAAAGAAAGAAGGCAAACCAGCCAAATATCTCAAAATTCTTCTGGAAAATTTTTCACCCTCTACTTTTTCCTCATACAGTTGTGCACAAATTTTTTAAAAACCCAATTTACAGCATAACCAAAACAAAAATATAAAAAAATATATTCCAACTTACCATAAAATTGCCCAACTCCTGTTGAAAATACTTCTATTACAATTTTCCCTCTGAGAGTTAACCTTTGATTGACGGGATTGAAGGCCGATAAATCCCCAGGGCCTGATAATCTACATCCTAGGGTACTTAAGGAAGTGGCCCTAGAAATAGTAGACGCATTGCTGGTCATCTTCCAAAATTCTACAGACTCTGGAACAGTTCCCATGGATTGGAGGGTAGCTAATGTTACCCCACTGTTCAAAAAGGGTGGTAGAGAGAAAACGGGGAATTATAGACTAGTAAGCCTGACATTGGTAGTGGGGAAAATGCTAGAGTCCATTATAAAAGATGTAATAGCAGAGCACTTGGAAAACAGTGACTGGATTGGACAAAGTCAACATGGATTTACAAAAGGTAAATCGTGCTTGACTAATCTACTGGAATTTTTTGAGGATGTAACTGGTAGAATAGATATGGGAGAACCAGTGGATGTGGTGTATTTGGCTTTCAGAAGGCTTTCGATAAGGTTGAGCATAAGAGATTAGCGTGTAAAGTTAAAGCACATGGGATTGGGGGCAAGGTACTGACTTGGATAGAGAACTGGTTGGCAGACAGGAAGCAAAGAGTTGGAATAAACGGGTCTTTTTCCGAGTGGCAGGCAGTGACTAGTGGGGTACCGCAGCGATCGGTGCTAGGACCTCAGCTATTCACAATATATATTAATGATCTAGACGAGGGAACTAGATGTAATATCTCCAAGTTTGCAGACGACACAAAGCTGGGTGGGCATGTGTGCTGTGAGGAGGATGCCAAGAAACTCCAGTATGATTTGGACAGGTTAGGTGATTGGGCAGATGCAGTATAATGTGGATAAATGCAAGGTTATCCACTTTGGTGGCAAAAACAGGAAGGCAGATTATCTGAACGGCAATAGATTGGGAGAAGGGTGGTGCCACGAGACCTGGGTGTCCTTGTGCACCAGTCGCTGAAGGTAAGCAGGCAGGTGCAGCAGGCGGTTAAGAAGGCAAATGGTATGTTGGCCTTCGTAGCGAGAGGATTCGAGTACAGGAACAAGGATGTCTTGCTGCAGTTGTACAGGGCCTTGGTGAGATCACACCTTGAGTATTGTGTGCAGTTTTGGTCACCTTATCTGAGGAAGGATGTTCTTGCCATGGAGGGAGTGCAGCGAAGATTCACCAGACTGATACCTGGGATGGCAGGAATGACGTATGAGGAGAGATTGGGTCGATTGGGCTTATACTCACTGGAGTTTAGAAGAATGAGAGGGGATCTCATTGAAACTTATAACATTCTAACAGGACTAGACAGATTAGATGCAGGAAGGATGTTCCCGATGGCGGGGGAGTCCAGAACCGGGGGTCACAGTCTAAAGATAAGGGGTAAGCCATTTAGGACAGAGATGAGGAGGAATTTCTTCACCCAGAGAGTGGTGAACCTGTGGAATTCTCTACCACAGAAGGCAGTTGAGGCCAATTTATTAAATATATTCAAGAAGGAGTTAGATATATTTCTTAAGGCTAAAGGGATCAAGGGATATGGGAAGAAAGCAGGGACAGGGTACTGAATTTGGATGATCAGCCATGATCTCATTAAATGGCGGAGTAGGCTCGAGGGGCCGAATGGCCAACTCCTGCTCCTACTATGTTTCTCAAGGACCTAGGTTTCTGGTTCATCCCCTAACTGTCATACATTGTGCCTAGCCTGTCGCATCCTGTTCCCCAGCACTGACCTGCTCCAGACAAAGATGATTTTGCATCCCAGTGTGTTTTTTGCATGTTGGGGCCACTTCCGACTTTTAGTCCTGCACTCCCAACCCATTCCGGGCCCCAGCGTGGCCAATTTTCAACTTATCATTTTTCAGTGTGATCTGGTGCTTATATTGTATTAAAGGCTGAGGGATTGGGAATGGGGTGAGCGAGTGCAACAAAACAGAGCAAATGGAATATGGCCAGGAATACATGCCAAGGCTGGGCCTAGCAGTAATTCTCGGCCTGCCTACCCACATTGCTATGGAAACCCTGATTTCTTCCTCCAGTGCTTAAAGAGCCTGGACATCCCTCCACAGTGCTGCTATACCCTCTCCCCCATGACTACCAGACATTTGTAGATAGTTACATTTTCTCTGACATCAGGAGTTTACAAGCAGCTGAAATGGCCTAAATTTGCCTATTTTGACATCTTCCCCACAGGTTGTACTTGAGCTTTGGCATTAAAGGGATAGGCCAAGTTAACAACAGCACAATTGCGCTACAGACCAGCCTATCCATAAGCAATACCGTAACAGAGCGAATTTATTGTAACAGTCTACAGATGGTTTATATCACACTACATATAATTCAAGAACAATGTAGATATAGTAGTATAACTCATTTTAAATTGAGATTTTTAACATCCCCCTCTCATTCTGGTCAATCTCTAAAATTAGGACATGTATACTATTACATGTATGCATGAATAGCTTTTAAAAATTGCAGTATCCAGTTTAGGTGAATGTTATTGTAAAACATAATTGGTAATTGTTTTCTTAAATTAGATTATGCATTGTTCATGTGATTAGCAGCAGTGGGTTATAACAAGTTCTGCAGGAAAGAATAAACTTGTATTTATAGCACGCTATTATTTCCTCAGGATATCCCAAAGTGTTTAACAACCAATTAATTACTTTTGAAGCATAGCCATTATTGTTTTATAAGCTGCATTGTGGGGCTCCGTATTCTGCACATGCACAAAATGGCCATGGCATTTTGGCAAGTATACATGCACAAAGCAGTGACCTCTTGACCTTGGGTCTTGATATCATTACAGAGAAAATAGCTGTGCGGGATGATGTCCTACCAAAATGCACTGTTGCCAACCGAACAGAACAATTACCAGTCCCAAGAAGATTAGTAGCAGTTGGGATGGGTCAGTAAAAATAATAAGTCTTCTGGGCTGCCTGTCTGTTAACAAAAAAAATCCAGCAAGTTTATCTTGATATTGCCATCAGCTGCTTAAGACGTGAATCACAAGAGCTGATCAATATAAAAGTAGCTTTATATTTCCCTCGAGAACTAAGAGTAACCTTTTCAGGTTTGCTGAGAATTTGGAGAACCAGTTTACACGGACTATCCCAATCTTCCTTCCTGGTCTTGAAATCAGTTTGAATCCTTTTGATGTTCTGGCATCAAGACATCACTATGTTTTAGAGATACCCCCTGTAATTATTTCTACTTTTGAACCCAAACTGCAGAAGATCCTATTTCCACTTTGGAGATTAAACTCCCAGAAGCTGTGAATCCCAAGCCAACATTCTAGTGTGATCCATAGTCCAATCAGTCATGAAAATCTGTTTCCACCCCTTAATGTTACAGCAGGTTTTCAAATTTGAAACTGCAATTACACCTTTTTATTTGCATGTAGTGCAGATGCTATATGTTCTTCAATCTGATCTGCAACTTATTCACATCCGCTTTCACTCAGTACAAACAGGTGGAAGTCCAGGAATCTTCCCTCTGGTAGAATCATTTTTACAATCCTAAAATAAACTGTCCTCAACAATTTTGAAAAAGCAGTTGAGAGGCAGTTCTAAAGAGATGTTCTTCTGCCTGAGCCCGCAGCTGGCTGATTGTCTTGCAGGAAGCTTGGTTCTCTTTTTATAGTACTTCCAAAACGGCTCTGGAATTGAAACTCAGTAAAGAAAGAAATATCTATTTTCAATGTTTTCCTGTCAGCAAAGCACATTGAACAAGCTGCCACAAGCTATTTAAATCGAAAGCAAGACAGCTACTTTGTGAGGCATGGAACAAAAAAAATCTCTTCACAAAGCTTTTGCTGAGCAGCAGAAATCATTTGCTGTGAATTTGCAAAATGTTTTCAGAACTCAAACCATTTGGAGGCAAATAGCAGAAATTGTATTTCAACAGGCCACCAAAGTAGGAACCTGAACTTCATTTAATGCGGTCAGTATAGCTGTCTTGAACTAGAGTATTGGTTAAAGTTGTACTGCAATTACATCAATAGTTCCTTAAAGGTGCGATATTTAATATTACCTGTATAGAGAATGTGGAAATCCATCTCCCAATTGTGTTCCTCCCGCAACCAACTCGACCAAAACCTGGTCACTTATATCATTTAAAGTCTGTGGGACCTTGTGTGCAAATTAGCTATTGCATTTGTCCATGTAACAACTATGACTGCACTTCAGAAGTCATTCATTGGTTGTAAAGCACTTTATGGTATGCAAGCACATGATCTGATGAGGCACAATAGAAATTCAAGTTCTTTAAGTTATCACTCAAGTGCAGTTTTGAGAGTGCTGCATCGTTGGAAGTGACATTAAACAGTGGACCTATCTTCTGGTACAGTTGGATGTTATAGATCCCATGGGACTATCATAACATAAGAACATAAGAAATAGGAGCAGGAGTAGGCCAATCGGCCCCTCGAGCCTGCTCCACCATTCAATAAGATCATGGCTGATCTGATCCTAACCTCAAATCTACTATCACTCTACATCCCTCCCGAACCCATGTGATCTCCTGGGAGAGGCGAAAAACCAGATAAAAAACCCAATGGCCAATTTGGGAGAAAAAAAATCTGGGAAATTCCTCTCCGACCCATCTAGGCGATCGAAACTCGTCCAGGAGATCACTGTCCCTATATTTTCTACAGTACTTACCTTCTGTAAAACGTGATCTCCACCCCAGCCAGGAACAGGAATAGAACCATCTCCTGAAATCTAACACATAATTAGAACACAAGAAGTAGGAGCAGAACCAGGCTACACGGCCCCTGGGCCCGCTCCGTTACCCACAGGGCCATGACCGTTCCGAACATAGACTCATGTCCAATTTCCTGCCCGCTCCCTGTAACCCCTAATTCCCTTTACTTCTAAGAAACTGTCTATTTCTGTTTTAAATTTATTTAATGATGTAGCTTCCACAGCTTTCTGGGGCAGCAAATTCCACAGACCTACTACCCTGTGAGTGAAGAAGTTTCTCCTCATCTCAGTTTTGAAAGAGCAGCCCCTTCTTTTGAGATTATGCCCCTAGTTCTAGTTTCACCCATCATTGGGATCATCCTCACCACATCCACCCGATCAAGCCCCTTCACAATCTTATATGTTTCAATAAGATCACCTCTCATTCTTCTGAACTCCAATGAGTAGAGTCCCAATCTACTCAACCTCTCCTCATATGTCCACCCCCTCATCCCCGGGATTAACCGAGTGAACCTTCTTTGTACTGACTCGAGAGCAGAGTTTTCTTGGCATTCTGGTCAACATTAATCCCTCTGCCAACACCACCAAAACAGATTAGCTGGCCATTCATTATATTGCTGTCTGTGGGACCTTGCTGTACACAAATTGGCTGCTGTATTTGCTTACATAGCAATAGTAATTGCACTTCAAAAGTAATCTGTATGACATGCTTTAAGATGCCTCTCAGATGTGATAGGTGCTATATAAATGCAAGGCTTTTCTCTTTATAAATCTAGATGGAATGTTAATAAATACTCTTTATATTTTGTACTCATGTATTTTAACATGCTAATAAAGTGTGCTTGAAGCCCTTGTGTACCAGTTGCTTAAAAAAAAGTTACGATTCACTAATTGAGATTTCTCTATGGAAGAGTTTGCTTTTTTGGCATCTACAGGATTTTAAATGGTTTGTTTTCTTGTTAGTAGTTCTAATCTGTACTAATACTCCGATCATTGATGACTGGTCTCAGTATGTCAACGAATACTCACTGCACTTCAACCTAATTCATTGTATGCAAAGCGCTTCAGTGGATGTTTCTGAGAGAATTGATAATGTGCTATATTAATGTCTGTTTATTGGAGAAGTTCTGTCAAAAAAGCCCAAAGGAGTCTTGAAGTCTATTATCAGCCTATTTAAAATGATCAACTGAGAAATGTGCATTACAACAAGGAAGTGTGAGTTACTTTAATTTTAGTTGTAGTTCACCTCTTCTCGTTTCTTACATGTCCTCATGTCGCCTGCTATCCCTGGCGGAGGGTGGTTGGGCAGTTTACTGGCCTGAAATTGCCAACCAAGAGCCCAGTTTGTATCTCCCCATTGTGGCATGGTTGAATTCAAGGGGAAGAATGCAGCTACAGCTGCACACCCTACCACTCCATGGCACAACAAGGCTACAGCATACTGGGTAGACCAAACGCAAATTGGGTAACCGCTTTGCGGAACACCTCCGTTCAGTCCGTAAGGGGGACCCCAAGCTCCCGGTGGCCTGTCACTTTAATTCACCGCTCCATTCCCACTCAGACCTCACCGTCCTCAGCCTCTTGCATTGTTCCACAGCTCAGCGTAAGCTCGAGGAACAGCACCTCATCTTTCGATTAGGCATTCTACAGCCCTCTGGACTCAACATAGAGTTCAACAATTTCAGATCATAACCTCGGCCCCTATCACATATATATTCCCTTTTTTTATCCACACTTTTTTTGTTTGGCCCTTTTTTTTCTTCCCTCCCACATGGCAGCTGTCCTTCATTCTGCCAGCGCAATTCACACCTCATCTAGAGCCATCCTTTATTCCTTAACCTGTCCCATTACCACCTCCTCTTGCCTTGAATGTCTCTCAATGTCTCTTAATCTCTCCTGCTTTCTATCCTATCACTGACCTTCCCTTTTGTTCTTTCATCCCCTCCCCCTTTTCTCAGCCCCTAAACTTGCTTTCCATTCCCTGCTTTTTTCCAGTTCTGACGACCTGAAATGTTAACTCTGTTTCTCTCTCCACGGATGCTGCCTGGCCTGCTGAGTTTTTCCAGCGTTTTCTGTTGTCATTTTGGATTTCTAGCATCTGCAGTATTTTGCTATTGTGTTGTAGCATACTGGAGAAGTTCTGACCTGCAACTTAGTGCAGATAGCACATTGTTTTAGGATG
The DNA here is from genome assembly GCF_052327205.1 of Somniosus microcephalus. Lineage (NCBI taxonomy): Eukaryota > Metazoa > Chordata > Chondrichthyes > Squaliformes > Somniosidae > Somniosus > Somniosus microcephalus. The sequence goes on along the minus strand of NC_140999.1, from coordinate 164,488,501 downwards.
AATAAATACGAGACACCATTTCACACTTCCAACAATGGAGTAAAGCTGCTCAAGGGACGTGAGTTACTTACAATAAAGCCAGTCCGCAAAGTAGTTTTACCAAACTGGCAAGATGCAGCGATGAGGTTGTGCCATAATTTAATTTCTGCTGGCATAAACAAAGGCAAAAGCCAGGTAGGGAGAGACCCTGCACTGTGCCATGAAGTTTGAATTTACTTTAAGAGCTTGCTTTCAGACATTTCTGTTTGTTATTGTCGACCAGCAATATTCAAAGGTTAATAATCCTGTTTAAATGGATTATATCTCCTGAAACAGCAGCTCGGGAATGGTTGAATACGTTGTGCAAGAGAGACACTGCAGCTGCAAGCCGTTTGTGGTCAATAACATACTCTGCAAAAACAGTATATTTTGTGAATCTAAATCTTTAAAAATGTGTTTATTTCCAGTGGTGCTGCTTCACATCACACTATCATTATTTAGGGATCAATTTTTTAATTCAACTGTTTATGGCATTGATAGTTAATCAATCCGTTGTTTAAATGCCTGATTTATTATACACCACGTCATAGAACCAAGAGTTTTAGAAAGACATCCAAGAGCATGTCATAGTGGTGTGGGGGCAGGGGTACACCTAATGATGCGTCATGGGTAGCCATGCAGCTTGCTCAATTGACTTGGAGTCACGAAGAAATTTCCTGGAATTGGCCACAGATACTTTTCCTCTTGTTTGCCTTCACAGGCGCAATGATTCAGGAGGGTGAAGCGTAACGTTACACTGTCTGATTGATACGATGAGCATCGGGAGGACTAATGGTCTTTTCTTGTCCTTTTTGTATGTTTATATATAATTAGAGATATCTTAAATCAGTGGCGGAAATGCTAAAATGTGATTTTCTTATGTCGGCGGTCATTCTGTAACATTCCAGCTTTTAAAAAGAGATTCCAAACCTTGCACCTTCCCAGAATGACGTCGTACAGGAATCTCTATGAGAAAGGCCTTATCTTGGAGGAAGTTAAAAAATTATAGGTTGGCGATTCTTAAATTATACATTTTAAAACATTTTTTGTGAAATGAGAGGTTCTGGCTGAGCACAAACTATGATCGAATGCAGAATGATTCAGTCTCAGTTTGGGAAGTTGGACAAAATTGGATTTTACATTAATAGCATACAGTGTACTTAATGTCAAGAAGCAAGACATGATTGTGCTAACACAAGCAATGGATTAAGTGCAGACATATTGATCTCTCCCTCTGTATGATCCAGAATGATCTAGAATCAGCTACAAATTCTCTATATTGACTGAATTTCATGTGCTGAAAGAATGAAAGAAAGACTTGCATTTAGATAGTGCCTTTCATGACCACCGGACATCTCAAAGCGCTTTACAGCCAATGAAGTACTTTTGGAGTGGAGTCACTGTTGTAATGTGGGAAACGCAGTAGCCAATTTGCGCACAGCAAGCTCCCACAAACAGCAATGTGATGATGACCAGATAATCTGTTTTTGTTATGTTGGCCAGGACACTGAGGAGAACTCCCCTGCTCTTCTTCAAAATAGTGCCATGGGATCTTTTACATCCACCTGAGTGAGCAGATGGGGCCTCGGCTTAATTTCTCATCTGAAAGACGGCACCTCTGACCGTGCAGCATTCCCTCAGTACTACACTAGACTGTCAGCCTAGCTTTATGTGCTCAAGTCCCTGGAGTGGGACTTGAACCCACAACCTTCTGACTTAGAGGCGAGTGTGCTACCACAGCTGACATGTACAAAGGCAGGCAGGGACTTGCTCCACATGCAGGAGATATCCTGTAATAGCTCTGTTCTGGCAAGACGTTAGAGATCCTTGGCACTGTTAGAATAATGGAGATGCAAACCTTACCAGAATTATGCATTATAGATTTAACAACAGACCTTCAACTTTCCAAGAACATGGCAAAAATGCTAATTTCAGCTCTTATAATAGCAGACTATTCAAAACATAAATATAATCTGAATTATAAATTTATATTGTAAACTCCACTACTTATCTAAAACAATTGAGAAAACAGATAGGATAGATATTCACTGCAAGGAAGAGTAGGATAGAGATACAAATTCGAAGAAGATTGCAAAAGATACCAACGATCGGCGACAAAATGTAAAATGCACGCCTTTCTCAGCCAATGTGTTGTGCTGCATGGTGGTGGATCTCCAATTTGCTGTTTTATAAAGACCGGACAGGACCATTGTACACAGACAATGCAGCTGTGTGTATATAGTGATATGTCCTTTTAAGGCCACAACATCTAGTTGCTATGCCTTCCTCCGGTAGATTATAGGCTGATTGCTCTTAGCAGACCAGACATCGCTGCAGGAGTTTCCCAGGGCACTGTCCTAGACCCAACCATCTTCAACTGCTTCATCAATGACATTCCCTCCAACATAAGGTCAGAAGTGAGGATGTATGCTGATTGCACAGTATTCAGTTCCATTTGCAATTTCTCAGATAATGATGCAGCAAGATCTGGACGACATTCAGGCTTGGGCTGATAAGTAACCAGTAACATTCGCGCCACACAAGTGCCAGGCAATGACTATCTCCACTAAGAGAGCGTCTAACCACTGCCCCATGACATTCAACGGCATTAACCTAATCGGATCTCCCACCATCAATATCCAGGGGGTCACCATTGACCAGAAGCTTAACTGGACCAGCCACATAAATACTGTGGCTACACAAGCCCGTATTAGGCTGGGTATTCTGTGGTGAGTGTCTCATTTCCTGACTTCCCTTTCCATCATCTACAAGGCACAAGTCAAGAGTGTGATGCAACATTTGCCTGGATGAGTGTAGTTCCAACAACACTCAGGAAGCTTGACACCATCCAGGGCAAAGCAGCCCACTTGATTGGGACCCCATCCACCATTTTAAACACATTCACGCCCTCCGCCACCGGTGCACCATGGCTGCAGTGTATACCATCTACAAGATGCACTGCAGCAACTCACCAAGGCTTCTTCGACAGCACCTCCCAAACCCGCGACCTCAGCCGCCTAGAAAGACAAGGACAGCAAGCGCATGGGAACACCACCACCTCCAAATGCCCCTCCAAGTCACACACCATCCTAACTTGGAAATATATCACCATTCCTTTATCGTTGCTGGGTCAAAACCCTGGAACTGCCTCCCTAATAGCACTGTGGGAGCACCTTCACCACATGGACTGCAGCAGTTCAAGAAGGCAGCTCACCACCACCTTCTCAAGGGCAACTAGGGATGGGCAATAAATGCTGGCATTGCCAGCAACGCCCACATCCCATGAATGAATATTTTAAATCTTTCGATCATTTATTTTTTAAGTGTGATATAAAAATTTGCATGTGTGACACCTGAAACATAGAAACACAGAAGATAGGAGCAGGAGTAGGCCATTCAGCACCCTCGAGCCTGTTCCGCCATTTAATGAGATCATGGCTGATCATCCAAATTCAGTACCCTGTCCCTGCTTTCTCCCCATATCGCTTGATCCCTTTAGCCTTAAGAAATATATCTAACTCCTTCTTGAATATATTTAATGAATTGGCCTCAACTGCCTTGTGTGGTAGAGAATTCCACAGGTTCACCACTCTCTGGGTGAAGAAATTCGTCCTCATCTCAGTCCTAAATGGCTTACCCCTTATCTTTAGACTGTGACCCCTGGTTCTGGACTCCCCCGCCATCGGGAACATCCTTCCTGCATCTAGTCTGTCTAGTCCTGTTAGAATTTTATAAGTTTCAATGAGATCCCCTCTCATTCTTCTAAACTCTAGCGAATATAAGCCTAATCGACCCAATCTCTCCTCATACGTCATTCCTGCCATCCCAGGTATCAGTCTGGTGAATCTTCGCTGCAATCTCTCCATGGCAAGAACATCCTTCCTCAGATAAGGTGACCAAAACTGCACACAATACTCGGTGTGGTCTCACCAAGGCCCTGTACAACTGCAGCAAGACATCCTTGCTCCTGTACTCGAATCCTCTCGCTATAAAGGCCAACATACCATTTGCCTTCTTAACCGCCTGCTGCACCTGCATGCTTACCTTCAGCGACTGGTGCACAAGGACACCCAGGTCTCGTTGCACTTCCCCTTCTCCCAATCTATTGCCGTTCAGATAATCTGTCTTTCTGTTTTTGCCACCGAAGTGGATAACCTCGCATTTATCCACATTGGGCAGATGCATGGCAAATGCAGTATAATCACCCAACCTGTCCAAATCATACTGGAGTTTCTCTGCATCCTCCTCACCGCACACGCGCCCACCCAGCTTTGTGTCGTCTGCAAACTTGGAGATATTACATCTGGTTCCCTCGACTAGATCATTTATTTATATATATATATATATATATATATATATATTGTAAATAGCTGGGGTCCTAGCACCGATCCCTGCGGTACCCCACTATTCACTGCCTGCCACTCGGAAAAAGACCAGTTTATTCCAACTCTTTGCTTCCTGTCTGCTAACCAGTTCTCTATCCAAGACAGTATCTTGCCCCCAATCCAGTGTGCTTTAACTTTACACGCTAATCTCTTATGCGGGACCTTATCAAAACCCTTCTGAAAGTCCAAATACACACATCCACTGATGGATAAATCTCAAAACTTTGTTTTAAATATCTGTCCATATGGATAAATATTGATCTCATTTATTTGACTATTTACTGATCAGAGTGTAAATCTTTTCATGAAAAATTAATTAAATTATAAAAACAAGTGGGAGGGCAACTTTTTAATGCAAGACTGCGATAGCATTTTTGATTTATGAACATTAGTATTTGTTGCACAACTAAGAAAATGTACAGATCAAAACACATGTATCATATTAAAAAGTTACAGCAATAATCTTACTGGCAGTGCCAGAATATATGAAGATGAGAGGCTTGTAGCACCCTATAATTGAAAGAGTAAGCAAGCAGGCGGTGACAGCAATCCTGCCATGGTGATTAGAGGAGTGAGACAGTGGGCCAAATCTTGCTGGAGTGGGGATTCTCACAGCGAGCGCCGTTAGTAAGACATTTTCCTGCATCCTTCAGCTCAAAGTTTTTGTGCCGTAATTTGTTGGAAACTGATTATGGGATCTTGGTGAACGATGGGACCAACAGTGTAGTTCCTTAACCAATGAAATTTAAAGATTGGAAAAGAAACAACAACTTACAGTTAAACAGAGGAACAACTGAGAAGGAGGGTGAATTAGAATGAGGAATTAGTCAAATCAGATGCAGAAAAGAGATAGAAAGGAAAAGGAAGAATTTGGGGAAAAAAGAAGTTAAAATCTCTAACGGCAATTTACTACATGCAGGAATGAGACTCAACAGTTTAACTAGTTTCCTTTCTGGCCCTGAGGGATTGATTGTCATTGCATTAACAATTGCCCTGCTGTATGCCTCTGAGACATGGACCATGTACAGCAGGCACCTCAAAGCACTGGAGAGTTACCACCAACGCTGCCTCCGCAAGATCCTGCAAATCCATTGGCAGAATAGGCGCACCAACGTCACTGTTCTTGCTCAGGCCAACATCCCCAGCATCGAAGCTCTGACCACACTCAATCAGCTCCGATGGACGGGTCACATTGTCCGCATGCCCGATATGAGACTCCCAAAACAAGCGCTCTACTCGGAGCTCTGGCACGGCAAGAGAGCCCCAGGTGGGCAGAGGAAACGCTTCAAGGACACCCTCAAAGCTTCCTTGAAAAAGTGTAACATCCCCACCAACACCTGGGAATCCCTGGCCCAAGACCGCACAAAGTGGAGGAGAAGCATCCGGGAAGGCGCCGAACACCTCTTGTCTCTTCGCCGGGAGCAAGTGGAAGCCAAGCGCAGGCAGCGCAAGGAGCACACGTCAACCCAAGCACCCCACCCACCCGCCCCTTCAACCACCATCTGCCCCGCCTGTGACAGAGACTGTAGGTCCCACATTGGACTCCTCAGTCACCTGTGAACTCATTTTTAATGTGGAAGCAAGTCATCCTCGGTTCCGAGGGACTGCCTAAGAAGAAGAAGAAGATTAACAATTATCACGTCGATTAAAGGGTACTTTCACTGTTAATTACGAGCCCTAACTTTCGGTGGTGAGTATAACGGGCAATTAATGTGCAAATCCAGCAAGTTCTTAAAAAATAATGGGGAGACTAAAGTCGAGATGCTGTTTGTGTGAGGCAAACAACGGAGCCTTTATCTCATTAAAGTACATGCTATGTAAATCGACCGGCAAGTTATGGAGATTCATAACTCACGGTGTGTCTGTTCAGCCCCTGAACTTGCTCGCCGATTTGCGCATTAATAACGGTGTGCGTCGTTAATAAGCGTTATTTTTTCAGGAAGATTTGGCCGAGTGGGTTTATTTTAACTACAGGTCTGAAAGGTGCCACTTTTAGAATATTGCCTCAGACCTTTTTGAATCAAATATGCAGGCCCAGGGATTCCAGGGCTGGTGTATCAAGTGATCCCAGTGGTATCACATATTACTGAGAGAGGCACGGATAAATCGAAAGCTGACTCGGTAATTAGATCAGTTGCTTGTTTATGCTGTTCCATTAGCAGATTCACAACCTAGGCAGTCCAGACAGGATATGTTGTGCCATGAAAAGCACTTTGATGTTCACAGCAATGTGTTAGTAACATTAATAATAGTGAAGCCTTTATCTCATTACATGCTATGTAAAAATAATTAAGTGTAACGGGATCACTTACATTTCTAAAGTACTTCTTACCTGGAGAAAAATGACATGGAGCATTTTACAGGGTGGAGGACCCAAAAGATGGATACCACACAGGAGAGAGGGTTTTGTTTCGTACGGTTACATTTTCCCCAAAGAAATACTGTATTCAAGATGAAAGATTTGGCAATAAAATGATCATGAACCAAGTAAGCCAGTTTTTATTCCCCATTCACCCTCATTCCCTACGATTTGTAGTTTCAGCTTGGCTCAGTTTGTAGCACTTCTGCCTTTGAGTCAGAAGGTTGTGGGTTTAAACCCCACTCCAGGATTTTAGTACATAATCTAGACTGAAAACTTCAGTGAAGTACTGAGGGAGTGCTGTATTGTCAGAGGTGTCATCTTAAAATGAGACGTTAAACTGAGGCCCCATCTGTGTCCTCAAGTGGGTCTCAAAGATTCCTGAGGGCAGGGAGTTCTCCCAGTATCATGGTCAACCTTTCTCTCTCGACCAACACCACCAAAAATAGATTAACTAGGCATTTATCTTATTTGCATTTGTGGGGAAATTGTTTGTGCAAAATGGCTGTCCAGTTTTACCCATATAACAATGGTGACTGCACTTCTTCCAAGGGCTGTGAAACACTTTGAAACATTCTAAGGACACACTGAGGTGCTAATTAAATGCAAGTTTGTCTGATTGACAAAAGTGCCTTCACTCTTCGGAATTAGACTTACACAAAAGATAAGGTGCTCTTGCATAATTCAAATCAAGAACCCTCACATGCAAGCGTAACTTCCATCAGCAGGGAAGGTAAGGGGGGGATCTTTGAACAATATATTGATGATTTGACCGACCATGTTGTAAGACAGTCTTTTCATAGTACAGGGAAAATTCTATGTTATTTCATCTCTTAATGTATCTAAGCTTTGGGAAACATTAAGGTTTAAACAAGTTTATCTGTTTTCACGAACGAGGTTCATATTTTTTAACCTTGTGCTAGATTTATGCTTTCTGTGCTTGCAAGGCCTCTCAGCATGATGTTCAGTGTGAGGTCAAGATTTGATCTTCAAACTTGCATAGAAATTGCAACACAGAAACAGGCTGCTTTGCCCAACTAGCCCAAGTTAGTGTTTATACTCCACACACATAGTAGTCCTAATCCCATGTGCCTGTACTGTTCCCATATCCCTTTATTCCCTCTTCCTTTGTCCACCTATCTAGCCTATTCTTAATTGTTGGCATGGTCTCTGCTTTAATCTCAGAATTAAAAAAGAAAATGGCTCTTCAGGGTCTCTTAAACCCTAGTTACTAACAAGATAGGCTAAAACATCTTAACTTTCAGAGGGTTTTATACAGTTCTGTCTGGTTTTAAGTACATTGTCCTGTTACTCAAGGGTTTACCATTTGATGTGATCGACAATAGTTAGATCATTGTAGGCCAGATTCTTGAATTCCTGCATGAAGGTTTTCTACACGTGCCACTTTTTTACTCTTGGACCTCAGCCATAGGTGTCACCCAGGCGAAGTCCAGATTTGAACAGTAGAACTTCTCTGTAAAATTCTCATACTTCGAATCATTCGGCATAGAAGGATGCCATTCGGCCCATCATGCCTGTGCCAGATCTCTGAAAAAGCTACCAATTAGTCGCACTCCCTTGAAAGGCAATTATATTTTCTTGGCCTCCTGCATGAGTTCTGTCTTATTCTCATTTGAGCCCTTATAGGTCCTACTTTTGAACTGTTGGCTATTACCTCTCTTAACTTGCTATCTGTCAAATCCATGTTCTTGGTTGCTATTGACTACACTGTTTATATGGTTTGAGGGCCTTGTTCTGGATTCTCCCAGCTCCAGTTTTTCCAGGGCATGATACTCCATTGACCATCACCATCACCAGAATTGGTACGCAGGGTTAACGCTTTTTTTCATCTCTTTGGGTCTTTGGTTGCAGTCTTGCAGAGCAGATACCTATTTTACCTACGATTAGCCAGAACTAGAATTAATGAAATATACCATTAGAAATACAATAACCTCATATTCCTACCAAATTGAGGCCGCACTGTTAGCATTATATTGTGCAGCCACTAGGTCCTTAGTTTATATGCTGTCTCATTACAAGTTGGATTTGGATAAGATCAGTAAATGCAGAATTCCACCATTATAAATGCTCCTTCTATAAAGTTATACAAACCTTCAACTAGATTGGTACTGCACATTACTTCCCCAGTGACACAATTCAGGAATGAATTGGGGATGAGAGGAAAATATTACAGATTTCTTGGATTTCTTTACTTACATGAACAGAAATTCTGGAGTAGTTGTTCCATGATTCATACATTCTCGAGATCCATTTGAAGTTGGAATATCAGTAGGCACTTGGATTTCTTGGGAATATTCTGTTGCACCAGGGAAGAGATTCAGATGGTGGGAGGATCTGTGGGTAAATGTTGATTAGATGTTAGAATAGAAATGAGGCTACCTCCCAACAGAATCCAAAGGAACAGCCTATTTTTATTTTGTCTGTTTGTAGTTTTTGCCTGAGGATTTCTGTTCAGTTTCACACTACTTCAAATGGTTATAGTTGTTGCTGCAGGAGACCAGCTCTTGTAGTTTGTTCCTCATTGATGTTCCTTTTTAAAATCAGTTCCTTAAAGCTTTGGAGGAATTTCCGACTGCTGACAGGAAGTGATGCTGCTGCATAAGGGGTCTTGATTTCAATGATGCCATTACTTCCTGTGTACTTTGGTTTGCTTATCCAACTTCATTAGTGATTATTTCTGTCTGGATTGAGGGAAGGGACGAGTTGTGGATATAATAGGGTTTCTAGTCATTTTTTCATTTTGAGAGTAATGTGGATAGTTGTCTTTGGGTGAATTGTTAACAAAACAACAAAGAGAATGCAAACTTATGCATATGTAACATAACTTGTAAATAAGTAGATATTGCCAGATCGATTGTTATTAGTGTGGGGGTCAGTGTGCTATTGATTTTCATTTATAAATGTTCACTTGTGAGTTAAAAGAGTAATAAAATCTGTTATTGTAAATAACTCCAAATCAACAGCTTGGAAAAACTTCTACTCAAATGCTCCCATTTTAATGTCATTAGAGTAGATAACTTCAGTTGAAGAGCTAGCAGTGACACGATGGGCTGAATGGGCTCTGTTGGTTCTGTAATTTCTAAGACTTGATATATGGCTTGTGAAAGAGGAGATTCACCAGGATGTTACCTGGGCTGGAGCGCTTCAGCTATGAAGAGAGACTGGACAGGCTGGGGTTGTTTTCCTTAGAGCAGAGAAGGCTGAGGGGGGACCTGATTGAGGTGTACAAAATTATGAGGGGGGTAGATAGAAAGGAACTTTTCCCCTTTAGCAGAGGGGTCAATAACCAGGGGGCATAGTTTCAAGGTAAGGGGCAGGAGGTTTAGAGGGGATTTGAGGAAAAACTTTTTCACCCAGAGGGTGGTTGGAATCTGGAACTCACTGCCTGAAAGGGTGGTAAAGGCAGGAACCCTCACAACATTCAAGAAGCATTTAGATGAGCACTTGAAATGCCATAGCATACCAGGCTACGGACCAAGTGCTGGAAAATGGGATTAGAATAGACAGGGCTTGATGGCCGGCGTGGACACGATGGGTCGAAGGGCCTCTTTCTGCGCTGTATGACTCTGACTATAAGTTGGATAGTGGAAGGTTCAAACAACATGGCAGAAATGAATCTTACTACATAGTAAAAGTAAACGCCATTTGTAGAGATTGGGCCAATTAGTAGCATATCTCTAGTCTTTCAAATAATCAGGATTGACTGTAAACCGATATGGTGGGTATATTGTGTTTGATCAGAGTTTAAGACGGAATATAACATGCTAGTATACAGCAAAAACATACAACCGTGACAAGTAGCTGGTACTGGTTCTGATCGGACAGACGGCTGACATGTGTGAACAGTTCTCTGGCTTGTGGCCTCTCTTCCTCTCATCTAGAACCTCCGAATTGGTGAGTGTGGGATCACTCTCGAAAGAGCGCTCGACCAGCCCAATTTCTGCTTGGCTCTCCCTCCATCGTCTGCGTGGGCAAGCCCTCAGGGTGTTACTTTTATTCTCTTTTTAGGGGTGGGCCTGAGGCCAAATTATTGACGAGACCATTTAACCTATAGAGGTTCCCCTAAAACCGCAATACCCAATGTGGTGTTGAGTTCTTTGTCTTGATTTTTGGATGAAAGCCCTTCCCTAATGGGGGTTTCATGATCTCGTCCAATTTGTCTTATTGTTTAATCTTTCTGAAGGTTCTTCCTTTGGAATTTGTCCTATCTCTCTCGTCTCTATCCTCCCTAGTTTGAAGTCAGACATGCCATTCTCCGCCATCAGATGTTCGTAACTGCTTGTTATTATTTATGTTCATGCTGTTCATACAGCTTTAGCTATGCAAAACTAACTATTTCATTATCATTGACTATTGTACCATAGAATGAATCATTAAATTCCCAAAGATATCTTCTATTCTATTCTCATACACTGGTTAACTTATGCATTTTAAAGCAGTTTTGTTAAACAAAGTCAAAATCCTAACTTCGCATTATAATATGGTTATTAGCAGTAATGAAAGAAATAAAAGCATTGGGCCTTAGTTGGTTAAATTAAAGATACATAAAACAACCTTCCTAGCACACAAACAGCAGACAGCTAGCCTGGAAACAAGGTCATATGTGACTGTCACAGTGCAAAATGTTATAACATCCGCAGGGAACCAAAACATAAGCAGATTCTAAGCATTTATCTAATTATTCTAATACTAGTCTGAAGAGACCTTTTTGTCTCTCATTCTAATACAATCATGTAAACACAGCATTGTTCGCGTCACAATTTTATTTGCATAACCATATACATTTTGGACACACCTGATTTCTAACACTAACTAACTGGCCATTTAAAAAAGAAAAGCTGGTGAACTCGTATTCCATCTAGTCCTGGTGCCTTGGTATTTAAAAGCAGATATTTTCTTGAGGCTCACAGGAATTCTTTACAGATATAAACACATTAGGCGTTTTTTTGCAAATATCACGCAACAGTAGGTTATAGTATCGAGCTTTAATCATAATTGCATTTAAAGTAATGAGGTGGGTTGGCTGAGGTGGGACCTAACTGCAGTTTTAACAATCAAAAGAGAAACAGACCAATTCCTGATTGAGCAGAGAGTAAGAAAAAAATGAGATTGGGGACAGGGTGGAAGGTATTGAAACATTGTCAATAAAGATGTGGGATAGATGAGCTGAATTCACTTTCTTGTTCCTACCTCTTTGTTTTTAAATATGCCCTTTTTAGTGTGATCTGAAGCCAAAGCAGTAAGAACAGTGGTAGTGTGCAAGCATCTGGAAATGTTAGCCTAAAAATTACTGTTGGTGATGTTAGCTGACAAAAGTGTAATGTACTCGTATGATTGTCCCCTGTCCTCTATTTCAGAAGAAACATCAACTTATTTAAAATGCATGCCTTAAAGTAACAGACAGATGACTATCCTATGATTATGTTAAGCGTTCGCCTGCTAATGTAACAAATAATAAATTCTTAGCTGTTGTGCATGGAAAGTGATAGTAGGTGAGAATTGATAAAGGAACCCAATCATATCAAATAGGGATCATTTGCAGCATAAACATTCTGGCAGTGTAGCAGTCTCGAAACAGTATTCAGCACTGGCTGTTCCAGGACATGAATGTGCAGTGCTCCTTTAATTAGTCCTTCACAATAAAATTCTGGTGCTTTTGCTCCCAGACATTGCCATTTCTGTAAGAAATGAGACAAGTTTTTAACGTGTAAAAGTGTACAGTATTGCTTCAGCATTGCCATTAAGAAGTGGAACATTGAAAGATTAATCTCATAATATTTGAAATTTTTTTGTTATCACGATTCGGAGCTAGGAAACTTAACCTTCGACGTGCTGTCATATTCTGTACTTGCTTGTGTTCCGGAATCTACTTAGCTGTAGAACCCTAACATTTCACGAACTGCAGTAAATTCTGCTTTTATATTTGCTATACTACCACAGTCCATGCTTGAAAGAAAACTTCTAGGATAACCCAGAACATTGTGAAGCTAATAATGTTAAAAGATGCTGTGGACTAACACAACAAGGAATAAGGCTGAGGAAATAGAAGTTCTTAAGAAGGAAAAAGATGTTCAGTTTCTGCTCTAGTGAGTGAGAGCTGCTTGGACTATATTAGGAGTTGTAGTTCCTCTTACAGTGTTAGTGGCACAATTACTGTAGTAAACAGTGAAGTGGCTATTCAGGAGTGCTTTGAATGAGACGTGGTAGATGTGTGGTCAGTCGCTACAACAACTATTAAACGACTGGGTAAGCAGTGCTTCTGGACTGAGTCATGGCCAGAAGCTTTTATTAAAGAAACTGTGGTCACAGTATTGGGGTATCCTAGAAGCTTTTTTTTTCAATCATGGACTGTGATAGTATAGCAAACATAAAAGCAGAACTTGCTGCAGTTTGTGAAATGTTACAGTTTTACTGCCAAGCATAGGTGCCGGAGCAGTAGCAAGTACAAAATGTAACGGTGCTGAGATTGCTAAGTTTCCTAGCTCTGAATCAGTAATATTAACAAAAAGGTTTTTCAAATATTATGAGAGAAATCTTTGCGCTCTATTAGCCAAAAGAAAAAAAATGCATTTATATAGCACCATATCACATCCTCAGAACGTCCCATAGTGCTTTACAACCAATAGATTACTTTTGAAGTAAATGCTATGTAGGTAAACATAGCAGCTATTTTCTGCACAGTAAGGTTCCAATAAATGAATCACCAGATAATCTTGTTTTGTTTTGGTGGTGTTGCCTGGGAAAGGGATATTGGCCAGGACATCATGTGTATACCCTGCTCTTCAAATGGATCTTTTATAGCCACCTGAGCAGGCAGAGGGGCCTCAGTTTAGTGTTTCAATTCAATTCAATTCAATTTTATTTGCCATATGTAACTAGTACAATGGAATGCTTACTCCCCGTAGGGACACGTCAGCTATTTTTACAGCGCCGTGTTCAGAAAGTCAATTCTTTGGCATCCAGTGGCAGTGGGAGCACAATGTCCCTCAGCCGCTCCGTCCTCCTCGTCACCGTGGCCTCCTCCTCACTGTTGCCGGCTCAGCTCCACGTGTGGTGGCCTGCTTCTCCCGCTCACCCTCTGGCCACCATTCCCGGCTCCTCTACTCCCAGTCGGACTGCGAGTCGCCGTGGCTGCTGCCGCTGCTCGATGCGCTGCGCTGCCTCCGCCCGAGTCGCCGAACACATCCTCTGGTCGCCGCGGCCTCCACCTCACCGTCGCCGGCTCCACGGTCCGACGGCCCGGGTCCTGCTTCCGGTCCGGCCTCTGGCCGCCATGCTCGGCTCCCCTCCTCCCAGTCGGAATGCCTTCCTGCTGAGGAGCTGCCGGCCGACGAGCTCTAGCGGGTCGACGTGGCTGCTGCTGCTGCTCGATGCGCTGCGCTGCCTCCGCCCAACTCGCCGAACACCTCGCTCCGGTTGTGGGAGCGAGCAGCGAGAGCGGGCCGCCCGAAGCAGGGAGAGTGCGCTAGCACCGGACCATCTCGGTCGCCATCTTGACCTTCCTCTCATAGAGTCATAGAGTAATACAGCACGGATAGAGGCCCTTCGGCCCATCGTGTCCGCGCCGGCCATCAAGCCCTGTCTAATCTAATCCCATATTCCAGCATTTGGCCCGTAGCCTTGTATGCTATGGCATTTCAAGTGCACATCCAAATGCTTCTTAAATGTTGTGAGGGTTTCTGCCTCCACAACCCTTTCAGGCAGTGAGTTCCAGACTCCAACCACCCTCTGGGTGAAAAAGTTCTTTCTCAAATCCCCTCTAAACCTCCCGCCCTTTACCTTGAATCTATGCCCCCTAGTTATTGACCCCTCTACTGAGGGAAAAAGCTCCTCAGCATCCATCCTATCTATGCCCCTCATAATTTTGTACACCTCAATCATGTCCCCCCTCAGCCTCCTCAGCTCCAAGGAAAACAAACCCAACCTGCCCAGTCTCTCTTCATAGCTGAAGCGCTCCAGCCCTGGTAACATCCTGGTGAACCTCCTCTGCACCCTCTCTAACGCGATCACATCCTTCCTGTAGTGTGGCGACCAGAACTGCACACAATATTCCAGCTGTGGCCTAACCAGTGTTTTATACAGCGCCATCATAACCTCCTTGCTCTTATATTCAATGCCTCGGCTAATGAAGGCAAGTATCCCATATGCCTTTTTTACCACCTTATCCACCTGTTCCGCCGCCTTCAGGGATCTGTGTACCTGCACACCCAGATCCCTCTGACCCTCCGTCTTGCCTAGGGTCTTTCCATTCATTGTGTATTCCTTTGCCTTGTTAGTCCCCCCAAAGTGCATCACCTCGCACTTTTCCGGGTTAAATTCCATTTGCCACTGTTCCGCCCATCTGACCAACCCATCTATATCGTCCTGCAGACTGAGGCTACCCTCCTCGCTATTTACCACCCTACCAATTTTTGTATCATCCGCGAACTTACTGATCATACCCTTTACATTCATATCCAAGTCATTAATGTAGACCACAAACAGCAAGGGACCCAGCACCGATCCCTGTGGTACCCCACTGGCCACAGGCTTCCAGTCACAAAAACAACCTTCGACCATCACCCTCTGCCTTCTGCCACTAAGCCAGTTTTGTATCCAATGTGCCAAGGCACCCTGGATTCCATGGGCTCTTACCTTCTTGACCAGTCTCCTGTGCGGGACTTTATCGAAGGCCTTACTGAAATCCATGTATACCACATCCACTGCGTTACCCTCATCCACACACCTAGTCACCCCCTCAAAAAATTCAATCAAATTAGTCAGACATGATCTTCCCTTGACAAAGCCATGTTGACTATCCCTGATTAATCCTTGCCTCTCCAAGTGGAGACAAATTTTGTCCCTCAGGATTTTTTCCAATAATTTTCCTACCACTGATGTTAGGCTCACTGGCCTGTAGTTCCCCGGTTTTTCCCTACTACCCTTCTTGAATAATGGTACTACATTAGCGGTTCTCCAGTCCTCTGGCACATCCCCTGTGGCCAGAGAGGTCCTGAATATATGTGTTAGAGCCCCCGCAATCTCCTCCTTTGCCTCACACAGCAGCCTGGGATACATTTCATCCGGGCCTGGGGATTTATCCATTTTTAGGCCAGCTAAAACCGCCAATACCTCCTCCCTCTCGATGTTAATATGTTCGAGCATATCACAGTCCCCCCGCCCTATTTCTATGTCTACATCGTCCTTCTCCATAGTGAAAACAGATGCAAAAAATTCATTTAGAACCCCTCCTACATCTTCCGGCTCCACACACACATTGCCACTTTTGTCCCTAATGGGCCCTATTTTTTCCCTAGTTATCCTCTTACCCTTAATATACTTATAAAACATCTTCGGATTTTCCTTTATTTTGCTTGCCAGTGTTATTTCATGGCCCCTCCTTGATCTCCTAATTTCTTTTTTAAGTATCCCCCTGCACTTTTTGTACTCCTC
Organism: Somniosus microcephalus; assembly: GCF_052327205.1. Taxonomy (NCBI): domain Eukaryota; kingdom Metazoa; phylum Chordata; class Chondrichthyes; order Squaliformes; family Somniosidae; genus Somniosus; species Somniosus microcephalus. Next base: position 164,472,286 of record NC_140999.1, on the reverse strand, counting down.
TAGGGCTTCCTCCGTCTTTAGCCTTTTGTATCTACCAAAAGCCCTCCTTTTTTTCCTAATCCATTCTCGTATATCCCCTGACATCCAAGGTTCCCTGTGGTTTTTGGAACCACCCTTGACCTTTACGGGAACATGTTGCCATTGTATGATCTCAATCTCCCTTCTGAAAGCCTCCCATTGCTCCGATGCGGATTTTCCTACAAGTAGCTGATCCCAGTCCATTTTGGCCAGATCCTGCCTTATCCTATTAAAATCGGCCTTCCCCCAATTTAGAACCTTTATTTCCGGCCCATCCCTGTCCTTTTCCATGGCCACCTTAAATCTTACCATATTATGGTCACTATCACCAAAGTGCTCACCTACTAGCACTTTTTCCACTTGGCCGGCCACATTCCCTAGAATTAGGTCCAGTACCGCCCCCTCTCTTGTAGGACTTTCTACATGCTGGCTCAAAAAGCTCTCCTGGATGCACTTTAAGAATTCTACACCCTCTGAGCCTTTCACACTCTGACTATCCCAGTTAATATTGGGGAAGTTGAAATCCCCCATTATTATTACCCTATTATTTGCACAATTTTCTGAGATTTGCCTACATATCTGTTCCTCTATCTCCCCCTGACTGTTTGGAGGCCTATAGTACACTCCCAGCAAAGTGCTTGCCCCCTTTTTGTTTTTAAGCTCCACCCATATGGCCTCATTAGAGGACCCTGCTAATATATCATCCCTCCTTACTGCAGTAATTGACTCCTTAATTAATATTGCGACACCCCCTCCTCTTATACCTCCCCCTCTGTCTCGCCTGAAGATTCTGTACCCCGGAATATTGAGCTACCAGTCTTGCCCTTCCCTCAACCATTGAATAACTGCGCCTCTAACAGGACTGCAGTCCCTCAGTATGGCACTGGAGTTTCAGCCTATATTGTGTGTTGAAATCCATAGGGAGGCATGAACCCACAACTTTATGACTGAGACAAGTGTATGAGCAATTGAGCCAAACTGACACTGTTACCAAAGTGCAACATTTATCTTGTTGTTTTAGGGTCTATCAAGTTTTGTATCTTGTTAGACCTTCCCTTACTGTTATGTGTCTAACAGATTTTCTAACCACTGAAGCTGAGTTTTTACAATGTACAAGTCCATATCCCGTGGTGTTGCATCGAGGTGGTCCAGACCAATTAGAATTTTTCAGATCAGGCAGGGCTAGAGGGTGGGGGGTAATGGAACCAATGTGGGGGAGGGGAAAAAGTGATGATGTAGGAGAGGAAGGGATTGAGGAGGTGCCTAGTGAGGGGAGAGAAGAGGAAGAGAGAGGAGGGAGCGGAGACAGAGGATGGGGGTGCAAGGCGAGGGGGATGGAGATTTGGGAGGGGAGAGGGGTCAGGTAAAGGAGGAAGGGGATTTGCGGGGGGGGTAGGGGTAGCCACGGATCATAAAACCATCTGAAGGGGTTGCTGCAGGAAAATCAGCTCTGCTGGTGAGGGGGGTGGGATGAATCACGGGTCGGTTTGTGTGCATGTTGCTGTTCCTGATGCCAGCTTCCAATGAAATTAAATGACTGTCAGCCAGAGTGGGGAGCTCAGCAGTAACTCTTAGCAGGGGAGTCAGACTACAGTGCTGGAACAGGTTCCTGGAACTCCATCCGCAGGAATTGAGGAGCATTTGTGGGCATAAAGGGGTGGGACAGATCTTCAAAATCAGACAGGGATTGAGGGAAGAGAACTGGTCAATTTCAGCGTGCCACATGCTTTCAGTTGACCCTTCGGAGTGCTGCTGGTTCTGATTTCTGTCTCGGAAGTGATTTGTTGAGGCTCCCATCCCTTCAATTACACTCTTTCAGACAACCTAGTCATTGGGTAATCCTCCATGATCTAATTGAATAGTGGCACAGGCTCGAGGGGTTGAATGCCCTACTCATTTTCCTATGGGTGCTGCTACTGGACTGATTTCCAAATATGATCTTCAACATCTGTCTCATAACAGAGGAGTGAAAGTTTCCCGTGAAATATTTCTTTATTCCATGTGGAAACTTCAATTTCATTGTCAAAATTTCAATGTAGCAACGGAGAAGATGATTTCAATTGAAATTTAAAAATGGGTTGCTGAAATTGATGTTGGGGGATTTCAGTGTCAGTATTGTGGGACTATTACGTACGTTAGTTTAGCCTCATTGTACTTCCTGTGTCATATAACTTAACCCTTACAGCGCTACTTACAGGCACTATACCATTAAAATTTTTGGAAGCTCACCATTTTCAATATATATTGTCGATCCCTCGTGGTGTCGCATACGGAGAGTCATAACCAAGGGCAGTATTCATTTCAAGCAGGGTTGGAAGTTAATTGGACCCAGATGGGGAAGGGGGAAGAGAAGACTCTGGAGAAATGGGAATGGAAGTGAAGGGTTGGGGGAGAGGAAAGAAAGAAATTGAGGAAGAGGGTGATGAAGCTGGGAAAGAGGGAATGGATGGGCGGAAGAGGGAGGACAGTTCAACATGGATTGCAGCCAATGTTCCCTTTAATTTTTTGGGTGTGCGCGGCCCATTCAAAATACCGTGCATGCGTGGTTTTTCCTATTTAAAAGCCAGTGAGCTGGCTGCGCGGGAGCTCCAGAGTGCCGTGTGACTGCGCAGCTTAAAGGGCACATTGATGATTACAGCATAAGTTGTCAAACTAGTCCATGGACCCTAGGGGAGTCACAGTCATCTGTACACCTGGGCCAGGTAGACCAAACACTGTGAGCACAGGGTCACAATCTTTTATTTATTTGTTAACTTACTAGCACAGTACTTCTAATGTACTAATAAAAACATTTTCTACAATTATAACACTGTTTTCCTTTAGGTGCCATTTCAGGTCGATGATCTTTCATCAGAACTGGTAAAAGTTAGAGATTGAACAGTTTCTAAGCAAGTACAGAGCCAGGGAAAAAAGGGAACCGGGGAAGGAAAGAATAAAAGGGAAGGTCTGTGCAAGGGTGAAGGGCAGGATTGATTAACTGACAAAAGGGATGATGGTGCAAGAGAAAGGGGGTGGTAATGGCACAATAAAGAAACAAAAGATGGGTCCAGAGGAGATGTAAATGATTCCAGCAGAACCATTACCAGCACCTGCTGTCCAAGAAAATGTTTTCAATTGTGTCCTGATTTGTAGGGATGTATTCTAACCAGCATTTAAGTTTCTAACATTTATGAAATTAATAAAGATGAAGACAAAATGTAAAACATTCATAATGAAAGTTACAAGCTATCAATGTAATATAAGAAAAGCAGCAACAGCTTGTATTTATATAGTGGATTTAATGTAAAAAATAGTCCCGCAGTGTTTTGCACATGGAAATAGACAGGGCCATGCACACTGAGCCATGGAGGGAGAGATTAGGACAGTTAAAGGGATGACTGGAAAGGTTTTGAGAAGACTTTTAAAGGAGGAGAGAGAAGTGGAGAGGCAGAATGCTTTAGGAAGGAGTTTGAGAAAGTGGAGCCATGGTGGCTGTAGGCTTTGCCAGCAATGGTGGGTTGAAGGAAAGAAATATAAGTGGTGTGTTTCTTAAAAATGGGAGCATATACATTTCGGACTGTACAATAACCATTGTGACCCATCTGGGCAGATTACAAAGAAAGCAACATAAATTAAAATAGACATGACCACTTTCAATTTAAGGTTGCACATCTCAGTTGGTGTAGTGTGACATTGGGTTATATTTTTACCTCAAGCTTCTTGGGTTGTTTAAGTTTTCTTCCCAAGTCAAGTGTCAGCGCAGCTCAGTTGATAACACTCTTGCCTCTGAGTCAGAAGGTTATAGGATTAAGCCTCTAGCATTTGAGCATAGAATCAGAGAATGTTACAGCACAGATAGAGGCCATTCAGCCCATCGTACCTGTGTGGCAGATAATGCAGTGCAGCACTGGTGGAGAGTTGCATTGCTGGAATTACTGTCTTCTGGATGAGATGTTAAACTAAGGCACTGTTGAGGTGTCTGTAAAAGATCCAGTGGCAGTATTCAAAGGGAAGGAAGTTGTTCCAGTGTCCACACTTAGCTACATAACAACAGTAACTACCCTTTAAAAAATAATTAATTGGTTGCGAAACACTTAGTGACACCCTGAGGAAGTAATAAGGTGCTAAATAAATTTGTAATTTGTTTCTTACTTCCCCAATAAGGTTTAGTTTTACCAGTCCATACCACCAAGTGTCTCTTGGTGAGTCTTTGATAATTCAGCAGAGCAATTGGTGTAATAATGGGACCGAATTTATGGTGGGTAATAATGGCGAATTAACAGCATTCGCCGTTTGAAACTGGCCGCAATTTCAGGATGTAGTGCATGCGCTACTAAACGCAGAAATCCCGAAGTTCCGGTCAGTCATTCACTGCTCCGACACTGGTAATCAGTGAAATCAATGAAACTGATGATAAACTTGGGCTTTTTCGTGGTAATATCGCTGTTAACTACCCTATTAAATGTTAGGCCTTGTTGGATTAGATGTAACCGGGATTTTAATAGCGTATTTACTGCTAAACAAACCCTGACCATGAAAAACTAATTTAAATTTTGTGGAGTGTCAAATTTCTCCACTGTGATAATTACAAGTTAACTTTTTTTTGAAGTTTGTTCATATTTATTTCAGGTTCTACCTCATCCCATGTGAGAGCCCCAATCTTTGTTTTGCTCTCTAACATTTTTTTAAAAAGTCAGGATAAAAGCAGCTTTTCATTTACTGTTTCTGCAATATGATTGGCTGCTTAGACAGCTTGTTGCCGTCACAGCAGATCGCATTATGGATTCCCCATTATATTGCACTGAAATCACTTACGCCCTTACTTCGCCACTGACTGCAAATTCCAGGCCAATATATTGCATTCAACTCTAACCTGATATCATCTTTATGCTTTTAGAAAAACCAATGATGCACACATTTTTCTGATGGCTTTGTTCTTTTGTAGTTGTCAATCTGCCCTGCTATACTTTAATCTGACCTTTTTAAGCACCACTATTTAACTGTGCATAGAACCAATCCCCATTTCTAGACTCATTGCTCTGGGCTGCTGATTTTTGAGGAGTCACGATTTAATTTCCAGTCTCTTTAATTTTGTGCATTGCACATCTAATTCTCATTGTTTTTCCCCAACATTTCACTCTGAACTTTTCCTCTGCTTTGACACCAATAAGGGATCTGGGCTTCATGTAAGAGGCTCCTGGGCCCACAACACTTGGATGTCAAGGCACCACCTCTCTGTCTTTTATAGATTTTATGATCAGGTTTCATATGGGAGAAGTAGGAAGGACTTTGAATGATTTAAGTTTAGGTGAACACTTGTATTTGACGGAGACAAAATCTAAAATACACGAGCACAGTTTGCAGTAGTGGTGGATTTAGAGATGACTGCAGGGACTGTGCGTGCTGAAGGCAGGAGATTTATTTTCTAGCAAGGTTTGGGAGAATGATCCAGTCCTCCAATTTATTTTTGAATTTTACACTTTATTTGGTGCATTTTCTAGATTTAGATGGTTACTGTAATTCTGTCTTTCCACGTAAAAAAAAAATCAATGCGCCTGGGAGAATTATAGATATTTTAAATATGAAAATAAATGTATGTTTCATTGTGAATCTAATGCCAGATACAGGAAACTTTCTGGTATCCGGCACGGACGGGACCGACGTGGTGCCGGTTCATCAACAATTCCGGATAACCAAACGCTTTAGTAAAAGATATGGAGCTGAGAGCTCCGTGTAAAGCAACAAACCCTGTTGAGCTTCACAACAATCGGCACAACTTGCAAGCATCTCTGTAGCTTAGCAACAGCCGAAGCTACACCCTTGCACAGCAACAAATGGAGTAAAAAAAAAAGTAATAAAAGTTACTTGAACCTACTCCTGAATTTTGCCGGTTAACCGACATTTCCAGTTATTTAGGGGCCGGTTAATCGAAAGTTTCCTGTAGATTGTTAATGAAGCCTATCACACGCACAAAACTGTTTCATTGTTGCATGTGCCCTTGTTGCGGACCCTATGGCAGTCCAGAAGCAGGTGGGTGTACGCTGATCTAACAGGTTTTATTTTTAAGAAGCTTGAGGGTGGGATAAGGGTTTATCAATATCATTGAAACGAAACCTTAGAAACGAGTTCTGGGTCATATCCAATCACGAACCTGTCCTTTTTCACTCTCTGATCCTGATCTGCTGTGCATTTCAAACAACTGATTCTAAAACCATATAACAGGAGGGTATAAATTACTGTTGGTGATATTAAATGATGAACACTTGCATGACATTCCTCTGTCTGTTATTTTAATGGCAGTATTGGCCCATTTAAAATAAACCAGTTTAAACAATAGACAAAGAAATGCATTAAAAGCTCAACCAGTATTTTCGGCAGCAGTAATTTCTAGTTTATTTAGCTCTTTTGGCCCTTTACTTGTACTGGAAATAAGAATCATTACACACTGCAATAACATCCCAAGGCGCTTCGTAAAAATGTAATCAAATAAATATTGACACGAAGCCCAAGAAGGAGATATTCAGAGGGTGACTAAAAACTTGGTCAGAGGTAAGTTTTAAGGAGGATCTTGCAAGGGGTGGAGAGGTTTAGGGAGGGATTTCTTAATCTTACCTATATCATTTTATTTTTTTTAGACTTTGGACATGGCCAACACTGGCAAGGCAAATTTATTGCCAATTGGACCATTGCTGCCTCTTTAGCTAGGCCACTTCAGTAGGTAATAAAAGTCAACCAACTGGAGATTTCCTTCCATAAAGGACATCAATGAACCATTTGGTTTTGTGCAAAAATCTGGCAATTTTACTTCTGGTGCCAACCAAATTTATGGTGGGATTTGAGCTCGCATCCTCTGGGTTGCAAGACTAATAACATAACCACAACACTACCATAGCTGTGAATATTTAATATCATATACTTCTAGAAGGCCCTCGCTCTGTCACTTCCTTTGAAGGTTAAAGAGCACCATTTTCTCCAGTCTTCCCTCGTAACTTAATCCTTTGGCATAAATGCGAACTGTAATTCTCAAAGTCATCTACTTATCTTGATTAAATATTGGGAAGACCGAAGCCATTTTCTTCGGTCTCCGCAACAAGCTCCGTTCCCTTGCCCTAGCATCTGTCTGCGGCTGAACCAGACCGATCGCAACCTTGGTGTCATATTTGACCCTGAAATGAGCTGCCGACCACATATCCTCGCCATAACTAAGACCGCTTATTTCCACCTCCGTAACATTGCCCGAATCCGTCCCTACCTCAGCTCATCTGCTGCTGAAACCCTCATCCATTGCCTTTGTTACCTATAGACTTGACTATTCCAACGCACTCCTGGCTGGCTTCACGCAGCCTACCCTACGTAAACTTGAGGCCATCCAAACCTCTGCTGCCCATGCCCTAACTCGCACCAAGTCCCGTTTACCATCACCCCTATGCGCGCTGGCCTACATTGGTTCCTGGTTAAGCAAAGCCTTGATTTTTAAAAATTCTCATCCTTGTTTTCAAAACTCTACATGACCTCGCCCCTCCCTATCTCTGTAATCTCCTCCAGCCCCACAACCACCCCCCCCCCCGCCTCCCCCCGAGATATCTGCGCTCCTCTAATTCTGGCCTCTTGAGCATCCCTGATTTTAATTGCTCAACCATTGATGGCCGTGCCTTCAGCTGCCTAGGCCCTAAGCTTTGAAATTCCCTCCCTAAACCTCTCCATCTCTCTACCTCTCTTTCCTCCTTTTAAAACAGTCCTTAAAACCTACCTCTTTGATCAATCTTTTGGTCATCTGCCCTAATTTCTCCTTACGTGGCTCGGTGTCAAATTTTGTTTTCTAACACTCCTGTGAAGCGCCTTGGGACGTTTTACTACATTAAAGGCGCTATATAGATACAAGTTGTTGTAACGCTTTTCTGACTGACGTTCTTGTGCCACCAACAGTACCAGAAAATGTCTTGTTCTGTAGCTTCCACTCCCACCCTCAAACCAATCTAATTTGTTCTACCAACCATTTAGTCCTGCCTCTGATCAATCTCATTGGCCCCGATAGGCTCCATTGCTGCCCTCCAACTATATATGATTGTTTCTGACAGCTTTGAATCCCACCTTCCAACTGATCTGATTGGTTGTTACAACCTTCGTTGAAAAATTATATTGACACATTTCCTAGAAGTCCCTGTCCTAATTCCTGAAAGACTATATTGGGTATCCAAAAGAAAGCTGCTTTCATTGAAGAAAGTGTTACTAATATATAGCGAAGCTAGGAAACATTTCTACATGCAAAGGGTGGTAGAAGTTTGGAACTCTCTTCTGCAATCGGCAGTTGATGCTAGATCAGTTGTTAATTTTAAATCTGAGATTGATAGATTTTTGTTAACCAAAGGTATTAAGGGACATAGGGCAAAGGCAGGTATATGGAGTTTGGTCACAGATCAGCCATGATCCCATTGAATGGCGGATCTGGCTCGAGGGGATAAATGGCCTACTCCTTCCAAACCCACGATCTCTACCACCTAGAAGGACATGGGCAGCAGGCGCATGGGAATACCACCACCTCCAAGTTCCCTCCAAGTCTCACACCATCCTGACTTGGAAGTATATCACCGATCCTTCATCATCGCTGGGTCAAAATCCTGGAACTCCCGACCTTACAGCACTGTGGGAGTACCTTCACCACAGTGACTGCAGCGGTTCAAGCAGGCGGCTCACCACCACCTTCTCGAGGGCAATTAGGGATGGGCAATAAATGCTGGCCTTGCCAGCGACGCCCACATCCCATGAACGAATTTTTAAAAAACTCCTATTCCTATGTTCCTAGATAATATGCTAGTGAGCCATCAAATATAGAAAAATACAGAAACCTGGTGACAGACAGAAATTGGAAGATCTTGGGAACCCATTGGAATCCCCTTATGGATTTCTAGGGTTCAGGGACCCTAGTTTGAAAACCTGTACTGTTGGCTTAAGAATTCAGAATGAATAAACTTTTTCGTGTTGGGTGTTGTCTATCCCTTACTAATGAAATAAAGTAATACCAATAGTCAAAGTACAAAGTCTACATTTTGATGAAAGGATATACTGAAAGAGTAAATATTAAGCACAGCTTCCATCCGAAGAAGCTACATGTAATCCTTCCTGTCACCTTTTAAAGCAGTGTTGCCAAATACTGTACATTAGCCACTAGCCACATGTGACGAATTGGGAATCCCGATGTCACGAATTGCATTTCTGATTAGTAAATAAAAAATAAGTAATCGACACCGTGGTTGGGCATGTGATCTCAATACTCGTATTTGCATGGCGTATGCTTAACTTTTTTTGTGTTTGTTGGTAAAATAGTAATACAAAATTGTGTGAGTATTTGTTGATCATTGTGAGTGCTTTACTTCCTTAGTTACTGGCAAGTAGTAGATGTTTAATAAATGTGCACGTGAAGTACATTTATCTGTGTTATGTGAGTGTATGTAAGGTGTTTGTATGTAAGGTGAGTGTATGTAAGGTGTTTTCTACTAACAATGTGCAGGTTAGGTTGATTGGCTATGATAAATTGACCCTTAGTGTTAGGGGGATTAAAATATGTGGGGTTACGGGGATAGGGTGGGATATGTGTTGGTGTAGGGGTTACGGGGATCGGGTGGGATATGTGTCAGTGCAGGCTCGATGGGCCGAAATGGCCTCTATCTGCACTGTGGGGTTTCTGTGATTCTGTGAACATGATTATATGTGGTGGTTGCCATGGCCACGCGCATGGCTAGTCACCAACTTCTATTGGTCAGCATGCTTTAAGGCATAACTTGCCATCTTGTACTGTCCTTACTACAGTGTCATTCAAGACTGTCATTTATATCCTTTTGCCTGGTAGATCACGAGTTCACAAGGCTGTCATCACTTCCTGTCTTGCTGTCCTCCTTCTCCAACTAACTACAAGTGTCTTGTTTAAGGGTCATTAAATTTCTTGTCAGCTAGTTTACAGTGAAATAAGAGACTTGAGTTCTGCACCAAGCACCATATTCTCATAGTCCAAGTACTTGGTGATGGATATGATCTTTATATTTCTGTTGCATTTTCCCACTTGTTCTTGGCACTTGGGTGATGCTGACGACGTTCCATTTATTACCCATCTCTTGTTGCCCTGGGAAGGTGCTGGTGGGATTTCTCTTTCAATCCTTATGCTACTATTGCAGTTATATCTGAAAGATGCCTGTTTTATACTTGGAGTTAAGTTGGAGACATAAAATATATATTTTAAGAATTTCATGTATACCTGCAGAAGTTGTTGAGAACATAAGAAATAGGAGCAGGAGTAGGCCATACAGCCCCTTGAGCTTGCTCCGCCATTCAATAAGATCATGGCTGATCTTCTACATCAAATCCACTTTACCACCCTTTCCCTTGATTTCCTTAGTGTCCAAAAATCTGTCGATCTCTGTCTTGAATATATTCAAAGACTGAGCCTCCACAGCCCTCTGGGGGTAGAGAGTTCCAAAGATTCACAACTCTGAGTGAAGAAATGTCTCCTCATCTCAGTCCTAAATGGCCGATCCCTTATCCTGAGACTGACCCCTAGTTCTAGACTCTCCAACCAGGGGAAGCAGCCTCTCGGCATCTACCCTGTCAAGCCCGCTAAGAATTTTCTAACTGTGGAGATTATTCTGTTTTCTTGGAGACACTTTACAGAGTTGTATTTTTATTTTAAAAAGCCACATTAGTGCAATACCTCCTAGTTGCTGTCAGAACAACTATAACATGACTTGTTTTTTAAAAAAATATTATTATTCCTAAAACGTGTGCTACTACACAACATGGACTACAATGCAATATGTATGACACAGCTGCATGCTCTACTACTCAATATGTACCACTAACTGCGGCAACTACTCCATAACTACTACAAGTGTACTACTGCGTACCTATTGATACACAGTATGTACTACACAGTTACACATTCTACGATGCAACCTTTGCTACTCGACATGTACTCTACGTACAGCTGCGCAACGTGCAAGTACAATGCAACATATACAGGAAACTTTCGTTTAGGTTAAATGTCCGGAAAGCTCTAGCCACCGGTAAAATTCAGGAGTCGGTTCAGATAAGTTTTTTTACTTCTCGTTGCTTTTTTTCTCCAGTCGTGGCTCTGCAAGGTCTAGCTGAAGCTGTTGCTTAGCTACAGAGATGCTTGCAAGCTACGCCGACTATTTTGAAGCTGTTGCTAAGCAACAGGGTTTGTTGCTTCACACGGAGCTCAGAAGCTCCGTATGTTTTAACATTAGCGCTGGTTTCTCCGGCAGTTTTGATGGGACGGCAACAGCTCGGTCCCGTCGGTGCCGGATACCAGAAAGTTTCCTGTACTAATTTTCAACTAGCACTACTACAAATTCTAATGCAAAATGTGTACCTACACAACATCTACACAGATATTACAAAACATACTGTGACACAATATCTATATGTACCACACAGCTACTACAATGCACCATTAACTACACCTACTACTGTCTAACTGCATCGCAACATGTGCTATATGAAATACAATTTTAGATATGTACGTACAATTGTATACAACAACAACTTGCATTTATATAGCGCCTTTTACATAGTAAAACATCGGCAGGCGCTTCACAGGAGTGATATCAAACAAAATTTTGACATCGAGCCACATAAGGCGATATTAGGACAGATGACCTAAAGCTTGGTCAGAGAGGTAGGTTTTAAGGAGCATCTTAAGAGGGGAGAGAGATTGTGGAGGGGTTTAGGGAGGGTATTGCAAAGCTTAGGTTCTAGGCAGCTGAAGGCACGGTCGCCAGTGGTGGAGCGATGAAATAGGGGATGCACAAGAGGCCAGATACATAGATATAATTAGATATAGATAGATATATAATTAGATAGATAGGTAGATTTAGATAGATAGATATATATTCTCTTGCTAACAGATTTATTTAATTTGACTTCATCTTGCATATGATTAAAGATTAAAGACTATCTTGTACACAGTGGTTCCCACTACAGGTGAGCCGAGATCTGTAGTGAAATAAATTTCCTTCTAGTTGCATCTGTTCAGTTCTTCTCCTGCCACCTAGTGGAGACAATGTGCTATTAACAGAAACAGGAAATATATTCAAAGTACTTGGCACAACTTTAGGAAATGTCTTGTTAAGTTTTTTTTTAAGTCTTCATGCCAAATGTGCCAGTGAAATGCTTTTAAAATTTGGCTAGAAGATAGAAAACATAGTGGTTTGCATATGAATTGATGAAAAATGTATAGTATTTGTAACCATCCTTTAAAACAAGTTGAATTCCTTGAAGAATCTTTTTTTTTGTATCCCAAAATAATTTTGAAGGCCATTAGTGGAGATACTGAATGATTGATTAATTATTTTCATGCATTGATTCATTTCATTAAAAGCAGTGGTATCCTCCTGAGAATTATAGCTCGTATGTCCACTTTAAAAAGAAGCAGTTTAGTGGAATCTTGTTAATACAAAACTCCCCACACTAGCAAACGCCTGTCCTGGTTTGAGTTCCATAATAATCCGTAAAGATTCTCAAGTCATAAGATAAAGTCACTGATAATTAGCAGTTCATTACGATGTTTATAAAGAAGTTTGAGGGTAGTTTCATTTTTGATTAGCATGTAACCTGAGAGTTTCTAGAATATCACAGAAATTGTCCTGTAGTGATGAAGTGTCCACCAGGTTTCTCGCAGGGATTTGGAATAAATTCTGTAAGACCCTCCTATGAAATGCTTACAGGATGTTTACAATACTACACAATGTACTTCTGCTTAGTTTTACAGCTTGACTTGAGCTGCTGACAGTGATCCAATTTTATTTTGTTTTGGATATACTATAATGGTCAATCAGAGTACATAATCTCATGACAAATTATCTGCACTAGTTACAAAGAAAGTCTGGATATGGGTCATTGGCAATTATTCTTGTGTTTAAAGAAAGCTGAGTGAATGATGATAGAGGTCACAATTCCTGATGGCTATTAAGGACTATATTTGAAACCAGTTCCTTTCGGTCTTGGAGATATGAGGACATTTTTCCTTGTTAAAACAGAGACCATTTGAAAGGTTCTGTGAAAACATTTCCAGACCAGAAATATTACTTAAACTTGGAATTGAGGCTGTGTTGTCAGGTTCGTGTAATCAGTACTGTAACTGATAGATGCACTAAAAATTATCATTGACATGCAAAAGACAATGCTACATTATAAACCAGACCTTGGTTCACCAAACCGTGCTGCTTAGTAAGAAAATCATTTAACATTTGTAATTGATGGGATTTTTCTGTGCAGGTCAGTAAAGATGTGCAGCAACACTTCCTGGTCTCCTACAACGAGAATTGTTGGAACTGGCTGAAAAGGAATTGTCTTGGCAGAACTGGAGGAGATTATTGCATGTGTGGAGCAAGTCATGCCAAAGGTAAATTTCTCAGTTACTATTATAGACATTTTTGTATTTTACAAAAATACATATAATGTTCTTGAAAGAACTTGTTTAATATTCAATTAAAGTAGTTTTGTTTTGAGTTGTAAATAACTGGAAAGACCTGCTCCAAGAATTCAGGCATCCCACTAGTTCTTCTATAAGCTTTTTGACAGCATAGGTTTGTCAGTAAAGACGTCAACAGTCTGCTAGATGTACGAGTGTGAATGTCTGCCTCTTCAAGCTGCCACCCCTAGTGCCGGTATTACCTGTGGATGGCACCCCTGCCGACATCACCAACCAGCTATCCAACAGAAACAAATTATAAATCCTTTTGTGACTCCTTGTCAGTCAGGCATTACTTCTAGTGCTGGGTGATTCTGTTCCATTTTATTCAATTTATTGAGGGTCTTCACTGCATTTTGAGAATGTGGTGTATCTCTTTCACACACCACAAAGGAGAATTGAAAGTGAAAACCCAGAGAAGTTGGTTATTAAACGTTCGATATTTAATTTCTTTACGTGGGGCAGATTGAAATCTCTGTGTTTTTCCCTGTGCAGGTCTCGTTGGGCCATGCATCTCCTGTGACTGAGAGAGAAGGCGTGCAATTGGCTCCCTGGCCTCCGCTGATTCCATTTATAAGTGGTTGTTCAGAAGTGTAGCGCAGTGGCCTGGCAACATTCTCTGCCTCTTTTGGTAGATGCCAAGTGCAGGTCAAATACTTGACCACAGAGTTATGACAGAGATCGGGATAATTGTGCAGGGGTGAATTTGAACCTGTGTCCCTCCACTTCATGACGCCTCCACTACGCTGTAAGTTTTACCATCATCCTCTCACTACATTGTAATTAATACTAAAAATATTTTGTTAACTTAAGCACACATTCACTTACACTGAGGCTTTGCATTTTCCTTGATAAAGGCACAGATTCAGTTACAGCGATTCACGCCAGCGACCATGGAATGGTAGGCAGTATAGAACCACTAAGAATTACCTGGAATCTCCACTCTCCACAGCAATCATGTGCAGCACATTCTTAGAAGAATACTCCAGGATAAGGTCCCATAATGGCCTTAGATATAGAGTTGTACTTTGTAGCCAAGTACCAAAAGGTAAGGCCACTGTAGACTTATCATGGAATATTCCTTTAAAATTGCAGCAGCCATCAGTAACAAGGTGACCATACATGTTGTACCCATTGTTAAAGGTTCCGAAAAGAGAGTATGGGCCAAGCTCCAAAAGAAAAAAGACTTGCATTTACATAGCGCTTTTCAAGTCCTCAGGACGTCTCGAAGCGCTTTACAACCAATGGGGCAGCCAAATTGCGCGCAGCAAGCTCCCACAAGCAGCAATGTGATAATGACCAGATAATCTATTTTTTTATGTTGGTTGAGGGATAAATATTGGCCAGGACACTGGGGAGAACTCCTCCTGCTCTTCTTTGAATGGTGCCGTGGAATCTTTTACGTCCACCTGAGAGGGCAGGCAGGGCCTAGGTTTAACGTCTCATCCTAAAGACAGCACCTCCGACAGTGCAGCACTCCTTCAATACTGCACTGGACTGTCAGCCTAGATTTTTGTGTTCCAGTCTCAAGTGGGGATTGAACCCACAACCTTCTGACACGGCTGGTGCATAAAATGATGTAACAAAACTTAATGGAATCCAAGAAAATGATGGCATTATTGTATAAGTCAGCTGGCTGGGTCATGAAATATTGTTGTGCCCAATAAAAGGATGTGTTGATCTGTGAACTTTATTTGGGATCAGTTATTAATAAACCTTATGACCTGCAGAGCAGATGATCAGAGATATAGTTAAATTAGTTCAGGAAAAGGAAATTGTACAACATTACATATGCAATCTGGTGCTTTGTGAGGAGATGTAATGAGTTCATTTGCATGCACTCTAGTCTCATTAAACATGATTCATTGTTTATTAGCTGTTTGCAGCATGCCAAAATCTTTCTTCCTCCCATGTGTCTTTTTACTTCATTAATGTATTTCTCCCTCGCCCCTTTTTGTTTAGGTTCCACAATGCCACGTCCCTTCCCCTGACTGAGAAGGGGAGGTAGGTGACCTGATTGTAGAAACCTGCCATTGTTACTCTGTTACCGTCAAAGGATGTATTGGATTACTGTGGGTTGACTCTCTAGGTTCCCTCCAGAATCTACCTTTGTGCAAGCTCACGTCTGCTCAGTGTCTCCTGTGTTTCTCAGCTACAATTGCAAACACATCATTGGGATGACCCTACATGCTCTCGATACTTAGATCGATATATACAGCATGTTCAGCTATTGATCACCTCTCTCCTTTAAGTTGCATTGAATAATTATGAATAATTCTATCTATCAATTAATGTTAAAATTTTTGCATATAGTGTGCGTCATCACCAACTTCTTGTAACACTTTTCTGTAACGCTTCATTGTACTTCCTGTAATGGTTCTTTGTAGCATCCCACAATCACACGTGATCCCAGTCCGCTTTTGTCTAACCAGGCAGATTTATTCTACCACTCCTAACTGGCTCATTCTTCTCATCTGATTGACTCCCAGCCAAAGTTCCCTGTAACTTTGTATTCGGGCCGCGCGGCATTCAAAATATCGCACATGCGTGCTTTTCTCGATTTAAAAGCTGGCTGCACGGGTGCGCTGCACAGCTTACAGGGAACATTGCTCCCAGCCCTGACTTTCACTTCCTTAACAATGGCAGCAGACCACAGATGAGTAAGTTAAAACAACAACAACTTGCATTTATATAGCGCCTTTAATGTAGTAAAACGTCCCAAAGTGCTTCATTTAAGAGCATTACCAAACAAAATTTGACACTGAGCAACATAATTAGGATAGATATTAGGACAGGTGACCAAACGCTTGGTCAAAGCTGTAGGTTTTAAGGAGTGTCTTAAAGGAGGACATAAAGGTAGAGAGGTGAAGAGGCTTAGGGCCCAGGCAGCTGAAGGCACGGCCGCCAATGGTGGAGCAATTCAAATCGGGGCTGCGCAAGAAGCCAGAATTGGAGGAGCGCAGAGATCTCAGAGGGTTGTAGGGCTGGAGGAGGTTACAGAGATCGGGAGGGGCGAGGCCATGGAGGGATTTGAAAACAAGGAGGAGAATTTTTAAATGGAGAGGTGACCGGACAGGGAAGCAATGTAGGTCAGCGAGCACAGGGCTGATGAGTGAACTGCCAGAAGATTATTGGAACAGTCAAGTCTAGAGGTAACCAAGGCACAGATGAGGATTTCAGCAGCAGATGAGCTGAGGCAGGGACGGAGATGGACGAAGTTACAGAGGTGGAAGTAAGCGGTCTTGGTGATGGAGTAGATATGTGGTCAGAAGCTCAGCTTGGGGTCAGATAAAACGCTAACATTGCGAACGACCTGGTTCCGCCTCAGACAGTGGCCAGGGAGAGGGATGGAGTCGGTGGCTAGGGAACGGAGTTTGTAGCGGGGACCGAAGACAATGGCTTCGGTCTTCCCAATATTTAGTTGGAGGAAGTTTTTGCTCATCCAGGACTAGGTGTCGGACAAGCAATGTAACAAATCACAGATGATGGGGGCGGGGGGTGGGTGGGTGCAGGGAAGATCAAGGGAGCTGGTGGTGAGGTAGGTGCTGAGTGTTGTCAGCTTACATGTGAATCCTGACATGTCAAGAAGTAGAATCAGTTTGGGTGGAGCTAAGAAACAGTAAGGGGCAGAAAACATTGATGGGAGTTGTTTATAGGCCCCCAAACACTAGTTGTAATGTAGGGTAGAGTATAAATCAGGAAATTAGAGGTGCATGTAACAAGGGTAATACAGTAATCATGGGGGACTTTCATCTACATATAGACTGGGCAAACCAAATTTGCAGTAATAGTGTGAAGGACAAATTCATGGAATGTGTACAAGATAGTTTTCTAGATCAGCGTGTTGAGGAACCAACTCAGGAACAGGCTATTTTAGATCTAGTATTGTGCAATGAGAAAGGGTGAATTAATAATCTTGTAGTAAAGGGGCCTTCAGGGAAAAGTGATCATAATATGATAGAATTTTATATTGAGTTTGAAAGTGATTTAGTTAAATCCAAAACAAGCGCCTTGAATCTAAACAAAGCAAACTACGTAGGTATGAGGGGCGAGTTGGCTACGGTAGATTGGGAAACTACATTAAAAGGTATGATGATAGAGAAGCAACAGCTAGCATTTAAAGAATTAATACATAATTTACAACAAATATACATTTCTTTAAGGCACAAAAACCCCACAGGAAAAGTGGTCCAACCGTGGCTAACAAGAGAAGTTAACGATAGTATTAGATCAAAGGAAGAGGGTAAAATGTTGCCAAAAAGTGTAGTAAGCCTGAGGATTTTAGAATTCAGCAAAGGAGGACCAAGAAATTGATAGAGAGAGAAAATAGAATGAGAGTAAACTAGCAAGAGACATAAAAACAGACTGTAAAAGCTTCTATAGGTACGTAAAAAGGAAAAGATTAGCGAAAAGTAAATGTGGGTCCCTAACAGGCTGAGACAGGAGAAATTATAATGGGAATAAGGAAATGGCAGAGAAATTAAACAAATACTCTGGGCTGGATTTTGTCAGTGGGAAGCTTTTGGAGGCGGGACTGCTGCTTGCCAGCTTTCAATCCTGCCTCCATCAGCTTCTGGCCAACCAGCAGGATTTTCCCCTGACTGACTGACCAGCAGGCTCAGCAGGCCAATTAGGGGGAAGTCAGTGACTGACAGAGCACATCAACATCTGATGTGCCATCTGCCAAGATTTCTTGAAAGAAGAAATGTCAGCGTTTGACAGCTCTGTGAAGCTGTCAAACACTAACATTCTGTGTAGTTTGAAGAGTCCTTGTGTTCAGGACTCATCAAACCTTTCAATTTTGCAGAAATCACCTGGCTGTTGGTTCGGAGGATCCAACAGCCAGTCTGTGAAATCTACAATGAAGATGTCGGGACTCCAGATCCACAGCGGCTGAAGGCTGTAGGTAGAAACAAAGGTAAGTGAATATTTTCTAATACTTAACACTCAACTTACATACATACCACTCCACATTTGCACCCATCACTCACCTCTACATCGCACTTTCAGACCCCTCCGACCCCCGCAGACCTCCTTCTCGTCTCCTACACCCTGGCGGGGTTCTCCGAGGTCGGGAAGCCTGCACTTCGGAACTAAAAATAGGGATAATCATATTTTCTGCCTGTTAACTACCTGTTAACAGGCAGTTAATAGGCTTTCATCCCTTTCCAGCCTCGAGGAGACGGGACCCGGGGCAGGACAGCTTCCCGCCTCCTGGCAAGAAGGCATGGAGGCGGGATGGGGGCGGGTTTGCCAGCCGCCCCCAAATCCTGCAACTTTACCGGCAGTCCCGCCTCCATACCAACCTCCTGGGAGCTGACAAAATCCAGCCCTTTGTGTCTGTCTTCACGGAAGAAGATGCAAAAAACTTCCCGGAAATAGTGGAGACCCAAGGGTCTAGCGAGAATGAGGAACTGAAAGAAATTAGTATTAATGAAAAAAAATAATACTGGAGAAATGAATGGGACTGAAAGCCGATAAATCCCATGGATCTGATGGCCTACATCCTAGGGTTTTGAAATAAGTGGCTATAGAGATAGTGGTTGCATTGGTTGTCATTTTCCAAAATTCCATAGATTCTAAAATGGTTCCCACGGATTGGAAGGTAGCAAGTGTATCCCCACTATTAAGAAAGGAGGGAAGAGAGAAAATGGGGAACTACAGACCAGTTAGTTCCATTACCTCAGTAGTATGAAAAATGCTAGAATCTATTATTAAGGACGTGGTAACAGGGCACTTAGAAAATAATAATAGGATTGGGCAGAGTCAACACGGATTTATGAAAGGGAAATCATGTTTGATGAATCTGTTTGAGTTTTTTGAGGTTGTAACTAGCAGAATAGATGAGGGGGAACCAGTAGATGTGGTGTATTTGGATTTTCAGAAGGCATTTGATAAGGTGCTACACAAGAGGTTATTAAACAAAATTAGGGCTCATGGGATTGGGGGTAATATACTAGCATGGATTGAGGATTGGTTGACGGACAGAAAACAGAGAGTAGGAATAAATGGGTCATTTTTGGGTTGGCAGGCTGCAACTAGTGGAGTGCCGCAAGGATCAGTGCTTGGGCCTCAGCTAATCACAATCTATATCAATGATTTGGATGAGGGGACCAAATGTAATGTATCCAAGTTTGCTGATGCTACAAAGCTAGGTGGGAATGTAAGTTGTGAGGAGGATGCAAAGAGGCTTCAAAGGGATATAGACAAGCTAAGTGAATGGGCAAGAACGTGGCAAATGGAATATAATGTGGAGAAATGTGAAGTTATCCACTTTGGTAGGAAAAATAGAAAAGCAGAGTATTTTTTAAATGGTGAGAGATTGGGAAATGTTGGTGTTCAGAGGGACCTGGGTGTCCTTGTACACGAATCACTGAAAGTTAACATGCAGATACAGCAAGCAATTAGGAAAGCAAATGGTATGTTGGCCTTTATTACAAGAGGATTTGAGCATAAGAGTAAAGCCATCTTACTGCAATTATATAGGGCACTGGTGAGACCATACCTGGCGTATTGGTCTCCTTACCTAAGGAAGGATATACTTGCCATAGAGGGAGTGCAACGAAGGTTCACCAGACTGGTTCCTGGGATGGGGAGATGGTTCCTGGGATGAGGAGATTGTCCTATGAGGAGAGATTGAGTAGACTACGCCTATATTCTCTGGAGTTTAGAAGAATGAGAGGTGATCTCATTGAAACATACAAAATTCTTACAGGGCTTGACAGGGTAGATGCAGGGAGGATGTTTCCCCTGGCTGGGGAGTCTAGAACCAGGGGTCACAGTCTCAGAATAAGGGGTCAGCCATTTAGGACTGAGATGAGGAGAAATTTCTTCACTGAGGGTGGTGAATCTTTGGAATCCTCTACCCCAGGGGCTGTAGAGGCTCAGTCATTGAGTATATTCAGGACAGAGATCGATAGATTTTTGGATATTAAGGGAATCAAGAGATATGGGGATAGTGCAGGAAAGTGGAGATGAGGTAGAAAATCAGCCACGATCTTCTTGAATGAGCGGAGCAGGCTCGAGGGGCCAAATGGCCTACTCCTGCTCCTATTTCTTATGCTCTTATGTTTTCAGATGATGGGGCTGAGGGACAGCCTGTATATGAGAAATAGGCGGGGGCCAAGGATAGATCCTTGGGGGACCCTAGAGGTAATGGTACGTGAGCAAGAAGAGGCGCCATTGCAAGTGGTTCTCTAGCTACGACTGGATACATAAGAATGGAGGAGTGGCATTGGAGGAGTATGGTGTGGTCAGTCGTGTCAAATACTACAGACAGATCGAGAAGGATGAGGAGGGATAGTTTACCATGGTCACAGTCACACATGATGTCATTTGTGACTTTGATGAGGGCCATTTCAGTGTTGTGCCAGGGGCGGAAACCTGATTGGAGGGGCTCAACGGTGGATTTGCAGGAAAGATGAGCGCGGATTTGGGAGGCGACAGCACTTTGAAGGACTTTGGAGAGGAAAGGGAGGTTGGCGATGGGGTGGTCGTTTGCAAGGTCAGAGCGGTCAGGGGTGGGTTTTTTGAGCGGGGTGATGACGGCAGATTTGAAGGGGAGGAGGACAGTACCTGAGCAGAAGGAACCGTTGATGTCGGCTAACATGGGAGCTAGGAGGGGAAGTTAGGTGTTCAGCAATTTGGTGAGAGCAGGGTCGTGGGAGCAGGAGGAGATGAGCTCAGAGAGGGCATGAAGGGAGGTAGAAGAGAAACTGGAGAAAGATGCGAGTTCAGGGTTAGGGCAGGACAGCGAGCTGAAAACAATTCAACTGGTCCAAATTAGGTATAAATGTAGAGAAGTTGAAACTTTTTAAACAATGATTCATACAATTAAGATAACTTGCACTTGCTATATCTTTCACTACCCTCTCTTTCCTACAGTTGCAAAGCAATTTCTCTTTTTCTGTCATACATACATAAACACATGCATGCAACACATGTATACAAATTCTTGATTGACTGACTGTTAATCAAACCATACCAGGGTTCTGATGACTAGCCTGACCTGTAGATGACACCAGCATTAATTTCAAGAATGTAGAGTAATTTTATGCTCTAACCTTAGAGATATACACCTACATTGTCTAATGTCTTTATAAAGCAGCACAGCCTCGAATGTACTGACTCACTAGATTCACTAGTACTGTAATAATATTGTAAAAACAGTACACTTAACGTGCATTTCCTGTCCGTCGTACTCAACCTTCTGTGTCACACTGTGAAGAAAAATATGAAGAACCAGGAGAACTCTGCAGGAATAAAACTTTCCAGAGACGGAATGCCTGCAGTCTCTTACTTGACATCCACATGAACTCTCTCAATGTTTACTTAACATTAATTTGTAGCTTTAAAGGGACACACCTTGTTTGGTCTAAAGTTCCTGAACTTAGAAATCGGCACATCCTCTGACTTAATGTGTGAAGAAAGAAAGAAAGCCAAAGATTTCATCCTGGATTCTTTTCAGCTACAAATATTTACTTACCTCCAGTTGACCTCACTAATTTATACAACTTCAGTTACCTGGATTTCCAACAGGGAGTACCTGAGCAGTGGCTTTAAAAAGACAGGCCAGCTTAACAGCTAAATATCACAACTGTGCTCCAGACTACTCATGAACAGTGTCTTCGGAGATCTGCTTGTGATTAATGAAACACTGTACTGCTGCTATCTTTGACACCATTAATGGCAATTTCCTTATATGCTATAAAATTACTCTAATGCTTGATTAATGCTTTACACATGAGTGAGTCTTAACATTGTACTCTTATCATAGAGAGGAAGGTTGTTCTGAAATTCTGTTGTAAAGCCAACGTGCTAAAGCATGTTAAAACGCAATAGGAAAAGATTCAACAAGAAAACAATAGTAAAAGTGACAATCAAGGGAAGCCAGATTGAAGTAGCCCAGTAATGAATTGATAGGATTTGTATTGTTGTCTAGAATTGCCCCCATGGTGTGTTACCAATCTTACTTAGATCGATGGAGTGTCCTAGCAGACATGCATTTCCCCCAAAAGGAAGGATAGAACCTTGAAAACCAAATCAATCCAGGTCATTCTCATGGCCTTCCTAGTAACCAATTCCTTAGTGATATTGACAATGCTCTGGGAACAAGTTACCTGCCTGTTATTTTTGAGGAGTAGTGTAAAACAGTTGGGAGTTAAAAAGGAGTGACACTATAAAACAAAGGATTTTTTTTTAAAAGGAAGCCAGAATCCTTCAAAACCTTAAACTTGCATTGAAATTTCTGGAGTCCTGTAGCTCGGGTCCTGACAGCAGAAACATAAACTCACATTTTTGTCTGCAATTCTGCCATTAGAAAAAGATCACTGGTTTTAGCGACGTAAATCTGGAGAGCTGATACATGGACATTGGACTCTCCAAAACTGAACTATAGAAGCATCAAATGTAAGAGTTGCTTAACAGTGAAACAAGTCGCTAATGCTAAATACACTGGAATACATACGTTTCTTTGAAGTCACCTTTAAAGATGCAGTTTCTTCATGAGTGTTTTTCAAACCTATTTTAGGACGATGGATGTGCCATTTGTTGAATGCAGCTGGTCAGAGTTAAATAGTGTGGATTGGAAGATTAAATTAGTATTGCAGTTTCAGCTGATTACCTTTTTGGGGCTCAGGGAAAGCAGGGAGAAATCTTGCAGCAGTCTTTTTACCTGAAAGGAACTTGCACATAAAGTTGGCAAATTTATATATTGTCTGTGGAAAGAGTGGGAGACTTAGATTTTCAAACTACATGTAGCCAGCTGCCCAAAATCTGTACCAACAGGGAATATATTTTGCTCTGTATATCAAGTTAAAGAAAAATTATTTTACTAAACTATATTGGTTTATAATAGTTTAGGTAAAAAAATCTTTAACTTTACACAGAAGAATATAATATCTCATAAATTAGCATTAAATGCTAGTACTATTTCTGCACCACATCCAAAAAGTAAGACAAGATCAGAATTTTCTCCTCTTCAAACTATAAAAAGGAAAGACTTGCATTTCTATAACTCCTTATTACATCTCAAACGCCTTAAAGCACTTTGCATACATTGAAGTGCAGTGACTGTTGTTGTGGAGGCAAACACCATAGCCATTTTGTGCACCGTATATCCCACTAACA
This sequence comes from Somniosus microcephalus, assembly GCF_052327205.1. Lineage (NCBI taxonomy): Eukaryota > Metazoa > Chordata > Chondrichthyes > Squaliformes > Somniosidae > Somniosus > Somniosus microcephalus. Next base: position 164,448,678 of record NC_140999.1, on the reverse strand, counting down.
GCAATGAGATGGATGACCAGTTGACTTATTTTTGTGGTGTTAGTTGAGGGAGGAATGTTGGCCAGGATACCAGGAGAACTTCCTGCTCTTCTTTGAATCGTGACACAGAATCTTTAACGTTCACCTGAACCAACAGAATCAACAGTGCCTTATGCCTCATCTGAAAGGTGGCACCTCTGAAAAAGCAACACTCCCTCAGTACTGGAGTGTCACCCTAGATTTGATTCCCATGGTCTTCTAAGCTGTTTTCTCAATAGAGCGGTGTTTGATGTCTTTCGTTCATTGTTTTGCAACAACTTCCATTTTGCTTGAGCAAAGTATTTTTGAAGGATAAAATACAACTAGAACAATTTTGTTTGAAGAATGAGACCTTTAGTTCTCAAAAAAAGTAGGCAGCTGTTTAGTTTCCACTGTACACTTTACTGTTTTTGTTTTTACTTCCTTTTTTATGTAGGTAGTTTCCATGTTTGTGTTTAATTTCCAACCAAAAGGGTATACAAACAATCTATAATCAAGCTTTTACCATTATCACTACGTCAGTGTAACTGTCTTAAGGGCAGAAAAGGCAGCCCTTGTTGATTTGTCTCTAATTATAATTTTCCCCTTGTGGGCAGACACCCACCTGCTCTCTGATGTCCTGGCATGGTTTTGCTCATTACAAACAAGGAATCAATTCCTAGAACTTCTGGACACAGTATATTGGCTCACAAAGTACTGTGCCGCCAGTCCAACCTTTGCTATATGTTCTTAATGAGCTAAATAGAAGCATGTTAAGGGAAGATGGCTTCTACAAAGTGTGGTATGCATGTATATAAGGACCAGTATCATACGATTTTCAATTTTAGATTTACAGATTTTTGGAATTTGTATAAAATTGCCCTTGATAGGAAATCTTTTTCTTCGTGAAAATAAAATGGGAGCCTGAACATCTTGTATCTTTGGTCATAGCTAGCCCAGGGATGGTTAATAAATGAAGGTACACAGATACAGTGATTTTCATACTGTTTAGAAATGTTAATCTTTGTATTTAATTTGACTTTTAGGCCTAAAATTTCTATACTCCTCCCATATTGCTGAAGCAGCCTTAAACTCTGGATGCAACAGGTATCTATCAACTGGAAGTGATCATAATACACAGACTGAAAACACAGGAAATACACTTGGTAGCGAGAAGGTGGGTAAAGCCCCATTTTTCTAGGGACTTGGCCTGTAAGGCTGCAATGGCAGCTGTTGCCACTGATGACCTAAGTCAAATCACAATAACAAAACAGAAGGAAGATACGCAGAAGGTTTTAGAAGCCAAATGGAAAGGGAAGGAGTCAAAGCCAAGGAGAACCCTTGAGTGCCTGATCTGCGGAGCATTCTTCAGCAGTGTTGACAAACTTAAAGTCCATTCATACTCTCACACAGGAGAGAGGCCCTACAAGTGCTCACACCCGGAGTGCACTAAAGCCTTTGTGTCCAAGTATAAACTTCTCAGGTATGGGAAGCTGAATGGGAAAAGTGCCCTAAAACCTGTTTATCAAATGTATTTAATCCTTTGAGGACGCAACTTTCTATGCTAATTGTGTAACACGTACATCATCTTTAGCTTACAAAATGGTTTTGAAAGAAATTCTGTAAACAAATTATGAAACTTAATTGGAACAATATTAAGCAATAGCAATACTTAATGTATTTTCTGATTAACCTCAAATGTATGAATCATTTTTTAAGAATGTTGCAGAAATGCTACTGCAGTCCTCAAAGGGTTAACTTAAGTATATACACCTCCTCCAGGCTTAATGAGGATTCTTGCAAACCATCTGCTAAAGACCACTCCACTTCTGACCATTGCCTGCTCCAGTGATTTCCTGCATAAAGTGATGTCACACAATACAGCAAGGATATAATATGCTGTTTGGCTACTGTTACAAATCAAATATATGTCAAATTATTTCCTGGCACCCATTGTGTAAAAAAACCTTTAAACATGTGCTTTTCAAATTGTGCATGATGTATTGACTGGGAATCCTACAATGATTCCAGTCAGAAATCATACCAAATAGCCAACAGTGTATCATATCATCACAGAAATATTGGGCTTTATTTAGATCGATGTCATGAAATTCCACTTTTTGTCTTGTATCTGTTAGACACATAGCATATACACTTAAAATATTCCAAACCAGAATGGCAGCATTCGATTGAATACAATCTGTGTATTGCTTCTGCCCTCATACCAGGTGATGCTGGGATGCAAAATTCACAGCGGTTTTATTTCTAAGGTGGCATAGGTCAAGGACAGGAGAATGTATCCAGTAGAAACAATAAAAAGAATCTCTTAAGCCAACATTGGCACTACTTAAAATTATATTGAAATTATACCAAGGAGAAAAAAACTGCGCAACAGAGAGCCAGGAGACAGCAGTGTAGCATTGGTGATCAGACCTAGCTATGATAGGCTGTGTAATTGTCTTTTATCTTTTTTAAAAAAAACAGAGCTAAAAGGTAGTAACAAAATTTTGTAACACTTAAAACATCCTGATGATTGTATAATAATATGTAAATATTCATCACGGATCATGTCAAGAAATCAAATGATGATGGTGGTGATGGAAGGCAGTTGCAGACATTATTAATGTTAGTACCTCTCTTTCCTGAGCCTCAGCACTAGCTCCCTATCACTGGCATTTGAAAATGGGAAACTCAACTTCCTGGTGATCTTGGAATCTTGCTGCTATTGCAAGAGTGCGATTGATAACTGACATGCCAGACAGGTCCCATTCTCTACCAAGCAGTAGTAAAATATAAAAATGCAAAGATTCTCGTCTTCTAATGGAAAGAACAAATAGAGACACTTGCCGTATCAGCAGTGGCTTTAATATGAAATGGATTCAAGCTCCACCCATAGATCAGCAAGTTTACCCAGTGAGTAGCTGAGCTGTACAGACCGGGACGGTCTCTGCTTGAATCCCTGGTCTGTGCTTAGTTAGATGAGTTGATAGATCACAATTGACCTTGGTGCCCTGGGTACTGAAGGGATTCCTGCTTCTGATGGCTATCTAGTGACCCCTGCAGGAAGTGCATGAAGGAGAATACTGCAGGAAGTGTTGGATGAGAATATTGTCAGCCTCAGCTGTGATGCCCCTGCAATTGAGGAGCCTGCTGACGCACGCCGTCAAGGCTCTCGAATGAATAATGGCGTCTTGGGTGGGATACTCCAGGGAAACCTTCAGGAGATGGAAGGAGAGAAAATCGATGAGATAAAGAAAAGAAATGAGAAGCCTCCTCTGCCTCTCTGAATAAATGCAAATTGCACCCACTGGTGTCATTAGGCACCAAGCAGACCAGGAAGATGCCAGGGTTAATCCACCGTCTATGCTGAATTAGTCGAGTTCAGTTGGGAAGTAGGTAGTAGAGCTATAGTTCACGTCATTGCCCAGGAAGTGGAAAGTGAAAGAATTAGCCAAGAGTTCTGTTCTGTATCGCTACAGTGAGGATGGGCTTGGCTTGTCCACTAGTGAACAGACTACCATGAGTGCCTAGGCCCACAAATGAAGAATGGTGACTTGCGCGGGGTTCTGAAGGTCACTGCTGATTTTTCATCCTCCTACATGATGGGCAGGGATGAAAACTAGCTCCACTGTGCCTAGGGTGATCACCACAAACTTCGTAGTAATAAGTAAGTTGCACAGATGCATTGGTAGAGGTCTTGAACCAGGTTGTTTGGTGTTCCATTTGATTAGAGATTATAGGGAACTAAGAAAGAGACAAATTAATGTTTTAAAGATTTTTTTTGACAAATCAAAGCCCAATTTTTACTGTATTTTACACTCTTAACTTTTGTTTTAGACAATGTAATTAAAATAGATTTTGTTCAGGTTTGAGCCAGGTAAAATTTTAGAAGTTTCTATAATGCACTTTTTTTTTATCATTGCTTCATTTATCTGTTAAGGTGCTAGTATAGGAACATTCCTCTTTGCTGATGCCATTGTTTCACTGCTGGTCCCCCTTCACGCATGATCCTCCCATCCCAACTTTAACTAATCAGATGCAGATTTTGATGCGTCACATGGTGAGTGTCATTTCCTCTGTACTAGACTGGCTGAACCCTATTACCAATGCTGGCACAATAGGGAGAAGTTTGGCACAGAAGTCAATGGGAATTTAGAGCTTGCTCAAATTGTTGCCCAAAAGGACCACCTGGATCTTAAGCCCATCTGTTAATTTCAGTTTTCTCTACCCTGCCCACAACATTCAAGTAAGCAATAAAACATGAAGAACAACTAGAACTGTCAAATGCATAGTTCTGTCTAATGGCAAAGACAAATCCAAACCACAACCAAGGCTGCTGAGATAGATCGATTTTTGAACTCCAGAGGAATCAAAGGATATGGGGCTAGGCCAGGGAACTGGAGTTGAGGTCAAAGATCAGCCATGATTTTATTGAATGGCGGAGCAGGCTCGAGGGGCCATATGGCCTACTACTCCTCCTAATTCTTCTTCTTACAACCCTCAGCATCTCTTGTCCACTATTGCAGTTAATACCAACAATGAGAAGAAAATTGCCAATAGAAACCTCAAAACCTGCTTAAAAACAATGTGGTTCAACGTGAAAAATATAAGAGTTTGCTTTCTCTTTACCAATACCATCCATTGTGTTCATCAAAAATGTTAACCAGGATATGAAAGCAACAGATTGGAACACAAGCATAATAATACAAAAGTAAAACACTATGGATGTTGGAAATCTAAAATAAAAACAGGAAATGCTGGAAGCAGAATATGCTTTTGTTCAGTTACAGCGAAGTTCCTTGCTGCCAGCTGGAGGTTTAAATGTTAACTTTGAATATAAGATGTTTTAGTTAACAAATATAAGAACGTGGAACATGAGAGAGAATGAAATAGGAAAAGGCTGTTTGGCTCACTGCCTTGCACAGGCCATGTACAATCTTAACCTATCGTGGACTATACCCCAACTGTTTAACCTCCGCCAGAAAATTCTTTAAGAATGCACTGCTTCCCAAAGCTACTCACGTAAAACTTCATCTCCACATCTCCACTGTTCAACTCTGACCTCCTGATATTTGAGGATAATACTTCCCCTTGGCCTCAGTAGCATAGAAACTGTAGTGTCTCGTGGATAATTTGATTATTTCAGGCCTATCCCTATAGTCTTCAGTTCAGTTCCCAGCTTCTTGCAAGTAACCCATCAGTAGTGATGGTAGTGCATTTATTAGGTTGGCCACTTTTCTCATTTGATAGATCAGATCTGGGAGTGATGGTACTTATCACTTACCATTTACAATCATTGCAGAACAGCAATCAACAAAGCAAACAGAATACTGAGCTGCAATGTCAAATCAGTCGCGTCTAAGGCCATCATGCTGAAGCTCTATAGTGTCCTGGTCAGACAACACCCTTGAGTATTATGTTCAGTTCCAGTTACCAAAGCACAGGCAAGCAGTGCAGAGAAGGGAAGCCAAACTGATTCCTGCATTAGAGGGTTGACTTAGGAGGAAAGGATAAAAAAAACTCAGACTCTTCAACCTTGATTAAAATGGAATAAGAGGGGACTGTATAGAGGTATATAAGATATTGAGTGGAATAGAAATCTTAATCCAAAATTCAACCACTATTGCGGGATAGGAGGAAATAGGTTAAAAACTGGTAAAAGGCAAGTTCAGGACTGAATTCCTGAAGCATTCCTTCACATAGCGTGATTAATACCTGGATAGTCTTCTGAATATGCTAATAGAAGCAAAAACTCAGAGTCCCAGACACCACCATCACCATCCCTGGGTATGTCCTGTCCCACCGGCAGGACAGACCCACCAGAGGTGGTGGCACTGTGGTATACAGTCGGGAGGGAGTAGCCCTGGGAGTCCTCAACATTGACTCAGGACCCATGAGGTCTCATGGCATCAAGTCAAACATGGGCAAGGAAACCTCCTGCTAATTACCACCTACCGCCCTCCCTCAGCTGATGAACCAGTACTCCTTCATGTTGAACACCAATTGGAAGAAGCACTGAGCGTAGCAAGGGCACAAAATGTCCTCTGGGTGGGGGACTTCAATGTCCATCACCAAGAGTGGCTCGGTAGCACCACAACTGACCGAGCTGGCCGAGTCCTAAAGGACATAGCTGCCAGACTGGGTCTGCGACAGGTGGTGAGGGAACCAACAAGAGGGAAAAACCTACTTGATCTCGTCCTCACCAATCTACCTGTTGCAGATGCATCTGTCCATGACAGCATTGGTGGAAGTGACCACCGCACAGTCCTTGTGGAGACGAAGTCCCGTCTTCATGTTGAGGATACCCTCCACCGTGTTGTGTGGCACTACCACCGTGCTAAATGGGACAGATTTCGAACAGATCTGGCAAATCAAAACTGGGCATCCATGAGGCGCTGTGGGCCATCAGCAGCAGCAGAATTATATTCAACCACAATCTGTAACCTCATGGCCCGGCATATCCCTCACTCTACCATTACCATCAAGCCGGGAGATCAACCCTGGTTTAACGAAGAGTGCAGGAGAGCATGCCAGGAACAGCACCAGGCATACCGAAAAATGAGGTGTCAACCTGGTGAGGCTACAACACAGGACTACTTGCATGCCAAACAACGGAAGCAACATGCGATAGACAGAGCTAAGCGATCTCACAACCATCGGATCAAATCAAAGCTCTGCAGTCCTGCCACATCCAGTCGTGAGTGGTGGTGGACAATTAAACAGTTAACAGGAGGAGGAGGCTCCAAAAATATCCCCATCCTCAATGATGGTGGAGCCCAGCACGTGAGTGCAAGAGACAAGGCTGAAGCATTTGCAACTATCTTCAGCCAGAAGTGTCGAGTGGATGATCCATCTCGGCCTCCTCCTGAGGTCCCCAGCATCACAGATGCCAGTCTTCAGCCCATTCAATTCACTCCACGTGATGTCAAGAAACAGCTGAAGACATTGGGTACTGCAAAGGCTATGGGCCCTGACAACATTCCGGCAATAGTACTGAAGACTTGTGCTCCAGAACTAGCTGCACCCCTTGCCAAGCTGTTCCAGTACAGTTACAACACTGGCATCTACCCGGCAATGTGGAAAATTGCCCAAGTATGTCCTGTCTACAAAAAGCAGGACAAATCCGACCCGGCCAATTACCGTCCCATTAGTCTACTCTCAATCATCAGCAAAGTGATGGAAGGTGTCGTCGACAGTGCTATCAAGCGGCACTTACTCAGCAATAACCTGCTAACTGACGCCCAGTTTGGGTTCCGCCAGGGCCACTCAGCTCCTGACCTCATTACAGCCTTGGTCCAAACATGGACAAAAGAGCTGAATTCCAGAGGTGAGGTGAGAGTGACTGCCCTTGACATCAAGGCAGCATTTGATCGAGTGTGGCATCAAGGAGCCCTAGCAAAACTGAAGTCAGTGGGAATCAAGGGGAAAACTCTCCATTGGTTGGAATCATACCTAGCACAAAGGAAGTTGGCTGTGGTTGTTGGAGGTCATTCATCTCAATCACAAGACATCACTGCAGGAGTTCCTCAGGGCAGTGTCCTAGGCCCAACCATCTTCAGCTGTTTCATCAATGACCTTCCCTCCATCATAAGGTCAGAAGTGGGGATGTTCGCTGATGATTGCACACTGTTCAGCACCATTCCAGACTCGTCAGATACTGACGCAGTCTGTGTCCATATGCAGCAAGACCTGGACAACATTCAGACTTGGGCTGACAAGTGGCAAGTAACATTCGCACCACACAAGTGCCAGGCAATGACCACCTCCAACAAGCGAGACTCCAACCATCTCCCCTTGACATTCAATGGCATTACCATCGCTGAATCCCCCACTGTCAACATCCTGGGGGTTACCATTGATCAGAAACTGAACTGGACCAGCCATATAAATACTGTGGCTACAAGAGCAGGCCAGAGGCTGGGAATTCTGCGGCGAGTGTCTCACCTCCTGACTCCCCAAAGCCTTTCCACCATCTACAAGGCACAACTCAGGAGTGTGATGGAATACTCTCCACTTGCCTGGATGAGTGCAGCTCCAACAACACTCAAGAAGCTCGACACCATTCAGGATAAAGCAGCCCGCTTGATTGGCACTCCATCCACCACCTTCAACATTCACTCCCTCCACCACCGGCGCACTGTGGCTGCAGTGTGTACCATCTACAAGATGCACTGCAGCAACTCGCCAAAGCTCCTTCAACAGCACCTTCCAAACCCGCGACCTCTACCACTTAGAAGGACAAGGGCAGCAGACGCATGGGAACATCACCACCTACAAGTTCCCCTCCAAGCCACACACCATCCTGACTTGGAACTGTATCGCCGATCCTTCACTGTCGCTGGTCCAAAATCATGGAACTCCCAAACAGCATTGTGGGTGTACCTACACCATATGGACTGCAGCAGTTCAAGAAGGCGGCTCACCACCATCTTCTCGAGGGCAATTGGGGATGGGCACTAAATGCAGGCCTAGCCAGCGACGCCCACATCCATCAATGAATTAAAAAAATAAAAAAAATTCATGAGGCAGTTAGATACGGTGATGTGGGTAGGCTGGGGGTTGCTGAACATTCATATTAAATAAGTGGAGCATATTTCCATGATCCGGGAACTTCAATAACCAGCCATCACTTTACACACAATTCCCAGTCAGTAATAAATGTCACAGTATCTCAAAGCCCTTGAACGTATGGTCCCCTCCTAAATCCATGTACATGGTTCCTGCAACTCCGTGCTTTAATCTTTCCAGTCAGGTTTCTGTCCCCTGCCACAGTGCTGAAACAGCCCTAACCAAAGTCACAAATTACATCCTCTGTGACTGTGGTGCATTATACCTCCTTTATAGCCTTTGACACCGTCGACCACACCATCCTCCTCCAGTGCCTCCCCTCCGTTTTTCAACTCAGTGCGACTGTCCTTATTCGGTTCCACTCTGATCCTAGCCAGAGCATCTTCATCAATAGCTTCGCTTCCTGTCCCCACACCATTACCTCTGGAGTCCCCCAAGGATCTAACTTTGGCTCCCTTGCATTTTTCATCCCCATGCTGCCGCATGACAACATTATCCAAAGACATGGGGTCAGCTTCCACATGTATGCTGATGACATCCAGCTCTACCTCTCCACCAATTTTCAACCCCTCCACTACCCAAAGACTCTCAGACTGCTTGTCCGATATCCAGTCTCTGATAAGCCATAAGTTCCTCCAGTTAAATATTGGGAAGAGTGAAGCCATTGTCTTTGGCCCCTGCCACTAATTTCACCTCACTCACCTATTGACAATCTTCTCTCATTGGACTTCACAGTAGAGGCAGAGGACAAAATACCTATGGTACAAGGAAACCCAAAAACAAGTCAAGGGGAAAAACTTAGTGCATTTAATATAAGTTTTAATAAAATGGTAATGGAGAATATAATGGGACTTAAGATTGACAATTCTCCAGGACCTTAAGAGGAATAGGTGGGGAAATTGCAGATTGTAATTGGAATAATTTTCCAGAGCGCTCTAGATTTGGGGACCGTGCCCTTGGATTGGAAAATTGCAAATATTATTCCATTATTTAAGACAGGAGGGAGGGAGAAACCAGTGAAGCACAGATTTGTCAGTGTAACGTCAGTTGTAGGGATGTTACTGGAATCTATCATCGGGGACAGTAACTGAGCATTTCAACAAGCATAAGCTGATCAAAGAGAGCTAGCATGGATTTATGGAGAATAGGACATGTGTGACTAATCTATTTGAATTTTTTGAGGAGATCACTAACAAGGTGAACAGGAGAGTGTAGATGTTGTTTATATGGACTTCCAGAAGACATTTGATAAGGTTGTGCACAAGAGATTAATAGCAACAATATGAACGCATGGAATTGGACTTGGAAAATTGGTTGGGAGGTAGGAGACAGACGGTATGAATAAAGAGAATGAGCTGTGATTGGCGGAATGCGACAAGTGGTGTTCCCCAGGGATCTGTATTGGGGCCTCGGCTTTTCACCATGTATATCAATGACGGATGAAGAAATAGAGAATTGTATATCCAAATTTGAAGATCATGCTAAATTAGGAGGAACAGTAAGTTGTGTAGATGGGAGTAGGAAGTTGCAGTGAGACACACAGATTAAGTGAGTGGGCAATACTGTGGCAGTGTGAGGTTATCCACCTTGGATACAAAAAAGACAGATCGTAATATTTTCAAAATCATGAGCGACTAGAAACTGGAGGAGCAAATGGATTTGGGTGTCCAGGTACACAAATCACTATAAAAGCTAGTGGGCAGGTACAGAAAGTAATCGAAAAGGTTAATGGAATGCTAGCCTTTATCTCCAGAGGATTGGAATACAGAGAGGAGGAAATTATGCTTCAGTTGAACAAATCACTGGTCAGACCCCATCTGGAGTATTGCATTCAGTTCTTGGCACCACACCTCAGGAAGTATATATTGGCCATAAAGAGGGTACAGCACAGATTTACCAAAAGGGTTAAATTATGAGAACAGGTTGCATAAACTTGGGTTGTATTCCCCTGAGTTTAGACAATTGAGGGGTGATCTAATTGATGTCTTTAAATAATAAAAGGATTTGAGAAAGTAAATACAAAGAAGCTATTCCTCTAGTGGGGAATTCCACTACAAGGGGGCACAATCTTAAAATTAGAACTAGGCCATTGAGGCGTAAACTCTGGAAGCACTGTTTCTCACAAAGGGTAGTGGAATTGTGGAACTCCCCCGAAAGGCAGCCAATGCTGGGGTCAATTCAAATTTTCAAAACAGAGATCACAATATATATTAATGATCTAGACAAGGGAACTAGATGTAATATCTCCAAATTTGCAGACGACACAAAGCTGGGTGGGCGTGTGTGCTGTGAGGAGGATGCCGAGAAACTACAGGATGATTTAGACAGGTTGGGTGATTGGGCAGAAACATGGCAGATGCAATATAACGTGGATAAATGTGAGGTTATCCACTTGGGTGTCAAAAACAAACAGGAAGGCAAATTATTATCCGAATGGCAATAGATTGGGAGAAGGGAAAGTGCAACGAGACCTGGGTGTCCTTGTACACCAGTCGCTAAAGGTAAGCATGCAGGTGCAGCAGGCAGTTAAGAAGGCAAATGTTATGTTGGCCTTCATAGCAAGAGGGTTTGAGTACAGGAACAAGGATGTCTTGCTGCAGTTGTACAGGGCCTTGGTGAGACCACATCTTGAGTATTGTGTGCAGTTTTGGTCACCTTATCTGAAGAAGGATATTCTTGCCATGGAAGGAGTTCAGCGAAGATTCAGCAGGCTGATACCTGGGATGGCAGGAATGACGTATGAGGAGAGATTGGGTCGATTGGGCTTGTACTCGCTGGAGTTTAGAAGAATGAGAGGGGATCTCATTGAAACTTATAAAATTCTGGCAGGACTGGACAGACTAGATGCAGGGAAGATGTTCCCGATGGTCGGTGAATCCAGAACCAGGGGTCACAGTCTAAGGATAAGAGGTAGGCCTTTTAGGACAGAAATGAGGAGGAATTTCTTCACCCAGAGAGTGGTGAATCTGTGGAATTCTCTACCACAGAAGGCAGTAGAGGCCAATTCATTAAATATATTCAAGAAGGAGTTGGATATATTTCTTAAGGCTAAAGGGATCAAGGGGTATGGGGAGAAAGCAGGGACCGGGTACTGAACTTGGATGATCAGCCATGATCGCATTGAATGGTGGAGCAGGCTCGAGGGGCCAAATGGCCTACTCCTGCTCCTATCTTCTATGTTTCTATGTAACAGATTTGTATTATGGAGGGGTATGGAGGGATATGGATCAAAAGCAGAGTTGATAGATTTGGAGTACAGATCTAATAAATGATGGAACAGGCTTGAGGTTTGTAGCCTACTCCTGTTCCTATGTTCCTTCCTGGTCACTGTCTCAGGTTGAACCAGACTGTTTGCAACCCTGGCATCCTATTCAACCCCAAGCTGAGCTTCTGACCCCTTATCCTCTCCATTTGAAAAACTGTCTGCTTCCGCCTTTGTAACATCACATACCTCCACCCATGCTTCAGTCCTGCTGCTCACTCTCTAATCCATGCCTGTATCATCTTCAGGCTCGACAATTCCAGTGTTCTCCTGGCCAGCCTCCCATTCTCTACGCTCTGTAAACTCCAGCTCATCCAAAACTCTGGTGCCCATTTCCTGTTCTACACCAAGTCTCGCCCACCATCGCTGTCTTGTGCAGCTCCCCTCCCTTCACCCCACCATGGCAGCTGTTCCTCCAGCAGTTAAGAACATAAGAAATAGGAGCAGGAGTAGGCCAATCGGCCCCTCGAGCCTGCTCCACCATTCAATAAGATCATGGCTGATCTGATCCTAACCTCAAATCTTCTATCACTCTGCATCCACCCGAACCCATGTGATCTCCCGGGAGAGGCGAAAAACCAGATAAAGACCCAATGGCCAATTTGGGAGAAAAAAATCTGGGAAATTCCTCTCCGACCCATCTAGGCGATCGAAATTCTTCCAGGAGATCACTCTGTCCCTATATTTTCTACAGTACTTACCTTCTGTAAAGGTGATCTCCACCCCAGCCAGGAACAGGAATAAAACCATCTCCTGAAATCTAACAGAATTAGAACACAGTAGGAGCAGAACAAGGCTACACGGCCCCTGGGCCCGCTCCACTACCCACAGGGCCATGACCATTCCGAACCCAGACTCATGTCCAATTTCCTGCCCGCTCCCCATAACCCTTTATTCCCTTTACTTCTAGGAAACTATCTATTTCTGTTTTAAATTTATTTAATGATGTAGCTTCCACAGCTTTCTGGGGCAGCAAATTCCACAAACCTACCACCCTCTGAGTGAAGAAGTTTCTCCTCATCTCAGTTTTGAATGAGCAGCCCCTTATTTTAAGATTATGCCCCCTAGTTCTAGTTTCACCCATCATTGGGAACATCCTCACCGCATCCACCCGATCAAGCCCCTTCACAATCTTATATGTTTCAATAAGATCGCCTCTCATTCTTCTGAACTCCAATGAGTAGAGTCCCAATCTACTCAACCTCTCCTCATATGACCACCCCCTCATCCCTGGGATTAACCGAGTGAACCTTCTTTGTACTGACTCGAGAGCAAGTATGTCTTTTCTTAAGTATGGACACCAAAACTGTATGCAGTATTCCAGGTGCGGCCTCACCAATACCTTGTACAACTGCAGCAATACCTCCCTGTTTTTATATTCCAACCCCCTAGCAATAAAAGCCAACATTCCATTGGCCTTCTTAATCACTTGCTGCACCTGCATACTAACTTTTTGAGTTTCGTGCACCAGGACCCCCAGATCCCTTTGTACTACAGTACTTTCCAGTTTCTTGCCATTAAGATAATAACTTGCTCTATGATTTTTCCTGCCAAAGTGCATAACCTCACACTTTCCAGTATTGTATTCCATCTGCCAAATCTCTGCCCACTTACTTAGCCTGTCTATGTCCCTTTGCAGGTTTTTTATGTCCTCCTCACTCACTACTTTCCCTCCCATCTTTGTATCATCTGCAAACTTTGATATGTTACACTCGGTCCCCTCCTCCAAATCGTTAATATAGATTGTAAAGAGTTGGGGACCCAGCACTGACCCCTGCGGAACACCACTAGTTACTGGTTGCCAATCTGAGAACGAACCATTTATCCCAACTCTCTGCTTTCTGTTAGAGAGCCAATCCTCCACCCACGTCAGAATATTACCCCCAATCCCGTGATTTTTTATCTTGAGCAATAATCTTTTGTGTGGCACCTTGTCAAATGCCTTTTGGAAGTCTAAATACACTACGTCCACTGGTTCCCCTTTATCCACCCTGTATGTTACTTCCTCAAAAAACTCAAGCAAATTTGTTAAACATGACTTCCCCTTCATGAAACCATGCTGAGTTTGCCCTATTAAATTATGTTTATCCAAATGTCCCGTTACTGTCTCCTTAATAATGGACTCTAACATTTTACCAACCACAGATGTTAGGCTAACAGGTCTATAGTTTCCAGCCTTCTGCCTACTACCCTTTTTAAATAAGGGTGTTACATTAGCAGTTTTCCAATCTGCCGGGACCTTTGCTGAGTCCAGTGAGTTTTGGAAAATTATTACCAATGCATCCACAATCCCTACCGCTACTTCCCTCAAGACCCTGGGATGCAAGCCATCAGGTCCAGGGGATTTATCTGCCTTGAGTCCCATTATTTTACCAAGTACCACTTCCTTAGTGATTTTAATTGTATTTAGTTCCTCCCCCCCTAGAGCCCCCTGTTTGTCCAGTGTTGGGATATTCTTAGTGTCCTCTACTGTAAAGACTGATACAAAATAATTGTTCAGTGTTTTTGCCATCTCCATGTTTCCCACCATTAATTTCCCGGTCTCATCCTCTAAGGGACCAACATTTACTTTAGCCACCCTTTTTCTTTTTATATAACTATAGAAACTTTTACTGTCTGTTTTTATATTTTTTGCTAATTTACTTTCATAATCTATCTTCCCTTTCTTAATCAATCTTTTTGTTATTTTTTGCTGTCTTTTAAAGACTTCCCAATCTTCCATCCTCCCACTAGATTTGGCTACCTTATATGCCCTTGTTTTTAGTCGGATACTATCCTTAATTACTTTACTTAGCCACGGATGGCTATCTTTTCTTTTACACCCTTTATTCCTCAGTGGAATATATTTTTTTTGGAAGTTGTAAAATAACTCCTTAAATGTACACCACTGGTCATGTACCGTCTTACCCTTTAATCTATTTTCCCAGTCCACTCTAATTAATTCCGCTCTCATACCTTCATAGTCTCCTTTATTCAAGCTCAGCACGCTTGTTTGAGATCCAACCTTCTCACCCTCTAATTGAATATGGAACTCAACCATGTTATGGTCACTCATTCCAAGGGGATCCTTTACTAGGACATTTTTAATTAATCCTGTCTCATTACACAGGACCAAATCTAAGGTTGCTTGCCCCCTGGTCGGTTCAGTTACATACTGCTCAAGAAACCCATCCCTAATACACTCAATGAACTCTTCCTCAAGGCTGCTCTGCCCAATTTGATTTGTCCAGTTAATATGATAATTAAAATCCCCCATAATTATAGCTGTTCCCTTATTACAAGCCTCAACTATTTCCTGATTAATACTCCGTCCAACAGAGTTGCAACTGTTCGGAGGCCTATAGACTACACCCACTAGTGTTTTTTTCCCCTTATTATTCCTTACCTCCACCCAAACTGTTTCACTATCCTGCTCCTTTGACCCAATATCATTTCTCTGTATTATAGTGATTCCTTCCTTTATTAACATAGCCACCCCACCTCCTCTCCCTTCCTGCCTGTCCTTCCTGATTGTTAAATAACCTGGTATGTTTAATTCCCAGTCATGGTCACCCTGCAGCCATGTTTCTGTAATGGCCACAAGATCATACCCATATGTCATTATTTGTGCCGTTAACTCATTCATTTTGTTACGAATGCTACGTGCATTCAGATAAAGAACTTTCAAATATGTTTTGTAACACTTAGTTCCTGTTTTTTCCCTTTTTAGTACTTTACTTTTTACTCCATACCTTCTGTCCCTTCCTGACACATTCTGTTTTTTAATTCCCCCACTGCTACCTAAGTCTATGACCTTCTCTGTTGTCATTTCTATTATTTGCTCTCTAGAAACCTCCCCCCCACTAATTAGTTTAAAGCCCTCTCTACAGCCCTAGTTATATGATTCGCCAGGACTCTAGTCCCAGCACTGGCCAAGTGGAGTCCGTCCCAACAGAACAGCTCCCTCCTGTCCCAGTACTGGTGCCAGTGTCCCAAGAAGCAAAACCCATTTCTCCCACACCAGTCTTTGAGCCACGCATTTAACTCTTTAATTTTATTTATCCTAGCCAAATTCGCTCGTGGCTCAGGTAATAACCCAGAGATTATTACCCTTGAGGTTCTGTTTTTTAATTTGACCCCTAGCTGCTCATACTCCTTTAACAGAACCGTCTTCCTTGTCCTATCTACGTCGTTTGTACCAACATGGACCACGACAACTGGATCCTCCCCCTCCCACTGCAAGTTTCTTTCCAGCCCAGAAGAGATGTCCTTAACCCTGGCACCAGGCAGGCAACACAGCCTTCGGGACTCCCGCTCTTGGCTGCAGAGAACCCTATCTATCCCCCTAATGATACTATCCCCTACCACTACAACATTTCTTTTTACTCCCTCCACTTGAATGGCCCCCTGTACCACGGTGCTGTGGCCAGGTTGCTCATCCTCCCTGCAGTCCCCGCTCCCGCCCTCACAGGGAGTAAGAACCTCGATCCTGCTGGACAAGAACAAGGGCTGCGTCTCCTTCAACACTACATCCTGGATCCCTGTACCTTCCTCACTCGTAGTCACACCGTCCTGTCCCTGACCACGGACTACATCTGCAGTAATTAACTTCATAGGTGTGACCATCTCCTGAAACATAGAGTCCAGGAACTTCTCCCCCTCCCTGATGTGTCGCAGTGTCCGAAGCTCGGTCTCAAGCTCCATAACATGGAACTTGAGTTCCTCTAGCAGCAAACACTTGTCGCAGATGTAATCACCGTTAGCCTCAATGGGGTTCACCGGCTCCCACATCTCGCAACAGTAACACATCACCTGCTCCATTCTATATAATTAATTAAATTTCTTATTATTAGTTTTGGCCACACACTCTGGAACTCTCTGCCTAAACCCTCTGTCTTTACACCTCCCTCTCTGCCTTTAAGGCCCGTCTTAAAACCTAACTGACCATGTCTTTGATTGCTGCTCCTAATATCTCTTTCATTGGATCCGCATCTATTTTTGTCTGATTATGCCTCTATGAAGCGCCTTGGACAGTGTTGTTCAATAGAAATTTCCGATTAGCCACAGGGTGGCTACTGTGACATCTTTTAGTCACATGCACTAGTATTAGTAGAAGACATCATATGCACAATACAGATAAATGTACTTCACATATTTACTTAACAAACATCTACTACCATTCAGTTTGCAGTCTTTCACCAAAGTTTGGAATTCTGGCATGAATTTATCAGGCACAGCACATCTTAGTGCAGCTTCTAAGTTTTTGACCAGCAGTTGCAAGTGGCATATCAACTTCATCAGAGTGATTACTGAGAATGTTGATTGCACAATGGGACCTGCCCCTGCTCTCCATACAGGACGCGGTTGGAAGCTGCTTTACCCGTTGTCATGACGTGCCCTGTTGGAGCAACTTGTTATGGCTGGGTTTGCTTTTTTCTACTGGCTTGGAGCGGTTATTCCGATTGGCTGAGCTGATCACGATGACAGTTCCCCTTTCCCTTGGTGTTTCCATGGTGCTGAAGTCTGGCATTTTCATCCATGTTACAAACCATTTTAGCAAACAACCAATAAACAGTAACCAAGGAAGTAAAGCACACACAACAATTAAAAAGCACTTGCAAAATCTGCTTTTCATTTTACCAAGAAATGCACAAGGTTAAAGCACATACGCAGTTGTTGTGTGAATATGAATATTGAGATTACATGCCCATACTCATTTTTTATTTACTAAAAAAAAATATAATTAGCCACATCTGGATTCCCAATTCATCACGTGACTAGTTACTAAACGTATTGGACAACGTTGTCTTGGGACATTTTATCTAGGTTTAAAGGCACTATGTAAAAGCATAACGCCTTGGTCATATGACTACAAACCAAAGAGGTGTCATCTAAAATATATTAAAATCCTTGAGTGTTTGTGACAGTTGGTCACACTCAAGTTACTCCTGTGTGATAGATGCAAAGTCACACAGTTGCACGCCATGCCTTCAATACGCATATCCTCCATCTGTGGCAGTGGAGTGCTTCTCCGTCTGTTCCTGAACTCCCAAGAACTGCAAACCTGAAGGTACCTCTTGAGGCACTGCTGATAATTTTTAATTTATTACAGTTTACCTCTTGCATTTTTATTTTTTACTATGCTTTTTTGGCCACTACTATACTCCCCCTCTCCCATGCTCAAATAAATGCTGCACTGTTTCCAGCTCCACTTCTGCATTCACCTCTGTCCAGCCTGCCTGTAACCCTGCTCCCATCTTCAATATAAATGCTGCAGTAGAGCCTCCCGCTGACTGATCCCAGAACATGAAAGCTCCTCACTTGCAGTCCTCCGCCTGTTCAGCCTCCACTCCTCTCAACCCCAGTGTGCCTCTTCTCAATCTACCCCTTCAGTACCTTTTTCATCTCTCCCTGGCCCTTCCACTTTTCCTTCGCCAGCTCCTGCCACTACCTACACCACTTCGATCTAACTTCATGAGAGCTCCCTGCTCCAATGACATTCGGCACAAAAAAGATGCCAATACCAAAAGTACCCTGAAAAAAAAAAAAAATAGCAGATTGTGCTTCTGGCCTCTGAAAAGTGTCATGAGAAAGTATTAGGACTGCCCAGCCTTACTCCAAAAAGCCTCCTGCTCTGATCGCCAATCAATCCAGAAACTAACTACAACTGTCGGGAAAGATTGAACAGGCTGGGGCTCTTTTCTCTAGAGAAGAAAAGGCTGAGCAGTGTTAAAATTCTGAAGGTGTTTCCACTTATGGGTGAGTCCAAAACTAGGGGCCATTAATAGAAGATAGTCATTAATAAATCCAGTAAGGAATTCAGGAGAAACTTCTTTACTCAGAGTGGTGAGAATGTGGAACTCGCTACCACATGGAGTGGCTGAGGCGAATAGCATAGAATCATTTAAGGAGAAGCTAGGTAAGTACACAAAGGAGACAGGAATAGAAGGGTATGTTGATGAGGTGAGATGAAGTAAAGTAGGAGGAGGCTCTTGTGGAGCAGAAACACTAGCATTGACCTGTTTGACCGAATGCTTGTTTCTGTGCTGTAAAATTCTATGTAACTACAATTTAATAGATTCCCAAACCAGGACTCAAAAGAAAAGTTCTTCATGTCCACCTCCTCAAGGATCTAAAACTGTCTGTCAGTCCCAATCATATTGATAATGAACCATCCCCAGCACTCCCCATTTCCGAGTGCCCCAAGGAAACGGGCAGTATTACTTAGCTTTCCCCAATGAATCTGCCCCTTTGTGTAATTAGGTTAAAATGGATAAATATAGCTCTAATAATTAATTCCATCCTCTTCTAACTCTTAATTATTTATTTCATTCCGCCCCTTGGATCTCCATTGTTTTGTTATTCGATGCACTTCTTCCAGCTTTATTATTTATTTAATTTCCCTTTCCAGTAACATTTAAAAAAAATTGTACACCAGTTTCATCATTTATTTTGTATTCCTCAACTTCTTTATTTCATGGCGACCCCCCCCCCCCCCCACTTCAGTTATTTATTTCCGTCTCCCCTCTAAAACTGTAGTTGTTGGTGTTATTCGAGACCTGCAACCCCCGCCTTGCACACCTTGGTTCCATCTCAAAACCTCAAATCCTTGTCGGCTAAGCCCACCTTTTGACTTATTGTGAGCTTTTGCCAAAGGAGATTCCCAAATCATCAAAGAAAAATCAAGAGAATTCGTTTTATTTTGTTTTTAAAACAGCTAATTTGGATGGTTCTAGTTGCTCTCTCATTTGAATTTTTCAAATTAAATAAATGCACTTTTGAATTAAGTTACATCCATTTCACTTTAATAGTGGGGAAGATACCAAATGCTACAATGTTAGTATCAGTAGTTAGATTTTACTTTTAAATTAACACTGCGATAAGACCCAGGTTATTATACTTATGATGAAATACTATGTTTTTTTCCCCCTGTAGTTATGGCATCACCAACACTGAAATAGGTCAGTTTATAAGATTAGGGCATTTAAGGGGAAAACTTTAGATTGGCAAAGTTAACATGTAAATGCTTACACTGGCATAACCTGTTTATTTAAAATGGGTTAATGCCTGTGCAACATTTGTACAGACAGGAATGTAGTATGAGCGTGTTAAACTTTCTGTATGTGAACTTTGCAAATCAGAAATTCTACCTTTTTAGAATTAGACAGAAGTAATTGCTGAAGAAATATTAACAGATTAGAACATTTGTTGGGAAATAATTTGAAATTCAAATTTAATAAAAATTCTATTCAGCAATAGAAATGCACTGCGAATTTTGCTTAACAAAATCACCTGGACACTAAACAGTGATGGGACTTTCACTGTAAAACATGCAGATTGTTTGTTTGAAAATTGAGACTGATTAGACTACAGTACTGAAAATCTTAAAAGCCCCCTCCCCACCCAAATTGGGCTGCTTTTATAGCGAAAGAAATCTATTAGTAATACTGCTGTATGACCGCGAGATCCCACCTGTCCCACTCCTAGATTTGCCGCCAAATTGCCATCAAATGCAGACTAGATCCCTGATGAATTAAAACTCCAGACGGCTTTCTAATCAGTTCAGTGTTCTCATTAGTTTTCTGTTTGCACGGTGTAACAAAATCATAAACACGTTCTTTATAAATGGATTTATGATTTAGTTACATAAAGTGCACAGAGGAAATTGCCCCACTGTTTCCATATATTGTGTGAAACACTATTATTGTTTTTCTTCAGCAATATCATTAGAACAAATGATTTGCCGACACAAAACTGCTTTTTATATTAATCTGATTCTCGTTCTGCAGAAAGTTGATTGATGTTGAAAGCTGATTCTGCCTCCCTCCCTTTCTCACTGTGGGGATTGAGATGACTTGGTAATGATGAATAATCAATACACCCACAATAATTGACCAAACTATGGCAGTTGTTTAAAGCATTTCTTTGGTATGACCAGAACTGTCTGCTAATGATTTTAAGATTGGAGTTTGAGCTCCATTGTTGTAGATTGCCTTTCAGATATAGCCTCTTCTGAATCAAATATAGCCGTCAAACTCCCCAAGATACCAAAGTAGCTCCATGCAGCAAGAAAATGCCCTTTTTTGACTTTAGTGATACCAGGCTAGAAATTATAGTTGGCGATAGTAGCGGGTAAGTGCTTAGCATGTTGACGTGGCATTCCCCTGTCGGCTGTTTTAATGAACCTGTTGACTTGTTTAAATAATTGGGTTAATGTTGTCATTAAAATTGCACACAGAGGAATGACATATAAATGTGTTGAGCTTTCATCCACAATCTACCATCATCACCAATGACGTTTATATATCTGCTTCAGCAAACTGGACATCTGATGGGACCGCTATACTCACTAAGAACTAATGAATTATACTAAGGAATCATCCAGTGGAATAATTTCATCATAAGGATATTTAGCCAACCATTAAGTTAGCAGAGTTACATTGAACCTGGGTTATTCTGTAAGAAGAGATTTTATGAAGACCATATAATCTGCCTCGCCAATATTTACAACTGAAGGAATTATCTGGAAGTCAAGGCTTTAGATATCTTAAGCTGGTTCCAAATAGACTTTACTAGACTCTGTAGGCTAGTCATGTTCCTATGAGTTTGTAGAATCAACAGATGGCTTGTTTCAAAACTGTTTAATGCTATCATAGACGAGGCAGTGATTAAAAAGTTCATAATGACCTGGACCACTGATCGTTATAACATTGGCGGTTTTGAGCAAGCTAAATTGAGAAAACTACCCACCAAGAAAATTCATGAATTTCCACCACGTTGGCTACACAAAACAATAAAGTTTCCTAATTTATTTTCTCTTTACCTGCCTTTAAAGGAAAGTTTAAAAATGAATTAATTCTGCAGTGATGGAGTTGTTTCAGCAATCATGTCAAATATGCACACACATGTCTATAAACCCAATAGAAACATCTTGTAAGTTGCTCTAGCACAAGTACATCAAATTATTGACCGTGACCGCAATACAGCCCAAGAATCACAGTCAACTCAGTTCTATTTGCGCTTATATTTCTTACTGGCTAGTTTGTCCTATTTGCATTTGTGGGTCTGGAGGCTTGGAAAAGGCTGTTCTTTGTACTGTTGCCTCATTGCTGGATAAATCCCAAATTGAAATCGGTTAGTATCCACATCTTAAGATTTATAAATTTAATGGGAACATTGATTTAAACTTTACATATATATCCCTCATGGTATGAACCTATGTGACCCACAAAGACAAAAAGCTTATGCATTGTTGGTCTAGAGGGCCAGTCAACTACTGATTGACTAGATTTGGGGATTGCTCCCTAGTTAGTTATTTTGGATTTAGGATTTTTGCTTTTGATTAAGTCCTTCCACAAGGTACACATTCCTTTCTTGTCTCCCTTGTGCCCATTCAATTCCTTGTATTCTTGTATTTGAGAGTGTTCACTGCCGTTGTGGTGATGGGGGGAAAAAAGAGTTGGAACCACAATCATAAAACATCTATGGAAAATTTCTCCCTAATGATTCAGTGAGTAGCTAAGCTATTCAGACCAAGAAGGACTTAGGTTTGACCCCTAGTACGATAGCAAAATACTGCAGATGCTGGAAATCCGAAATAACAACAGAAAATGCTGGAAAAACTCAGCAGGCCAGGCAACATCCGTGGAGAGAAAATAGAGCCTGCTGAGTTTTTCCAGCATTTTCTGTTATTTAGGTTTGACCCCAGTCTGTGCATATTTAGCCAGTCTCACTGCGATGGAGGTAAAGGTGCTACAAATTGGCCTCCTTGATTCTGGGTTGGGAGGATTATCAGACAAATTCTCAATCTTTGTCATTATCCAGCAACTCCTGCTGAAAGTGTGCATGTGTGGACATTAAGTGATAACTGAGTCTGGCTTGACTGTAATGTTCAGTCATTGTCCAGGCTCACGCATGCATAATGGCCACTTGGGGAGGTGACAGAGGGCAATCAGTGCCTGTGGAAGAAAAAGTCAAGCAAGACCTTCAGGAGAGGAGGAGGAAGAACAAAATTGGCATAGAAAATTGGCAAGAAAAAAAAAAAGTCTGAGCATAGTGAAACCTGGATTGTGAAATAATGGTTATCTACAACAGCAGACAAATCTGGTTGATATTTGGGCCGAGTTTGGAAATGCAGCTTGACAACCCAAATGCCATGACAGTCACATGGCTTAATCTATAGGCTAATTATTCAGCCGTCCCAAGGGCCCTAACTCTGTACACTTGTTGTATCCAATGATCCCTGTCTACACTTCCTTTGCTGTCTTCAATATTGTAGGCATTCTCTGCCTCGCTCTGCATGGCTACCTTTTCCTGTGTTTTCCAAATTGCTGTTGTTTTGAAACTAGTCGCCTAAATTCTAATTTTGTGATGTATGCAAATGTTGACAAACATCAAATTATTTCACTTTGTCGAGTTGCTATTAGGTTTATAGTTTTCTTTTCTGCTGTTCTGTTTTTTGTTCTATTTTTCAGTTCTTTATAACATTTCCACCATTTCCTTCAGGAAAAAAAATCATAGTTAACAAAAAGCATTTGATTTAAGAGATGGAAAGTATAATTTTGTGTACTCCAGTATGCAATGCTGCTTTCCATTTTCATTTCAAAATGTTGAATTCTTTCTCTAATCTTTTGCATTTTCTTGTAACAATTCAAAAGCTGCATTATATATTTTTGCTTACGATAAGTTGGCATAATATTTGCACTGAATTTTGTATTATTTAAAATATCACTAAGAATATAAACTTTTTATGCTCAACTTGAAAGGGTTGCTTTTAATAAATAAAAGTATTTGAGATTAAATGCTAAGTTTACACTTATTTGTAATCAGCAGTAAATCTATCTAATGTGATGCCACCATTAATTATTATTTTAAACTAGCTTGGGAAATGTGCATAGTTCTGATTTGTTTTCACTATTATTTTATTTAGGCACATGGCCACACATTCACCACAAAAAACACATAAGTGCACCTACTGTGAAAAAATGTTCCACCGGAAAGACCATCTGAAGAACCACCTTCAAACACATGATCCAAATAAAGAGGCGTTCAAGTGCGAAGAATGTGGCAAAAACTACAACACCAAGCTGGGCTACAAGCGCCACCTAGCGCTGCACGCTGCCACCAATGGTGACCTGACCTGCAAAGTATGCCTTCAGACATTTGAGAGCACCGAGATTCTGCTTGAGCACCTGAAAACACATTCAGGCAAGTCGTCAAATGGAGTTAAGGAGAAGAAGCACCAGTGTGACCACTGTGACCGACGGTTCTACACTCGGAAAGATGTTCGGAGACACATGGTAGTCCACACAGGCAGGAAAGACTTCCTTTGTCAGTATTGTGCTCAGAGATTTGGCAGAAAGGACCACCTGACGAGACATATGAAGAAGAGTCATTCGCAGGAATTGTTGAAAATTAAGACTGAGCCATCCGATATGATGGGTCTGCTTCACTCCAGTCCACCCATAACAGTGAAGGAAGAACTTAGTCCAATGATGTGCATGGCTTCTAAGGAGGCAGTAGGTAAGCCATTTACTAGTTTGCCAATGAGCATGTACAGTCCACACATTCAAGCCATGACAAATTCAGGATCATCGCATAGTCTGGTTGCTAGTTCTCTAGCTATGGGAATGGGTTGCCAAATGGAGTCCCCATCCTCAATTCATTCAGCACCTCCTCAACCCCCTTCTAAATATCAGCTTGGATCTACCTCGTATGCCACTGGCTTGCCTGAGAAGCCAACAAAAATTGAGATGGAAAGTTACTTAATGGACTTGCACAGCAGTTTGCCACTTTCATCCCATGAATCTCAGTCTTCACCAGCTAAAGTAGGCTTAGATTCGCAAACTGGGCCTCTGGATGACATTTCTGGCGAGCATTTGCTTTCCAAAAGCCCTGCTATAATTACTGAATCCCTCTGTACAGCAAACATGGACTTTTCACATTTGCTGAGCTTCTTACCACTGAACCACCCTACGTACAATCCACCTGTTTCAGCAGGGGGGCTGGTAATGGGCTATGCACAAAGTGAGCCTCAGTCCTTACTTACCTCTCTTCAGCCTCAGCTGCAGGACTCACAAGGATCTGGAAATGGCCTGAGCCTTGGGCCTCTTCATCCATTGTCTCCAGTCTTTACCACCAGTCTGAGCACAACAACATTGCCACGCTTCCACCAGGCATTCCAGTGAACTGCTGTTGGATCTTTTATTCAATAATCTGTGCTTGGAGTGGAATTTACTGACGCGCACAAAGCTTTCTAGAACTCAAGGGAAGCTAAAGCTTTGAACAAGCTTTTATAAGGCAATTTCCGTTATTCAATTCAATCCATAATATGGAGGTTTTTAAATCTATTAGCAACTGACGAGGCATATACAATGAGCCTTTTGCTTTCTACACTCTAACATGGATACAAATCCACATGAGGGCTGAACATATCAGAACTCCGAGAAGTGGATGAGTTTTAATGTGAAAATTACTCCCCAGTTACATGCTTCCTATGTTTTTAACATACATGGAGACCTGTTACGATTGAGAAGTTACTTCATGAGCTAAATGTCTGAAATAGAATTACAGGGAAAAATTAGTGAAGGATTGGGAAAAAATAATATAGTTATTATGCAATGTGTATTAATCTCTGCTTTGTCGATCATGCTTGGGTGTCTGTCCAAATTGTGTCTTTAAAAAAAATATTTGTCACATACAAAGGTCTCTACGTGAAACAGAAGTTGCACAGTGAAGCAGACTTAGATTGTGCCCGCAATGTGAGTTGTGCACAGTCAATTGCCCTCTTGATAATAAAGTATTGGCTTATTTCATTTTTAAAATACCTTTACTTTCCTAAAATTTCAGATATTTTGTGAGAATCGGGATGTTAATATGTGCAAAGAAGTACTGACCCTGCTTAATCATTCAAAGAGCTATAGACTAGAAATTACTGTTTGCAATATCAGTAGGCAAATGCTTAGTGCGTCCATACGACTTTCTCTCTTTGTTATTTTAATGGTGGCATTAACCCATTTTAAGTAAACTGGTCAATACAGGTTGAAATAGCAGACAGGAACATTCCTATGAACACTTAAGTTGCGAATGTTGGCATCAGTAATTTCTAGCCTTCTATTTCTTTCTGTTACCAGTATGTTTGTCATACTGGGGTGTACGAAAGTTATCATCTTACTAGGATTGAACCCTATTTATTTTTTTAAATAGCAAAGCAGCTGCTTCATTTTTCTTCTTATAATATTTCTCGCGAGGGTAAATATCACCTATTTATGATCGATCACTTCAATGATCCATTAATGAACTGTTATCTTACTGTGTTGTGCAGAGCTGGCACTTAGAACCCGTACAGCAATCTGCTTATGAGAGTTTTTGAATGTTAACAGTAGCTCATTTACAGCAAAGCTTAAATGTTGCAACATGTTGAAAAATCAGCCATTTTAAATTTTGCTGCTGATTTATCTAGGGTACAGATTAAGCACCTCCGCGACATTGTTGAGCGCTAGGTTCAGGAACACCCTGTTCGTGATCCCTGCAAGTATTGTAAATGCATTGCTCACTAAAGGTAACATTGCAAACAGTGTTGAAAGAGGAATAGCTTAAGGCAAAGTAGACTTGAACGTTGGTTTGTAACAAAGGTACATACATGCACAAAAATAATCTCAGCCGTTCGATCAAAGTTAGCATGATGCACATTTTTACACAAGTCTGGCTCTATTTTACTAAACTATTATTGCAGAATTATTCTTTGCTTCCAGATTTGTGGCACAATTAAAACTTAGCATTTTGAATAAAATTCAATGGCATAATAACCAGTAGGCAAATGCGTGTGATGCAGTTTTCCTTCCAACACTAATTTTGCTTTTTAAAAAAATCAGCTAAAAAAACACTGAACACTCTCAGCTTAATGGGGATATATTGTGGCTTAATTATAATGCAGTTGCTTCTGATATTTTAATCATCCTGCCTTTTACATCTGAGCAATAATCCTAAATTTTGTTTTTGTGTATTCATTTAAACCCCAAACGTATCTTCAAGAAAAGAAAAGACATTATGATATATACAGCTGTGTATAAATACTATAATGCATATTTTAAAAGATTTTGCTCCAAATTAAGTAGTTAAAACACATCAAGCTAATTAAATTCTTAACCATCGTCTGCAAGAAATGCATTGTTGGCTAGTAGATGTAGTAATCTTAAAATGCATTGAATATCACTAGACTTTTATTGTAGTGAATATGTACTTTGAAAATATTGTACCTTTCCTTGTATTTAGGAGCTGTGAGATCGAGAAAGGATACAGAACAGGGTGTTTGATTTAAGAATACCCTGATTATATTAAGTCAGGGTCTCATAAAGAAAGATTTTTATGTAATGCTTGTGTTTCAATGTAAAGATTTTAGTTCTGTTACTGTTTTTGCCTCTCCTGACAGTGCCTTATTCTGGCCACCAGAGGCTTTGAGCTATTTGAATCCTTATTTCACAGTTCTCTGAGCAGGACCTCACAAAGACGCAACACATCACCTCATGCATGCTTTTTGCTATAAGCCTAGGAGAAAACCAAACCTGCCTTACAGTGAAAATAGGCACAACTTCAATTCTGACTGATACAGAATCAACAGCAGTAAAAGCTGTTGCTGTTAATTCACAACAATCTTTTCGCCACTCGGCATCTCGGGAGCCCATCGAATGGATAGCCAAACTAGACATCCCGTTATAAGCTTTTCCCGTCATATGAAACAACAATCTAGTTCTGCATGACTAAAATACATTAAAAAATCCTCTTGCCAATCAACCATATATATTTTAATAATATATAGAAACTTATTTTTATGAAATTAGGGGTTGATTAATATCACTACAAAATTACTATATTGCAGAATTTTAATGGTATTCCTCTCATAGCCAAGAGTGGTTTATTTTTAATACTGATAAAGCATTACAGCAATATTATAGTGTGGTATTACTAAACATTTTATTCTAAAGATTTTAGTGGATTTTCTGAGTTCACTATTTTGGGAGGAAATTAAAATGTAGACTATTGTGGTACCAATGGGAAAATTGTTAATTTGTTCCGTGTTCCATTCTGCCCTGCAACAAAAGGAAATCGTTTATATCACAGATGTTTTGGAAGGAAATGAGTGAGGGCAACTCTGTACTACCTGTGGACAGACATTTCCTAGTTAACCTTAAAATACTTCTGGTTAAGGCCAAAATTACAGTAGAAACTTCATTCACACCGGTAAACAACTGCACAATGATCAAATACACATTTTTCAATGAACTTTAATTGCTGTATTCATTGTAAGGCTAATAGTTCCTCTTATGGCTGGTTAACTCGCTATGATGTCCTAGCACTTTCAGAAACCTTTATAGAAGAGTATCTCTTCACCATAAACTGGTAACGAATCTTTTATAAAATTAAGTGCCATTAGATTTTTGTTAGATGTATTAGTATTACTTATGATAAAATAGAGCATTACAGTGTTTTGTATTACTACCATTCAGCTGCTCTGTGTTGTACTTTAATACCTAGGATGTCTGATGTATAAATCAACTTAATGTATAAACCACAATTACTCTCGAATCTTTTTCTTTCTCGTTTAACTCTGAGTGCAGGAATCTCCAATTGTTTGAATGCTGACGTAGACTTTCAGCATTAATTAAAAGATTTAATAACTGTATTTCGAGTTGTACAAGTTGCATCTCTCTTCACTGTATATTAACAGATGTTTACCGATGATTTATACATCAGATGGCCAATAGTCAGTGTGCTTCCATAGTTGCACAATTTCTCTATTTTGTAAAGTCCTTTACAGTTAAAAGTGTCATGTTCTATATTTGTACTGATATTTTAGGACTGAATGAAAGCAGATCAAGGTAATTTTCCCATTTTATATTTTTTGTCAAAAAATAAATGTGCCTACTCCTAAAGGAAGTGCGTAGACTTGGGGAATGGAGGCACAATCAACATAATGGTGTTTTGCTGGATTGTTCCGCAGTGGATGACCGAAGACTGAAAACAGTTTTGCTTCCTCACAGATCACTAAATACTGCTAAGATAGTTTTCCTCTCAAACTTCCACGTGCCAAGCTTCACCCAGGACTAAAGTGAATGTGTAAAACACTTAATGCATAGAGTCCACATAAAGTGTCAATAGATCATTAGTAATAGATAGCAAAAAGTTATTGCAGTTGGAAAAATTGCAGTCCATTTCTGTCCTTTATACGTTGTGTAGTAAATAGTAATTTTTTTTCCTGCATTTTGTTTTTAAATTACTGCATTCTGTCATGACGGGATGCTTATTGCATATGGTAATCATTATTTTTATATAGCATTTTATTTACATACTACTGGTATTTGTACAAAATGTATTTCAGGTAAAGAGCAACATAATCACATATTTTTACATGAGTGTTTTATCAGGTTTCATTTGCAATCTGTTGCTGCAGTTGAATTTGTTGGACATTTGTATTGGTAGATCCAAAGAAGTATTTCGGCAAACATATTTACTTATTGTACATTATACTTTGACTGCTACCATGTTACTTTTGAACAATTAAACTATGGAGCTTGAACTGCTAAATGTTCATTATTTCCATTCATTCTGATCCCAACACATTGTTTAATGAGAAGACAAAACAATTTTGTGAGGAAAGTGCTGCATGAAATATTAACATTGAAACTTCTTGTTTTGCAGTTTTAGTTAAGAAGGGAAACCATGCAGTGAGATGAACAATTTAAAGTAAATTTGTTTTTTGATTCCTACTGGAAGCTTTCATTGCGGAGTACACTTGGAGCCCCTAGCTTCACCGCTGAACCTGTTCAGCCTTGCATGTTTGCCTGTCATTCCATTCACCTGTTAACTGTAAAACCCCTTTAGCTGCATCCAGAAAGATCATCGCCTCTATTTCCGGATCATTACAAGAACATAACTTGAGGCAGAACATCTGTTTTTGATCAAATTTCCCCACGATCCACTAATCCAGTCTGGCTTGATTTATTTACTGGCACCTTTATGTTTGTAGAAATTGGCACAAGAAAATTTGACCTAATACTATATTTGGAATGAATTGAGATGATGTTTTTGATCTATATTTACCCAGAATGTCACTATAGATCATTAAACAAACTTAAGCTATTCAATACCTTCAGTCCTCTGGCACCACTCCCATAATGTAAGCAACCGCGTGTAAGCCAACAAGAACATTTAATTCCAATGGTTCTAGAATATTGGCCCGGAATTTGCGGTCAGCAGTCAAAGATTTTGCCGCTGGCCCCGAAGTAAGCTTTGCACAAAGATCTCGTGATCTGTGTCGAAGTTCGGGTTTCCCGACGTGTAATTCAAATCAACGTAGTATAGTGGGAATCGATGTACCCTGTAAGCTACGCGACCGCGCAGCACTCCAGGGAATCAAGGTAGCATTTGACCGAGTGTGGCATCAAGGAGCCCTAGTAAAACTGAAGTCAATGGGAATCGGGGGGGGGGGGGGGGAAATGCTCCACTGGCTGGAGTCATACCTAGCACAAAGGAAGATGGTTGTGGTGGTTGAAGGTCAATCATCACAGCCCCAGGACATCGCTGCAGGTGTTCCTCAGGGCAGTGTCCTAGGCCCAACCATCTTCAGCTGCTTCATCAATGACCTTCCCTCCAACATAAGGTCAGAAATGGGGATGTTTGCTGATGACTGCACAGTGTTTAGTGCCATTCGCAACTCCTCAGATAATGAAGCAGTCCATGCCCGCATGCAACAAGACCTGGATGATGTTTGGGTTTGGGCTGTTAAGTGCCACGTAACATTTGTACCACAGAAGTGCCAGGCATGACTATCTCCAACAAACAAGAGTCTAACCACCGCCCCTTGACATTCAACAGCATTACCATCACCGAATCACCCACCATCAACATCCTGGGGGTTCCCCATTGACCAGAAACTTAACTGGACCAGCCACACAAATACTGCAGCAACAAGAGCAGGTCAGAGGCTGGTATTCTGTGGCGAGTGTCTCACCTCCTGACTCCCCACCTTTCCATCCATCTACAAGGCACAAGTAAGGAGTGTGATGGAATACTCTCCACTTGCCTGGATGAATGCAGCTCCAACAACACTCAAGAAGCTTGACACCATCCAGGACAAAGCAGCCCACTTGATTGGCACCACATTCACTCCCTCCACCACTGGTGTACCATGGCTGCTGTGTACCATCTACAAGATGCACTGCAACACCTCCCAAACCTGTGACCTCTTCCACCTAGTGGACAAGGGCAGCAGGTGCATGGGAACACCACCTCCTCCAAGTCACACACCATCCTGACTTGGAAGTATATCGCCGATCCTTCATCGTCGCTGGGTCAAAATCCTGGAACTCCCTACCTAACGGCACTGTGGGAGTACCTTCACCACACGGACTGCAGTGGTTCAAGAAGACGGCTCACCACCACCTTCTCGAGGGCAATTAGGAAGGGGCAATAATGCTGGCCTTGCCAGCGACGCCCACATTCCATGAACGAATTTAAAAAAAACACTGCAGCTGGCTTTTCAATACAAAAACCGCGCATGCGTGTGAATGGCTCGCGCAGCCCCTTGAAGGGGGGCCGTGCAGGGCCAAACAATATTAGAGGGACCATTGGTGAGAATCCCATAGTGTGATCTGCTGTGATGTCAACAAGCTGTCTTAGCAGCCATTCAAAATGCAGAATTCTCACAGACAGCGACCAAGGAAGTGGATAAGCTCTTAAAATTCAATTTTTTTTTAAATGTTGGGGAGAGAGAGCAAAACAATGATTGGGGCTCTCACATGGGGAAAAGGCAAACCTGAAATAGAGATGAACAAACTTTATTTTAAAAAATTAATTTTTTAAAAACATTTCTTAAATTTAAATTTTTATTAATGGATAAATTTGACACTGGACAAAATTAAAATTAGTTTTTAAAGGCCATAACCTTTGTTTACCACCTTTTTGGGGTGGCGGGCAGAGCACAGCCTGTGGAGGAGCAGTGAATGACAGACCGCAACTTCAGGGTTTCCGCAATAGGTTACGCATACGCCAAATCCTGAAGTTGCAGTCAGTTTCAAAGGCGAAATGACTCCAAATGCTGCCAGTTCGCCATCATCAGGACCACAAATTCTGGCCCAATAATCCAGGATTATAATGCATAAATAGCATTCCACAGCTGAACCACTGAGCTTATCATTTGTTAATCTATGTCTTTCCTTACTTGACACCAATACTGTACTCACCAATTTAGATTATATGCAGAAATAATGAGTACAGCACTGTAGAGTTAGCTTGACAGGCCTGGTGGTATTTTCTTAACCGTTTCATATGTTAAGTCCTGGTTGCTATTCAATGATTTTCATAGTTGCCAACCATTCACATTTTGCACTGACAGCCAGCTGTCTTTAAGTCTGCTGTTTTCCAGCTTTCAGATATATTCTGCACCTTTGCTTTTCACAGGAATTGCAAAAGGCCGATCCAATTTGTGCCCCTTTTACACTAACCTCTGCCATTGCCAGGAATTGCTGTGATTCAGGAATGCTAGGATCCCACAATGTCCTTGGGTGTAAGTGATTGTACTCACGTTGCTGACTCAGGTGGAAGGAGAGGCAGCACCACACACAATGATGTGAGCCTCTTGTTTTGGTCAAGTTGAATATCTGCATTTTCAGTTTGTAACTTTTTAGTACATTTCAAAGAATTATAGAGTTTAAATGGTGTGATGTTTTGATAGTGTAATCAGAGATCACAACTTCATGAATTAATCATTTATACCATAATTATACTGATGCTTAACAGCTTTCAAGATATTCCAATTTAGTAAATTTAATTTGACGTAAAATAGAATTGAAGAGCTCAATGGTTAATTAGCAATGTTATATTAATCTTTTGGACACTAACATTTTTCCAATAGTATGGGTTTATTCAAATCATACAGAATGATGTAAATGTTAACAATTCCCCATTGTACACGTGGCAAGTTTAGATTTTCTGTATCAGTAATGCACATTTGCCTATTTTGAAGGGGGGGTGGGAGCCGAAATCATACTCGTGTGACCATATCATGACGAGGTTACACAAAGGAAACAAAGCTTGAAATTGGAGAGATTCAGCACTGAAAATAGAGTGACAGTTTTATTTTTAGAGGAAAGCTTAGTAAACGTGCCGTTAACCATAGTAAAATATTGGGCTAGAAATTGCAGTCGGAGGCATGCCTCTGACCCGAGAAACAATTACAAAAGTACCTGCTGGCGGCAATCTCAGGCCGCGAGGTGACCAGCATAAAGGCCCACGGAAGTGTACCTGGGATCAGGTGGCCCTGGTCCTTCAATGACAAAGCAGAATTCCATTTTACTCATTTACGAAGGGAATCTCCTAATGAGATGCAATGGAATCCCCAAATCTAATAATTATACAGAATGTACCATATTCCACCAACCTCACCAACAGGCCTTGAGCCTGCTTGCATCCATCGTAAGACTTCCGTGTGCAATTGCTGGGCAAAAAGTCCAACTCTGCGCCAGCGATTGCTTTTTTATGGACCTCGTGGATGGCTTGCGTTGACAGGCTGCAAGTTGAACTTGAGGTGGATTTCAAAGGGAATATAATGGCTTACTCTCTGAGTACGCCATCATACACACCCTAATTTCAGAGCTATTAATGCTGTATATAAACGCTCTGCTTATTTGATCAAAAGTTAGTTAAATCTGATTAAATGATTACAGAAAATAGTTTACAAAAACAAAAAATACTGGAAATACTCAGATCAGGCAACATCTGTGGAGGGAGAAACAGAGTTAACATTTCAGGTCTATGACCTATCGTCAGAACTGGAAAAAGTTAGCGATGTAACAGATTTTAAGCAAGTGCAGGGAAAGGGGGGAGGGGAGGGAAGAACAAAAGGGAACGTGAGAGATGGTGGAAGGCAGGAGTGATTAAATGACACGGTATGATTGGACAAGTAAATAAAACATGAAGAGGTGTAAATGGGAATGCCATGTGTAAAAAAAAATAGGGTCAGAGGTTATGGTCTGAAATTGTTGAATTCTATATCGAGTCCAGAAGGCTGTAAAGTGCCTAATCGAAGGATGAGGTTGCGGTTATTCGAGCTTCCATTGAGCTTCATTGTAAGAGGCCGAGGGCAGAGCGGGAGTGGACTGGACTGGAGAATTAGTGACAGGATCGGAAACTTGAGGTCACACTTACGGACTGAACAGAGGTGTTCTGCAAAGCGGTCACCCCAATCTGTGTTTTATATAGGATTACATTATACAGCACAGAAACAGGCCATTTGGCCCAACCAATCTGTCCTGTCATTTGTGCTCCATTCGAGCCTCCTCATCTTAACTATCAGCATAACCCTATTCTGTTCTCCCTCAGGCTTATCTAGTCTCCCCTTAAATGCATCTATACTATTCGCTTCAACCACTTCCTGTAGTAGTGAGTTTCACCTTCTCACCCCTCTCTAAAGAAGTTCCTTCTGAATTCCCTATTTGATTTCTTGGTGACTCTCTTATATTCAGTGGTCGCCCCAATGTAGAGGAGACCACAGTGAGCAGCGAATACAGTATACTAAATTGCAAGTACAAGTAAATCGCTGTTTCACCCGGAAGAAGTGTGTGGGGTCCAGGACAGTGGGAAGGGAGGAGGTAAAAGGGCAGGTGTTGTATCTCCTGCGTTTGCATGGGAAGGGGATGCTAGTGGTGATTGAGTGGAGCAGTTCCTTTGCAATGCTGGGAGGGGAAAGATGTTTGGTGTGGGATCAAGCTCACAAGAAAATAGATTGTTCAATGGCATTTTTTTACTGAACATGATGCAGCACATTTTATTTTGCATGTTTATTTGTTTAATCTCAGACACACCCTATTTGAATTGTCAGTTTACTAATTTTCTGGTTCAAGTTCAATGGCATTACTCAGGCCACAGGAACTCAAGCCCACATGCATAGAAAGTGGTAACATTGCAAGAGGTCAAAAAATTAGAAATTGATAAAGAACAGAAAAAGCAGGCAGGGAGAAGAATCACAGTACACGTGAATGCTGGAAACTATACCAAAAATATCTCATCAACATGCCCCAGTTTCTCCTCTGCAGATCTGCCAAAGTTACAGCAGCCAATTGGAACCTCTCCAAATTCAAGCTTTGTTTCTTTTGTGCAACCTCATAATCCAGGTATGGTCGCGAGTAAGCTTTAAGCTTTCCACCACCCCCCCCCAAAACCATTTCAAATCATGCAAATGTGCATGACTGATACCAACAGAAAATCTAAAGTTGCCACATATAGAATGGGAAATCCCTAACATTTACAACACCATTCTGCATGATTTCAATAAACCCATACTATTGCAAAGGAGGGCTATTGTGTGCCAAAGATAGACAGAGGTTCTCCCAAAGATTCTAAAAGTAGGGAGCAGAGACCTAGGGGTGTGGATACCTGGCTCTGCAAAGGTGAGAGTGCTGGTTAAAATGGCCATAAATAAAGCAGCTGGATTGTGTTTTTTTTAATATATATTTGCAAAGGCCTTGAATGTAAAAGCAAGACACTGCCAACATCAAAATATTGCATGCAGATCTGCCCATCCCATTTAAGGAAGGATATCAGAGCTATAGAAACAGTACAGCAAAGATCGACTAAAATGACACCACGAATGAAATGTTATGAATAAAAGCTTGAAAATTTGGGGCTTTATTCACAAACCGGAGCATCGATTACTGCTTTCAAAATTCTGAAAGGTGGGGAGAGTAAGTAGTGAAATATTGGACCTGAAGTTGCTGTATCATTTGCCTATATATAACAGCGACAATATTAGCTATGCTGTTATTTTGGCCCAATGTTCCCACTGGTTGGCAAACCAGGAATAAAGGGGCCTAGACTCCAGAATATCACGAGCAGAATAAGAACATAAGCAAT
This sequence comes from Somniosus microcephalus, assembly GCF_052327205.1. Classification (NCBI taxonomy): domain Eukaryota; kingdom Metazoa; phylum Chordata; class Chondrichthyes; order Squaliformes; family Somniosidae; genus Somniosus; species Somniosus microcephalus. The sequence goes on along the minus strand of NC_140999.1, from coordinate 164,412,965 downwards.
AGGAGCAGGAGTAGGCCAATTGGCCCCTCGAGCCTGCTCTGCCTGCCATTCAATAAGATCATGGCTGATCTGATCCTAACTGCCAATCTACTATCACAGAACCATCTCCTGAATCTAACAGAATTAGACACACGAAATAGGAGCAGGATCAGGCTACACGGCCCCTGGGCCCGCTCCGCTACCCACAGGGCCATGACCGATCCGAACCTAGACTCATGTCCAAATTCCTGCCCGCTCCCCGTAACCCTTAATTCCCTTTACTTCTAGGAAACTGTCTGTCTATTTCTGTTTTAAATTTATGTAATGATGTAGCTTCTACAGCTTTTTGGGGCAGCATATTCCATGGACCTACCACCCTCTGACTGAAGTAGTTCCTCCTCATCTCAGTTTTGAAAGAACAGCCCCTTATTCTAAGACTATGCCCCCTAGTTCTAATTTCACCCATCATCGGGAACATCCTCCCCGCATCCAACCCCTTCACAATCTTGTATGTTTCAATAAGATCGCCTCTCATTCTTCTGAACTCCAATGAGTAGAGTCCCAATCTACTCAACCTCTCCTCACATGTCCATCCCCTCGATTAACCGAGTGAACCACCTTTGTACTGACTGGAGAGCAAGTATGTCCTTTCTTAAGTATGGACACCAAAACTGTATGCAGTATTCCAGGTGCGGTCTCACCAATACATTGTACAACTGAAGCAATACCTCCCTATTTTTATATTCTATCCCCCTAGCAATGAAAGCCAACATTCCATTGCAGGTTAGGTTGATTTGGCTATGATAAATTGACCCTTAGTGTTAGGGGATTAAATACGTGGGGTTACAGGGACAGGGTGGGATATGTGTCGGTGCAGGCTCGATGGGCCGAAATGGCCTCTATCTGCACTGTTGAATCTGTGAATCTGTGTGACTTGCCGCACACTAACCTTTTGAGTTTCGTGCACCAGGACCCCCAGATCCCTTTGTACTTCAGTACTTTCCAGTTTCTTGCCATTAAGATAATAGCTTGCTCTACGATTTTTCCTGCCAAAGTGCATAACCTCACACTTTCCAGTATTGTATTCCATCTGCCAAATCTCTGCCCACTTACTTAGCCTGTCTATGTCCCCTTGCAGGTTTTTTATGTCCTCCTCACTCACTACTTTCCCTCCCATCTTAGTATCATCTGCAAACTTTGATATGTTACACTCTGTCCCCTCCTCCAAATCGTTAATATAGATTGTAAAGAGTTGGGGACCCAGCACTGACCCCTGCGGAACACCACCAGTTACTGATTGCCAGTCTGAGAATGAACCATTTATCCCAACTCTCTGCCTTCTGTTAGATAGCCAATCCTCTATCCATGCCAGAATATTACCCCCAATCCCGTGATTTTTTATCTTAAGCAATAATCTTTTGTGTGGCACCTTGTCAAATGCCTTTTGGAAGTCTAAATACACTACGTCCACTGGTTCCCCTTTATCCACCCTATATGTTACTTCCTCAAAGAACTCCAGCAAATTTGTCAAACATGACTTCCCCTTCATAAAACTATGCTGACTTTGTCCTATTAAATTATGATTATCCAAATGTCCTGTTACTGTCTCCTTAATAATGGACTCCAAAATTTTACCTACCACAGATGTTAGGCTAACCGGTCTATAGTTTCCAGCCTTCTGTCTACTGCCCTTTTTAAATAAGGGTGTTACATTAGCAGTTTTCCAGTCCGCCGGGACCTTTGCCGAGTCCAGGGAGTTTTGGAAAATTATTACCAATGCATCCACAATCCCTACCGCCACTTCCCTCAAGACCCTAGGATGTAAGCCATCAGGTCCAGGTGATTTATCCGCCTTGAGTCCCATTATTTTGATCGTGTTTAGCTCCTCCCCCCTGTTTGTCCAGTGTTGGGATATTCTTAGTGTCTTCTACTGTAAAGACTGATGTAAAATATTCAGTGTTTTTGCCATCTCCATGTTTCCCGCCATTAATTTCCCGGTCTCATCCTCTAAGAGACCAACATTTACTTTAGCCACCCTTTTTCTTTTTATATAACTATAAAAACTCTTACTTTTTATATTTTTTGCTAATTTTACTTTCATAATCTATCTTCCCTTTCTTAATCTTTTTGTTGTCTTTTTAAGTTTTCCCAATCCTCTATCCTCCCACTAGATTTGGCTACCTTATATGCCCTTGTTTTTAGTCGAATACTATCCTTAATTTCTTTACTTAGCCACGGATGGCTGTCTTTTCTTTTACACCCTTTTCTTCTCAGTGGAATATATTTTTTTTGGAAGTTGTAAAATAACTCCTTAAATGTACACCACTGATCATGTATCGTCTTACCCTTTAATCTATTTTCCCAATCCACTCTACTCAATTCTGCTCTCATACCTTCATAGTCTCCTTTATTCAAGCTTAGCACGCTTGTTTGAGATCCAACCTTCTCACCCTCTAATTGAATATGGAATTCAACCATGTTATGGTCACTCATTCCAAGGGGATCCTTTACTAGGACATGAAAGGGAAAGTTAGAAAAAAGCTAGAGGGTATGGAGTTTTACACCACAAGTGACTATTGAGGCAGAGACGACAGCATTTAAAAGAGATTTGCCAAGTTTTTAAAAAAATGAAGATACAGGGAAAGGGCTCCAGCTGGTGAGATACTTGTGTAAATGCTCAATGGGGCTGAATTCCTTAATAACCTTGTTTCACTCCTCTCACGGAATGCTTTCAGCAAGTCTTGCTTTAAGATGCAGTACACCTTCCAGATAAAATCGTAGTATTTGGACATCGTTTCCAGCTTCTTCGAGACAGTCAGTAAGTGATCCAAAATAAAATGCTTCAGTTCTGTATAGTGATACAAATAACTGCATGCCAAGACCAAACCAAACTCACCCGTCTATAACAATGACTAAGTGACAGAGCACTCTGGGACTCGAACCAACAATATTCTAATAGTGTTAAAATTTGTTTCACACTATACTTCCCCAAATGAAAAACAATTTTTACTTTGTTGATGAATATTTGCCAGAAACAATCTACACAGCTCTGTTCCTGGGAGACAAAAAAGGCCAAATTTGCAATGTAAATATATTATGGGCTAAATGTAAATGTATTCGTTGGAGAAATACATGTACCTTGTCTAAACCCAGACAGTAACAATTTCAGGACAAGCAATTGTCATATTGCAAAGTTAATTTCATAAGCATATCAAAATATATTTTACTCATATCATTTACTAAAACATACAAGCTTCATTAAAACTGATGCATTACATGAAAAAAGCGCAAGTCACACTGCAAAATGTATAAAGGAAAGTTTACACACTTTTATTTTATATTGGACATTATATAAAGAGTAACATGCCTTCTGAAACAATTACATAATCAGTACATACAGTGCCTATGACCAAAAAGCAAAAGTACAAAATTGCATTTATTTACACCATTAAGTCACACAAAAATGAAATGGATCCCATGAAACCACTGAGGAAAAAAAATCTAATGCAGAATTTCAAAAATGGAGCATTTAAATATTTTAAGAAATGTACAAAACTTAAAATTTAAATCACAGTAAACTTCATATCACCCTGTCCCCCCCTTTGAGGGCTATTTTACCACTAATTGTTAGAGAAAAATGTACAGAAAAGCAAATCAACAGGTTTATTATATGTTGAACAGCCAAAGACCAGGAGGCGTCTGTACTGGATGAAGTCAGTGCAGTATTTTGTAATACTTCATCAGTAGACGAGTAAATAGAAGCATGGCAGCAGCCACTAGGTAACCTTTCCTTCTCTTTTCTTATTGTTTTCATTTTCTCATCCATTGTGATCACAGGTTTAGATACAAATGAGAGACATTTATGACGTTGATTCTTCCTACATTCCCAAATTTTGTGGCCAGACAAAATCTGTATTTGGTCTTCAATCAAAAAAGGGCTTGAGAAAAAAAATTAGGTACACAATGCAAAAAGCCAGTTGTAATTTATAGTATGAAGTATTTAAAATAAAGAACTGCTCTATCTGTATTACACATGCACTGCATACAGATAACAAAGTGCTAGATGTTTGTTCCGAATGCAGCTCCTCAGTGCTTTAATTATGAGCCATTCACAAAAACCATAAAGGAAGTGATAGAAAACAATATAAATTCGGTCAGGCCTTTGGTAATACTTATTTCTACTGAATTTTTGCAGCTATGCCTATATATTCATATCTAAAAATGCACAACAGCCTCAGTAAATTGAGGTCCAAACCAAAACACTAGTCAGTATAGTACAGGCAATTTCCACTCTTAATAAACCACATTTTGTATTTTAGAACCAACAAACCTGTAGCAATTTTGAATATGCACCTATAGTAATTTAAAGGCTTCCATTATAAGGTTCATGTTTACATGGTTTTAATTTAAAAAGAATTCAAAAACAAAAAAAATTGCTTTATTTACATCTAAACAAATAAATGTAATCAGCTTTTTGGTGAATAGTCCACTTCAGTTGTTTAGCCCAACTGTAATTGTAGTAACAAATGTGTTCAGACAAGGTACACTTCAACTGACTGTGAAAACATTAAGAGTGAGTGGGAAATCCATCAACCAAAATCCACAACCATATTCTAGGCATTCCATCCCTATGACATTCCTCTCTGTGAGCAACTCGGCTTTCTTCAGTATTTGAGTACCAACTTGAGTACTCAAATAGAATGGACATTGTCTGTTTACGAATACACTTGAGTAAAGTAGGTCACCCTGGTGCTTCTTGAACTACAAGTATTCTGTACCTCTTATTAAAAAAGATAACTTTTTTTCAAATTAGTGGAGCTACATACCAAGTACAAGTAATGAATTTCTCTGATCAAACAAAAAATGGCACTCAATAGACATTCTATGGATCTCACTTTGCAAATTGGCTCTGGCCTCAAATCTGTTAGTTACATTTGTACACAAAAATTTCCATATCTTACTTAACTGCAAAATGCATGAACATTTAAGATGCAACAAATAGTTCCAGTAACAGATTATTTTTAAAGTGTCCGGCACAATAACACTCAATGTGATGAAGTAGGTAAAAGCTAGTTTAATTCTTTATGTACAATGTTCACAATGACACATACTGGAACAAAGCTGGAAATGGATATCACTGCATTTTATAATTGATGCCTATGCAGCATCCTAAATGTTTTTTTCCAAAAAGGGCATTTGTTTTCAAAACAAAACTGGCATATAAAAACCTCTTAAGAACTCCAATATTGTTGCCTAATCGCTCCAAAAGTGAACACCGTGCAATTACCTAAATTGAAGGAATTTTTCAGAATTATATTCTTCGGAATCAAGAGGTGCTTGCCAACATGTCCATTAACATTTACAGTTAGAAGGCCCATCACATACGTGAACTTCTTAGTGAGAGGCTGGGCTTTTCAGTCTATCTTTACAGCAGCGTAGATTTTTCGTATGAACATGTATGCAGCATAGAATCCAATAGTTCCAGTTAGCAGCCAGAAAGAAAGCACCATCAGAGTTGTGTAGCCAAAATACAACAATGATGGGATGAATTCCACAATATCCAACTAGAAAAGAGGAAGAAAATCTTGTTTTAAATTCTATGTCTAACAGCTTTGAACTTCAGTGACAAAGGATAAACTGTAAAAAGTTTTAAAAATACATATCCTGAAACTGCATCAGCAAATCCATATTTTTACTGTCAATTAAAAAAGCAAAACTTAATCAGATTTGATTTTCCATTGTCCATACCTTATTAACAAAATAAAATATGGCATAAACAAGCACATAAAATGCTGATCCACCGGACACCAAGAACGTTCTCCACCACCATCTATAATCCTGAAATGTCAAAGGAAAGAGCTTAGTTAACATTTTCATTAGAACTAGAGCAAAGGCTTCCTCAGCAGAAACTTCATATTCATCCCAAGACTCTCCCAGCTAAACATTTCATTAATTTAGTCTATAAATGCTGAACTTAGTATTAAACAAATGACAGTCAGTGGAATTTGCATAGAAATCTGAAATTCACACTTATGGCAGCTTATTTTGTTAGTTTTCAGTATCAGCAAAGATGGCTGCCATTATCCTGATGCTATATCTAGCCGAGTCTTGAAAAAAAAGGGTTTGTTCCTTTCCCATTGGGAATCATCCAAAGTGTGCCTTAACAGAATCTTTTCTTGATGGCTCATTTGGTAAATACACTCCAGTATGGAACTCATTATACAGACCAAGAAGGTCCCATGTTTGATCCCAGTGCTCGCAGAATCTGATCTCAATAGGGGTGTGACAATTGGCCTCAGCACCTCTGGATTGGGGGGGGGGGGGGGGGGGGGAGATGGGGGGAGGGAAGTGACTGTTATATAATGACTCCTGTAGGAAACTTTTCACATGTAAATGTTGTAGGAGAGCAGAATTGGGCTCAGCTACGATGACTCCCACATCATAGCCTGCCAACATTCACTATCTAGGCTCACATGAAGAATGGTCACTTAGGCAAAGTACCAGAGGGCTGCAGGCAGTGGTGGAATCACATCCCAGCATGAGTCAGCTTCTTTAAGAAATAAGGGAGATGGGAGAAACAAAAGAGTTTTAAAAAAAAGTAAAAATGCACATGCAGTAAATCTAATCTCTTCAGCTGGTCCCTGCTTTCAGCCAAGATACCTAATGAGATAAACAGCTATGCAGAAGTGCAAGGAAGCTGTAGGAGGGTGGGAGAGTATTAGGAAAATGATGAGATTTGGGAGTGGAGGCAACATAAATGAGTGGCCAGGGTCACTTATGGTCTAAGTCTTAGATCACAATCTTACATGGGTCCAAGCCAATTTGGACAATGATCAGAGTGGGTACATTCAGTGTTCGAAACAAATAACTTATTCAGTTAAGTTCACCTACAAATTAAATGTCTGCTTGCCACACCAATTGATACGATTGTGAATGGTTGATTCATATTTGTCTATTAGCAATTAAATGTGGATTAAGCTCCCAATAGCTGAGTTTATCCAGCAAGTAACTGAGCCATACACACCACAAAGTTCCCACATTCAATCGATCCCTAGAAGGTGCAGAGTTAGCTGATCACAGGCACAGCATTACAATTGACTTTAGCACTCAGGGTAGGAAGGGGAAAATTGTCTTAAGGTTGCTAGTCCCAACTGCAACTACTTCTACTAAAAGTAGATGTGAGTGGCACTAGGTACAGGCAAGATTGTACTTAATTATGATGACGCCATGGTCCATAACCTGGTGATATTCTCCATCAGTGCTCATACATGGATAATGGCCACTTGGGTTATGTGCCATGGGAGGGAGGCATGGAAGCATGGACCCAGCAAGAAGCCAAAACCTTTAAGGGAGGGAAACTGCAAAAATAAAAGTGATTCCAGTTTTTCTTGATGCCAATTGAAAGGACCATCTAACTTCCTTATCGTTACTACATAAAACAAAAATTATGAGGACAGTCATATAATTCAATATTTCTATCTGATCATACCTCTGCACAGAGTTGGAAGTAAACCATGACGATGCTGATTTGAGAGCATGACACAACCAGGATAATAAATACCAAAAATAAGAATCCAAAGAGGTAATAGAACTGGTTCTCCCAAATTGCCTGCAAAAAAAAAAAGGGTTTTAATTTAAATAAAACTACTGTTGAATAATAACAATTCTTGTGATTCTAATCAAATCTATTTTGGCCAGCACTTAAAGCACCAGTTTCTAGATAGGAAAGCCTTACAAAATGCTGCAATATTTTCAAAGTACAAGACAGAGTTACAAGATAAAAATTCAATGGGCATGTTTTACATTACTACATTTCCCAGGTCAATGGGCATGTTTTACATTACTACATTACCCAGGTTAATGAAGATTCTATTTGCAAACACTGAGGAGAATCTAATAGAGGTACTCAAAATTATGAAGGGTTTTGAGATGGTAAATCAATGAAAAATTGTTTCCATGGATTGCTGAATAAGTAACAACAGGCCATAAATCAGTAATATCACTAGGGCGAGTGGAAAAATTAGTTTCTTCAAAGTTATTAGAATATTGAATGTTTTATCACAAGTAGCCATTGAGGCAGAAAATTTATAATTTAAAAGGGAATTAGATAAATATTTGAAAAGGAATATAAAAGGATACAAGGGTAGGGTAATTGTATCCGTGGGTAACTCCAGTGAAAGAGCTAGCATCAACTAAAAAAATGTATTTTAGATTCACTTACGCTGAAAATAAAGAACAGCTCAATAAACATGGCACCAAATGGCAGGATACCAGCCATAAGAATTCTGCAAAAATAAATCAGTAAAATCAGCCTATGGTGCAGAAATACAAATACAACAATTTGATTGAGGACATTATTATTAAAGGTTATGACAAAAGTAAGTAATGATCGGTTGTTTGTACTGGTTGACAATACAATAACATGAGAATACAAACATAAAATAATCACAAAAATTAAGGTGATGGCTAGAACTTCTTTTTCCAATACAGCAGGTGGTTATAACGTGGATTTTTTTTTGCCATAAACCATTGCTGAAGCAGAGTTCATAAATTGTTTTAAAAGAGAATTAGATAATTGCTTGAAAAAAAGGATTATTAAAAGGCATGGGGAGCAAGCAGGAGAGTGGGATTAGACTAGTTGACTAATGTGGGGAAACACACCGACATAATACTTGCTGGGGTGAATATCCTGTTTGTGTCTTAACATTCTATGATGAAAACAGATGAATTAGTATCACTCTTCTAACTGGAAACAAAAACTGCAAGTGTTTGAAATCTGTAACAAAATGAGAAAATGCTAGAAACGGCCACAGCTTAGTCAGCATCTGTGAAGATCCACATACGCTGACTGACCTGGAATGTTTCCAGCATTTGTATTAAACTACTTCTCGGAGCAACTAGGAATGGGCAATAAATGCCGGCATTGCCAGCGGAGCCCACATCCCGAGAATGAATAAAAATAAATTCCAGAAGGCCTGCAACTTAACTCCAGCCTTTTTTGCAACAGTTTAAAAAATGCAGTTGGAAAATGCAGAGGTTCTTTATCTGGAATTCCATTGATGGTCTGACCACACGCTCTGCAGTCTGCAGCAGACTGACCTCTGCATGGTCTAATTTTCAATTACGAACGACGGCACTTCTTGGAGAGGCTTCTTTAAAATATAAAACATTTATAACGCAGGAAGTTACAAAGGGATATTGACAGATTAAGTGAGTGGGCAAACCTGGCAGATGGCGTTCAATATGTGGAAGTGTGAGAACCTCTACTTTGGATCAGAGAAAGACAAATCAGAATATTTTCTTAATAGTGAGAGACTAGGAGCTGTGGAGCAGCGAAGGGATTTAGGTGACCTCGTGCACAGGTGCAAAAAAGTAATCAAAAAGGCTAATGGAATGTAGGCCTTAATCTCAAGGGGGTTGGAACACAAATGTGAGAAAGTGATGTTTCAGTTGCACAGAACCTTGGCCAGACACCATCAGGTTCACTGTGTTCAGTTTTGGGCCCCAAACTTCATAAAAGATAAATTGGTCATGGAGGGGGTACAACACAGATTCACCAGAATGATACCAGGGCTTAAAGGGATTAATCGTCAGGACAGGTTGCATAAAGTTGGTTTGTATTCCTTTGAGTTTAGAAAGTTGAGGTGATCTAATCAAAGTGATTAAAATGAGAGAGAGATTCAATAGGGTACATAGAATTTTACGGCACAGAAGGAAGTCATTCGGCCCATCGTGTCTGTGCCGGCCGAAAAAGAGCTATCCAGCCTAATCCCACTTTCCAGCTCTTGGTCCGTAGCCTTGTAGGTTACAGCACTAAGTGCATATCCAAGTACTTTTTAAAAGCAAATGAGGGTTTCTGCCTCTAGCACCCTTTCAAGCAGGGAGTTCCAGACCCCCACCTCTCTCTGGGTGAAAAAAGTTCTCCGCTACGCCTTCTACCAATTACTTTAAATCTATGCCCCCTGGTTATTGACACCTCTGCTAAGGGAAATAGGTCCTTCCTATCCACTCTATCTATGCCCCTCATAATTTTATACACCTCAATCAAGTCTCCTCTCGGCCTCTGAGGTTCCAAAGAAAACAATCGCAGCCTATCCAATCTTTTCTCATAGCTAAAATTCTCCAGACCTAGCAACATCCTTGTAGATCGCCTCTGTACCTTCTCTAGTGCAATCACATCTTTCCTGTAATGTGGTGACCTGAACTATACACAGTATTCTAGCTGTGGCCTAACTAGTGTTTTATACAGTTCAAGCATTACCTCCCTGCTCTTATATTCTATGCCTGGCTAATAAAGAAAAGTATCCCGTATGGCTTCTTAACCACCTTATGTACCTGTCCTGCTACCTTCAGGGATCTGTGGACATGCCTACAAGGTCCCTCTGTTCCTCTACACTTCAGTATTTTATCATTTATTGTGTATTTCCTTGCCTTGTTAGCCTTCCCCAAATGCATTACCTCACACTTCTCCGGATTGAATTCCATTTGCCACTTTTCTGCCCGCCTGACCAGTCCTCAATATCGTCCTGCAGTCTATAGCTATCTTCCTCACCGTCAACCACACAGCCAATTTTTGTATCATCTGCAAACTGCTTAATCATGTCCCCTACATTGAAGTCTAAATCATTGATACGTACCACAAAAAGCAAGGGACCTATTACTGATCCCTGCGGAACCCCACTGGGAACAGCCTTCCAGTCACAAAACCACCCGTCGACCATTACCCTTGGCTTCCTGCCACTGAGGCCAATTTTGGATCCAACTTGCCACTTTCTCTTGGATCCCATACAGAAAAACCATTTGCCCCTCTTGTGAAGGAATTCCAAGCAAGGGGGCATAATCTTAAAATTACAGCTAGACCATTTAGAAGTGAAATAAGTAAGCAATTTTTCACACAAAGGATAGTGGAAATCTGAAACTCTGCCTCAAAAGGCTCTGAATGCTGGGACAATTACATTTTCAGACTAAAATTGATAAAGATTTTTGTTAGATAAGGATATCAAGGGATATGGAGCAACGGCAGGTAAAGGGAGTTGTGGTATAGATCAGCCATGATCTAATTGAATGATTGAACAGGCTCAAGGGACCAAATGGCCTACTCCTATGTTACTATGAAATGCCAGCATGGACCCAATATCTTATGGGTATGCTGCACCAAAGGCTTTTTTTCTTTTAGCATGTTGGTGAGATACCCTGCAAGTAAGGCTTTTATTTGTGCATGTTTCACACATTTGCTTAAACAATCCTAAGCAAACACCCTCAAGTACACAGGATGCCCTCCACCATGATAACTAAAAGCAGTAAGTTTGTAAGCCTTGTGCAAGACTAGTTAGGCCACAGCTAGCGTAACCTACAAGGCTACAGATCAAGAGCGCGAAAGTGGGATTAGGCTGGATAGCTCTTTTTCAGCTTGCAGACACGATGGGCCGAATGGCCTTCTTCTGTACTGTAAGTTTTTATGATTCTATGATGTAGTCCAATTTCAATCAAATTAAATTTTGTCCAAAATAATTCAGCATAAAAACATGATAAATGAAATAATTTCTGATTGTAGAAAGTTAAATGGTAGACATAACTGTTACAGAACTTCACAATACCTCAAATTTGTACTAATAATCTGCAACTTACCCAACAAATTTGTTCATGTACCATCTCTGTTCAGGGACCTGACGTGGTATTTGATTGGTGCGCACAGGGTTGTCATATGGTTGCTTTCGAAAGCCAAAATAATAGCCAAGGTATACTAAAGGAAGGGAGATGCCAAACCACATGCAGAGAAGGGCCAACATAGTAGGAAAAGGAACCTTTAAATACACAAAAGCAGAATGATAACAGTTAGCTAAAAAGTTTATAAACTTCCTTCAAAAAACTGTAGAGATGGTTTTAGAAATCCGAAAGTGTTTGTCCAGTAGTGTTTAAAAAGAAAAAAAACTAGTTTATAAGGTTCTCTATGTAAAGCTTGAGCTTGTAAAACTATACTATGGCCCTGTTACTGCAATTCAGCAATTAAAGTTTCACTTCAACATCCAATAGGGAGACTGTGAAACATCTGAGCTGATTTTACTGCTTTCTGAGAAATCAAAGGTAGGGTTAAAAGGTCATAGCACAAATTCAAGCCATATCTAAAAATGTAGTACACTCCTCTGAATATCTTCAAAATCACAGCAAGCATTTTGTTACAATGTATTTCATACCTCAGGATTGTTACTTATTTTGTACTCAAGGACAAAAGTCCCATTATATCCATTTTTGAAAGGAATCCAGAGTTTGAGATTTTATTGGAATGACAAAGTTGTGTTCACAGATAGTACAACAAATTTGTCGTCTCAATTCCGCTCCTCACACTCTTTCTTTCAGCAGTGGTGATGGTAATGTTAAAAATTCTATTGCTTGGGTGTCAGCCATGGCTCAGCAGTTATAATCTCATCTGAGTCAGAAGGTCACAGAGTCAAAGCCCACTCAGAGACATGAGCACATAATTTAGGGTGACACTTCAGTGCAGTACTATAAGAGCGCTGCACTGTCAGCCTTTCCAATGAGACGTTAAACTAAGTTCTGTCTGCCTTCCCAGGTGGACGCAAGATCCTATGTCACTATTCAAAGAGCAGGCGTGTCCTGGCCAACATTCATTCCCTCAAACAGAAAATTATTTATTTCATTGCTGTCTGCGGTACCTTGCTGTGCACAATTTGGCTGCTGCATTTCCCTATATTACAACAATCACTGCACTTCAAAAGTACAGGAAACTTTGCGCTATCCGGCACCCATGGGACCGAGCTACTGCCGTTTTTTAAAAGCTCCGGATAGACCAGCGTCAATGTTATCAGATAGGAGCTTTTCATCGCAGTATCTGACCACAAACACTGTTGCTCAGCAACAGCTTGTAAACACTCGGCCCAGTAGCTTGGAAGCGTCTCTGAAGCTGTTGCTAAGCGACAAAGACGCTTTCCAGAGCCCGCCTGTGAAAAGAATGCTAGAAGAAAAAAAAACACCTAACCAAAACGGCTGCTGATTTCTGCCGTTATATTAAAGTTGCCGGACATTCAACTTCCGGATAGCTCAAAGTTTCCTGTACTTCATTGGCTGTGCAGAATTTTGGGATGTCCTCAAGTTCTTTCTTTACCGCTTGCAAGGACAATTTGAGATAATCACAAAAACACTTAAAGGGGAGTTAGGAACAATTCCTTTACACAGAGAGAGGATAGAATGTGAGATTTTCTGCTGCAAACCATTGTTGAAGCTGAGTGCATAAATTATTTTAAAATTGAATAAGATAGTTGCTTGAAAAGGGGGAATACTAAAGGATTTGCAGCACAAGGAACGTGGGATTAGAGTAGATGGCTCATGTGGAAAAAAAAATCACCGGTGCAGGGTTAATGGATGAATGGCCTATTTCTGTTCTGTAATATTTCTTTATGATTCTACACATTGCTTTTCACTAAAAACTGGACTCCGTCTAAATATAAAAGCAGTAACTGATACCGAGTTTAAAGTAGCAAAAAGAATCTGAATTCATCCAAAATTCACTCTTCTATTATTGCTAAAAACAACCCAACCTTTCTGCATCCAAACCAGCACCTGGACCAATACAACAACTCAGGGTTTGGGGGGGGGGGGGGGGGGTGGGGGAGGCGTAGAAACATAATTGCTGGACATGACAGCGAACTAAAACAAAAAATCAGGAGCATATATATTGTTTTTATGCTTTAAGATTATCCACAAGATAAACAGCTTTCCATAAGCAGTTTTTTTCCCCAACCTGGATTACAGCAGTGACTCACTAAATTATTCTACAAATAAATAGTTCTAATTACTAACAAATTATGTTTATATCAATACTTACAGCTCCTGATGAATGTTTTCCCCAAATGAAACAATTTAGGACAAAGCACAATCCAAATACAATGCTAGGATAGAGAGTAGCAGTCTGTAAATAAAGAGGAAATCAAAAAATATTGATGAGTAAAATACAGATAGGTGGTAAACTCTTTAATAAACCTCAGTATTTCTTTTAAGGCAGTGTAGCAAAGAACAACACTACAGTGGTGGAACACATTTGCTGCTTCACTCAGCTGAGTGCCCAATCTTTGGCTCTGTGGACCTTTCTTCCAAAGGTCGAATAGATTTCATGCATTCATCTTTCCCAGAGCAGCAGGGTAAATAAGGTCCAGGAGCAAGTTACATGTAATACTGCACAAAGTGCCTGGTGGCATTTGAGATCCAATTCCTAACTATGTGTTGGCTAGCTAAGACTGAAGCAGAGTAGAAAAGACTGAACACTTTGTTGCAGGGCATGGTGCAGAAATATTACTAAATTCCTCAAAACAGCTTGCGTGCTTACCTTTACTGTTTCAATCACTCGAATAACTTTCCTATAAAGTGAAATTTCTATCCAGATTTACACATAACCCACATTTTCTTAAAAGAGCTGCAGTTAAATTACAATTCTTTATTTCTAAACTTTAGGGCAAATTTTGTGCTCATCGGGGCATGTGATGCTAAAAGACAGCAACACATTTTGGGATACTTATGACAAGTTTTGCACAGAAAGGATTTCGGGGGGGGGGGGGGGGAGAGTTACTTTTAAATGCTGTGTTTATAAAGCAATGTGTATTCAGAAGTTTTAAAAAGATAAGTGATTAAAATGCTAATAGGCTGGCTTTGATGTTGTTCGCCAATCAACTAAATAATTTGTTAGCCTAGTTTGGCAATCGATGAACACCTGTGTTGGGAAGTCTTTCTACCTTTCTGGATATGTGTGGGGGGAGGTGCGCGCGGGCGGGGCGCGGGGGAGGCACGCGGGCGGGGGGTGAGGCACGCGCGCGCGTGCAGGGTGGGGGGAGGCGCGCACGCGTACATGAGCGGACGATTATTTTTCTTAAGTATGATGCTCAGAACACTTACAGGAGTGACTAAAACTGTTGTCCCCAAAGGCAAAACCTTAAACTTGTAAACCGATGGCGACTCCAAGCTTTCCAACTTTGTAAGGCTTTAATCTCATTTTGAAGTGCTATAGGGCAGATTTTCCGAATGCAACTCTGAGCACGAGGCCTCATACACCAGAAGTGCATATCGGGAAATTGTGGGAACACTCCTTGCAGGCAAGGCTCTCCATGCCCAGTGCAGGCTATTAAAAAATTGTCCCAACATCTCCAAGACCTGAAATATTAAATACTGGAATGCAATTTAAAATCAACTTACCTGAATTTAAATAAAGGAAACTACGATGGTCTGAGGTGCAAATTAGGTAGGATTGATTGGGGAATGTCACTCAAAGGGTTAACGGTGGATAGGCAATGGCAAACATTCAAAGACCGCATTGATGAACTACAGAATTTGTTCATCCCAGTTTGGCATAAAAATAACACAAAAAAATGGACTCAACCATGGTTAACGAGGGAAATTAGGGATAGCATAAGATCCAAGGAGAGTACATATAAATTGGCCAGAAAAAGCAGTAATCCAGAGGATTGGGAGCAGTTTAGGATTCAACAAAGGAGGACAAAGGGATTAATTAAGAAAGGGAAAATAGAATGAGTGTAAGCTTGCAGGGAACATAAAAACTGACTGTAAAAGCTTTTATAGATCTGTGAAGAGAAAAAGATTGGTGAAGTCAAGCGTAGGTCCCTTGCAGTCAGAATCAGGGGAATTTATCATGGGGAACAAAGAAATGGCAGACCAATTAAATACATATTTTGGTTCTGTCTTCAAAAAGGAGGACACAAATAACCTCCCAGAAATGTCGGGGAACATAGGGTCAGATGAAAGGGAGGAACTGAATGAAATCAGTATTTGTAGGGAAATGGTGTTAGGGAAATTGAACGGATTGAAGGCCGATAAATCCCCAGGGCCTGATAATCTACATCCTAGGGTACTTAAGGAAGTGGCCCTAGAAATAGTAGATGCATTGCTGATCATCTTCCAACATTCGATGGAATCTGGAACAGTACCCATGGATTGGAGGGTAGCTAATGTTACCCCACTATTCAAAAAAGGTGGTAGAGAGAAAACGGGGAATTACAGACCGGTAAGCCCGACATCGGTAGTGGGGAAAATGCTAGAGTCCATTATAAAAGATGTAATAGCAGATCACTTGGAAAACAGTGACAGGATCGGACAAAGTCAACATGGATTTACAAAAGGTAAATCGTGCTTGACTAATCCACTGGAATTTTTTGAGGATGTAACTAGTAAAATGCAGCCAAGAGCAAGAGTCCCGAAGGCTGCGTTGCCTGCCTGGTGCCAGGGTTAAGGACATCTCCTCTGGGCTGGAGAGAAACTTGGAGTGGGAGGGGGAGGATCCAGTTATCGTGGTCCATGTTGGTACCAACGACATAGATAGGACAAGGAAAGAGGTTCTGCTGAGGGAGTATGAGCAGCTAGGGGCCAAATTAAAACACAGAACCACTAGGGTAATAATCTCTGGATTATTACCTGAGCCACGAGCAAATTTGGCGAGGGTAAATAAAATCAGAGAGTTAAATGCGTGGCTCAAAGACTGGTGTGGGAGAAATGGGTTTTGCTTCTTGGGACACTGGCACCAGTACTCGGACAGGAGAGAGCTGTTCCGTTGGGACAGGCTTCACTTGGCCAGTGCTGGGACTAGAATCCTGGCGAATCGAATAACTAGGGCTGTAGAGAGGGCTTTAAACTAATTAGTGGGGGGGGGGGGGGGGGGGAAGAGGTTTCAAGAGAGCAAAAAATAAAAATGTCAGCAGAGAAGGCAATAGAGCAAGGTAGCAGTGGAGGAATTAAAAACCAGAGCATGTCAGGAAGGAACAGAATGTATATAAAGATAAAGGTAAAGTAGTAAAGGGGGTAAAAGCAGGAATAAATTGTCACAAAAAATATTTAAAAGTTCTTTATCTGAAATGCACGCAGCATTCGTAACAAAATAGACGAGTTGACGGTACAAATAACTACACATGGGTATGATCTGGTGGCCATTACAGAAACATGGCTGCAAGGTGACCATGGCTGGGAACTAAACATCCAGGGGTATTTGACAATTAGGAAGGACAGACAGAAAGGAAAGGGGGGTGGGGTGGCTATGTTAATAAAGGATGGAATCACTGCAATAGTGAGAAATGATATTGGGTCAAAGGATCAGGATAGTGAAACAGTTTGGGTGGAGATAAGGAATAATAATAAGGGGAAAAAGTCACTAGTGGGCGTAGTCTATAGGCCTCCTAACAGTTGCAACTCTGTTGGTCGGAGTATAAATCAGGAAATAGTTGGGGCTTGTAATAAGGGAACAGCTATAATCATGGGGGATTTTAACTTTCATATTGACTGGACAAATCAAATTGGGCAGGGCAGCCTTCAGGAAGAGTTCATAGAGTGCATTAGGGACAGGTTCCTTGAGCAGTATGTTACTGAACCAACCAGGGGGCAGGCAATCTTAGATTTGGTCCTGTGTAATGAGACAGGATTAATAAAAAATGTCCTAGTAGAGGATCCCCTTGGAATGAGTGACCATAACATGGTTGAATTCCAAATTCAGTTGGAGGGTGAGAGAGTTGGATCTCAAACCAGCGTACTAAGCTTAAATAAAGGAGACTATGAAGGTATGAGAGCAGAGTTGACTAAAGTGGACTGGGAAAATAGATTAAAGTGTAAGACGGTACATGAGCAGTGGTGTACATTCAAGGAGATATTTCACAACTTTCAAGAAAAATATATTCCACTGAGGAAAAAGGGGCGTAAAAGAAAAGACAGCCATCCGTGGCTAAGTAAAGTAATAAAGGATAGTATCCGACTGAAAACCAAGGGCATATAAAGTAGCCAAATCTAGTGGGACGATAGAAGATTGGGAAGCATTTAAAAGCCAGCAAACAATAACTAAAAGATTAATTAAGAAAGGGAAGATAGATTATGAAAGTAAACTAGCAAAGAATATAAAAAGATAGCAAGAGTTTCTACAGTTATATAAAAACAAAAAGGGTGGCTAAAGTGAATGTTGGTCCTTTAAAGGATGAGACCGGGAAATTACTCGTGGGGAACATGGAGATGGCAAAAACGCTGAACAAATATTTTGTATCAGTCTTTACAGTAGAGGACATTAAAAATATCCCAACACTGGACAAACAGGGGGCTATAGGGGGGGGGGGGGGGGGAGGAGCTAAACACGATTAAAATCACGAAGGAGGTGGTACTCGGTAAGATAATGGGACTAAAGGCGGATAAATCCCCTGGATCTGATGGCTTACATCCTAGGGTCTTGAGAGAAGTGGTGGTGGGGATTGCGGATGCATTAGTGGTAATTTTCCAGAACTCCCTGGATTCAGGTAAGGTCCCAGCAGATTGGAAAACTGCTAATGTAATGCCCTTATTTAAAAAGGGCAGTAGACAGAAGGCTGGAAACTATAGACCAGTTAGCCTAACATCTGTGGTTGGTAAAATGTTGGAGTCCATTATTAAGGAAGCAGTAACAGGACATTTGGATAAGCATAATTTAATCGGACAGAGTCAGCATGGTTTTATGAAGGGGAAGTCATGTTTGACAAATTTGCTTGAATTCTTTGAGGACGTCACAAACAGGGTGGATAAAGGGGAACCAGTAGATGTGGTGTATTTGGACTTCCAAAAGGCATTTGACAAGGTGCCACACAAAAGATTACTGCACAAGTTAAAAAATCACAGGATTGGGGGTACTATACTGGCATGGGTGGAAGATTGGCTATCTAACAGAAAACAGAGTTGGGATAAATGGTTCATTCTCGGGTTGGCAATCTGTGACTAGTGGTGTTCCGCAGGGGTCAGTACTGGGACCCCAACTCTTTACAATCTATATTAACGATTTGGAGGAAGGGACTGAGTGCAACATATCCAAGTTTGCCGACGATACAAAGATGGGAGGGAAAGCAGTGAGTGAGGAGGACATAAAAAACCTGCAAAAGGACATAGACAGGCTAAGTGAGTGGGCAGAAATTTGGCAGATGGAATATAATGTTGGAAAGTGTGAGGTTATGCACTTTGGCAGAAAAAATCAAAGAGCAAGTTATTATCTAAATGGAGAGAAACTGCAAAGTGCTGCAGTACAAAGGGATCTGGGGGTCCTGGTGCATGAAACACAGAAGGTTAATATGCAGGTACAGCAGGTGATCAGGAAGGCCAATGGAATCTTGGCTTTTATTGCAAGGGGGATGGAGTATAAAAGCAGGGAAGTCTTGCTTCAGTTATACAGGGTACTAGTGAGGCCACACCTGGAATACTGCGTACAGTTTTGGTTTCCATATTTAAAAGATATACTTGCTCTCGAGGCAGTTCAGAGAAGGTTCACTCGGTTGATTCCAGAGATGAGGGGGTTGACTTATGAGGAAAGGTTGAGTAGGTTGGGCCTCTACTCATTGGAATTCAGAAGAATGAGAGGTGAGCTTATCGAAACATATAAAATTGTGAGGGGGCTTGATCGGGTGGATGCAGGGAGGATGTTTTCACTGATGGGTGAGACTAGAACTAGGGGGCATAATCTTAGAATAAGGGGCTGCCCTTTCAAAACTGAGATGAGGAGAAACTTCTTCACTCAGAGGGTAGTAAATCTATGGAATTTGCTACCTCAGAGAGCTGTGGAAGCTGCGACATTAAATAAATTTAAAATGGAGATAGACAGTTTCCGAGCTGACAAGGGAATTAGGGGTTATGGGGAGCGGGCAGGGAAGTGGACGGGAGTCGTGGTTCGGATCAGCCATGATCCTATTGAATGGCGGAGCAGGCCCGAGGGGCCGTATGGCCTACTCCACTCCTACTTCTTATGTTCTTATAAGGGAGAACCAGTGGATGTGGTGTATTTGGATTTTCAGAAGGCTTTCGATAAGGTCCCACATAAGAGATTAGCGTGTAAAGTTAAGGCACATGGGATTGGGGGCAAGGTATTGACTTGGATAAAGAACTGGTTGGCAGATAGAAAGCAAAGAGTTGGAATAAACGGGTCTTTTTCCGAGTGGCAGGCAGTGACTAGTTGGGTACCGCAGGGATCGGTCCTTGGACCCCAGCTATTCACAATATATATTAATGATCTAGACAAGGGAACTAGATGTAATATCTCCAAATTTGCAGATGACACAAAGCTGGGTGGACGTGTGCTGTGAGGAGGATGCCAAAAAGCTACAGGATGATTTGGACAGGTTGGGTGATTGGGCAGAAGCATGGCAGGTGCAATATAACGTGGATAAATGTGAGGTTATCCACTTGGGTGTCAAACAGGAAGGCAGATTATCTGAATGGCAATAGATTGGGAGAAGGAGAAGTGCAACGAGACCTGGGTGTCCTTGTGCACCAGTCGCTGAAGGTAAGCATGCATGTGCAGCAGGCGGTTAAGAAGGCAAATGGTATGTTGGCCTTCATAGCGAGAGGGTTTGAGTACAGGAACAAGGATGTCTTGCTGCAGTTGTACAGGGCCTTGGTGAGACCACATCTTGAGTATTGTGTGCAGTTTTGGTCGCCTTATCTGAGGAAGGATGTTCTTGCCATGGAAGGAGTTCAGAGAAGATTCACCAGGCTGATACCTGGGATGGCAGGAATGACGTATGAGGAGAGATTGGGTCGATAGGGCTTGTACTCGCTGGAGTTTAGAAGAATGAGAGGGGATCTCATTGAAACTTATAAAATTCTGGCAGGACTGGACAGACTAGATGCAGGGAGGATGTTCCAGATGGTCAGGGAATCCAGGAGTCACAGTCTAAGGATAAGGGATAGGCCTTTTAGGACAGAAATGAGGAAGAATTTTCTTCATCCAGAGTGGTGAACCTGTGGAATTCTCTACCAAAGAAGGCAGTAGAGGCCAATTCATTAAATATATTCAAGAAAGAGTTGGATATATTTCTTAAGGCTAAAGGGATCAAGCGGTATGGGGAGAAAGCAGGTACCGGGTGATACGCTTATCAATTACTTCATAAAAGGTGATGAGTCGAAGAAGAGATGATGAGTCGAAAGAAGAGATGAATAAGGCTTTTATTAGCTAAGAAGAGACCATGCTTCTTCGTGAGTGACTGAACAAGTCTGAACGAAACCCACACAGTGGTGGGTGGAGTCAGCTGAGGCATGCCTCCATACACAGCGCCACCCAGAGGTGGCAATATACAATACAGTGGTTTACCACATTCACCCCTTGTTTAATGTGAAGTCCGGCGGGGTGAAGGGTACTACAAGTTAAGTCTATCAGGAGGCCTTGTCTGACGTCCTGATCGTCGTGGTGGCGGCGGTGGTGTTGCAGCATCCGACGTCGGGTCTGGTGTCTGGGTGGTTGGCGAAGATTCCTGGGGCTTTGGCATGCCGTCTGCAGGGGTTGGGTTGGGAGGGGTGGTGGGGGATAACAGTGGTAAGGGGGATAACGGTGGTAAGGGGGATAACGGTGGTAATTCAGGGGTACCCGAGGGTGCGAGATCTCGTATGGAGACCGTGTCCTCCCGCCCGTCTGGGTATGTCACCCAGGCATACTGGGGGTTGGCGTGTAGGAGGTGCACCCGCTCGACCAGGGGGTCCGTTTTATGCGTCCTCACGTGCCTCCGCAGTAGGACGGGCCCAGGAGAAGTCAACCATGCCGGTAGCGAGGTTCCCGATGTAGACTTCCGGGGGAAAACGAACATTTTCTCATGAGGGGTCGCATTAGTGGCAGTACAAAGCAGTGACCGAATGGAGTGAAGCGCTGCAGGGAGGACCTCCTGCCAGCGGGAGGTCGGAAGGCCCTTAGATTTTAGTGCTAAGAGGACTGCCTTCCAAACCGTCGCGTTCTCCCTTTCCACCTGGCCGTTCCCCCGGGGGTTGTAACTGGTGGTCCTGCTCGTGGCGATACCTCTTGTTAGCAGGTACTGCCGAAGTTCGTCGCTCATGAACGATGAGCCCCTGTCGCTATGTATATAGCTGGGGAACCCGAACAGAGCGAAGATGTCATTCAGACACTTGATGACCGTGGTACTGGTCATGTCTGGGCAAGGGATGGCAAAGGGGAAACGGGAGTACTCATCAACTATGTTGAGGAAGTACACATTGCGGTCAGCGGAGGGGAGGGGCCCTTTAAAATCGACGCTCAGGCGTTCGAAGGGGCGGGTGGCCTTGATCAGGCTTGCTCTGTCCGGCCTATAGAAGTGCGGTTTGCACTCGGCGCAGATTTGGCAGCTCTTGGTCATGGTCCTGACCTCCTCGATGGAGTAGGGCAGGTTACGGGATTTGATAAAATGGAAAAACCTGGTGACCCCCGGGTGGCAGAGGTCATTGTGGAGGGACTGCAGCCTATCACTCTGCGCGTTGGCGCATGTACCACGTGATAGGGCATCTGGGGGCTCATTGAGTTTCCCTGGCCGATACAAGATATCATAATTGTAGGTGGAGAGTTCGATTCTCCACCTCAAGATCTTGTCGTTCTTGATTTTACCCCTCTGCTTATTATTAAACATAAAAGCTACTGAACGCTGGTCAGTGAGCAGGGTAAATCGTTTCCCGGCCAGGTAATGCCTCCAGTGACGCACCGCTTCTACAATAGCCTGGGCCTCCTTTTCGACGGAGGAGTGTCTCGTCTCGGGGCCCTGGAGGGTCCTTGAGAAAAAGGCCACGGGTCTGCCCGCCTGGTTAAGGGTCGCGGCTAGGGCGAAGTCGGAGGCATCGCTCTCCACTTGGAAGGGGATGGACTCATCCACCGCGTGCATTGCGGCCTTCGCGATATCGTTCTTGATAAGAGTGAAGGCTGCACACGCCTCTGGTGTCAGGGGGAAGGAGGTGGCTTTGATGAGGGGCCTGGCTTTGTCTGCATAGAGGGGCACCCACTGGGCGTAGGAGAAAAACCCCAGGCATCTCTTCAGTGCTTTTTGGCAGTGGGGAAGGGGTAGCTCCATTAGGGGGCGCATTCTGTCGGGGTCGGGCCCGATGACTCCGTTCTCCACCACGCAGCCGAGGATGGCCAGGCGCTTGGTGTGAAACATACATTTTTCCTTATTGTACGTTAGGTTCAGCCGTTGGGCCGTACGGAGGAAATTTGCTAGATTAACGTCGTGGTCCTGCTGGTCGTGGCCGCAGATGGTGACGTTATCCAAATAGGGGAAGGTTGCCCGAAACCCCGTTGGTGACGCCGAAGGGGACCCTAAGGAAGTGGTAGAGGCAGCCGTTTGCCTCGAAGGCAGTATACTGGCGGTCCTCATGGCGGATGGGCAGCTGGTGGTACGCTGACTTAAGGTCGATGGTGGAGAATACTTTGTATTGCGCAATCTGATTGACCATATCAGATATGCGAGGGTGGGGGTACGCGTCCAGCTGGGTGTACCGGTTTATGGTTTGGCTGTAGTCGATTACCATGCGGCGTTTTGCAGTGGTTTTAACGACTACAACCTGGGCTCGCCAGGGGCTAGTGCTACCTTCGATAATGCCCTCCTTCAAGAGCCGCTCCACCTCAGAGCTGATAAAAGCTCTGTCCCCGGCACTGTACCGCCTGCTTTTGGTAGCGATGGGTTTACAGTCGCGGGTGAGGTTAGCGAACAGGGGAGGGGGGGGGACTTTTAATGTGGAAAGGCTGCAGGTGGTTTGCAGCGGGCGATTTAAAAGTTGTTGGTTGCAGACTGTGAGTGGGGGGAGGGGTCCACCGTATGCTAGTGTGACACTCTTAAGGTGGCACTGAAAATCCAACCCTAGCAGGACGGCAGCGCAAAGACGGGGCAGGACTAGCAGTTTAAATTTTTGATATTCAGTGCCCCCTACTGACAGGGTCACCACACAGTAGCCGCTGATGTCCATTGACTGGGACTTGGACGCCATAGAAATGCGATGGTGCGTTGGCAGAATCGTGAGGGAGTGGCTACGTACCGTGTCGGGGTGGACGAAACTCTCTGTGCTCCCGCTGTCGATCAGGCAACTGGTGGCGCGGCCGTTTACCGCGATATCCATCATGGAGCTGGATAGATGGTGAGGGTGGCCTTGATCCAGCGTCACGGAGGCCAGTATGTGGCTTAGTGAGTCACTATAGTCATCCGCCGAGACGGTCGGTCGGTTCCGGTGACGAAATGGCGGTTGAGTGCGTTGGATACGATGGCGGCGGATGCCATGCGGCCGGGGGTACACAAAATGGCGGATAAGATGGCTGCTCCCACGGCCCGCACGCTGCGCTGCTGGCTGGCTTCCCCTTGCAGGCGTTAGCGTAATGGCCTTTCTTCCCGCAGCCCGAGCAGGTAGCTGTCTTAGCTGGGCAGTGCGCTCTGGGATGTTTTAACTGGCCACAGAAATAGCATTTTTGGGCCTGGTTACTGGGCATCGAAGCAGTTCTTACCGGAGGCTGCTGTCTCGGTTGGGTCGCTGCAGCGGTTGGTGCCGGGGGCGGCGGTCCCGTGTCCCACGGTTTCGATTGCCATGTCTCGGCGCCGTTACGGGGGTATGCCTCGAGGTTTCGGTGGGCCTCCTCTAACGAGAGCGCAAGGGCAATGGCCGTCTTCAGGTCGGGTTCCTTGCTTTCTAGCAGTCTCTGCCGGGTGTGGTCTGACTGGAGGCCCCTGACGAAGGCATCACAGGCGAGTCCCTGCGCGTGCTCCACAGCCGTTACCGCTTTACAATCGCAGTCTCTGCAGAGTGCCAGTAGCGCCCGTGCAAATGCCCCTACCGATTCTCCCGGTTGCTGCCTGCGGGATCCCAAGAGGTGTCGGGCGTAAATTGTGTTCACTGGGCGCGTATATTGCCCTTTTAGTAGCTCGAGGGCCGCCACGTACGTATTAGAGTCCCGGATTAGCATATATACTTGATGGCTCACCTGGGCGGTCAAAATTTTCAGTTTGTGATCCTCCTCTGTAACCTGTGAGATTGCGAGGAAGGATTCAAAGCAGCTCAGCCAGTGTTCAAACTTGGCTGATGCACCCACATCTTGAGGGTCGAGGTCCAGGCGTGGTGGTCTGAGGGCTCTCAGCAATGTCTGCTGTATCCGTTGCTGCTCCTCAGGTGTCGCCATTTAACTTTTAGCTAATAAAATTGATACGCTTATCAATTACTTCATAAAAGGTGATGAGTCGAAGAAGAGATGATGAGTCGAAAGAAGAGATGAATAAGGCTTTTATTAGCTAAGAAGAGACCATGCTTCTTCGTGAGTGACTGAACAAGTCTGAACGAAACCCACACAGTGGTGGGTGGAGTCAGCTGAGGCATGCCTCCATACACAGCGCCACCCAGAGGTGGCAATATACAATACAGTGGTTTACCACACCGGGTACTGATCTTGGATGATCAGCCATGATCGCATTGAATGGCAGAGCAGGCTCGAGGGGCCGAATGGCCTACTCCTGCCTTCTATGTTTCTATGTTTCCAAGACCTGAAATATTAAATACTTGAATGCAATTGAAAATCAACTTATAATGGGTGATTGTGAGGCTTTGAGCTAGCAACAGAAAATCGAGGCTACCTCTATTGTTGAACTCACCAACAAGCTTCAACACCAGGAGCCAAGCCTCGCAAAACTACACCATCATGCTTACAGTAGCTTTGAAATATACACTGAATTAGAATTGAACTATGGTTTTTAAAAAAAAATACTTTTCAAAGTAAATTTACACTGAACAAAAAAATATTTGCCCAAGTAACAACTAAGCTAGCAAAATTATTCCAAAGATTTGGCCAAATAAAAGTGTACGATGCGATGTACTTACGCAAAAAGCACCTTTCCGCCATCGATGGCCTTTTAGAGTGCGGTACAATCGGCCTGCAAAATAACCACCAAACAACCTGAAAAAAGAAACACATTTTCCGTAAGACTGACTGGATAAGCTTAGAGGTATACTGTTTACTAAATACAATCTCCCAACCTGTATTACTGGGTCTTACTGTACATGAGTACAGGTTGAGCGCCTCGAATCCGGCAACCTCGGGACCAAAGCAGAGCCAGTTTTCGGGTTTTTCCAGACTTCGGAACGTGTTTATGATGTCCGAAGTCCGGAAACGCCCGAGCCCAGGTTGCGATATTTCCGGTTTTTGGTAAGCCTCCCTCAGGATGTCCGGATTCCAGAACATTTGACAGATTCCGGAACATTCCGGATTTGGGACGCTCAACCTGCATTAGAGTTGCACTGTCTCGAGAAATGTCCAATTAAAGCCATTTCCTGAAAGCAATTAATTTGTTAACTGTTCTGGATTTTTAAAAGAATAGAATGTCATAGCACAAAAACATGCCATTTGATTTATCAACTCTACTGTTATTTTTCTCTTACCACCTACACTAATCTCTCTCTCCCACTCACTCCCCATATCCTTCAATATTACTATTTTTCAAGCAACTATTTAATTCCCTTTTAAAAGAATTTATAGATTCTGCTACAACATTTTGTCAGAGAATTTCACATTCTAACAACCCTGATTAAAGAATTATTTTCTAACTTTCACTTGAATTTTTGCACATATAGGAACAGTTTACTTCCTGGCACTTACAGGAGGAAGGACTAGTCAGTGTGAATTGAACGTTTCTGAAATGTACTTAAAGGAATAAGACAAGATAAAGATATGGCTTTATCCTTGATTATATTCTTCTGAAAAATATCTCCCCTTCTCCCTTTAAAATGTTACCCAATAACTCAAGTGCACTTTTTAAATTACTCACTGTTTAATCATTTCACAGTTACAAATTTGGGAGAGAAATAAGGCAGCATGGAATCCCTCACATTTTAATTCAATTCCTGCAAATGTTTTGTTAGCCAATTTGTGTATCTCTGATGTAAAGTCTCTACTTAGACCACCTACGTTGCCACAATCGATTTCCTAAGAATTATGGACGACGTCACCACAGATTCTCAGTTCATACGTAAAATAAACTCCACATGACATTCAAGGTAAAAGAACAAAATGAATCTTGCAGTAGTTTTTAATAAGAATTTAAATGTTATCTACCATTCACATCAAAATTTACTGCTGTATTTGCAGGAACAGCAACGGGAGGCAATGGCTGAGGTCATCGGAATATACAGGAAACTTTCGATTTACCAGCACCTAAATAACCGGAAATCTCGGTTAACCGGCAAAATTCAGGAGTAGGTTCAGGTAAGTTTTACTTCATATTGTACTTGCCTTCTCGATCTGTTGCTGTGCAAGGGTGTGGCTGCAGCTGTTGCTAAGCTACAGAGACGCTTGGAACTTGTGGCCATTGTTCTGAACCTGTTGCTAAGCAACAGGGTTTGTTGCTTTATACGGAGCTCTCATTTCTCCGTATCTTTTACTATAGCTTTCGGTTATCCGGAATTATTGATGAACCGGCACCACGTCGGTCCCGGATAAAAAAAAAAGTTTCCTGTAGGTAGGCCATTCAGCTTCGAGCCTAATCCGCCATTCAATTAGGCCGATTTGTACCTCGGCTCCATTTACCCGCCTTTGATCCATATCCCGATACCCTTACCTAACAAAAATTTATCGACCTCAGTCTTGACAATTTCAATTGACCCAGCATCCACAGCTTTTGAGAGAGAATTCCACATTTCTACTACCCTTTTTGTGTGGAAAAAAGTGCTTGCTGATTTCACTTCTGAATGGCCTAGTTCTAATTTTAAGAATGTGCCTCATTGTTCTGAATTGCCCGACCAGAGGAAGTAGCTTTTCTCTACCTACTCTATCAAATCTTTTTATCATTTCAAACACCTCAATTAGATCACCCCTTAACCTTCTAAACTCAAGGAAATGCAACCCAAGTTTAAGCAACCTTGTCCTCATAAATTAACGCTTTAAGTCCCAGTATAATTTTGGTATATCTGCACTGACCCTCCTCCAGGAAGGAATTATATCCTTCCCGAGGTGCGGTGCCCAGTACTGAACACAATCCTCTAGATGGGTTCTGACCAAGGCTCTGTACAGCTGAAGCATAAGTTTCTCCCCTGTTGAGATAAAGGCCAACATTCCGTTAGCCTTTTGGATTACTTTTGTACCTGTGCACTAGCTTTTAGTGATGTGTGTACTTGGACACCCAAATCCCTTTGCTCCTCCAGTTTCCAATCTCTCACCATTAATTAAGAAAATATTCTGATTCATCTTTCTTGGATCCAAAGTGGATTAACTCACTCTTACGTTGAGCTCCATCTGCCAGTTTTGCCCACTGAATCTGTATGCCCTTTTGTAACTTCCTGCTCCCATCTACACAATGTACTATTCCTCGTAACTTAGTGACATATGCAAATTTGGATATACAACTCTCTATTCCTTCGTCCAAGTCATTGATATATATGTTGAAAAGCAGAGGTCCCAGTACAAATCCTTGGGAACTTCGTCACACTCTGCCAATCAGAATACATTCCATTTATCCCTACTCCCTGTCTCTCAACCAATTGTCAACCCATGTCCTAAGGTTACCTCCAATTCCATGCAGTCTAATTTTTGCTAATAATCTCTTGTGCGGAACCTTATTAAATGCCTCCCGGAACTCTATATAGACAACACCCATAGACACTCCCCTGTCCATCTGGTTCGTGACCTCAAAAAGTTCAACTAGATTATTCAGACACAAGCTGATTCAATGTGGAATGTGACACAACTAGTGCTGTCCTACAGGTCTTTTCCTCCCAGCTGGCCTGACCTGGAACTATGCTTCTTCAACCAGCTGCAACTCTAGGCCACTAGAGTACTGAGGGAAGCCATACACATTTTGAAAGACTTCTTCACAATGAATTTTCTCATGACAGATACCATTGCTGCACTCAGCACAGGCCATGCAATTCCAGAAACTGAATTATCTGAAGAAAATGCAAGCACTCCTTATGGGTATCGGCAATGAGGAAGAATCCATGGCAAGGTCAGTTTTCAAGCCAGCAATTAAAGTTGAAGATGAGCCAACCTACCAGTCAACTATCGACATGAAAATTAGAGAACACGTTCAGAACCTGAAAGCTGATATCAATAGTTTTCCCTTACCGTGTTGATAGTAGAACTGTTAAAGATGGGAGAAAAGAAAACTTGGATCCACTTTTGGAACAAAGGATGTTATGTGCACATGCCTCTAGATTGGGGGAGGGGGAAGAGGAGAAGCGAGATACAATTGTCTGGTGCTTGTATGATACCAGAGGCTGATCCAATGGTTGCGCCCCAATTTGCATGATAATCTGTTTATTATGTACAGGGAGTCTGAATAAGGAGGAAAATTATCTAGTGCTTGAAATTCAGCATATTGAAAAATCAGTTAACATACCCCATGAACATGAAGAGGAAACAAGCAGTTGTCATCAGCGCCCCTCTGCTGGATGGTGATAGCATTCCCAACATGGCAACAACTGAAAATGAATGCATTTGCAACTTTAGAAAAAGCTCTGAAAATCCCAGCTGATCATATTTTGAAGGAAGAGATATGATGGCAAATACTCACTGATTACAATTAGGATCATGCAGAATAATTGGATCCCAGATCCTAAGAGAGAGCTCAGAATCATGGGATACTGAGGTGGCCTGAACACATCACCATGGACCAGTTTCCAACCAGATTCTTCCATTGTGTCTTCCTACAAGCACCAAATTTAAAGTCCCGTGAGGATGAATCTTAGATTAAAAATGTTGCACATTATTTTCACCCCACTTTGGCCAATACATAACACAAGTGCATCAAGAAAGCAGGTAGGCAACCATTTCCCCGTCTCCTAAATAAAAGAGCCAGAATAGCTTTGTGTTCATTTCTATTTACATTTTCTATTGAATTTTGGGAAACGGTGTGTCATTTTCCTGGTTTCCCATGTGAATCTCATCCAAAGTTGTTATTTCTGCTCTACTTTGTTGATAATTTTTGTACTCAATGGGGCTGTGCTAAAAATAGAACACTTCCACTTTTGTATCATGCAATGTAGCAGCCCAAGATCAAGTACATTGTACAGTAACCGTCTCTTTACTCAGATGTACCTTAATTCCAACTTTGGGGCCATAAGAATGTGTTCGTGCATGGTACTTTCTCGTTCTTTTCCCGCATACCAGCCTTCCTCTGGCATCTCGTAAAACTGGAAATTTAGCGCAAATTATGGGTCGTTTTGTGCTGTGAAAACATGTCCACTAGCAACTAGGATGACACTGCCCAAACCTATTTCACATGAAGGATTATTATAACCAGAGGGGAAACATTCATCCCATGTGTCTCAGCTGGGTCTAAACCCAGGTCCTAAAAGTGAACGATCACTGTGTGAACTTGCTAAATCCAGATCCTCGATTTTCTCTCTACAGCACAAATGGAAGATGTGACAATACGAGACAGACGGAAGAAAGAGTAAAAACACATAAAAATATAGAAAATAAGAGAAACAAGAACAAAAACCACAGGTTAACGTTTCAGGTTGACGATGAAACGTTAACTCTGTTTCTCTCTCCACAGATGCTGCCTGACCTGCTGAGTATTTCTAGCATTTTGTGTTTTTATTTGGCGATCTAATGTTACACCATGTAAAGTGCTTCCCCATATCAATTTTTAATACCAGCAAAACACCCCCCCCCCCCCAACCCTGCCAAAATTCAAACCATTGTTTGTCTTAGTAGGTTTGAGTTAATTTTGCACTAGTAAAGCTAGTTGATCTCGAAGCATTGTTTATGGATAGTTTAGAGAGCTGGAAGTACAATTCTCTGTCTACAGAGTTGCTGTTGCTACTTTATCTTGAAACAGTCTTGCAATAGCTTAGTTTAGATGGTGAATAACCCTTAAATAGTTATGGACAATGATTTAATTTGTCAGAGGATCAATTTTCTTTTAATTGTTGGGCACTGTATAATTATATGATTTGTTCTGGAATGGAACTTAAAATAGTTCTCAGGAAAAAATAAATTAGGTTCATCATTCCCATTATCTTCTGTAAGAAATCATGACAGCAAAAACAAAATCACAGCACTCTGCTTTCAAAGCAGAGTTTTCCCCATTCAGTTTGGCATATTACAATGGACCAGATTAAAACTCAAGAAATATACAGCACATGCTCAAAGCACAGTAGGACATACAGGGCTAGAAATTCACTTTGGGCCCGCCAGCTGGCTAGCGCCCAGAAGTTAGCGCTGCGCGCGGAGCCAGTTGCGCCCGTCGGAAATTCAGTTTCTGCGCCCCAAAATCGAAACCGGCCGCTATTCCAGGGTGTGCCCGCCCCCGCTTGGGGTGCTGAAACTGAATTTCGGCGCGCTAGGTGCCGCAGCGCCACCCGCTGCGGAGCGGCAGGCTGCGGTACTGCAGGCCTTCCTCCTTCTCTTAAGGGGGAGGTGCCTGCAACGGGGAGATCGCCGCTTGATAGTGCCGGCAAATGTGCCCGGCACCACGGAGAAGTGCCGGGCTCCCGGAAAACAGCCGGCAATGCCAGGGGGGGGGGGGGGGTGGGTGGAGGAAGCCGGGGAAGGAGGTGTGGGCAGGCGGCCGCCCGCACCTCCGCCTTAACTCGCCCCACTAAGGCTGCAGGACGGCCCCGTCTTCACATCGTTGTTTGTGGCCGCTGCGGAAGAGGCGGCCACAACTAAATATGGGGGTCGGGGCGGAACCGGGGCACTGCGCACACCGATGACGTCATCGGTGTCAGCGCAGCGCTACCGGCTACCGCCGCGCTGAATATCAGCGCAAACTCAAGTGGCGCAGAAGCCCTCTTTGGGCGGTAACTGGGCGCAAAGCCCACTGAATTTCTAGGCCACAGGGTTTGTGAAGGCAGAGAGGCACGGTCTGGTCACACTTGCAAGACGACCCAAAAAATATCATGACTAAAGGCCCAGGTAAATAATCCAAGTTTTGGGAAGAGTAAGGCAGAAAGTTATTTTAGTTACTAGAAAATGGGATGGGTGAATTTATTGCTTAATTTTGTTTTTTTGCTTTCAGAACGGTTAATGTAGGCATTTGTTATAAAGTTTACTTGTATGGGCATATAGTTGGAGGTGGAAGAGTTTGAGGAACAACATGGATGCTGAAATGACTTGCAATAATTGTATCAGAGGCAGTACCTGTTTGTGTTTTTAATTGGTTAAGGAATGTAAGCCAGTTGGACTACTTTGAGCCTTAAATACTTTTTTTGCTCTACAGGGATGGGCAATAAATGCTGGCCTTGCCAGCGACGCTCAGATCCCATAAGCAAATTTAAAAAAAAAAATGCAGTGTACCAGATGGAAAACTTTTATATAGATGTGCAAGTTCCACCCCCCCCCCCCCCCCAAAAGAGTGTGGTGTGCAAGCTGAATATTTGAACCAGTTGTCGCAGGAAGACGGGATTTTCTCCTGGAACTGCCAGCAACTCGTGTGTGTGTGTGCGCGTGTGTGTGTAATACCCTCCTTATTCCCAAGTCAGATTCTGTTTGAGATCACTGGTCAAAATACATACAATGTCATCTTCTCGGTTATAGTTCGCAATGTCCTTCCTGAGAGTTCGAATGATTATCATGCTGAGAATTCCTGAGAAAGGAAGAAAAGAAAGTTTAAAAATCAGGCTTTCAAAGATGAAAGTTGAATAATGTCAACATTTTCAGATTGTTGGGGCATGGGCTCGAATTTCAGCTCCGCCATCAGTCAAGGCACCAGCAAGAGATGGAAAAATGTTTTCCCCTCAAGAGTGTGTGGAAAAATTACACAGGGTTTTTTCAAATGATTAACTGCAAGACTTGTGTTCTGGAGAATTCCTTTAAGTAATACTCCATTAAAGGTACGCATTTCTGAGCAGGATGGAGGGAATGCATCACAAAATAAACCACTTAATTTTCCTGTTGCTGCCAAGGATTCAAGACACGAGTACTACACTTGTGTAGTGAAAAATCATAGTGTAATTATCCACCGAAGATGAGAAATTCCATTTCTAAGTAGTTTTCTAGTAGCAGCCTAGTTACAACCTAACAATCTAGACGTAAATAAAAACAGAAAATGCTGCAAATACTCAGCAGGTCAGGCAGCATCCGTGGAGATGGGGGCAAGGTATTGACTTGGATAGAGAACTGGTTGGCAGACAGAAAGCAAAGAGTTGGAATAAACGGGTCTTTTTCCAAGTGGCAGGCAGTGATTAGTGGGGTACCGCAGGGATCGGTCCTTGGACCCCAGCTATTCACAATATATATTAATGATCTAGACAAGGGAACTAGATGTAATATCTCCAAATTTGCAGACAACACAAAGCTGGGTGGGTGTGTGCTGTGAGGAGGATGACGAGAAACTCCAGGATGATTTGGACAGGTTGGGTGATTGGGCAGAAGCATGGCAGATGCAATGTAATGTGGATAAATGTGAGGTTATCCACTTTGGTGGCAAAAACAGGAAGGCAGATTATCTGAATGGCAATAGATTGGGAGAAAGAGAAGTGCAACGAGACCTGGGTGTCTTTGTGCACCAGTCACTGAAGGTAAGCATGCAGGTGCAGCAGGCGGTTAAGAAGGCAAATGGTATGTTGGCCTTCGTAGCGAGAGGGTTTGAGTACAGGAACAAGGATGTCTTGCTGCAGTTGCACAGGGCCTTGGTGAGACCACATCTTGAGTAGTGTGTGCAGTTTTGGTCGCCTTATCTGAAGAAGGATGTTCTTGCCATGGAAGGAGTTCAGCGAAGATTCACCAGGCTGATACCTGGGATGGCAGGAATGACGTATGAGGAGAGATTGGGACGATTGGGCTTGTACTCGCTGGAGTTTAGAAGAATGAGAGGGGATCTCATTGAAACTTATAAAATTCTGACAGGACTGGAAAGACTAGATGCAAGAAGGATGTTCCCGATGGTCAGGGAGTCCAGAACCAGAGGTCACAGTCTAAGGATAAGGGGTGGGCCATTTAGGACAGAAATGAGGAGGAATTTCTTCACCCAGAGAGTGGTGAACCTGTGGAATTCTCTACCACAGAAGGCAGTACAGGCCAATTCATTAAACATATTCAAGAAGGAGTTGGATATATTTCTTAAAGGCTAAAGGGATCCAGGGGTATAGGGAGAAAGCTGGGACCGGGTCCCGAAATTGGATGATCAGCCATGATTGCATTGAATGGCGGAGCAGGCTCGAGGGGCCAAATGGCCTACTCCTGCTCCTATCTTCTATGTTTCTATGAGAGAGAAACGGAGTTAACATTTCAGGTTGATGACCTTTCGTCAGAACTAGAAAAAGTTAGGGATGTAACAAATTTTAAAGCAGGGGCAGGGAAAGGTATGTGATGGGGTGGAAGGCAGGAGTGATTAAATGACAAAAGATATGATAGTGCAAAGCAAAAGGAAATGGTAATGGGACAAGTAAAGAAACAAAAGATGGGCCTAGAAGAGGTGTAAATGGGTATAGCAGAATCATCAACAGCTGCCATCTGAAAAAATAGGGGCAGAGGTTATGGTCTGGACATAAGCAGTTGTCAGATTCAGCATCATAGTCAGCCCTAAGACAAGCTTTGATTATGTGATAGAAAGATTACATAGTTTGTATGTCTTTTTTCATTTTTCAAATGCTATGTATTCTTCACACACAACAGGAATAAATCCCAACTTGATATGGTTTCCCCAGAACCAGAGCATTTAAATATTTAATTGTGTACACACACGACAGCTATTTGGGGTGTTACTGAGAACTCTACCGAGAGTCCCCATCACAGGGCAATTTTCTTCTTTAATTAATTGGGTGTGTTTTGCAGTTGGCTTATGTAATATTTGGTACCAAATTGCTGAAGTGCTCTGAACACCAACTGCTGTTAACAAGACCCTACAGTAGCTCAGCAATGATGCACCTCCCAGTCCCAAAAGGGGGCAACAGGTTCGTGGCATTGGCTGGTACCGGAAGGTCCTTGGTACCTATTGGTGCCGATAAGGGTTTGACAATGGGCAATTTTAAATAGCTGGAGATCAGCAACTTCCAACTAAAGTCTTCTCAATGTTTCCCTCAATTATACGGGATATACAGTTCTAGGTCTATTTGGAGAACCCACAACAAACATCAGGCAATGGTGGCGTTTCACTGACAAGCATTTGCTGTATTTATTGTGCCCATCTTCAGATGTGAATAGGCTATTGCATTTTGCATAGTATTTGAAACTGCTTTCAAAAATTGGTGTCAGCGTTAGGTTAGGACCAATGTCCTAACTATTGAAATCCTATATTGCTGTGGTCAGAATAGATAGCTGGACTACATCTACTAGAGTTGAGTGGAGGCACACTCACTGTGCTGTTTGTTTTGCCTACTTCACGCCATCTTTGACATGGCTGCCTTGAGTTTGTGTAGTTGGTTGATGTTTGTTGCTTTATGACCTGAACTGACCCCAGCACAGCTGGTTTCTGAGCCTTTTGGGAGGCTACATCGTGTTAATTGAAATTCATCTTGGAGGTTTGCCAGCATTGGCACCATGATTTTCCTGGGGAAAAACTTTGAAAAAGAACAGACTGACCAGTTGAAAACAGAATATACTTCTAAGATTACATGGACTATCTAATCTAAAATACTCCGGAGGAGGAAGTTGGAGCATTTTCCCAATACTTCATTAAGAAATGTAATGCACAAGCACAACTTTTAGCTTGGGAAAATATGAACTGGCACAATGGCACAGATCCTGGGGTTTATTAAATTAAGTGTAGGAGACATGTGTGGCATACCTATCTGGTATGTCATGACATTTTTATGCATGTTCGGTATGTAGTTTCTCCAAAACCAAATGAACTTAGTCTCTGCTTTTACAAAATGCAGCTAAGATACATAATGAAGAAGGAGGAGGTGTCTTAACTGCCACAGAGATAGCTGGTTCATATTAAATATTATACAGAATGTGCAGCACATAAACAGGCCATTCATCCCAACTGGTCCAAGCTGGTGTTTATGCTCCACACGAGCCTCCTCCCATCCCTCTTCATCTAACTCTTATCAGCATAACCTTCTATTCCTTTCCCCCTATGTGTTTATCTAGCTTCCTCTTAAATGCATCGATGCTAGCCACTTCAACTACTCGTTGCATTAGCGAGTTCCATATTCTAACCACTCTCTAGATAAAGAAGTTTCTCCTGAATTATTAGTGACTATCTTATATTTATGGCCCCTAGTTTTGGTCTCCTTCACAAGTGGAAACATCCTCTCTACGTCTACCCTATCAAACCCTTTCATAATCTTAAATAGTTCTGAATGAAAAGTGTAACAATAATCAACTCACCAGAGAGGAAGAAAACTACAACCACCGAATTCACAATTGAGAACCAGTGAATCTGTACATCACTCATGGTTAAGTAGGTGTCCCAGCGAGATGCCCATTTAACAAGACTGCCCTAGAAATACAAAATACAGACAATTCTGCATAACATTTTACATTATATACATATTCTCCGTAAATAATTTGGCATTAATTTGACACTAAATAGTTTCATGTTGTAGTAGTTTAATTGCACAGTCTGAACAAACTTTTACAATAACCTGAAGCCAGAGCAACAATACAGAAGTCAACTGTAAACCTTCAGGTCACCATGACATACTAGGTGTTCATACGCACAAACAAAATCAGATGTTATTTTCTAGTGCACAATCCAAAAAATGATGAACCACAAAGCTATGCACTAATAGCTTATGTCCCTCAGATTCAGAGATACACACTTTCACTCCACAAAATCTCCAAAACTGCAATATGAGAGTTTGGAGTGCATGTGAAGAGAAAAAGATTGGTGAAGTCAAGCGTAGGTCCCTTGCAGTCAGAATCAGGGGAATTTATAATGGGGAACAAAGAAATGGCAGACCAATTAAATACATATTTCGGTTCTGTCTTCACAAAGGAGGACACAAATAACCTCCCAGAAATGTCGGGGAACATAGGGTCTGATGAAAGGGAGGAACTGAAAGAAATCAGTATTTGTAGGGAAATGGTGTTAGAGAAATTGATGGGATTGAAGGCCGATAAATCCCCAGGGCCTGATAATCTACATCCTAGGGAACTTAAGGAAGTGGCCCTAGAAATAGTAGATGCATTGCTGATCATCTTCCAACATTCGATGGAATCTGGAACAGTACCCATGGATGGGAGGGTAGCTAATGTTACCCCACTATTCAAAAAAGGTGGTAGAGAGAAAACGGGGAATTACAGACCGGTAAGCCTGACATCGGTAGTGGGGAAAATGCTAGAGTCCATTATAAAAGATGTAATAGCAGAGCACTTGGAAAACAGTGACAGGATCGGACAAAGTCAACATGGATTTACAAAAGGTAAATTGTGCTTGACTAATCTACTGGAATTTTTTGAGGATGTAACTAGTAAAATAGATAAGGGAGAACTAGTGGATGTGGTGTATTTGGACTTTCAGAAGGCTTTCGATAAGGTCCCACATAAGAGATTAGCGTGTAAAGTTAAGGCACATGGGATTGGGGGCAAGGTATTGACTTGGACAGAGAACTGGTTGGCAGATAGAAAGCAAAGAGTTGGAATAAACGGGTCTTTTTCAGAGTGGCAGGTAGTGACTAGTGGGGTACCGCAGGGATCGGTCCTTGGACCCCAGCTATTCACAATATATATTAATGATCTAAACAAGGGAACTAGATGTAATATCTCCAAATTTGCAGACGACACAAAGCTGGGTGGGCGTGTGTGCTGTGAGGAGAATGCCGAGAAACTACAGGATGATTTGGACAGGTTGGGTGATCGGGCAGAAGCATGGCAGATGCAATATAACGTGGATAAATGTGAGGTTATCCACTTTGGTGGCAAAAACAGGAAGGCAGATTGTTATCTGAATGGCAATAGAATGGGAGAAGGGGAAGTGCAACGAGACCTGGGTGTCCTTGTGCACCAGTCGCTGAAGGTAAGCATGCAGGTGCAGCAGGCGGTTAAGGTGGCAAATGGTATGTTGGCCTTAATAGCGAGAGGGTTTGAGTACAGGAACAAGGATGTCTTGCTGCAGTTGTACAGGGCCTTGGTGAGACCACATCTTGAGTATTGTGTGCAGTTTTGGTCGCCTTATCGGAGGAAAGATATTCTTGCCATGGAAGGAGTTCAGGGACGATTCACCAGGCTGATACCTTGGATGGCAGGAATGATGTATGAGGAGAGATTGGGTCGATTGGGCTTGTACTCGCTGGAGTTTAGAAGAATGAGAGGGGATCCCATTGAAACTTATAAAATTCTGGCAGGACTGGACAGACTAGATGCAGGGAGGATGTTCCCAATGGTCGGGGAATCCAGAACCAGGGGTCACAGTCTAAGGATAAGGGGTAGGCCTTTTAGGACAGAAATGGAGGAGGAATTTCTTCACCCAGAGAGTGGTGAACCTGTGGAATTCTCTACCACAGAAGGCAGTAGAGGCCAATTCATTAAATATATTCAAGAAAGAGTTGGATATATTTCTTAAAGGCTAAAGGGATCAAGGGGTATGGGGAGAAAGCAGGGACCGGGTACTGAATTTGGATGATCAGCCATGATCACATTGAATGGCGAAGCAGGCTCGAGGGGCCGAATGGCCTACTCCTGCTCCTATCTTCTGTTTCTACCCATCAGCACTGAATGAGCCGAGTCAGCAAACACAGATGCTCTAGAATTGACTCATGTAGGGTTCTATACAGACACTTGGATATCTGACATTATGCTTACCTCCCAACGGACAGAGTAAGTGAAAAGCACATCATTTTCTTTGTTGGGATCAATTTCCTGGGGAAGAGAGCCTGCGGCCTCGGGCAGGATGCAATTTCCTTTCTCATCAGCTTTCAGATCTGGGATAAAAGGTAAAATGACAATTCAATACACAGTTTTATAACAGCCAAATATTTATTGGGCTCAAACATAATGAGTAAATATTCCAAAAATTAAGTAATGAGACAAGTATTTCTTTAGCTCAGAAAAATGCTAACTGTACAGACTGAATTTGTTATCACAATATGGTTAAGAAGCCACCTGTAATTGATCACTTACCCAAATTCTGTGAACAAGCGAGCCTTAGTATTGTGCCCATTTTTTCTGGTTTAACTTTCCCCTCCAGAATAACTTGTTATTAAAAATGTTTGCTAATTTTTTTTAAAAAAAGGGGGAATTCACCTTTCCAATATTATTAACTGACCTAAAATTTATTATGTTGGGGGTGGGGAAAGGTAGTTCAAACTGAGCACTGTACAAATACAATCTGAAGAAAAGAAAAATTGCAGGTACTGCTGCCAAGTATATAAATGCAGCAGCCATTATTGGCCACAGTAAGATCCCACAATGGCAATTAATCTGTTTTTTTTTTTTAATGGTGGCCTTGACCGAGGGAGAAATATTGGCCAGGACATTAAGAGAACTCTTTAAAGTAATTGGCAGAAGGATTAGAGGGGAGTTGAGGAGAACGTTTTTTACCCAGAGGGTGGGGGTCTGGAACGCACTGCCTGAAAGGGTGGTAGAGGCAGAAACGCTCATCACATTTAAAAAGAATTTGGATATGTACTTGGAGGTGCCGTAACCTAAAAGGCTGCAGACTAAGAGCTGGAAAGTGGGATTAGGCTGAATAGCTCTTTTTCAGTCGACATAGACACAATGGGTCGAATGGCCACCTTCTCTGCTGTAAATTTCTATGATTCTATGAACTCCCTGCTCTTCAAATAATGCAATGGATCTTTAACGTCCACCTGAACTAGCAGATGGGGTCTAGTTTTACCATCTCATCTAAAGGACAGCACCTCCAACAGTACAGTGCTCGCTCACTACTGCACTGAAGTACCAGCCTAAATTAGAAGTATTCAGGAATTACCATCCCAAGATCTTGTTTTTCAATTTACAGGAAACTTTGGTTTATCCGGAGGTTGTATGTCCGGAATACTCGATCTAACGGCAAAAATCAGGAGCCGTTTTCTTTAAGTTTTTTTTTAGATCTCGTTCTTTTTTTTTCCCCAGTCAGCCACTGCAAGGTCTGCAGCTATAGCAACAGCTTCAGCTAGAGACGCTTGCAGCTGCAGCCGACTCTTTAGAAGCTGTTGCTAAGCAACAGTGTTTGTTGTCAGATACGGAGATGAAAACCTCTGTATGCTTCAACATTAACTTTGTATGTCCGGCAGTTTTGATAGATCGGCAACACGCCGGTCCCGGAGATCACAAAGTTTCCTGTAGCGTCTAATTCATTAATCTTCCTCTGCAATACCTCAAACAAACCGCTATCTGTGTCACTGGTTCCAACATGAACCACAACCTCGAGCTGCTCTTCATCCCCTATCAGATGTTTATTCACCTGTTCTTCACCCAGATACCAGGGAGGCAAAAAAGAGTGTCTATACTGTAGTGCATGTGCCTTTAAGTCAGAACTACTTTTACAGCTCCTGTATACTGTAAGTACCGGCAGTGACCACACCGGTATATAAGCTTTGCGCATGCCTCTGTACCCCCAGTCTAAAGATTACCCTCCTCCAGTAAAGACCTGTTATTTGTTAATGTACAGCATCCGTGTGATTATTTAATAATAGCGTATTCACTGAACCACGGATCTAACATACACCCTGCCTATAGAATCTGCCTTTACCACCACTATTCTCCTAGTCGATCGATCTCCAAGTAGGCCCTTGCTCCATGGTGCCAAAATGAAACTCAAGACCATCCTCCTCTGTCAGCTCATACTTCCCCAACACTATGTATCTAATGCACAGTTCCAGTACCTTAGTGGTTCTCTGCACCTGCGAGTCTTGTCTCTTTCTGCTGTCCTTGCAAATGGTCACCCACTTCTCTCTACACGATCCCTGCATCCTGAACTGTCTAGCACTGTGTCATAGCCAACGATCCAGAAACCCCTCATCCTCTCTGATGCGTTGGTGTGCAGCCAATTATTGCTTCAGCAGAGTTTCTCTGCGCCACAGACTCTGTTTTCAAACACTTAGTGCAAATGTGCTCCTGCTGGATACAATGAGGATCTACGCTGACCCACAAATCACACTCCACACAAATCACGAGGATAGCCTGCATTGTCATACCCGCATGTCTAACTTAAAAACAGCTAAGGTTCGCCTGAACTCCCATTAGCGCTAAATTAGTGCAAGAATCAAACTCCACGTACTCACTTCACACAAGTATTAGTTATAAAAAATAGCCTCCTGTCCAACTGCAACTGCACCACAGTGTTGAACTCCCACTGAAGCTAAACGCGACACTCTTTTGGCCTTTCACACTTCACTGGCCTCTTTCAGTTTGAACCTTTAGGACTCTTTTTGAAGCCTGAAAGGAAAAGTCAGCTGACAACAGAAACAATGGTGACCAAAATGGGGACTGCAGAGCGATTGAATTACTGTACTGCATCAACATAGATCACAAACATATTATATGTCCACAAGCATTATTTGTGTAGTCCCCAATATTGTTTTTTCACATCACTGAAAACTGAATCGATATAAAGCACATATACAGGAACTGTTAGAGGGATCCAACCTGCTAACTTTGCTCAAAAAGCAGAGCATCCTTCAGTCACAACAAAGGACTAGCAGTAGAGCAAATCAACATTACCATGGAACCAGAAATTTGAACTACATTCTTTTTTCAAAGTTCAATACGATTGTTTGCCACATGACAGCCTATTGAAAATGGAATGCAGCAAAATAAGCACAACATAGGACCAATGTCATTACTGTTAACTACAATGTAGAGGTTACCTGAAGAACATCCCAAGACAAGATTTTTTAAAAGCAGTTTACTGCTTTATACACGAGTCTACACACATGTATAACAGACACAAACCATAGTTTTGATAATGCAAGTCTACAGTATGCTTTGCATTTATTTCTCCATCTTTGTAGTTGTTTGTCTACAAATAAATTATTACATGCAAGCATGCTCAAATTATATCCAGAGATAACGCCATTACCTTCATACTTAACACTTTGCGGTACAACTTCAAAGCGCACAACTCTGAAGGTAGGTTCCTGCTCTTTCTCTATTTCTTCCTTGTGATAATAGACAATGAAGGAGAGATGGTTGTGGAGGTAGAACTGAAAAATAAGAATATGTTGAGTTCCCAATATATGCAAGAGAAGTGTAAGCTTGAGATAAAATATTAGGTATGCCTGTTCTTTCATTTGTATTAACCTGTACTACACCTGCATCTATGTGCACACACACACAAAAAGACAACTGCAAAGGGGGTTCACAATACAGATATAACAGCAGGTAATTACAAAGTTTAATTTATATGTGGCATAGTTTCTATACTGGATGTCTAAAATATTAACCTGGAGATGATGAGTATGATAGCTCATATTTGCCACTCAAAATGAGAAATATAGATGAGAATAACGCATTGGTGTTTATTTTGTTACTGCAATGCAAATGGCATAATTAATTTCTGCCTTGTAAATAACCAGTGTGGAATTACAGTGAGCGATGCTATCGTGTGATCACTTATGCATCTGTATAAAATTCATTATTACTTCAACAGACAACACATTTAGCTGAAGAAACTCAATAATTAAGCATTTGTATGATAAAATCACTAATTTCTAGACTCAAATCTCCACAAAATTCTATTCATCCGTTACCAGCATTCATTTCTTAACAATTTATAAGTGAAATACTTCGAAGCTTCTACTGCAATTTTAAAAATGTTTAATTGCAATAGAAGATTATCTGAAAAGGCAAATATACAGGTATGGGGGAACTTCCATCTTAAAGCAGCCTTTAACAAAGCATGCTTAGGGAATTGTTTAGTATTTTAAGTTTATTTTTCATGTTTCAACACTCAGGACAAAGCCATTCATCTGACATCAACTACAGAACTCACTAGCACGCAGCTTCAGAAAAATAGCGTTGTTTGCTATTTTTTCTCATACTGGGCGCCTATCTAGAAACAATCAACTGAGAAATTTTAGTACTGGTCAAATCACAGTAATAGATAAAAGGTTAGTTCTTTGTTCATTCAACGGGCCAAATGTCCAATTTCATTTCTATATATAATATTTCAGGTTATTAGTGCAGTTGAACTACTTGCTCTGGAAGTCTGCCCGGTTAGTTTTACCTTTACCTTGTTGTTGTCGATAAATCCCAGTCTGTAACCGTGCTCATACTGTACTTCCTTTTCTTTCTTTTTGTCATTGTCATCATGGTTTGGGTAAAATTCTAACCGTGTTGCGACAGGCAGGTTATCTGCAATTCTGTAACAGATAGTTATTCATATACTGGGAAAAGGAATGCCTCAAACTTTACATTCAAAAGATCATAGAAATTACAGCCTCAATAGCCGTGTGGGGTAAAGTATTCCAAGTTCTAATAACCTCTGAAAAAAGTGTCTTCTGACTTCCCCCTTTGTTCTTCTAACCACATTCCCGAGTCTATGCCTCCTGGTCACCAAACAGTGGAAATACTCCTGATCCTTTCAACTTTTCCTAGTTTTGAAAACCTGTTAGATTTGTCCCCTTGGCCTTCTCTGTTCCAGTGACAAAAGCCTCGATTTCTTGAAGCTTTTTTCATAACTATAACCTCTCATTCCTGCTATCATTCTAGTGAATTTTTGCTGAACTGACAGTGTAGTGCTGTTTCTCCAACTCTCATTCCCTTCAAGTGCAGCTGCTACTGGGCACTTGGGGTTGGTGAACTTACCCTGATGCATTAGCTTCAAGTACTCCTTGGTCATGCATAATACAGCAAGTATAAAGCTCTCTATCGCAACAATGCATTAAATTGCAATCTTAGGTGAGCAACAGCTACAGGACAAGTATGATTTTTTTCTATTTTCACACCAGCTTCTCCATGAGACTGCTAACTTAGTGCTCAAGTGCAGGTTATTTTGCACTGGGTATTCATGCCTACTAGGAACTGGGTTGGTGCAAATACATTTCAGGTAGAGCCTGTGCAGCCAGGAGAAAGGAGATGTTTCATCCCAAGTTCTCAGAGGATACGTTCTTAAGCATTTACTAGCAGACGACAGATGAGTTTTGCTAATATTTATCAAAGCTAGAAGGTACGTATCCAGTTGTTATTTTTGTTCCTACATGGTGAAGGCCTATGAAGAAAAATACCCCAAACTAGATACAAATCACCCAATAATTATGTATTCATTCTCTATATCTTTGTAACAGTCAATGATGGTTTTGTCAAAAGTAACTACTGGCCTGGCAAATATTTATCCCTCAAATCAACGCCATTCACAGAATCACACAGAAACCCCACAGTGCAGATAGAGGCCATTTCGGCCCATCGAGCCTGCACCGACACATATCCCACCCGATCCCCGTAACCCCTGCACCAACACATATCCCACCCTATCCCCGTAACCCCATGTATTTAATCCCCCTAACACTAAGGGTCAATTTATCATAGCCAATCAACCTAACCTGCACATCTTTGGACTGTGGGAGGAAACCGGAGCACCCGGAGGAAACCCATTAAAACAGATTATCTGGTCAGTATGACATTGCTGTTTGTGGGAGCTTGCTGTGTGCAAATTGGCTGCCGCGTTTTCTACATTACAACAGTGACTACTCTTCAAAAGTACTTCACTGGCTGTACAGCTCTTTCTGACGCTGAGGTCATGAAAGGCGTGATAAAAACGCAAGCCTTTTTTTAATTTGCAAAATGAACCTAAAAGTGGGGCAGTACATGGTTTAGTTGAGCATGCAATGTTAATGAATTACAAAAGGGGAGGTAAGCACCTCATCAAGAACTGGTAACTTTATGCTTCAGATGTCCAAGAAACATGAATGAGAGCTGACACATTAAGGATGCTCAACCTAAATCAGCTTTTTAAAAGCAAAACCCAAAATTTCTATTCGCGTGGGACAAATTTGTCCATAGGGCAGGCAACGATCAGTGACATATCAGAATTAAATAAATTTAGCCTCAGCCACCAACATTTCTCCTCTTCTTCCCTCAACCATCCATTACTGTTTGGCACAAACTTAATTTATTTTGCTCGCTCACTTTTAGTTCTTTGCTCCAATCTTCCAGTTTATCAGTTCTGAGGGTTGCAAAATGGAAC
Organism: Somniosus microcephalus; assembly: GCF_052327205.1. Taxonomy (NCBI): domain Eukaryota; kingdom Metazoa; phylum Chordata; class Chondrichthyes; order Squaliformes; family Somniosidae; genus Somniosus; species Somniosus microcephalus. The sequence goes on along the minus strand of NC_140999.1, from coordinate 164,368,242 downwards.
ACCTAAATGGTAGCAAAGTGCCCCTTCCTAGGTGGATGGAAAACAGTTATGCGGACTTATCCTCCAGAGTGCCAATATGAAACAGTACGAAGCACCCATTTAGAAATCTACAGCTGAATGGGGATACAGCATCAGCTGTGGAGGTAAAGATTTCTGATTTCAAAACAGGTTAAACTGCACCAGGAAAACTCCAACTATCTGCTTTAATTTGTACGTGTCTGTTTTTTTTTTATAAAAGCCGGGTTGAAAACTCAGATCTGACAATCATTTAAATGCTATTTCCAGTCCCTGGTCAACTGACAAGTCGTTACAATGAAGGGCAGAGAACTAGTAATGCCTTCATCGCCCTGCAGTCAACTCTGCAATTGACCAATCCTGAATAATTTGTTGTTCTTGGCCACTCCAGTTTTCCATGCAAAAAAAAAGACCATCACCACAAGCATGCCTTCTACAAATTAAAGTATTTGAGCTAAGGGTGAGTTTTATCATTCATTTGTTTCAATATTTTTCTTTACACTATGAGCATTCACACATGGATGCGGAAAGACAGCAGAATGATCCGAGTGCTAAGGTTGACGATAGGAAGGAGCTTAATTAAAACAGCCAGCATAAAGGGAAAGACAAGATCGTATTAACAGTCTGTATACTTCTACAGGCCTTAACTCAGTGCACACGGTTGGCTTTCCGCCCTATTTTAACAGCAAGCAGGAGATTAATTAAACCATGTATGTCACATGGGCTTTCTCCAGACTTCACATTGTGGAGAAGGATTACAAGTCTACTGTGCAATGAATAAAGAGATTTTCACCCTCCTGCTGATAAAAACTACTTCTAAATGTACTCTGCACTACAAAATAGGTATCAGCTTCTCCATACCAGTTCCTGTGCATAGACAAAATTTAAATTTTAAAAAAGCTAAAGTTTTGTTGGTTCTTAAAAGGGTAATGGTAGCTTCACTGACGGTGCAGTTGGTCAAGTGACAGTACAGCCATACAAGCCCAAAGATTCCATGTTCAATTCCTGGTTGTGTTGAGTTAGCTAATCTTAATTGGGGCAGGAGTGCAGGTGCTCTCATTGGACTCAGCACCTTCATTCTAGGGAGGGGAAAATAAACCCAGGGTCCTGCTTGCTATCCAACATGTATGTATGTATGTGTGGCCATGCATGCACAGGCCTATAGGTTCAGGCTTAGCTGTGATGTCCCAGGGTGGAAGAACAGCCTACCAATACACAGGTAAGCTCAAGGTAAGGTTCCTTTATGGAAGCAGTATGGTAAAAAAAAAAAGTTCTCTAAAAAAAAAAGTTATCAAACTGCAGGCTGCACACAATCAATGTATTAGAAGAGCAAAAATAGTTACACATACAAATGAACATAATATTCTTCCCGAATCCTTTCTACGACCAGTTTACTTTCAGTTACTTTAAACTTGACAGGTTTGTTTGGCTTGTTACAGAGCACTTCACATTTCTTTTCAATGTTCATATGCAAGTCATATGGTGTATTCACAATCCGATCACCCCTCAACACCTCACCTGTATAATAAAAGAACAAATTTAAGAAGTTATTTCTCTTTTGCATTCCACTTATCTACATCATTATTTCTGGATGTGTAAGATTATTGATGACAGTTACAGGGACCAAATAAAACAGCAGTACCAGACTCTTCCAGCATTGCTTTGTTAAAACAAATTCAGTTCTAGTCTCATGTTTGAAGCATGATGCGCTAACTGGTACTGTATTTAAATTCTCTACACTTTAACATAGGTTTCAGCTCTTAAGTGCCCTATCAGATGCAAAATCAATTAAATTTTTGTGCTGACGAAGCAGTCACTTATCAGTTCACTAACGATCTAACGAACAACAGCAAGTTTTTTCTTAGATTTGAATTGACATTGCAAGCAGCAACCAATGAGTCAGTGTTGTCTTTGGTATCCATGACTAAAATCATTAAAACACTGATCATTTTTCTCCCCACTCAAGAACTATGTTCAATAGTATTCCCGAAAGACTATACTGCATGTATCTATTCATGGCAATCTGCAATTTCACATTTAATTGTCCATCTGAAATTTAACTGAAATTATAAAATGCATTACAAGATTAGGACAAAACATTCAAATCTCCAATAATTTTGCATTTAATATATTGGCCATTCCCTTAACCTCTGAACTCGGCCTGCCAATGGAAGTACGGCACAAGTCAATTAGCATACAAGTTATGTCTTTGTTTATAGCACAAAACATTTTACAGATTATAATAAACTCACCAAGATTTTCTGCCTTGTATTCAATTTTATTTGGCCGACAAAAAGGGAGGGAATAATATTCATATGGGAGCTGTGTCCGCGAGCTAGTCAATTTCACAGCCTGAAACATGAAGATTAAAGGCTCAAGATTTTTTTAATTGGCATTTTATGCAAGTTTACTTATTTTGGTGAAACTAATCACATCCACTTGGGTTCCTGCTTAATAAGACAGCACAAGAACATATATTTCAGATGAAGAAAAACTTATATCATGTTGGTCTATACACTTTTGGTCCAGTTAACAAATTGCATTAATGAGAAACTTATTAATTAATATTTATTAATCTCTGTCTCGTCAGCTTTTGGACTCGACCATTGCAATCAAAACTGACATTCCTGGACAAAACATCCTCCAGTCCTTCGGTCTGAACATTGACTTTAGCAACGTCAGTTCTTGTCTAGTTCCCCATTTTTTTGCCCACTTTTGCCATCCACCTCCCAGTTCATTGACCTCTGTTTTGGAGGGCATTTTTTTTGTGCGCACCTTTCCTTTGCCTTTTCACTGCCTTGTTTAGGTATTTTCACACCCTTTTGTTCTTTGCAAGCCTTTTCATTCCTCATTGAGATGATCATTATACATCGATCACCGGTTTTCACCTATTTACAGCTTTTGAAAAATCCTAGTCACAGAGCAATACTCTTATTAACTGCCTCTACGATAGGAGTCAGCGCTCAGGACTTCACCCGTTGTTTTCACTCTCCCCTGACACTTTTGCTTTGTCCAGTCAGAGGCTAATCTTCCTGTTTCCAGTTCTGATGAAGTGTCTACCCCCTTCTATTGCAAGGGGGTTGGAGTATAAGAGTAAGGACATCTTACTACAATTGTACAGGGCTTTGGTGAGACCACACCTGGAGTACTGTGCACAGTTTTGGTCTCCTTATCGAAGGAAGGATATACTTGCCTTGGAGGCGGTGCAACAAAGGTTCACTAGATTGATTCCTGGGATGAGAGGGTTGTCCTATGATGAGAGATTGGGCCTATACACTCTGAAGTTTAGAAGCATGAGGGGTGATCGCAGTGAAACATACAAGATTCTGAGGGAGCTTGACAGGGTAGATGCTGAGAGGTTGTTTCCCCTGGCTGGAGAGTCTAGAACTAGTGGACAAAGTCTCAGGATAAGGGGTCGGTCATTTAAGACTGAGATGAGGAAGAATTTCTTCACTCAGAGGGTTGTGAATCTTTGGAATTCTCTACCCCAGAGGGTTGCGGATGCTCAGTTGTTGAGTATATTCAAGGCTGAGAGAGATAGATTTTTGGACTCTCGGGGAGATCAAGGGATACGGGGATCCGACGGGAATGTGAAGTTGAGGTCGATGATCAGCCATGATCTTATTGAATGGTGGAGCAGGCTCGAGGGGCCATATGGCCTACTCCTGCTCCTATTTCTTATGTTCTTTTGTTCTAATGAACTATATAATTATCATCCTAGCATGCACATATCTCAAGCAGCCTGTGTGACTACTTCAAAAACCAAAATCTTGGTAAAGAGTTTTGATAGTGGGGAGAAATGGTTTGTGATTCAGAAACAAATCATATGTCCTCATTCCTGCTTCCTACACTAGGTGCAGGCTTTGGAGCTGCCAGGTAGGGAAAAATCTAGTCATTATCCCCAACTGCTCCATAGCCAACTTCTATCTACAACGACTTACACTTAGTATATCTTGCTTGACATATGCAGATCAACAGAAGAAACTTGATGTTGAAAACATTCTACACATCGACTTTTCTTCTGTTAAAAAGTGCCACAGTCCAGCTGTTTCAGCCAGCGGCTGCACCGCAACTAGAATAGATAATAAAAAAACTTTTGTACAGGATTGCATGTCAACTGTAGGAGGGTGAGGTTCGTCAGGAGACTCTGACATTTTCTGCAAGTTTTCCTACGGTGTGTAGGCTTCAAGGCTATCCTGCATGGGCCATTTAGTGACCAGGACGCCTATCGGCCAACTCAGACATCTAGTGGAATTCAGAATATTTTGTGCGCCAACAGACATTGCGCCTAACAGAATTAAATTTAAATCTGAAATTTGTTTAACATACTAAGTGATTTATTATAGGGAGAAAAGTCTTGCGGTTTTTCCATTTAGGTGGGCAAACTATTAAATCAGTGAAACAGCAGTTTCCCACCTATGGGCAATTAGGGATGAGCAATAAATGTCAGCCTTACCAGCAACGCCCACATCTCATGACTAAAAAATAGCATGCTCGCTTACCTTAATTTCCACAAGATAATTTTGATGAAAGTCCATTGGTGCCACACCTGGTACATAAAAAGAATATGAAGTCTGCAGGACTAACAGAAGCACCAATGGCCAGATTAATATTGCCTGAAAAATAAGGGATGAAAACTGGTTAGGGTCTGTATGCATATGGGTCTGACAAGATCAGAAGTGCTCAGATTATCAGAAATTTTGAACAAACAAAATAAAAATTTGTTCAAGAATATCAAAATTTGCATGGTTATTCACTACTACCTGAAGCAAATTTAGGATTTTAATAAACATGCAATGCTGCACAAAGGAGAATGCTGCGATGGCCTAGAAGTCTCCTCAGTGAGCAGTAGAGTTCCCTCTAGCTGAAGTACTCCATTCTCTATGTGCAGCCCCTTCCATCCCTGCTGCTGCAGGTGGAAATGCAAACACACCAGGCTGGAATAAACCTTCTGCATGGCACACTTGAAATGTATCAACAAGGTCATCTGCAGAGTTAGTGTTGTTGCACCAAGCAGGAAACTCCATTCTCAACTTGCAGCAGAGGCGGCGCAGAGGGTTCCATAGTATGTAATTAAGCAGTTCATCAAAACACAAAATGTTGGACACCCCTGTGGTACGAGATCTGCCAAGTTGCAATGGTGCAGTACCAGTTTCAGATTACTTCAGCAAGAGGGCGCTCTACTACTCACTGAGGAGCTCTAGTGGCACAAACTCAGTACTACAATATTGTACCAGGCAGATCCCAGTCCAAATTCTGCAGGCCACTTTCAGAAGGTCTGCTCTGCTAGCCACACTCTGGTAATTAGGCTCATTAAATGCACTCTGGTTCTCTGAATATCCTAAATTGTGTCATCTTTCTCATTTGTCACTAAATTGTCATTTTTATTATAATATAAACCTCATTTAAAAAAATGAATGAAACGGGAGAACTGGTGGTGCAGTGGGTTTTCGACTATCCTTTCACCTCTGGAACCCAGGTTGAAAATCCAACTGAAACTAATGGGATGAAGTTTTTTTTTGTCTGTTGCCTGTAGGGTCCAACATAAAATATGAGTCTCAACAGTGTCAACCCAGTTCTTAGTGAGCTCCAGTCCACGGTACAGAACTGCTCCTAACAGACACTAAATTGATAGTTATGGAAAATTAAAACTGATGATGGGGTGCTTGGAGATTGGAGCCAAGGTACATTATTGGGACGAAATAGAGGGAATTTTACTATCTAACTATACCATACCTGATCTGAAAGTATTGGTACTAAGTGACTGAAAGAACGTCCATTACCCTGTTCCAACATCCCTCACCTGGATACAGAAATTCATACAAAAAAATTAACTGAATTCTCAATAAAATAAACCGCAAAAACTACAGTTGCGCGTTAGATACAAAGCAAAGCATCCCTACCTTAAAAAGCAAGTTAGGTGAACAAAACACAACTCATTGATCAAAAAAAAAGCTCCGGATTAAATTCGGAGAATATCTGTTTTATGAAAAGTAAGTGATATGGTTGATTTACTCAAGGTGTTTTGGAGATCAATGACAAACTCAGATGTAAATGAACTGAGATTAACTTAAAAGCTCATTACCTTTCCCATTTGTCACTAAGTTTGAAAGTACGTATACCCCACTGTTAATTCAAAGTTGCCTAATTCAAACTTTTGAGTAAAAGACTACAGGAAACTTTGGTTTATCTGGAGGTTAACTGTCCGGAATGCTCGAGCCACCAGCAAAAATCAGGAGCCGTTTCGTTAGGTTTTTTTTCCTTTTTGTTGCTTTTTTCTCACCAGTCAGGCTCTGCAAGGTCTCACTGAAGCTGTTGCTAAGCTACAGAGACGCTTGCAAGGTACGGCCAACTGTTTAGAAGCTGTCGCAACAGGGTTTGTTGCCAGATACGGAGCTCAAAATCTCCGTATGTTTCAACATTAGCGCTGGTTTGTCCGGCAGTTTTGATGGGACGGCAACAGCTCGTCCCGTCGGTGCCGGATAGCACAAAGTTTCCTGTACTTTGAATTAACAGTATACTTACTTCCAACTTTTTACAGCACATGCTAATTCCAAATGAATAAAAACAGTGCTTAGTGATGGGTAAAACTGTGCTGAAATGTAACTGTTTGAACTATACAAGACTGTTTTAATGATTTACCACAAAGTTTAAGAATCAATTTATCCCTTTACATTTTCATCCTCGGAGTCACTTATTGAGTCAACTGCAATTAGTTCCACTTCATTTAGTGTATAAACAAGAATAGACCTGGGATTCGGTTTCCCTCCTTTCCCCCCTGCTTCCCACAAAATGGTAACAACCATTGAGATCTCAACAAGTGGACTTAAATCAAGATTACATCGTAGCACAAACCATTGCCAAACACTAGAATACAGCTTGGATCTCAATTTACACATTTAAAAGTTTGGTATAACTACTTAGCTTATTTTAAAATTGAGCTGAACACCAGGATCAACATCCAAGAACAATGATTACTGCTCAATGGGATGAGCCAGCCAAATGAAAACTGCTGCATACCTCACCTGAACAGCAGTTTGCTAGCCAGATCATCAATGGGCTATTTTTCAGTCAAAAAAGTTGAAGTTTAAAAAAAATTACAAGAAAAACAGAAGTGTTTATGGGCCTTTGTACTTCAGATTCAAACTGCATCTCTGCTCCCACTAAATATTCTTCTTCTCCAAACGGTATCAGTAGTCACTTTACAAAAAAACTACAATTAATCAACAATTTTTGTTTAAACAATAGTATGGAAAAGAGAGCACTTCAAGCTTATCTATCAAAATCCAAGCCAATATGCATTCTTGAAAGGCAGCTCGTGGACTTTTGTGAGGACACAATAATGGAGCAGCGTTAAATGAGTAATATGATTTATTTATTGCTTGACCGTCAAAAAAAAAAATCCCCAACCAGATCACTCAGCTCACAGCTAAAGTGCGACCTCATAGGATCAAAAATGAACAGATGTGGAATATCTTAATTGATTAGATAATAGAACAGTTAATCGTAATGATATTTTAAAATAGGCAGCTGCGATCGATCTTTCAGATCACCCCGATAAAGATACTGCAAGTAGAGTATACAACTTTGTAGATGATGTCTAGTTATGTGGGAAAGGAAGATGCTACTATTCAAAGAGAACTATGTTTAATAACCAGGCAAGTGGCAGTCAACAATGAGAAACATAACACAATCTATTCTAAAGACAGCAAATACAATTGCAAAGGGAATTCTTTTCTTTAACTGCAGCAAGAAAGATATTTAGCTGTGCAATTTGACCACATGATGAAACGCTCTCATTATCCAGCAGCAATTTCAAAGAGAAACATTTTCTTTGGGTGTACAAGTGGAACCATAGAGCGCACACTGGTGCGACCATACCTGGAGTACTGTACACAGCTTTCATCATAATTGTAAAAAGCTAGGTATTGAAAAGGACACAAAGGCACAAAATTCATACGCTAGGTAATAAGCCAATGAACTACAAAGAGCTACTAAGATAGATGTATTGAATTTATTGCAATAGAAGAGGTGGACACGCTTTTAAAAATCGCAAAAGGCAATCAATAGATAATGGTAGAGAAGGCATGATTATAAGCTAAATAAACCTTGGCCAAGGGTCAACTACTTCACACTTGGCTTGTTATTTTTTGGACAGACCAGGTGATACTAAATTGGGGGGGGGTGGGGGCATATAGTTAATAATGTGGAGGACTACCCCAAAATACATGAAGACATAAGCAGCCTTGCAGAGTGGGCAGATAAATGGCAAAGTAAATTCAATACAGCAAAGTGTAAATTGGTTCATTTTGATAGGAGGAATAAGGAGGTCACTTATTCCCTGGAAGCCAAGAACTAAATGGGATAGAGGAGCAAAGAGATATGGGAATACAGGTAGCACTGCAAGTTAGTTAAGTCCATATAAAGGGTGCAAACAAAATACTGGGGTTTATTTCGAGGGGAATAGAATAGAAACGCAAGGATGTAATGTTAAATGTATATAGAATGGTGGTTAGACCACACTTGGGAGTACTGTTTGCAGTTCTGGGCTCCATACTACAAAAAGGATATTGAAGCACTGGAGAATATGCAGAACAGATTTACAATGATGTTACCAGAATCGAGAGGAAAGACTGAGCAGGTTGGGGCTCCATTCTCTGGAAAAGAGAAGACTATTTAAGAAACAGGGGAAGAGAGAAAACGGGGAACTACAGACCTGTTAGCCTCACATCAGTAGTTGGGAAAATGCTGGACTCTATTATAAAGGATGCAATAACTGGGCACTTAGAAATTAATAGTAAGATTGGGCAGTGTCAACATGGATTTATGAAAGGGAAATCCTGTTCGACAAACCTATTGGAGTTCTTTGAAGATGTAACTAGTGGAGTAGACAAAGGTGAACTGGTAGATGTGGTGTAATTGTATTTTCAGAAGGCCTTCGATAAGGTCCCACACAAGAGGTTGGTGAACAAAATTAGGGCACTTGGAATTGGGGATAATATACTAGCATGGATTGAGAATTGGTTAACAGACTTTTTCAGGATGGCAGGCTGTGACTAGTGGGGTGCAGCAAGGATCGGTGCTTGGGCCCCAGCTATTCACAATCTATATCAATGATTTGGATGAGGGGACTAAATGTAACATTTCCAAATTTGCTGATGATACAAAGCTAGGTGGCAGTGTCAGTTGTGAAGAGGATGTGAAGAGGCTTCAAGGGGTTCTCGACACGCTCAGTGAGTGGGCGAGAACATGGCAGATGGAATATAATGTGGATAAATGTGAAGTTATCCACTTTGGTAGAAAAAACAGAAAGGCAGAGTATTTCCTAAATGGTGAAAGATTGGGGAATGCAGGTGCTCAAAGGGACCTGGGTGTCCTTGTACGAGTCACTGAAAGTGAATGTGCAGGTGCAGCAAGCCATTTGGAAGGCAAATGGTATGCTGGCCTTCATTACAAGAGGATTTGAGTACAGGAGTAAAGAAGTCTTACTCCAATTATATAGGGCCTTGGTGAGACCACACCTGGAGTACGGTGTACAGTTTTGGTCTCCTTACCTAAGGAAGGATATACTTGCCATAGAGGGAGTGCAACAAAGGTTCACGAGATTGATTCCTGGGATGGCAGGACTGTCGTATGAGAAGAGATTGAGTAAACTAGGCCTGTATTCTCATGAATTCAGAAGAATGAGAGGGGATCTCATTGAAGCATACAAAATGATTACAGGGCTTGATAGGATGGATGCTGGGAGAATGTTTCCCTTGGCTGGGGAGTCTAGAACCAGGGGCCACAGCCTCAGGATAAAGGGTAGACCATTCAGGACTGAGATGAGAAAAAATTTCTTCACAGAGGGTGGTGAATCTTTGGAATTCTCTACCCCAGAGGGCTGTAGAGGCTCAGTCATTGGGTATATTCAAAACAGAAGTCGATAGATTTCTGACTAGTAAAGGCATCAAGGGATATGGCGATAGGGCCGGTGAATGGAGCTGAGGCAGAAGATCAGTCATGATCTCAATGAATGGCGGAGCAGGCTCGAAGGGCTGAATGGCCTACTCCTGCTCCTATTTCTTATGTTCCTCCTATAAGATGCTCCTTAAAACCTACCTCTGACAAAGCTTTTGGTCATCTGCCCTAATATCTCCTTATGTGGCTGGGTGTCAAATTTTGTTTTATAATGCTCCTGTGAAGCACCTTGGGACTTTTAACTACGCTAAAGGCACTATATAAATACAAGTTGTTGTTGACTTGGTGCATCCACAAGGGAGAAGGAAATAGAAGGATACAGGTTAGTTTGGGAAGAGGTAATTAGAACAGGCAGAGGCTTGTGTGGAGTATAAACATTGGCATAGGCCAGTTGGGCTAAATGGCCTGTTTCTGTGCTGCACATTCTATGTAAACCCAGCAGTACTGTGGGAGTGCTGCACTGTCGGAGGTGCTGTCTTTTGGACAAGACGTTAAAGAGGCCCCGTCTACTCTCTCAGGTGGACATAAAAGATCCCATGGCACTATTTTGAAGAGGAGCAGGGGAGTTATCCCTGGAGTCCTGGCCAATATTTATCTCTCAATCAACATCACTAAAAACAGATTATCTGGCCATTATCACATTGCTGTTTGTGGGAGCTTGCTGTACGCACATTGGTTACTGCGTTTCCTACATTGCAACAGTGACTACACTTCAAAAAGTACTTCATTGGCTGTAAAGCGCTTTGGGACATCCGGTGGTCGTGAAAGGCGCTATATAAATACACGTCTTTCTTTTTAATAGTCAACCCACTTTACATGCCTGCAACAGCGAGTCTCACCATAAGGAGCCCTTCTTAAAAAAAAATGTTCCTTGTCCCAGCTGGAGATGAAGAAGTCTGATGGGTATGATTTAGCAGAATTGAATTAAATGTGTACACAGCTAAAAAAAAACTAAGGGTGGTGATAGTATCAGCTGGCATTACTTCAACTGTTACACTTCTGGAATCAGATGATCTGCCATGCAAATTAGCAGGACTCAACTTTTAAATATGTCCAACAAATAATGAGGAAAGTATCAGGACAGATAGTCAAGTCAACTATCATCTCTGTAATATTTTGTTAAGAAAAGGATCCTCCTGCAATTTAGGACTGATGTCCAAGAACTACTTCAACACACATGGAATGGACTTCCAGTTACAGTAATGGAGGCAAAAACATTGGAATCATTTAAGAAACAACTGGATTCCAAGGATTGTTCTGGCTAGAAGCTAATGGCCTTCCACATCTGCATTTACTTTGATGGTTAGACTTTTATGTTTATGCATTAAACATCAGGTAAATAAATAAGATTCTTCAGAGATCACCAAAATTGATGTGCATAGATATCAAAATAGGAATACATTTTTCAGACTCTGGCAAGATGCCTTCAATGCTTTCATAAATTGACAAAAAAACAAAAATACTGATGACCATTTGCAAGCATTCCGGTGAATAAGCTAGCCAAAACTGTAGCCAGAATACTTAACACTCAAGTGGAAATTGTATATAAAACTAACTATATATTCAGAATTACTATCCTGATATAGGTTTGCCTGACTGTTTAGTGTCCAGATGTTGAACACTTCCAGACTATAAACATGCAATTGCTCCGAGTAGGTTTCAGTTTTATTCATTAAACCACAGGGATTAGTGCTGGGACCACTGCTGTTCACAATTTATATTAACGATTTAGAAGTTGGAATCAAAAACACAATTTCGAAATTTGTGGACGACACCAAATTTGGAGGGGGGTAGATAGTCAATATTGAGGAGGACTGCAGCAAATTACAAGACAACATTAATAAACTTGCAGAATGGGCATATAATTGGCAAATGAAATTCAACACAGATAAATGTGAGTATTACATTTTGTAAGAGAAATAGGGAGGTCACACATTAATTGGAAAATAAGAATTTAAATGGGGTAGAGGAGCAAGGGGATCTCGGAGTAGAAATACACAAATCACTGAAAGTATCGACACAGGTTAACAAGGCCATTAAAAAAAGCAAACCAGCACTAGGGTTTATTTCTAGAGGAATAGATTTGAAAAGTAGGGAAGTTATGCTAAACTTGTATCAAACCTTGGTTAGATCACACTTAAGAGTACTGCGTACAATTCTGGTCACCATATTATAAAAGGGATATAGAGGCACTGAAGAGGGTGCAGAGAAGATTTATAAGGATGATACCAGAAATGTGAGGGCATACCTATCAGGAAAGGATGAACAGGCTGGGTCTCTAAGCTGGGGGGAGGTGGTGACCTAATAGAGGTCTTTAAAAATCATGAAAGGTTTTGTTGGGAGTGGCTACAGAGTATTTCCACTTGTGGGGAAGAGCAGAACTGGAGGCCATCAATATAAGATAGTCACCAAGAAATCAAAGAGAGAATTCAGAAGGAACTTCCTTACTCAGAGTGGTGAGAATGTGAAACACACTACCACAAGGAGTGTTTGAAGCGAATAGTATAGATGCATTTAAGGGGCAGTTAGATAAGCATATGATGGAGAAGGGAATAGAGGGTTATACTGATAAGAGTTAGATGAGGAAAGATGGGAGGAGGCTCGAGTACTACATAAATGCCAGCATAGACTGGTTGGGCCAAATGGCCTGTTTCTGTGCCATATATCTTATGTAATCCTACGTAACCAGGCACCTTGAAAATAGCAAATAATCTCTATACTCCTGGGGAGGAAAAAACTAAACAATGCCAAACAGCTCCCTGCAAATACTGACATATTATCAGAAAACCCGGGGGGGGGGGGGGGGGGGGGGAAGACTGAATCCCATGAAATGAAAAATCGAACTATTATGTGCAGTCCTTGCCTATATACAATTTTTTTTATAAACTTGCAATAACTCTATTTGCAACCACGTTTAACCTTTCAATCCAACCATTTAACGTTAACAAATTTGATGCGCCTCAGCTTTTTAAACAAAAGTACTTGTACAACTATTTGCGTAAAATGCAACGACTAAACATTATTATGCCGTGAAGTCCACTTTCGTTAAGGATTTTTAGTTATAGCCCAGCACGGGGCGAGGATGGGTTAGTACCGCATTCCTAAAGTTAAAAAAGTGACCCGTCGAAAATATGCTGAGGGAAGGTTTGCTGAGGAAAGGAGGAGGGGGGAGAAAGAGGGCTGATACACCAGCTACTGTGAGGGGGCAAACGGAACAGCAAAGCAGCGCCGGGCCCCGCTCTGTTCTGTTCTGTTTCCACAGCTGCTGCTGCTGCTTCCTTCGAGCACCTGATCAAATGCAGCCGAGAGCCGGTCTCTTAGGCCATCGCTCGCTGACAGGAGCAACGCGCTCAACAACACCGCCGCTTCATTCTGGAACACCGCGGCCTCCCACTACCCCTGGTCATGCCCACTTTACCCTCTCCCCACTGACAACGAGCAAAGGGGTTGTTGGTTGAAAGGGGGGGGGGGGGGGACACTTTTCCTCTTACCCTCCTCTGCGCCATCTTGGAATCCACGTGTCATCAGTAACGTCATCGGATGTGAGGTCAGACCCTCCCTCCCAATGGCTGCTTGCTGGTGGTGACGTTTCAACACTTTGAATTGCACCTTTGCTGAAGGGTTGAGCAGCAGCAACTGAGTTCTTGCTTATGGCTGTGGTTTTTTTTTGGTTAAGCGTTTGCAGTTGAGTGTACTCTTTTGTAAAAAAAAAAGCCATTTATTTTCTCCCTGTGATTGCAGTGCCTGTTGTTTCCCCAACCTTACTGAGGGTGCATCTACACATTAGCTCAGAGTCACTTCTCACTGACACTACAGCTACAGTTTGAAAAAGAAGTCATGGGATCATAGAATGACACATCAAAGAAGGAGGCCATTCAGCCCATCGTGCCTGTGCCGACTCTTTGAAAGGTCCATCCAAATAGCTCCACTCCCCTGCTCTTTCCCCATAGCCCAGCATTTTCTGATTTTTCAAGTATCCAATTCCCTTTTGAAAATTATTGAATCTGTTTTCACCACCCTTTCAGGCAGTGCATTCCAGATCATAACAACTTGCTGCGTAAAAAATGTTATTCTCATTTCGCTTCTTGTTCTTTTGCCAATTATCTTAAATCTCTGTCCTCTGGTTACCGACCTTCCTGCCACTGGAAACAGTTTCTCCTTATTTACTCTATCGAGTACCTCTATCAAATCTCCTCTTCTCCTCTGCTCTAAAGAGAACTAGTGCATCTTGACCGAACAGTAATGAATAGAGGAGATGGAATGTACCTTTTACTATTTACTGAGTAAATGGGTGGACATTACAGCACATTGTCTGCATGGCAGAACCTGAAACTGAAAGTGAAAGACAAAGTAAAACCGAGCCCCCCAGCACCCCCTTCAGGTAACACCCGGGAACTGGGACAAATTAATTGAAGCAAAACTCAAAACACAACACTCCTTTCCCCCAGATAAAACCCCTTAGTCCTCCAGGCGTCTGGGACGGAATCTAACCCGACTTGAGCGCCGCTGGACAGGCATAGTTGGGGTGCCACTGTTAGCTGCAGGAAAACCTTCCTCCGTGGCTGATGACTCCGTGACACCTTCTGTCGATGTGGCTTCCGTCATTGTTGCAGGAAGCACACCGTCACTGCCTGGCAGAGGCGGCGGAGACAATGGCCTAGCCTGTGACGTCTCTGTTACTCTCACCGGAGTACGACCCCGTAGCTGGTCTACGTGGCGTCTGTGTAGCTGGCCATCAGGTGTACGGATGTTGTACGACAGGGGACCCGTGGCCTGCTCCACCACGGCAGGCATCCATTTGTCTCCTCCTGCATAGCAACGGGCAAACACAGTCTCTGACGGCTCGAACTGCCTGGCGGTGCCCTGGTGCTTCTTAGCCAGCTCCTCTTGCTTTGTGTGCATCTCATCCCTGTAGTCCGGGTGTTGCCGGTCCAGTGCAGTCACCAGCCGGCGACCCATCAGCATCTCGGCAGGACTCTTCCCCGTTGCTGAGTTTGGTGTGGTATGCTGTGATAACAGGAACCTCGCCAATCTGTTTTGCCAGTCCCCCACCGATATCCTCACCAGTGCCTCTTTTGTGGTTTGCACCATCCTCTCTGCCTGCCCGTTAGAGGAGGGGTGATAGGGCGCTGTGGTCACGTGGCGGATCCAGTTTCTGCTTGCAAAAGCCTTGAACTCCGCTGACGTGAAGGCTGCTCCATTGTCCAAAACCAGCACATCGGGGACCCCATGTGTGGCAAACAGCAAACGCAACGCGTTGATCACTGCACTGGATGTCATGGAGCTCATGATAGCCACCTCCAGCCATTTCGAATGAGAATCCACCACTATCAAAAAGACCTTCCCCTGAAATGGCCCTGCAAAGTCAATGTGGAGTCTTGACCATTTACGAGTGGTCCACTCCCAGGGGTGAAGGGGAGCCTTGGATGGGCTATGGCGAGTCAGCTGACATGTCTCACAGCTCTTTACCACCTCCTCCACGTCTCGGTCCAACCCCGGCCACCAGACGTAGCTTCTCGCCAACGCCTTCATGTGCACAATCCCAGGGTGTGAGTCATGCAGCATTTTCAGCACCTCCTCTCTTGCGGCGGCAGGAACCACCACACGGCTTCCCCAGAGCACGCAGTTCTTGTGTGCAGACATTTCATGGCGCCTCTGAACGAAGGGCTTGAAATGCTCCTCCTGGACCTCAGAGGGCCAGCCATGCAGCAGCCAGCGTAGCACCCGTGATAAGACTGGATCTTTCTGTGTGAGGCTGCCAATCCGCTGGGCATGGAGTGGAGCCTCCGGAACCTCCCCCAGTAGCAGCACCTCCAGGGGTGGTGGCGTCTCAGCCATCGGCCGGTTCAAAGGCAAGCGACTCAGAGCATCAGCATTAGCCAGCATCTTCCCAGGCCTGTAGCAAAGTTCATAACTGTAGGCCCCCAACATCAGACTCCACCGAAGCATACACGGTGATATGATCTGGGGCATGGGCTTGGAGTGATGCAGGAGCCCCAAGAGTGGCTTGTGGTCTGTGTAGATGACGAACTGTCTCCCTAACAGGTACTGGCTGAACTTCTTTACCCCAAATATGATGGCTAGGGCCTCCTTGTCAATCTGGGCATAATTACGTTCTGTTGTTGAGAGTGTTCTTGAGGCAAAACTGATAGGCGCTTCCCGGCCATCTGGCTCTTTGTGACCCAACAGAGCTCCCAGCCCGTATGGTGAGGCATCACACACCAACACCAATGGCTTGTTTTCATCATAGTGTGCCAGAACCTTATCTGCTTATAGCAGTTCCTTTGCCTGTCTGTAGGCTGTTTCATGAGCTGAGGTCCAGTTCCACACTGTTGCTTGGTCTAACAGCCTGTGCAGTGGCTCTAAGATTGTGGCTTTGCCCTTGAGAAAACAACTGTAGAAGTTTAACAGTCTGAGGAATGCCTGCAGTTCGGTCTTGTTCTTGGGGCTGGGAGCGCTCCTGATAGCCTCCACCTTCTCCGTAGTCGGATGCACACCGTCTTTGTCCACTCGGAATCCCAAGAACTCCACCCCATTGGCAGCGAACACATATTTCTCCTTCTGAAGGCGTAGTCCTACCTCAGCCAGCCGGCGTAGTACTTCCTGCAGCCGCTCATCATGGGCTTCCTGTGTCTTGCCTGTAATCAGTATGTCATCCAAGTAAGGCTGAACTCCCGGAACACCAGCCAACAGGGTGTCCATGAACCTCTGAAAGATTGCCACAGCCGTAGACACCCCAAACTGCAGCCTTGTGGCTCGGAAAAGTTCTCTGTGGGTGTTGATTGTCAACAGCTCGGCTGACTCTTCATCCAGGACCAGTTGCTGGTATGCTTGCTTGAGATCCAGCTTGGTGAACAGAGTGCCTCCAGCCAGTGTTGAAAACAGCTCTGTAACTGTTGGTAAGGGATACACATCTGGTAACACAGCAGTATTAACCGTACATCTGTACTCTCCACATATTCGCAGGCCCCCATCCTTCTTTGCAATGGGCACGATAGGGGTGGCCCAACGGGAGTTCTTCACTGGCAAGAGAACCCCTTGGTTCACCAGCTTATCCAGGGCCTCATCCACCTTCTTGCGCATCGTAAAAGGAACTGGTCGCGCCTTGAGGAACTTAGGCGCTACCCCTAGGTCCACTTCGATTGAGACTGGCGGTCCCCGACAGGCCCCGAACTCACCAAAAACCTCTTCATAGTTCTCCAACATAGGCATTATGGGCTGTCACTGTACCGTGTGTACTCCTGTCACTTCAATACCGAGGGGCTCAAACCAATCTCTGCCCAGCAGGCTTGTGCCCTGCCCCGCCACCACATAAAGTGGAAGTGTGTCCTTGACTGCCTGATACTTAACTTCCACATGAATCATACCCAGCACCTGGAGTTGAGCTTGGGACCTCTGCCGTAGCACGCCACTGACCTGAGCCATCGCCGGGGGTTCACTTGGCCACAGCCTATTGTAAGTCTCTTCACTTATCAACGAACACGCTGAGCCTGAATCCACCTCCATGCAGAGTGGTGCCCCATTCATGATCACATTTGCCATGTATCCCCACCGTCTGTGGGGTAGCTGCTCAGCTTCCGTGATATACACTGTGTACTCATCGTTGTCCTCCAGTGTCAGGGTGTGTGTCTGCGATGCTTGTGTTGGCTCTGCTGCAGCAGCCTGAGCTTTCTTCATGCAGACACGAGCTATGTGTCCTCTTTTCTTACAGAAATGACATACCGCTGACACAAATTTGCATGTAGTGGAACCATGGAGAGCCCCACAGCGGAAACATTTTCTTCCTGTCTCTTTAGTTGCCTCCATGTCTCTCGCAGCAGCAGCTGCGTGTGTGGTCTTGTGCACCTCCTCGGCGGCCTGAGATGGTGCTGCCTCTGTACGGAGCATGTGTGTGTTCATCGATGCAGCCTCTGCTGCTAAAGCCTTCTCCTCGGCCAGTCGGAACGTCAGGGCCTTCTCCGCTAACAGCTGTCTCTGCAATGCCGAGTCCAGCACTCCACACACAATCCGATCACGGAGCATATTGTCTAAATGGTCACCAAAATTACAATGTAATGAGCGTTTCCTCAACTCAGCAATGTAACTTGAAATAGATTGTCCAGGCTGTTGTTTACAATTGTGAAAATGGAAACGCTGCACAATCTCTGAGGGTTTTGGGTTAAAATGTTTCTGCAGCTTCTCAATCAAATCAGCATAATCCACCTCACTAGGTTTACGAGGAGCCACCAATGAACGCAGGATGGAGTAAGTAGCCGCTCCGCATACACTTAGCAACACTGAGCGCTTCTTCTCTTCTTTGTCAATATTATTGGCCTCAAAGAAACACCCCAGTCTTTCTGCGTATTCCTCCCATGAACTGTCCTTATCCCCAGAGAACTCTTCAATACGTCCCAAGGTCGTCATAGTTTTAATGTGCACTGTCCCTTTAAGATCCACGGACTTTTTTCTTTTTTAAAAAAAATTCTTTTTCTCCTCCGGCCAGAGTTACGGTAGCTACACTCACGGTAGTTGCTTGGCCCGCACAATACTCTGTCCACCGTCTACGTCGCAGCTAGCCAACTATCAAAATGCCGTTGATGTTGCTAGCTGAGTGGCCCGCCCATCGCAATTTCCAATATCACGGCTGTAGGTTCGCATGTCTATCTCCGTCCTTCTAGAGAGTTCAACAGCCGCCTCGTCGCCAGTATTGCATCTTGACCGAACAGTAATGAATAGAGGAGACGGAATGTACCTTTTACTATTTACTGAGTAAATGGGTGGACATTACAGCACATTGTCTGCATGGCAGAACCCGAAACTGAAAGTGAAAGACAAAGTAAAACCGAGCCCCCCAGCACCCCCTTCAGGTAACACCCAGGAACTGGGACAAACTTAATTGAAGCAAAACTCAAAACACAACAAGAACAACCCCAGTTTCTCTAGTTTCTCCACGTAACTGAAGTCTTTCATCCCTGGTACCATTTTAGTAAATCTCTGCATCCTCTCTAAGGCCTTGGCATCTTCCTAAAGTGCTTTGCCCAGAATTGGCCACAATACTCCAGCTGGGGCCTAACCACTGTTTTATAAAGGTTTTCATAGAATCATGGAATAGTACAGCACAGAAGGAGGCCAGTCAGCCCATCGAGTCTGCAGGTTCTTTTGAAGAGCAATCCAGTTGGTCTCACTCCTCTGCTCTTTCCCTATAACCGTGCAATTTTTTCTCCTTCAAGTATTTATCCAAAACCCTTTTAAATCTCTGCCCTCTTGTTATCGACCCTTCAGCCATTGGAAACAGTTTCTCTTTATTTACCCTATCTAAACCCTTAATGATTTTAAACACCTCGATCAAATCTCCTCTTAGCCTTCTCTGCTCTAAGGAGAACAACTCCAGCTTTTCATGTAACTGTAATCCCTCATCCCTGGAACCATTCTAGTAAATCTCTTCTGTACCCTCTCCAAATCCTTCATGTCCTTCCTGAAGTGTGGCCTCCAGTTGGGGCCGAACTAGTGTTTTATATAGGTTTAGCATAACTTCCTGGCTCTTGTTCGCTATGCCTCTACTTATAAAGCCCAGGATCCCTTATGCTTTATTAACTGCTGTGTTAACCTGTCCTGCCACCTTCAAGTATTTGGACACAAACATCCCCACGTCTCTCTGTTCTTGCACCTCTTTAAAATTGTACAATTTAGCACGTATTGTCTCCACTCATTCTTCCTACCAAAATATATCACCTCACACTTTTCTGCATTGAATTTCATCTGTCACGTATCCACCCATTCCACCAGCCTGTCTAAGTCCTCTTGAAATCTATTACTATTTTCCTCATTGTTTACTACACTTCCAAGTTTTGTGTCATCTGTAAATTTCGAAATTGTGCCCTGTACCCAACGTTCTCGCTAAGCTGTGCAGCCACATACCCCCAAGTCCAAGTCATTAATGTATATCAAAAACAGCAGTGGTCCTACTACTGAACCTTGAGGAACTCCACTATATACCTCCCTCTAGTCCAAAAAAACAGCCATTCATCACAACTCTGTTTCCTATCCCTTAGCCAATTTTGTATCCATGCTGCTACTGCTCCTTTTATCCCATGGGCTTCAATGTTGCTAACAATCCCAATATATGGTACTTTAGCAAATGCCTTTTGAAAGTCCATGTACAAAAATTAACTGCACTGTCTTCATCCACCCTCTCTGTTACTTCATCAAAAAACTCAATCAAGTTAGTCAAACACGATTTGCCCTTACCAAATCCATGCTGGCTCTCCTTTATTAGTCCATGCTTGTCCAAGTGACTGTGAATTTTCTCATGGATTATTGTTTTGCCTAACTTCCTTGCCTTTCTACTGTATGCCTCTATTTATAAAGCCAAGGATCCCATAAGCCTTTTTAACAGCCTTCTCAACTTGTCCTGCCACCTTCAAAAGCTTGTATGCGTACACGCCCAGGTCTCTCTGTTCCTGCACCCCTTTGAAATTGTATCATTTAGTTTATATTGCCACTCCTCATTCTTCCTACCAAAATGAATCACTTTACACTTCCCTGTATTAAATTTCATCTGCCATGTATCTGCCCATTTCACAAGTCCGTCTATGTCCTCCTGAAGTATGCTATTGTCCACCTCACTGTTTACAACATATCTGAGTTTCATGTCATCTGCAAACTTTGAAATTATTCCCTGTATACCCAAGTCCCGGTCATTAATGTATATTAAAATGTCAGGACCAGAATTAACACCAGAGCAAACTGAAGTGACATTCCCTGTGCACACATGGACACTAGAATTTGTGGTCTCAGTTCGCTTCACTCAGTTTGGGCCTTAATGTGTAATTTGCACACAAATTTAGCATTGGTGCAATGCTGAAACCACTTTGCACTCTCATTAAAATTGTAATATAACTGCACCCTAAATGCAATCTTTCCAGTTCTGACAAATTGCCTACATCCAAAACATTATCCCCTCTATTTATAGGTGATGAATGGTCTGCTGCATATTTCCATCATTTTCCAGTTTTGTTTCATATTTTTGTGTAACGTGGGAACCTTAAAATTCTTGCATGAAACATTCTCTTTGTTATTTTCCACATTTTCAAACAATATGAGAGAAATAGAAACAGAGAGAAGTAATCAAATATCAGTACTCTATCGAACAAGGGGAAATTCAAATTCAAATATACTTATAAATTATATATATCCATATGCTTCCTATCTGTCAGACTTCAGACATCACACACTGACTAATGACATTTTCTGTGTCGCACTTAAGGAAAGTATAAAGGTTGAATAGAATGAGCCTATATTCTCTGGAGTTTAGAAGAATGGGGTGATCCCATTGAAACGTATAAAATTCTTAGAGGGCTTGACAGGGTAAATGCTGAGAGGCTGTTTCCCCTGGCTGGAGAGTCTAGAACTAGGGGTCATCGTCTCAGGATAATGAGGTTGGCCATTTAGGACTGAGATGAGGAGAAATTTCTTCACTCAGAGTGTTAGGAATCTTTGGAATTCTCTACTCAAAAAGGCTGTGGATGCTCAGTCATTGAGTATATTCAAGACTGTGTAGGAATTATTTATGACTTTCACACCTTCCACATTCAGGACTGGATTTTGCCAGCCCTGGGGAGGTGGGTTTGGAGGAGTGACTGCCGGGAAAATGGCAGAATTTGGGAGCGGGTGCCTAACACGCCTCCATGCCATCTTGCCAGGAGGCGGGTAGCCGTCCCACACCGGGGCCCATCTCCTTGGAGGCAGGAAGGAATTGCAGCCACTTAACTGCATGTTAACAGGTAGTTAACAAGCAGAAAATAGGATTATCCCCTTTTGCTCTCACAAGTGCAGGCTTCCCGAAGGCTCCGAAACCCGCCAGGGTCACCGAGGCAAGTAGCGGGTCTGCGGGGGTCGGAGAGGTCCAAAAGTGTGCTGTGAAGGTAAGTGATGGGTGCAAGTGTGGAGAGGTGAGTATCTGAGGTAAGTGCAAAGTGTTAGAAAAGGTGTATTTACCTTTGTTTCTTCCTGCAGGCTTCAATCCTTGGGTGTGCAGAGAGTCTCGCACCTCCGCGGTAGAGATGACAGATGGCCATTGCATTCTCCAATGCAACAACCATCTCATTTCTGCAAAAGAAAGAGGTTTGATGAGGTCTTAAATTCAAGACCTCATCAAACTACAGAGAATGTCACTGTTTGACAGCTTCACAGAGCTGTCAAATGATGACAATTCAGCTGTCAAAAATTTTTGACAGATGAAACGTCATACGTTGATGTTCTCTGCAACCGGCTTTCCCTTAATTGGCCTGCTAAGCCCGCTGGGTGGGCTTAACAAGGTCAATCAAGGGAAAATAGCGTGGGTTGGCCAGAAGTTGATGGAGGTGGGACTGAAACCCGACAAGTGGGAGTCCTGCCTCCAAAAGCTCCACATTGGCAAAATCACCCCCTAGGTGTTAGAGTGGGGTTTTTAGTCCTGAATCCACCTTAACAGAAACACACAGATACACTATCTCTCACGGAGATCTTTTATTTAACCACTAACACACGGATTAAATAAGACACACAACTTGCCAGCACAGGCACACCGGGCCAAATGGCCTCCGTCTGTGCTGTAAGTTTCCAGGCCTGTTCTGGAGTCTTCAAGTGTCTGGTGGCCAAAACGACGATCACCTGAAGTCTGTTGAAACCTTTAGATGTCTTCTTTCCATTAGACCATGACACGTTTGTTCTGGCCGACTGCAGTAAAAGAGCTAGATATTGTTAAGTTCTTATATTCTTTGTGTCCAGACTTCTCTAGTGATGTTCACATGCACGTCTCAATGATTGGTTCCTTCAAGCGTGGCTATTCCCCTTGTTGTTCATGGTTCGTTCAAAGTTTAGTGGGGTTACTTCATCATGCGTGTCACTTGTTGAAGTTTAATGAGGGTCTTATCTCAAGACAGTACCAGTCGGTTCCATAGCAACCCAAGATTTGTCCTTGGTTACAAGCTGCCTTTGTCTGACATAATGGCCTGAAATTTGCGGTCAGCGGCAAAGCGATGGCGCTTGTCGCTGATCTTGAAGAAAGCTATCCACAATAATAATAATTCAACTTTATTGTCATTGTACAATGCACAACGAAATGTGATCTTGCAAGCTCCCATGAGTCCAGTACAAATAACATTAAACGTAAATAGCACCGTCCTGGGAGAAGCAAAGCCGTTGCGTCTGTGCGCGCCACCATTCCATTTCCACCATTCCTCCTGTCCGACAATCTTCAGCCCAACGCCCAGGTCTGCTCATCCAGCCGCCCCTCCTGGGGCTCCTTTCGTGACTTTCTCACCAACTGCCCCTCCTCGGGGCTCCTTCCGTGACATTCTGCACCTGGTCTTCCCTGATGGTCACCCCTCCAGGTACTAACCAGGCCTGGCTCTATGCTTAGCTTCTAAGCCTTGCCAGTGACCCTGTCCCTAGTCCCAGGAACAGATCTCTGTGGCATAGATTTCAGCTCTCCTGACCTTTGTTTGAATCTGGTGCCAAATAAAGTGAATCTCCAGCATCCAGCAACAGGTGTCTTCAAGCTGGCTAAGCAGCCACTCACACTGAAAAATTTACACAGACAGCAAACCAGGAAGTAAAATGCACAGATTCTAATTTACCTTTCATAGATTTTACAGAGAGCGAAATAAAGATTGAGACATAAGCATAGGATTATGCTAGAAGCTGAACTATCATAAACAAACTTAAAAAAATATTGTTTTAAAAAACATTTAATTCTTAATCATATTAATGGAAACATTTGAAATTCCACAAATACAAAATTCATTTTTCAGGGCCAGAACAGTTGTTCAGCAGTCAATACACCGTTAAAAACCCAGTTACACCTCTTTCAACAAATCTTAACTTTATTTTGGTGGGGGGGTTTGTTTAACAGCATAATGGGGGAAGTTTTCATCCTTCAGTGTCATTTAGAGTCATAGGGGAGAAATTGGGTTGTTAGCAGCACCGATTATCGCCTAAAAAGGCCGAAAAGTGGGGCGATAGCCAATTTCTAGGCCATAGAGTCATAGAGTTATACAGCATAGAAAGAGGCCCTTCGGCCCATCGTGTCCGCGCCGGCCATCAAGCCCTATCTATTCGAATCCCATTTTCCAGCACTTGGTCCGTAGCCTTGTATGCTATGGCGTTTCAAGTGCTTATCTAAATGCTTCTTGAATGTTGTGAGGGTTCCTGCCTCTACCACCCTTTCAGGCAGTGAGTTCCAGATTCCAACCACCCTCTGGGTGAAAAAGTTTTTCCTCAAATCCCCTCTAAATCTCCTGCCCCTTACCTTGAAACTATGCCCCCTGGTTATTGACCCCTCTACTAAGGGGAAAAATTCCTTTCTATCTACCCTCTCTATGCCCCTCAAAATTTTGTACACCTCAATCAGGTCCCCGCTTCAGCCTTCTCTGCTCTAAGGAAAACAACCCCAGCCTGTCCAGTCTCCCTTCATAGCTGAAGCGCTCCAGTCCAGGTAACATCCTGGTGAATCTCCTCTGCACCCTCTCCAATGCAATCACATCCTTCCTATAGTGTGGCGACCAGAACTGCACACAGTATTCCAGCTGTGGCCTAACTAGCGTTTTGTACAGCTCCATCATAACCTCCCTGCTCTTATATTCTATGCCTCAGCTAATGAAGGCAAGTATCCCATATGCATTTTTAACCACCTTATCTACCTGTCCTGCTGCCTTCAGGGATCTATGTACATGCACATTAAGGTCCCTTTAATCCTCTGTCCCTCCTAGGGTCCTACCATTCATTGTGTATTCCCTTGCCTTGTTGGTCCTCCCAAAATGCATCACCTCACACTTTTCAGGGTTAAATTCCATTTGCCACTGTTCTGCCCATCTGACCATCCCGTCTATATCGTCCTGTAGCCTGAGGCTTCCCTCCTCGCTATTTACCACTCCACCAATTTTCGTGTCATCTGCGAACTTACTGATCATACCTCCTACATTCATATCTAAATCATTAATGTACACTACAAACAGCAAAGGGCCCAGCACCAATCCCTGCTTCTTCTTCTTAGGCAGTCCCTCGGAACCGAGGATGACGTGCTTCCACATTAAAAATGAGTTTGCAGGTGACTGATGAGTCCAATGCGGGGCCTACAGTCTCTGTCATAAGTGGGGCAGACGGTGGTTGAAGGGGTGGGTGGGTAGGGTGCTTGGGTTGACGTGCGTTCCTTGCGCTGCCTGCGCTTGGCTTCCACTTGCTCCCGGCGAAGAGACACGAGGTGTTCGGCGCCTTCCCGGATGCCTCTCCTCCACTTTGTGCAGTCTTGGGCCAGGGATTCCCAGGTGTCGATGGGGACGTTGCACTTTTTCAAGGAGGCTTTGAGGGTGTCCTTGAAGCGTTTCCTCTGCCCACCTGGGGCTCTCTTGCTGTGCCGGAGCTCCGAGTAGAGCGCTTGTTTTG
Organism: Somniosus microcephalus; assembly: GCF_052327205.1. Classification (NCBI taxonomy): domain Eukaryota; kingdom Metazoa; phylum Chordata; class Chondrichthyes; order Squaliformes; family Somniosidae; genus Somniosus; species Somniosus microcephalus. The sequence continues at coordinate 164,342,865 of NC_140999.1, read as the reverse complement.
GGAGTCTCGTATCAGGCATGCGGACACTGTGACCCATCCATCGGAGCTGATCGAGCGTGGTCAAAGCTTCGATGCTGGGGATGTTGGCCTGAGCAAGAACACTGACGTTGGTGCGCCTATCCTGCCAATGGATTTGCAGGATCTTGCAGAGGCAGCATTGGTGGTGCCTCTCCAGTGCTTTGAGGTGCCTGCGGTACACCACTGGACACAGGCTTCCAATTCAATTGATTGCTGACTCTGGGGAGTTCCACAGCGGAACCTGTGGCGGAGCAGGGAATGACTGGCCGCAACTTCAGGATTTCCACGTTTATCTGCCCTTGCGCTAAATCCTGAAGTTGCTGTCAGTTTCAGAGGGTTAATGACGGTGAACACTGACAGTTTTGTGTGTTAAAAATGTTCCTCCATATTCCTGTTTCTCAACTTGCATTTTAACGTGGTTTAGCCATCATTAAAAGTTCTTGTTGTTGGGGATGTTTTAAAACAGATTTTTCCTTCAACTGAGATGGGTAGACTTTTGGACACTTAAGGGTATCAAGGGATATGGGGATAGGGCTGAAAAGTGGACTTGAGGTAGACGAGCAGCCATGATCTATTGAATGATGGAGCGGGGCCGTATGGCCTGCGCCTGCTCCTATTTCTTATCTTCTTATGAAACAAAGGCAATAATTTGGAATGTACAATGTCTCCAGTGGTGAAATACTAGAGCTACAATAACTGCAGCTGTTAATTGACTTTTGTATGAACACACCCAGTTTTTAATTAGCATCATTTAACTTTTACAATCTACAGGGACACACACCTATATTTCGACAGACTATTACAACATGTTATAAGTATGGGAACCTTTTATAATGTATAACAGCCATTGCTCTGACGTAATGTGAGCAATACTACATTAAATAGCAAGGGTAAAATTGGATAACTGGCGAGTTTGAGTCTGACGGTACGAATTATGTGCAGGGAGCAATCCCAGCACCGGAACAGGTTGGCCCAAGGCTCACTCAATTTTGGATTTCATTTAAGTGGATTTAAATGGCCTCATTTAAATTAGGCCAGCGAGATGTGGGTGTCCACTGGGCATCCCCAGGCATTCAAGAGGTGAAAGAGTGGGAATGTAACTCACTGCATCACCAGTTTAAACATCAAGGCCTAGAAATTCAGTTGGTAGCGCCAGCCACTAGCGCCTTAAGAGGGCGATAAGTGGGGCGCGAAGCGGCTAGTGCCCGGGCGCGGCACGATCTGTGCCTCTCGCGAGCTTGAGTGAAGATTTAGCGGCGGCGCAAAACCGCAACGCCCGCTCAGCTGCGCGCGCAGATCCTGATGCCATTTCATGGTGCAACGCCCTTGGTGCGCCCCGAACCGGAACTTCAGTGGCGCCCCCCTTTCCGCCTGGCGCTAGCAGCGACTGGTTGAGTGGAACGGTTCCCAGTCGCTGTGGGGCTGGGGGGGCGCTATTTAAATGGGACTCTTCCTGCATTCTTTGTGGTAGCCATTTTGGACCACTCCTTCTGTGTGAGAGAGAGAGAGATTTGCAGAGAGACAAAGGGAGAGAGCTTTCTGCATTGAGTCAGCGCTCGCACAGGTACTTCTGGCTTCAGCCCAGAGCTTTGCAGTTGGATTGATTTTTCAGTGCCATAGCCTTGAGTGGCCACATATAATGGGGGCTGCAATGGGTGGAAACGTTGGGTTTCTCCATTGCATTGAGAGGGCTCAGAGACACCGAGAGAGAGTGCCAATCATGGCCAGACGGAGGAGGGCCAACAGGTGTCGGCACAGGAGGCCTTACCCTCCCAGGGTATACCGCCAGCAGTTCTCATACCTCAACATGTCTGAGGAGCAGTGTATTCGGAGGCTTCGATTCAGCAGGGAGGTGGTCACTGAGCTCTGCCACCTGCTTCAGACAGATCTGCAGCCTCAGCTGAGGAGCAGGACGTCTCTGTCGGTGGCAGTGAAGGTGACAGTGGCTCTCAACCTCTATGCCACCGGCTCCTTCCAATCCGCTACTGGGGACATTGCCAATGTCTCCCAGTTTGCGGTGCATTGCTGCATCCGCCAGGTCACGAATGCCCTCTTCAAAAGGAGACGTCAGTACATTTCCTTCCCCATGACACTGGAAAGCAGCAAGAGCGTGCAATGGGATTTGCAAGAATAGCGGGCTTCCCCATGGTCCAGGGTGCCATTGACTGCACGCATGTGGCTTTGCGGGCGCCTCTAGAGAATGCCGAGGATTACCGCAACCGGAAGGGGTTCCATTCGTTGAACATGCAGTTGGTGTGTGACCACAGGCAGCTGATACTAGCTGTCAATGCCCACTTTCCAGGCAGCAGCCACAACACCTTCATCCTGCGCCAGACTTCTGTGGCAGACATTTTCGAAGCCCCGGCTCACCCAGGAGGCTGGCTTCTCGGGGACAAGGGCTATCCTTTGTGCACCTGGCTGATGGCCCCGCTCCGTGCGCCCACCACCCCTGCTGAAGAGCGATACAATGACAGCCATCAAGCGACCAGGAACATCATTGAGCACACAATCGGCGTGCTAAAGCAATGGTTCCACTGTCTGGACCATTCCGGGGGAGCCCTACAGTACTCACCTGAGCGAGTCTCCCATTTCGTTGTAGTGTGCTGCATGCTGCACAAACTGGCTATCCTCAGGACTCAGCCACTGCCAGCAGACATTGGAGGACCACAGGAGGAGGAGGAGGAGGAGGAGGAGGAGGAGGAGGAGGAGGAGGAGGAGGAGGAGCGCCAAGATGGGAGGGAGGCACAAAGTGCAAGGGCCATCCGTCAGCGGCTTATTGCAAGTCGGTTCTAGGCCCCCTCTCAGGGAATGGCTTGTGCCATTGAAAGAACATGAATGGACCCGCTCCGCAAACCCTGAGCCAGTCAAGGCAACAAATAGTTCAAAGTGCAAACATGCACAATCTGAACAAAGACAATTATTTATTTAACAAACTCTGTGCCCTTCCCGCATGACAAACAAATACAGAGAAACCCCCCAAAAAACAGTCAGACACATAACTGGCTCTCACAACCTGGAGACAATGAACAAAAGAGTTAAACAAAAATGACCATGATCCTCGGCCTTCACAAAAAAGAAACACAACATTTTGCCACACCTCCTACTTTTTGGCCTGCGAGGGTGATCTGCCTCACTTGCGAGATTGGCCCCTTCCCGCCCTGCAGCTCCTCCACAATGGGACCCCAGTGGCTGCAGCAAGGCTGGGGGAAGGCTGCTGAGGGTCAGATAGTGAGTCGGCAGATGCCCTTGGGGGATGGCCTGGACCAGCTCTGGGCCTGGAGGGCCCGGCTGCTGACTGCTCCAACTCTGCTTGGGTGGCAGCAGTCTGTCCTACTGGTGGTGGCAGCTGCAGTGGAGGAGTGACAGTGTTGGCAGCAGGAATGCTGCCAACCTGACAGAGCACAGGCACTCCCTGGTCGGACGAGACACTGGCACTCGCACGGGGCAACACTGAAGTATGCGCAGCAATCTGCTGAAGCACAGACTGCTGGCCTGCTGTGGCGCGACTAGGGCCCCGGCGAATCCTGGCCGATCCAGTGACGGTGGCAGCAGTTAGTGCTTGTGTGGCCCTGATCTGTGTCTGCATCAGACCAGCCAGTGACTGCATGGCACGACTAAGCACTTGGTTGGAAGCCGCGTGTGCTGCACCAAAGTCCTGAAGACTCCTTGCCTGTGCTGCCCCGAAGTCCTGCAGACTCCTTGCCTGTGCTGCCCCGAAGTCCTGCAGACTCCTTGCCTGTGCTGCCCCGAATTCCTGTACACTCCTTGCCAGTGACTCTATGGAGTCAGGCATCCTTGCCACTGCAGCCATGAGCTCAGTGTGCCTGTGCTCCGCCTGGGCGCCCATTTCACCAAGGAGCCGCACCTCCTCTGTGCTCACTGTAGCAGGACTGGATGCCACACTCACCCTCCGGAGAGAAGGCCGCCGAGCTTCCCTACCCCCCCGCGTTGCTGCAGCCCGCTGGGCCCCGGAGCTTCACCCTCCTCAGACCCTTCGCCCCTGCTCCCCTCCAGGGAAGACGTATCCCCATCATGGCCATGGGCTGCCTCAGCTGAGGGCGGCATTGATGTTCCGGTTTCCTCTTCCTCCTCCTCGCCTTCCGATTCACTCATAGTGCCAGCTTGAGGGCCCGCCTCCTCACCTGGCGAATCAGCATCTGAAAGCAGGGAGGTACAAGAGTTGCTTTAGTGTGAGGACAGGGTGGCAGCGAGGGAGGCATGAGTGCTGCAATGCACTGCATTGGTTCGATAGTGGCAAAGGATGCTGGTGTGAGGCACAAGTGGAAAGAGAGAGGTCAAAAAGGTGATGACTGTAATGTATGTACCTTTAAGGGGAGAACTACTTTTTACAGCTCCTGTATACTGTAGTACCGGCAGTGACCACACCTGTATATAAACCCTGAGTAGTGATCTGTATAGTTAGTTCTAGAGTAACCCTCATTCAGTAAACACCTGTTGATTGTTCCCTGCAGTCTCTTATCTGATTATTGAAGGACACAACATTAGATACACGGATCTACCAATGACCTTACCATTGCTGTCCAGAACGGGGTCGGCATCTCCAGTGGCAACGGGGCCAATCAGCTGGCCTGCCATAATCCATTCCACTCGCTGCTCCAGATCGCTGAGGTCTTTAAGTTCAGGATGGCTTCCCCCGGTCCGTTGCTGCTGCCTCCTATTGTGGGCCAACTTGCCCTGCAAGAGAAAGGACGGGCTCTGAGTACAGTGTGAAGCCCTGATCTTGCCTGCACTGCCTCCCATGGTGGAATAGCCCTGACAGTCTCAAGCCCTGATCTTGCCTGCACTGCCTCCCATGGTGGAATAGCCCTGACAGTGTGAAGCCCTGATCTTGCCTGCACTGCCTCCCATGGTGGAATAGCCCTGACAGTGTCAAGCCCTGATCTTGCCTGCACTGCCTCCCATGGTGGAATAGCCCTGACAGTGTCAAGCCCTGATCTTGGCTGCACTGCCTCCCATGGTCAAATAGCCCTGACAGTGTGTAAAGTGGTGAATGTGCATGTGATTTTCATGAGAGTCCCATAGGCGTTGGATGAGGGCTGGGCATTGGGGCTTTCAGGACCCTTTGGCCATAAAGTGAGGTGCACATGCAGGGATGAAGAGGATACTGGAAAGGGTACTCACCCTGACAACCCGAGTGAGGTCGTTGAACTTCTTTCTGCATTGCGTTGGGGTCCTAGGGACCATGCTGCTGGAGGTCACTCTGTGTGCCACCTCCCTCCAAGCTTTTCTATATTCGCTGGGCAGCGGCCTCCTGCCACTGTCAAGAAAGAGGATAGGTCGCCTGCGCTCCACTGCGCCAACCAGAACCTTCAGGGCCCCCTCACTGAAGCGCTGTGCTCGCTCCCTGGCCTTCTCCATGGTCGTAGGTGTAACGATATCGTAGCAGGTCTGTCCAGGCCTAGAATCAGTGCTCCAATGTGCAGGGCGTGGCTGCAAGCCAAATCGACCCTCCCCCTTTAAGAGGTGACTGACGCCAGCGTGTCTGCCTGCAATCGCTAACTCGCTGCACCTGCGCTGCGCCCGCCCTCGGTGGTAGCGCCTCGGCTCGCTGGCTTAGCGCCTTAGGATAGTCGTGCACCGCCTGCTTTAGTGCAGCAGCAACCTCTTGGGGCGATGCAACTCAATTTCGGTGAAGGTGGCACTAAGTTGCGCCAGGCGCTAAATTTAGCGCACGCTCGACTGTAGCGCCCCAAACATGGTGATACTGAATTTCTAGGCCCATATTCTTTTGTAAGTAGTCACAAAATCTTGCCATTTTAAACTTGAGAAATTGTGCTGTATCATCTCCATTGAAGTACAAAAGGCAAATACTGTATCATCTCAGAACATTTTTATTGTAGTTGAAGCATACAGCAGTATTACAACTCTCAATCAACAGGCAAACGACAAAAGCCTCGAAAACAAATGGTCAAAAATAAACGTCACACTTGTTTAGCTTGTTGCAGATTAAAATAAATCCAAATGTTTTTGAAAGTTTGTCACATAAAACTTTAGCTGCAATTGTAATTCTGTTTAACTGTTATTTCAAGGAAGTGATGTTAAATTTGCACACAAATTGGTTAGGCCACAGCGTGAACATTGTGTACTGTTTTGGGCAACCATTATTAGAAAGATATTAGAGTAATGGAAAGGATACAGCAAGGATTCATTAGAATGATACCAGAAACAAGAGGTATAGTTATGAAGAAAGACTTGAAAAATTGGAGCTTTTGTCGCTGCAGCGGAGAAGGTTAAGGTGGAACCTAATATAGGTTTTTAAAATCATGAAAGGTTTCAGAGGGTAAGCATTTAAATATTGTTTCCATTGGTTGGTGAATCAGAAACAAGGAGAAATAGAGTGATTATCATTAGAAGAATGAAGGGGGTAGTTGGAAGAAATTTTTTACACGATTATTAGAATATAGCTACTTGTGATAAAGCATTCTAGTGAGAAAAAGACTGTGGGCTAGATTTTCCCAGCGGAGGCGGATTCACGGCGGGAGTGCTGGTTGGCGGGTTCCGGTCCCGCTCCCAGCTACAGCCGCTCTGTCAAAAGGATTTTCCGTTAATAGGGCTTGTTAAGCCCGCCCTGCGGGGTTCGCGGCCAATTAAAAGGAAGCGGGTCTGATGATGTCACTTGATGACGCGTCATCAGCTGGTTTCTGTTAGATCTGTGATTCTGAGAGTATGATGTTTTTCAATAACCACACGGATGCTGTAACTTAACAATCAACAGGTATTTACTGGAGTAGGGTAGTCTCAAGACTGGGGGTACAGAGGCATGCGCAAGGCTTATATACAGGTGTGGTCACTGCCGGCACTACAGTATACAGGAGCTGTAAAAGTAGTTCTCTCTTAAAGGTACATACACTACAGTTTCCTTAAAGGGACCACGGCCACATTAATTTTGACAGTTGTGCTGTCAGTGTTCTGCAGCATTGAGGTGCTGCAAACACTGACAAGCACTGCACAAAGGTGCACGGCTGCACCCAGGCTCATGCATGACTCCCTCCATATGCTTATGGAGGAAGTCACAGCACGCAAGGTGATTCTCTTCCCTTCTCATGGGTGGAAGAGACCTCCCCAGGACACCAACGCAGCCTGGTTGTACATTGCACAGGAGGACACAAGCAGGGATGTCCTCAGGAGGACCTGGCTGCAGTGGCGCAAACCTTTCAATGATCTCAGTAGATCACGAAACGTTACTGCAAAACCACACTCAACCTTATCCTGGTGTGCCACTCATCACATCCCCATCACTCTGCCTTCCCTACCCTACTCCTGCACATCCTTACTCACACCAACTTACCTGGCACCTCCACCCATCCCTCTCTATCTACATTATCACTTCCCCATCTCACTAGCCACCCCTCACACTCACCCTAATCCTTGCCCAATCATTCCAACTAACAACACACAAGGGTAGGCACTTGGGTGTCCTATGTAATGTTCGTGTAAATTTTCTGTTAATATGTTGTCAAACATTGAAATCTTTATTTTCAACACTTTGCCTTATTGTACCAATCTGTGCTCACCTTTGGAAGTGTCTTGGTGAGTTGCAGTGAATGGTGAGACATAACGGAATCCCCTGCAATGGTGATGAGTGTGAAAGGAACAGCTTGGTCATTGTAGGGATGCTTTAAGGTGTTGTTGTCGGGTGCTGTTAACCTGGCGCATCGTGTGGCAGCCAGGGTGTAGAGCGTCAAGTGAAGTAAATCTGGCCATGGTGATGCCATCGCTGGCCTCCCAGGCAGCAGTGAGGTGGGGTGCTGATGCCCTGGGTCCTGTGCAGCATCAGGTGATTGCGGAGAAGGTTGCTATTGTTGTTGGTAATGTTGGTATGCCTGGTGATGTTGATGTTGGGGCTGATCGTGGAGGGATTCAGAGGACCAAGGTGAGATTTTTTCAAGGGCACCGATGTTGCTGGAATACATGGCAGCTGAAGTTGAGATGACAGAAGCGATCTGTCAATGGTGAGACAGCTTGCTCCAAGGAGGTGACAGTGGAGAGAGAGTTTACTCCAAACACTTCCAAACTGCATACAGCTCAAAAGTCCTGAAGGCTCAAGCTTCTGACATTGAAAGTGACCAGCTGTGAAATGATAGCTTTCATACCATATTTGCAGCTGTCACCTATTCACAGCAATGGGGTGACATAGAGAACCCGACCTACTTAGCTGATGTGATCTCCGAACGACGTGAACCTCGTTAAAAAAGTGGGAAAATAGAAAAAGGCTGGCAAACTAGTAGTTAACAAACACTTAACAAGCAGTTAACTATCTTAAATGCCTCACCCACCGCTTGGTGTTAGCTCTGTTCTGAAATTGGAGACCCGGCACTTTGGAAACGTACACGAAGGCGAGTTTGCGGTGGGTTCCCAACCCGCCGTCAATCATTTCGAATTTAACAGCTGACCCGCCTCCAAACCCGCCCTCTGAGCACCGTCAAAATTGCGACCTATATAGGATAAGCATTTGAAAAGGAAGAATGTAAAAGGTTACTGAGAGAGGGTGGGGAAATATGATTAGATGAATTAGCTTCAAGAGAAGAGTTAATGCCCTCACAGGCATGATGGACTGATTGGCTCCCTTCTGTGTTGCAAATTCTATAATTAAGATATCCAACAAAAGATGTAGGGGGAGAAATTCGGTTGGCAGCGCCTCCAATTAGCGCCTAAAGAGGCCGAGAAGTGGGGCGTTAGCCAATTTTCGGCCAGGCGCAGTGAACCCAGCGCCTCCTCCCATATTGAGTGTGCATTTTGCGCCGGCGCTAAACCTTAACGCCCGCTCGCGGGCGCAGGCAGATCATGACGTCATTTCAGTGTGCAACACCTTTTGGGCGCCCCGGACCGGAAATTCAGTGTTGCGCCCCTCCGTTCCGCCTGGCGCTAATAAAGACTGCTTACCTGGAACGTTCCCCAGTCGCTCTCGGGCTAGGGGGGCACTCTTTAAAGGGGACTGCACTGGTATAAAAGCGGCAGCCATTTTGGGAGCACAACTTCCTCGAGACTTTCACAGAGTTGCTGAGCTGCACTCTGAGAGCCATTGCTCCAGTGAGCCAGCACTGGCCAGAGGAACTTCAGCCTTCTGACCATCACCTTGCTGCTGGTGAGCATTTACAATGTTTACAATTTCTTGTGCGCTATTATTATGGGGGCTGCATTGGAGGGGAACGTCCTGCTGCTGAACCATCTGGAAAGGGCACAGAGACGCAGGGAGAGAGGGGCAGGAATGGCCAGACGGAGGAGGGCCAACAGACGTCGCCACACCAGACCTTACGCTGCCAGGGTTTTCCGACAGCAGTTCTCTTACTTGAACATGTCAGAGGAGCAGTGTCTTAGAAGGCTGCGCTTCAGAAAGGAGGTGGTGACTGAGCTGTGCCACCTGCTTCAGCCAGATCTGCAGCCTCAGATAAGTTGCAGGACCTCTCTGTCGGTGGCTGTCAAGATGACTGTTGCCCTGAATTTCTATGCGAGCGGCTCCTTCCAGGCCGCAACTGGGGACATCGCTAACATATCGCAGTTTGCGGTGCATTGCTGCATCCGTCAAGTAACAGATGTCCTATTTAAAAGGAGGCGGCAGTACATCTCCTTCCCTGTGACACTGGAGAAGCAGCGGGAGCGCGCAGAGGGCTTCGCAGCAATAGCGGACTTCCCCATGGTGCAGGGCGCCATTGACTGCACGCACGTGGCTTTGCGGGCGCCTGTTTTGAATCCGGAGGAGTTCCGCAACCGCAAGGGGTTCTATTCCTTGAATGTTCAGCTGGTCTCTGACCACCGACAGCTGATCCTCGCAGCCAATGCGCAGTTCCCTGGCAGCAGCCACGACGCCTTCATCCTGCGCCAGACTTCAGTTGCAGACCTATTCGAAGCCCCGGCTCACCCAGGAGGCTGGCTTCTCGGTGACAAGGGCTATCCTCTGTGCCCATGGCTGATGATGCCGCTCCGTTCGCCCAGCACTCCTGCTGAAGAGCGCTTCAATGCGAGTCATCAGGCGACGAGGAACATTGTGTAGCACACAATCGGTGTGCTGAAGCAGCGGTTCCGCTGTCTGGACCATTCCGGAGGTGCCTTGCAGTGCTCACCAGAGCGAGTCTCCCACTTCATCGTAGTCTGTTGCATGCTGCATAACCTCGCCATCCTACGCACCCAGCCAATGCCACCAGCCATTGAAGCACCAGCGGAGGAGGAGGAGGAAGAGGAGGAGGACCAAGACGGGAGGGAGGTACAAACTGGAAGGGCCGTCCGTCAGAGGCTGATAACAAGCCGCTTCGAGGCCCCTCTGACGGAATGCTTGGTGCCATTCGATGAGGAGGAATGGAACCGTCCGGATAACCCAAAGCCTATGAAGGGCAGTGAATGTAAATATCAGACATGGCAAATGTAAATTAAAAAAGTTGTTTATTTTGATAAATGTGCTTCCTTCCAACATGACAAAGCAATGGCAACAGAAAGCAAAACTAACACAGTAACTCATAAGTGGCTCGCACACCCGGGAGACTATCCAAAACATTACTAACATTCAGACCAGCATCCATGGCCTTGATTTCTACAAATAAGACGTCTCAGCTGCACCTTCTACTCTTTCCCCCTTGATGGTGATCTACTTCTCTTGCGAGATCGGCCCCTTCCCTCCCTGCAGCTCCTCCGTAATGGGACCCCAGTGGCTGCATCAAGGCTGGGGGAGGCCTGCTGGCTGTCTGAAAGCGCAGATGCCCCTGAGGGACGTCCTGGACAACCTCTGGCCTTGGAGGGCCCGGATGCTGACTGCTCCAACTGTGCATGGGTGGAAGCAGTCTGTCCTGCAGGTGGTGGCAGCTGCAGTGGAGACGTGCCAGCGGTGGCATCAGGAATGCTGACATCCTGAGAGCGGACAGCAGCTCCCTGGTCGACCGACACACTGGCACTCTGACGGGGTAGCACCGCAGCATGCGCACCAATCGGCTGGTCCACAGATTGATGCCCTGCTGTGGTGCTGCAAGGGCCCCGGGTAATCCCACCTGATCCAGTGAGGGTGGCAGCAGTCATTGGTCGCGTGGCCTCAATATGCGTCTGCATGAGACCAGCGAGTGACTGCGTGGCAGCACTCAGCACTTGCGTGACAGGTGCCAGTGCTTCGGTGAAGCCCTGGACAGTCCTTTCCAGTGCTTCGCTGAAGGCCGGGACAGTCCTTTCCACTGCTTCGGTCAAGCCCTGGACAGTCCTTTCCAGTGCTGCCCCAAAGTCCTGCGCATTCCTTGCCTGTGCTGCCCCGAAGTCCTGTGCACTCCTTGCCTGTGCTGCCCCGAAGTCTTGGACACTCCTTGCCAGTGTCTCGATGGATTCAGGCATCCTTGCCACTGCAGCCATGATCTCAGTGTGCCTGAGCCGAGCCTGGGCGCTCATTTCTGCGAGGGAACGCACCTCTTCTGCGCTCTGTGCAGCAGTACTCGCGGCCTGACTCGCCCTCCGGGGAGATGGCCCCCGAGCTTCCCTACCCCCCTTGCGTTGCTGCAGCCCGCTGGTTCCTGGAACTGCTTCCTCCTCAGAGCATTCCCCCCCGCTCCCCTCCAGGGAAGTAGTCTCCCCAGTCTGCAGAGGGGCTGGCTCGCCTGAGGGTGGCAGGGATGGTCCAGCTTCCTCCTGCTCGTCGCCTCCGGAGTCAGTGGCAGTGACAGCTTGAGGGCCCGGCTCCCGAGCTGGTGATGCAGCATCTGAAAGCAGGGAGGTTGAAGAGTGGCTTTAGCGAAAGGACAGGGTGGCAGCAAGGGATGCATGAGTGCTGCAATGCTCTGACATGGGTCCAGAGTGAAAAAGCATGCTGGCGGGGGGAAGAAGTGGAAGGAGAGAGTTCAAAAAGGTAATGACCTTACCATCGCTGTGCACAATGGGGTCAGCAGCTCCAGTGGTGACAGGACCAATCATCCGGCCTCCAACAATCTGGTGGACTCATTCCTCCAGGTCCGTCAGTGTCTGCAGCTGAGGAGGGCCTCCTCTGGTGCAAAGCTGCTCCCTCCAGTTCCTGGCCAGCTTGGCCTGCAGGAGAAAGGACGGGAAGTGATGAAACATACTGGCCTGAGCTGACATCACATGCCCCCATGGTAGAATAGCCCTTCCATTATGCATTGAGCTGACATCACATGCCCCCCATGGTAGAATAGCCCTTCCATTATGCATTGAGCTAAATGTGCGTGTGTGTTTCCAGAAAGGGCCATGGGTGCTGGCTGACAGATGGCCATTGGGGCTTCGCGCACCCTCTGGCCATAATGTCAGGTGCAGATGGAGGGATGAAGAAGATGGCGAAAAAGGCACTCACCCTAATGACCCGAGTGAGGTCGTTGAACTTCTTCCTGCATTGCACAGGAGTCCTGGCCACCACGCTGGTTGAGGTGACTCTTTGACAAACTTCCCTCCAAGCCCTGCGGTACTCACTCTGATGAGGCCTCCTGCCATTGTCGGGGTACAGCACAGCTCGCCGGCGCTCCACTTCGCCAACCAAAGCATCCAATGCCCCATCGGTAAAGCGCTCCGCTCTCTGCCTCACCCTCTCCATATGTTCAAAGTTTGGAATGCCACAGAAAGCACGGCGCCGATTTTGAGGCCTACAAGGCGCAGAGTGTGGCTGCTGCTCCTAATTGACCTGCCCCTTTAAGAGCTGGCCGGCGCCAGCATGTCTCGGGGGTAATTGATTATTGACAGCACCTGCACTGCGCCCGGCCGCCAACATATTGAGTAGCGCCGCCGGGTTAGCGCCTTAAGACTCCCGTGCAGCGCCTGAATCAACGCCGCAATCACCTTTAGGGGCGCAGCAACCCAATATCGCTCGAGGTGGCGATAAGTTGCGCCTGGCGATAAAATTTGCGCAGCACCAATTCTAACGCCCCAAACGGGCCTATACCCAATTTCTCCCCCGTAGAGTGTTTAGTTCATCATTACACAATCTTTTTTAAAACAATTAGGCCTAGAAACTGGGTTTTGGCTTAGCCAGGGCTTTAGCGCCGGAAATTAGTGCCGGCGCTAAGTCCCCTGCGCGCGCCAAAAATTCAGTGGCGCCGCGCCCAAACGGCTGCCGGCGCTACTGAAGGGTCTTAGCGCCTGGAAAAGGGCGCTAACTGCCGTTTCGCGCCGCAATTCCGGCGCTGCGGCACCCGATGCGGTGCGGCAGGCTGGGGAAGTGCAGGCCTCCTCCTTCCGTTAAGGAGGAGCTGCCTGCACCCGGCCGCGGCCCGCGCAAATCTGCTTAAAAATGAGCCCGGCACCTTGGACAAGTGCCGGGCTTGCATCTGTTCCGGGGGGGGGGGGGGAGAGAAGTCCGGGGAGGGAGCTGCGGGCAGGCGGCCGGCGGGAAAGCGGCCGGCCGCCGCGGGGCCTTTAATGCGCCGGCGCTAACTGCAGTAAGGCACCTCTGACAAAACGCTGGTTGCGGCTGCCACGGGCGAGGCGGCCGCAACTCAATTTCGGAGTTCGGGCGGGTTACCACGGCAACCGGGACGCTGCGCACACCGATGACGTCATCGGTGCCGGCGCAGCGCTACCGGAGCAACGCCGATTTAGGGCCCCAGGGAATTTCACTACTGGCCATAACTCCGGCGCAAGGCCCTCTAGCGCCTCAAATGAGGCGCTAAGGCTACTGAATTTTCAGCCGTTACTCTCTGTATGTTCTAAGTATACATAAGCCTAGAAATGACTTTTTGCAATATTAGTGGACTAATGGTTAATAAAGTCCTACAACATTCCTATTTTAACATTAACCTATTCATATTAAATGGCCTAATGTCTGCATTAAAATAGCAGGAAAAGGATCGTTCAGCTACATGTGCGTCCCCCTTCCTTCCAGTGTATTAATGGTGACCTTGCCTTCAGCCGCCTCGGCCTCATTCTCTGGAATTCTCTCCCTGAACTCTCCGCCTCTCCACTTCCTTATTCTCCTTTAAATCACTCTATAAAACCCACCTCTTTGACAAAGCCTTTGGTCACACTTCTAATTTTTCCTTCTTTCGTTCTGCGTCCATTTTTCCTTAAATTTCTGTGAAATGCCTTGGAATGCTTTTCTGCATTGAGGGTGCAGGTAAATGCAAGTTGTTTTTGTTATAGGGACTCATTACCTGATGGTATTAAATGCATTAACAGCTCTGCTAAAATAATATATAATGGAATATCATGTGAGTGCATTAAGTGTTAGCCTGTTAATGTCAACAACAGTATTTTCTGGGCTATACAATTTTTTGTAAAGCTGGACACAATTATTACAGTCCATACAAAAATACAAAATGCATAACATATTGATCACACTGCATGAAGAAGCTCGCTGTCTTCAACTAGCATTTGAGCTGAGAACAGATAAGCAAGTGCAGAAACAGCATTTTATCTCTTTCATTGCGGGGTCACATGGGCTGACTATCAACACCCGCAAAGAGCACAGCAATGTTAGTGATGTCTGCTGGCAGCCACATTGCTTCTCACTGCTGTCATTTCCATGATTAGGTGAAAGATATAACATTGTGCAATCATAATATTCATGAGCATTTCCATGAATTGTATTTACATGGCTTTCACCACTGGCCATTTCTTTGTGGTGAAACAAACAATGCAGGCAGACCTTGAATAACTGTTACCATCACTGCCATCTGCAGACACGATGACATGAAAATAAGAGTTTCCATTGATTTTTACCCAATTTATAATGTTGCTAATGTCTTATTTTGCTTTATTGTGTACCTACAGAGGTATTACAAGTCATCACAGAATGCTAGTTTACAGATAGCTATTTCACCAAAAAAGGGGCTTCATTTGATGTCAATATGAGGTATGACTGTAGGGGGGAAAAATTGGGTGAGTAGCGCCACCTGTTAGCGCCTAAAGAGGCAATCAGTGGCTGTAGCGCCACTGGCTGCGCCTCCCGTGATATTCAGCAGGGGCGCTAATGGTGGCGTTAGCCTTTTGCGCTGCGCCGCCACCGATGACGTCATCGGTGTGCGCAGTGCCCCATTCGCGCCCCGATCGCGATATTTGGTAGCGAACGCCGCTGTAGCGCCGTTCGCTACCCGCGCCCGGTTCACGGGGCCTTGCTGCGCCGGCAGAGGCGCAAGTTAAGGTGGAGGTGCGGGGCGGTCGCTTTATCGGCGGCCGCCTGCCAGCACCTCCGTCCCCGGCCTCCTGGTCCCCCCCCCCCCCGCGGCATTGCCGGCTGTTTCCCGAGAGCCCGGCACTTCTCCTTGGTGCCGGGCTCTTTTGCCGGCACTCGTGATCGGGGCTCGCGCTGTTGCAGGCCCCTCCCCCTTAACAGTGGGAAGAAGGCCTGCAGTACCGCAGCGTGCCGTGCCGCAGCGTGTGGCGCTGCGGCACGTAGCGCTGCAAAATTCACTTTCAGCGCCCTAAGAGGGACGCGGAGCGCCTCGAGCCGCGCCCCATCTCCCTCTAGGGGCACTTCAACTGAATTTGCGGCGATCGCGGTGCAAATTCCAGCGCCCAGGCGAACTTTGCGCCGCTTGGGCGCCTCAGGCCAATTTCTAGGCCTATATCTCACTTGTAAGAGAAGACTTTGGAGCTGAAGAACAAAAACAGTAGCCTAGAAATTACTGTTTGTGATATTAGCGGATGAACACTTGACATATTTGTATGACATTCTGCTGTCCACTATTGTAACAGAGGTGTTAAACCATTTATTTTGAATGGGTTGACACTTGTGTTAAAATAAAAAAAGAATGTCCTAGTAAGTGTTTGTCTGCCAATATCACCAACAATAGGTTCTGGTTTAATGTGCTTAAAAAATTCTACGTTAGTAATACAGAATCATAGAATAGTACAGCATAGAAGGAGGCTATTCGGCCCATTGAGTCTGTGCTGGCTCTTTTGAAGAGCAGTCCAGTTAGTCCTACTCCCCCTGGCTCTTTCCCCAGATCCCTGCAATTTTTTCTTCTTCAAGTATTTATCTAATTTCCTTTTGAAGGCGACTGTTGAATTTGTATCCCACCGTATCAGGCAGTGCATACCAAATCCTAACCACTCATTGTGTAAAAAAGTTTTTTCCTCATGTCATCTCCGGTTCTTTTGTCAATCACCTTAAACCTGTGCTCTCTCGTTATTGACCCTTCAGCCATTGGAAATAGTTTCTCTTTTATTTACTCTATCTAAATCCTTCATGATTTTAAACACCTCTATCAAATCTTCTCTTAGCCTTCTCTGCTCCAAGGAGAACAAGACCAGCTTCTCTAGTCTATCTTATTCCCTCATCCCT
Source organism: Somniosus microcephalus (assembly GCF_052327205.1). Classification (NCBI taxonomy): domain Eukaryota; kingdom Metazoa; phylum Chordata; class Chondrichthyes; order Squaliformes; family Somniosidae; genus Somniosus; species Somniosus microcephalus. Next base: position 164,326,634 of record NC_140999.1, on the reverse strand, counting down.
GGAACCATTCTAGTAAATCTCTTCTGTACCCTATCCAAAGCCTTCACGTCCTTCCTAAAGTGTGCTGCCCAAAATTGGACACAATATGCCAGCTGGGGCTAAACTAGTGTTTTATATAGATTTAGCATAACTTCTTGGCTTTTGTACTCTATGGGCTTGATTTTGTCAATGGGGAGGTGGGACTCCCACTTTTTGGGTTGTAGTCCCACCTCCATCGACTTGTGGCTAACCCATGCTATTTTCCCTTGTTAAGCCCGCCCAGCGGGCTCAGTAAACCAATTAAGGGACACCTGGTTACTGGTAACGTCAGCGATTGACATTTCATCTGTCAAGAGCTTTTGACAGATGAAAAATCAGCGTTTGGCAGCTCTGTGAAGTTGGCAAACACTGACAATCTGTCTTCTAACTTGAGTCCTTCTACTCAGACTCAGTTAGAGAGCTCTCCAGACCAGAAAGCAGAGGCTGCAGCTTTTGACAGTTCAGCGGCCATTCTGCTTTCTATGCCGGTGAGCTGAAGAAAGGAAGCCTGCAGGAGAAAGTAAAGGTAAGTCAAACTTATTAAAACACTTTACACTTACCTCATACACTTACCTCTGCATACATGCACCCATCACTTACCTGCACAATGGACATCTCGACCCCTCCAACACCTGCAGACCGACGGTCCGCCTTGCTAACTTTGCGTGGTTCGGAGCTGTCGGGCAGCCCACACTTCAGGGGCTAAAAATAGGGATTAGGCAAAAAACTGCCTGTTAACTACCTGTTAACAGGCAGTTAATTGGCACTAATCCCCTTCCCACCTCGGGGAGGCGGCTCCCAGCACAGGTCGGGTACCCGCCTCCTGGGACATTGGCACGGAGGCGGGTTGGGGGCGGGATGGGTTTCTGCCTCCCGATTCTGCAATTTTCCCACCACTCCCGCCTCCAAACCCGCCTCCTCGGGGCTTGGAAAATCGAGCCTTATGACTATTTCTAAAGCCCAGGATCCCCAATGCTTTACTAACCGCTTTGTTAACCTGTCCTGCCACCTTCAAAGATTTCTGCACAAGCACCCCCTTTAAAATGGTACCATTTAGTATGTATGGTCTCTCCTCATTCTTCCTACCAAAATATATCACCTCACACTTCTCTGCGTTGAATTTCATCTGCCATGTGTCTGCCCATTCCACCAGCCTGTCTATATCTTCTTGAAGTCTATTATTCCTCACTATTTACTACACTTCCAAGTTTTGTGCCTTCTGCAAATTTCGAAATTGTGCCCTGTACCCCCAAGTCCAAGTATTAGCCAATTAACAGTGCTGGGAAATCGCACAAAAAGACACAATGAAAGTCTTTAATTTATTTTTTCCAACATGTTAATAATAAACTGAACATAAAATTGTTGACCTTAGAATAAATAAAATACTACCCTATTTACAGTTAATTACAGGAATTTCTTACTTGGTAGATGCGGATCTCTTATTCTTAGAGCTATCCATGTAATCAGTTACTACGACTGTAATATATTGGACAAGCAATGGAGGGCCATTAGAACTGAATACCGATAGTTACCCCTTTCTTTCACAAGCTGCTGTCTCCTACCAGCACATCCTTTGATTCAGCAGGGAAGATGAAACAGTTTGAGCTGCAGAATTCTCTACAACTGACATTAGTGCTGCTCTATGTGCAAGTAGATTACATTGTTTCTGACTCCCCTCCCCCCATAACTCTTCATTCCCCCGAGATAGAGAGCTTCGCTGCTGTGCTAGCTCATTCTGGCAAGAAAAAAATAATTTGAATGCCAGACAAGGATGTGTTATATCTCCCACGGCCAAAAATCCAGTGTTCTAAATTACAATTATTTCTTTCAATTGTTATTATTTCTTATAGGGTATTAAAATATGTTGCAATTATTTGTTAAATGCATCAAACATTCATTAAATACATTTTGTTAAACAGTAGCAGCTCTCTGCAGTCCTATATCACCTATGAAACATTAAAGACACTGAAATGCTAATAATACATTCTCAGATTTAACTCATTCAATGCAAACAAAGTTCTCAACCCATTTGACTTCATGTTTGTACTGTATTAGCAGATATCCTCTGGTGAGTCAGCAGATATGCTAGTTTATAACAATTGGGGTGTTATGCCAGGTAATGCACATTGTATTATCAGGGCCAATGATTTAAGGTAACTAAATAAGTCAAATTCCATTTTTGCTACTTGCTATTCTTAGATTTTTATTGGTTTTTCCAAGCTTGAATTCAGTGATTCTTCACTTTCTGTGAAAACTGTAAACTGGTGGCCTTACATGTTCATAAATAAGTAGCCTTCATTTTACATATATTCTTTTACCTAGGTATTTATTTTAGTTTTAATTGTTTGCCTTTTTAAAAACTGAGTATATGTAGAAAGATACACTGGGTTGGAGATTGGTACTTTGTATTTAGTAGCACTTGATAGGGGAGGTCATGAGGTTTAGCAACACTGGGGTAGTTCAGGGCTTTGGTAGAACTGGGGGTCATGGCCGGGGTGGGGGGATTGATGGTCTTGGGACTCCTGTTGTCTATCAGCTATGGAAATAGGAAGGATAAGGTCTGACAGCACTGGTTTGTAAGTTTTTAAAGGATTTCTACAAACATTTAATTAATTATTTTGTGATTGGTCTTGGAAAACTATTATCCCCTTTCCCCTTAAGTTAGGCCATATAATTTGGACTGGTTAATACCTCTTCTCTCAGCTGCTACCCTAAATACACCTTCCTTATCATGCCTAGATCTCTCCTACTGGTCCATATAGTATAGGTTTCCCTCTGAATCCATTTTGACTGCTGTTCCAGTCCCAGCTCCTCACTCCCCCATTCATCCTTTCTGGCCATTGCGGGCCTTGTTCTCTATTCCTTTACTTCCCATCCAGCTATGCCCCCCTTTCTCCTTTTCCTTTTCCAGTGTCATTCCTCCCTCTTGCCACTATTTCCCAGCCTACGTTTTCTCTTGCTGTCATCCCAGGTTTCAGTCCCTCCTGAACAAGCCCACAGCCCCACTTGGTATGCATTACTATGCCACAGTGGCACCTGTCACTTGCTTTCCCAGAGTGGCAATCCCAACTACCTCACCCTCTGCTGCTGGCAGTTATCACACTTGCCTGTTTCTCGTGGGTTAATCTCTCTAAACCTCCTTCCCATCCCTCTGACCGCTTCATCTGCCATCCCCATGATCCTTTTGGCAAATTTACTTTTACTGCCCATTCTGTATCACCCTCTAGACGATTTACTCCTTTGTGGCCAAGTCCCTCACCATGCTAACTTTATTGTGAGGGAATCTATTGGCATCCTGGAATTGACATGAACATGGCTCATGGCTGGTGATTTCTTCCCTCTCACCGAAGCTTCCCCAGTTGACTACACATTCTATTGTTTGCCTTGCCCAAATCATCACAGCAGCGGTGAAGCTCGAATTGCTAAATCGCATCTTGTCTTCTCATTCGAGCACCTCACTCTCTTCCATCCTGCTCAACCTCCAATTGTGTACTGCCTTCCAATCATCCTTATATTTATCTATATATGCTTCCCCATGGTGACCATATTTTCTGAACCAAATCCAAGGACACACAGGGTGGGAGCACAGCAAGGTAGCCAGGACGGAAAATGCAGGTTGCGCAGTGTAGTTTCTAGTTTCTCCCTTAGCTCCTGCTCTTTCTATGAGAATGAGATCCACCTCTTGGCTCGCTTGACCCCATTCCCACTAAACTGTTGGCCACTAATGTATTACGAGTGTTTATTTCAGTATCACTGCACACAAGCTAAAAACAATGATGAAAGGGCCTAAAAAATAAATCTGTGGACTGTAAGGATTGATTAGATAAGATAAAGAAACTACATATGCTAGAAATTTGAAACAAAAACAAACAGCTCAATCAGCATCTATGAAAATAAATAATTTTTTGGGACCAGAGGTTTTTTAGAACTTGGGGTTGAATAAAGCACCTCAATTAGTAAGAATATCTCCACTTGGTAGTTCAGTCGTCTGTGTCTCGGGTGAAATATTAAAAGTGCAGTGAATTAGGTACTGAGGTGGGAATCCCAGGTGGAAATCCAGAGACAATAAATATTGTTCACCAAGGGCATGCTCCCATATTACAAGGCCTCGTTTCAGCTGATAGAAAGTGTGATCTTGCCTTTGGCAGTTGGCTTTTGTGTTGGGCCTGAGAAAACGTGTCTGAAGAAGTCCGAGTCATAGAGTCACAGAGTTATACAGCACAGAAAGAGGCCCTTCGGCCCATCGCGTCCGCGCCGGCCATCAAGCCCTGTCTAATCGAATCCCATTTTCCAGCATTTGGTCCGTAGCCTTGTATGCTATGGCATTTCAAGTGCTCATCCAAATGCTTCTTGAATGTTGTGAGGGTTCCTGCCTCTACCACCCTTTCAGGCAGTGAGTTCCAGATTCCAACCACCCTCTGGGTGAAAAAGTTTTTCCTCAAATCCCCTCTAAACCTCCTGCCCCTTACCTTGAATCTATGCCCCCTTGTTATTGACCCCTCTACTAAGGGGAAAAGTTCCTTTCTATCTACCCTATCTATGTCCCTCATAATTTTGTATACCTCAATCAGATCCCCCCTCAGCCTTCTCTGTTCCAAGGAAAACACCCCCAGCCTATCCAGTCTTTCTTCATAGCTGAAGCGCTCCAGCCCAGGTAACATCCTGGTAAATCTCCTCTGCACCCTCTCCAAAGCAATCACATCCTTCCTATAGTGTGGTGACCAGAACTGCACACAGTACTCCAGCTGTGGCCTTACCAGCGTTTTGTACAGCTCCATCATAACCTCCCTGCTCTTATATTCTATGCCTCAGCTAATGAAGGCAAGTATCCCATATGCCTTTTTAACCACCTTATCCACCTGTTCTGCTGCCTTCAGGGATCTATGTACATGCACACCAAGGTCCCTCTGATCCTCTGTCTTTCCTAGGGTCTTACCATTCATTGTGTATTCCCTTGCCTTGTTAGTCCATCCAAAATGCATCACCTCACACTTTTCAGGGTTATATTCCATTTGCCACTGTTCCGCCCACCTGACCAACCCATCTATATCGTCCTGTAGCCTGAGGCTTCCCTCCTCGCTATTTACCACCCCACCAATTTTCGTGTCATCTGCAAACTTACTGATCATACCTTTTACATTCACATCCAAATCATAAATGTAGACCACAAACAGCAAGGGACCCAGCACCGATCCCTGCGGTACACCACTGGACACAGGCTTCCAGTCACAAAAACAACCTTCCACCATCACCCTCTGCCTTCTGCCACTAAGCCAGTTTTGGATCCAATGTGCCAAGGCACCCTGGATCCCATGGGCTCTTACCTTCCTGCCTAGTCTCCTATGCGGGACTTTATCAAAAGCCTTACTGAAATCCATGTAAACCACATCCACTGCACTACCCTCATCCACACACCTAGTCACCCCCTCGAAAAATTCAATCAAATTGGTCAGACATGATCTTCCCTTGACAAAGCTATGCTGGCTATTCCTAATTAATCCTTGCCTCTCCAAGTGGAGACTAATTCTGTCCCTCAGAATTTTTTCCAATAATTTGCCTACCACTGATGTTAGGCTCACTGGCCTGTAATTCCCTAGTTTATCCCTACAACCCTTCTTGAATAATGGTACTACGTTAGCTGTTCTCCAGTCCTCTGATTAGCAACTAGTTGCCTGACCCAAACTTTCACTCTAGCCAGGTGATGCTAAGTAGTTATAAACACCAGCCATACCGATACTAATACAAAAAGAAAATACTGCAGATGCTGGAAATCTGAAATAAAAACAGAAAATGCTGGAGAAACTCAGCAGGTCAGGCAGCATCTGTGAAGAGAGAAACAGAGTTAACGTTTCAGGTCGATGACTTCACAAATGTTTCTCTCTTCACAGATGCTGCCTGACCTGCTGAGTTTCTCCAGCATTTTCTGTTTTTATACCAATACTAAGTGTTGTTAAATCAAATGGTTTCAAATTTTATCACATGCTCCCTGCCCCTCAACTACCCCCCATGGCTAGACCAGGATCAGCTGATATTTAAGGGATTGTGGTGATAGTGAGTCCAGGGAGGGAAAGGAAGAGAGACGTGGCCACCGGGCCTGGGGTGAGAGGCAGCTTCTGGGCCTGGGGTGAGAGGCAGCTTCTGGGCCTGGTTTCTAGCCGGGGAATGGAAGCATTGTGACGCTGGGTGAGGCAGGTGAGGAATCCGGGGAGGGAACAAAACTAAATGTGAAGTGGGATTTAACGAGCTGGCCGAGTCCAGGCTGCTTTGGACCTTGGAGCTGAGAGACCTCGGAATACCCAGAGGAGGATATACAGCCAGGCAGTAAGAGTTGGTCCTTATCTTCCTGGCATCGTTTGGCGAACTCCTGCCGGGTGCAACTGCACCTGAGGGGTTTTCACGGCACAAATGCAGCTTGCGCAAGACGCTCAGATTCTGGCCAGGATGGCCTGAGGCCACTCCGCTTCTTCCTTGAACAGTGGCCCAACCAGTCCCCATCCACCACCACCTTCTTCCGCCTGGCTGAACTTGTTCTCACATTGAACAACTTCTCCTTTGACTCCACTCATTTTCTCCAAATTAAAGGTGTTGCTATGGGTACCCACATGGGTCCTAGCTATGCCTGCCTTTTCGTGGGATATGTGGAACACTCTTTGTTCCAGTCCTACTCGGGTCCCTTCCCTCACCTCTTTTTCCGGTACATTGATGATTGTATCGGTGCCGTTTCCTGCTCTCGCACTGAACTAGACAATTTCATTCACTTTCCCTCCAATTTCCACCCTTCCCTTACCTTCACATGATCCATCTCCAACTCTTCCCTTCCTCGACTTCTCCGTCTCCATCTCTGGGGATAGGTTATTAACCAACATTCACTACAAGCCCACTGACTCCCAAGGCTACCTGGACTACACTTCCTCCCACCCCGCCTCCTGTAAGGACTCTATTCCATTCTCCCAGTTTCTCCGTCTCCGCCACATCTGCTCCGACGATGCCACCTTCCACACCAGTGCTTCCGACATGTCTTCCTTTTTCCTCAACCGAGGATTCCCCATTACCGTGGTTGACACAGCCCTCGACCGTGTCAGTTCTATCTCCCGCACTTCTGCCCTCACCCCTGCCCCTCCCTTCTGGAACCACGATAGGGTTCCCCTTGTCCTCACCTTTCACCCCACCAGCCTCCACATTCAACGGATCATCCTCCGCCATTTCCGCCACCTCCAACGTGATCCCACCACCAAACGCATCTTCCCCTCCCTCCCCTTTCAGCATTCCGTAGGGACCGCTCCCTCCGAGACACCCTAGTCCACTCCTCTATCACCCCCAGCACCCCTTCCCCTGGCACCTTCCCGTGCAAGCGCAGGAGGTGTAATACCTGCCCATATACCTTCCCCCTTCCCACAGTCCAGGGCCCCAAACACCCCTTCCAGGTGAAACAGCGATTTACTTGTACTTCTCGCAATCTAGTATACTGTATTCGCTGCTCACGATGTGGTCTCCTCTACATTGGGGAGACGAAACGCAGACTGGGTGACCGCTTTGCGGAACACCTCTGTTCAGTCCGTAAGGGTGACCCCGAGCTTCCGGTTGCCTGTCATTTCAATTCACCGCTCCATTCCCACTCGGACCTCACCATCCGCGGCCTCTTACATTGTTCCTCGAGTTTACACTGAGCTTCCGTGGAACAGCACCTCATCTTCCGATTAGGCACTTTACAGCCTTCCGGACTCAATATTGAGTTCAACAATTTCAGATCATAACCTCGGCCCCTTTTTTATATTTTTTATCCACACCTTTGGTTTGTGCCTTTTCCTCTCTCTCTCTCCCACAAGGCAGCTGTCTCTCACTCTGCCAGCGCATTTCACACTTCATCTAGAGCCATTGTTTGTTTCTTTACCTGTCCTATTACCATCTCATCTCACCTTGAATATCTCTTAATGTCTCTTCTTTCATCCCCTCCCCCATTTCCCAGCCCCCAAACTACCTTTTAATCTTTTCATTTACTGCCTTTTTTTCTCAGTTCTGTGGAAGGGTTTCAACCCGAAACGTTAACTCTGTTTCTCTCTCCACAGATGTTGCCTGGCCTGCTGAGTTTTTCCAGCGTTTTCTGTTGTTATCTCAGATTCTGTTCATTGGCGAGTGCTTAGAAAGATACTTAAAAGATACTGGTTAAATAAACTTATTTCCTTAAATTTAGCCTGCTGTCTGCTCCATCCCGCCTCTGCCTGCACTTTATTCGTCTAATTTATTTATGATGTAGCTGCAGCTCAATTTCCCCCTGCTTTGATTGGTCAGTTCTGCCATCAATCATCAGTCACCCTGGTTTGACGACATGGTGGGTGGCACCTCCAGCATGTCACGACCAAAGTTGTTGAAACATCAGCCGCACTTGTGATAATGGGGACGAGTTTCCAGAACCAGGGACTCTTCTGGGGACATTGTTTGCCTGGGGACACAGTCCCTAATCCCATGACTCTCCCCAGAAAATGGGGACGTATGGTCACCCTACCATGATTGAGTTACAATTTCCTTCAGCTGAAAATTTGAGAGGATGGAATCTATTGTTCTTGGCACATACCATAAACTGTTTCCTTGCCAACGACTTCATTCTGTCATCTAGTCAGTCAATCAGGTCGAACAAGATCAGGCGAAACCACAGTACACTGAGCTGAGCTGAACTGGCATTCAAACCATACATCGTCTCCATCACCAAGACACAATATTTCTACCTCTATAACATTACCTACCTCTGCCTCTACATTATCCCCTCCATCGCTTAAACCTTTCTGCATGTTTTTTCATCAACTCCAGACTAGATTATTCCAAGGCTCACCTTGCTGGTCTTCTACAAACTTTACCTTGTTTAAGATAAAGCTGCCCATATCTCATCCGGCACTAAGCCCCACTTGCCCATTGCCCTCGTCCTTGCAAGCCTACACTGGCTCCCTGTCCCCTACTGAATTACACTTAAAATTCTTGTCCTCTCCATGGCCTCACCCCACACTAATCCTGCAACCTCTTCCAGCACCCTTCAGCTTTCCAACCCTGGTATGTGTACTTACCAATATATTTACTTATCATTCATCCTGACACTAGGTGGTGCTGCTGCTCCTCCAAACTCCATTTAGCAGTTTAGTTTTTCCCTTTTTAGATTTACTTTTTCTTCCAAAATTTGTTTTTTCTCCCTCAGCCGCTATGCACCTCAGGTCTCTGTCTCGCTACTTCCCACAGCCCCTGGAACTCCCCCCCAGCCTTATTCATCCTTATTACTGCGAGGCTCCAGCTTCAACCAATCTGCTTCCATGCAGGGAAATAACCGAACAGCAGGCAGCAAACCTGGGCGAGGGCGGAATGAGACAAAAGGATTTGTGGGCGAGGGTGCCTGTAGGGGAAAGGAATGCAAAAGGGGACAGGAAGTTTAAAGGATGAGGAAAATGGAAAGGGTTGGGGCAAAAAGGAGATTGGGGAGAGAAGGAAGATGGGAAGGGCGATGGGAAAATGGCATGGGGCAAGGAGAAGCAAAAGGAGCAAACAGGGGCCAATATTGCATTGCACCCTGGTCATATCCCTAACCATGCCCTGAAACCTACTTGCAACTAAAACTCCAGTTAAGCTGCGCGGCCCCGCAGTGGTCTGGAGGTCCCGCACAGACCGCTCACCGGCTTTTCAATGCAATAAACCTCGTATGTGCAAAAATATGAATGGGCTATGCAGCCAGTTAAAGGGACCGCGTACCCCACCCCCCCAAAAAAAGGAAAGATTGCCTGCAACGCTGGCTGGATCTGTCCCCTGGCCACCGCCCATACTTACTATTGAGAAGAGAGCAAAGCCAAATAATGAGACAGCACACACAACAGATAAAAGTTTTTAAAAAGTCAAAGATCATGGAGAAATGACCAGAAAGAATGACATATCCACATCACACATACATTTAAACGATAACTTTGATTCAGAATTACTGCCTTGATTTTAATTTAATTTCTTGTTTAAAAACATTGAAAGTTATTTCTTTGAGAATATTGTGCAGGCTTAATATCTGAAAATAGGCTTTTTATATGTATGTGTGCGTGTACTAACACACTTGTGAAGCCTCAATAGCATGTCTTATTTAAGCTGGCTATCCTTCCAAAAGAGCTTCAACTACTTACCATGTAATTCATAGGGGAAAAAAATGAAAATAGATTCTTATAAACAGGGTATCGGTTGAAATAGCAGATTGAATGAATGAGAGATTGTTCTTTTTTCTAAAGAAGATGCAACTTTCGGCAACCCCCCCCCCCCCGCCTTTCCTCTCCGGAAGCTTTCAATTCCTGCTGGAGAAGGAACTATGGTTATTGATCATCCTCTGGTACCTCGGTTACTGTTCCTTATGTGTGAATCTAAACAGAGGGTAGATCATTCCGTCATGGGGTTACCAAACCTTTGTCCTTTTGATGGCCACACACTTTCCAGCAGGGGATGGGGCAACACTGGATAGCAATCAGGGGCAGAAACCCTGGGTGATTGTCCCCACGTCAGCCCAAGGGCCTGCTAAGGCCAATTGTAGTGCTCTGATCATCACCCTGATTGAGATCAGGTAACTAAGCACAGATCAGGAATTGAACTGGGGCCTTCTGCTCTTCATGGCTGTGTTACACGTTGCTTTTACCCACTGAGGTTGGGGTGGAGGGGTAAGGAGGGTCCCACTTGTTGTAGATGAAAAGCTTTACTACAGCACTTAATCAAATATGGCATATTGCTCCACTGTGTTAAAATTAATTTCATGGCTGAGCAAAATCAAATCATGGATTATGAAGTAAAATTTGCATAGGAGAATACAAGGCTGCAGCTTTGAAGTACATGTCCTATTACTGTTGGTGAGTTTCCAATTTCTTCTGCAGCTTGAAACACAAGAGTAGAAAGAGCTATGATTTCTCTGAACATGTATTTCAAAATTCTGATTGCTACATTCTGAAATTACTTATGATTCACAATCATATTTATTTCAAAAACTAAAAAATGATTTTCAGATGTTTGAGTTTTTTTGAAAACCCTATTTCAGGTCAAGATTTAGTTTTTCTGAAATTCTTCTGGTATTCTGTTGATCCTATAGATTGTAGCAACTAAGATTCTTTACTACAGCGAAGTAGTATTGAGCAAGATCACGGGGGCAACGAGAGCGACTTGTATATTCCACCCAAAGGCAGGGTATTTCTCACTACATTTTTGGCATTTAAAATTTTTTTTTTTTTCCCCCCTAAGAGGGTGGGAATTAATTAATTCTCAGCTCTTGAGACTGACAACAAAGCTACATGATAACATAAATAGTATTGAATGGACTTTAAAAAAAGACATAAGCCCACATTCTTAGATGTTTTTAAAATGCTGTTTAAAAAAAAAACAAATCTTCAAATAAGAGCAATATAATGCTCAGAGTGGAGCTGGGAAGGGAAGGCTTCCTTGGCGCACTGGAAGGGTGATTCTGCGATATGGCGCTCCCAGCAGGGAGCGCATCTCAGGAAATTGCGGACATACAGCCCTGGCTTTCCCCAAGATGCTCTCTGTGATCTGTTGGGAGTGCTGGACTGTGAAATCACTGCTTGTGTGTAAAGTAGTGGGGGCAACACTGGTTACTTTGCCCGTCAACAACAACAACAAAATTGCTGATGAGATTTACTCAGAAAATGACTCCCAGTGTAAATGAGTTTATAAAGATCAAATGCACCGATGCAAGCTTTAGCATGCTGCATCACTATCAATTCCATAGATTTGATTTGACAAATTTCAGAACTAGCAATAAGATTAAGGCACTTTATTTCACACATCAAGCATTAATACAAATATACACTATGAATGGCTACATTTTTGCAATTATAGTACTTTTCTTTATTTTGAAATCATTTTAAGCCATGTGAAAAATAAGAATGCATAGTTTATAAATCTTCAAGCATGTGCATACTCCAGTCCATATTAAACAAAGTTCCGATACACTTTAGCCTACACGTTGCCACAAATTAAATTTATTGGACCTAACAGTTATAAATTATTTCCAACATTTAATAAATCACACACCTGATAAAAACTTTAAACAAAAATATTCCAAGATCAAAAAAGAGACCGACTAAATTAATGGATTTAGTTTTGATTTGAGAGATTAGAATTAATTCTCAGATTTTGTCTCAGTAGCTATCTTTCTCATCATCAAGCTGCTCGCTTCCAGGAGCTTTTCTTCTGCTGCAAGAACAGTCTGATGGGCTGCAGACACCTCGGTGGCTCAATTGTCTGCAGGTACAGTCCCCACTCAGGGTGGGGGTGGGGGCAGGAGGGGGAAGGTGTGCTTTTCCAGTAACTCAAGCCAGAAGCAACAGGTTTTGCATGTACTGGTTGAATTGTAGCCTCTGCTTGGTTTTATCACAACAGAGCAAAGCAAATATGCTAACTAATATACTACCAGGCAGTTCAACCAGGAGTTTTGGCCTCGTGCACAGGCTGGGCCCGACAGCATCACATTGCCAGCATTCAGTCATGAAACGCGTCAAAACTCAATATTCTGGTTTACCTGCGCCAATGAACCTAATCCCAATTTACCCTGGAAAGTGAGCCTTGGAGAAATCACATGGCGAAGTTGTCATGCGAATGTGTGCAGTATTTTTGCCATTATTTGTCCTGAGTCAACTTGAACCCAATCTCAACCACAATAGAGCCCTCAAAAGTAGTATTAGGGATCATAGGGTACAATTTCTCCACAGTGCTACCACTGAGGCTAACTTACTAATATTGTGAACTTCCTCACAAGAAGAAACACTAGCAGGGATTCCATTAGCCACTATGAAATAGGGTACCCCCCAGCCTTTTTATTAATCTACAATAATATTTTCAAAGACTAATTTTTTAAGAACTCGCTCACCCCTTTGCAGATTCTGGGACCAAGTGTATGAAGTTTTCTTTGAGACATTGTACAAAATAGATTAAGTTCTTTCCTATAATTACTCCTGCTATATGGACTCAACAGCGGTGTATGTTATAGGAACCCTTTATGTTACAAGAACCCGACATGGGCTGAAACAATTCAGCTGACCCTTTTTCTATTTATAAAACACCTAAACATGACATTGCTGTAAAAGGGGCTGTAATATCCAAGGTTCTGCTATGTGAGTGCTACCTTCAGTATAAAAATAGTGCACAATTAAAGAAAAAACTGTGAGGTCAATGAAAATACAGTACCAATATTATTTTAAACATTGTTTCAGAAAAAATAAACCCCTTTTATTCAGCCCTCTAAGGACTGATGAACATTTTTAAGTTTCTGCAGAAAAATTGCTATCACATTTTTTAAAAAAATCATTGAAAATATAATACATGGAAAACATGTTTGTTTACAGTCAAGAATGTTGAAAATTATTCTTACTTTGGACATGGTGCAAAAAAATGCAAGTGCAGACTTTAAAAGAGTTAAATCTAAAATGGTGGTTTGAGTTACTTTTTTTTTTGCATTTCCCCATCGTCTGTACATATTTGGCACTTTGTTATGGCTGCTGCTGGTACTGGCTCTCTGTTGCTGTATAAAAGTCTTCTAGAACACTCTGTAAATATTCAAAAGTGGGACGCTCTTCCGCTTTGTTCTTCCAGCACTTCATCATGATGTCATACAGCTCTGTGGGACATATTTCTGGACGTGGCATCCGATAGCTGTGTTCTAGCGAACGTATCACATCCGGGTTTGACATTCCTTAAAATAAAAAAAAGTGTAACCAAGTGGTTTAATTCTTTTGTTTTACAAAATACACCGACACATTCCACTAATTTCATTGGCTCGCACCGCATCTCTCTCAAACGTCTACCATATCACCTGACCCACCATTATCGATGTGGATTTAAATTTATAAATGTAATAAAGATCAGAGAACTTCTATTAAATAATTTATTAAATGTGTTATTAATAGCAATATTGAGTGACCGGCATTTATTCCATGACCTCTGACTGGTAGCTATAGTACAAGTCGACAGTGCATTCACCCTACATGTTTAGAGTCGGTGTGATGTGCAGTTTTGGCGTTGCTCCAATGCTAAACTTAGGAATGTAAATGCCCGCTGCCTGAACTGACTCCAAAATGAAGTGGAGTGAGATTCCCTCCTTTTCAGGGAGACTCGCTCTCTGTTTCACTCCTGTGTCAGGTAAGGCCCCGACTCAGGATTCAGACTGCATTTGTACTATAACTGCAGCGTCAGCATGAAGTGAACCGACTTCACACCAACCTTACAGTTGTACTGAGCGCACCCTTCGATAAGTAATGCAAGTGTGAAGAGGAGCGAGATTCATGCAACAGAATTATTGGCCTGCTTGAAGAACTTGACTGTTCTTTACAGACCTGGGTAAGGGGTCCGGCCGTACGTGATGGTTTCCATGAGAAGAATTCCAAAGGACCACACATCAGACTTGATTGTAAATGACCCAAAGTTTATGGCTTCTGGTGCTGTCCACTTAATAGGGAATTTGGCACCTAGAAAGATACAGAAACGCAGATTATAAAATCAGTAAGTTGAAAATCCTGATTGCTACAAATTGGGGATGCTGAGCTCTCCACCCGATTCTCCAATCTGTACTAGCTTGGGCAAGACCCCCATAGGAACTGGAGTCTTGCCACTTTGCAATAGATATATTTAAAAAAATATAATATATACATATATACACACACACGATGGTTTTTGGGAGCCAACTAAAAACAGCATCTTTTAATAAGGCATGTGGAACAGCAAACTCCTACAATTACAGTGGGAAGTACTGTTGGTATTTTCAAAAAAAATATCCAATTGTTTCCATCGATATTTCACTGTACATAGCTATTCATATAGCACTAATGAAATTTTGCTTTTGAAACAAATGTATTAAAGAAAGTCTGCTATCCAACGGGGATACATTTCTCATATTTTGTTTCAAAATTGCTGCCAGTATTTTGGTTTTCCCGAATTTCTGTAATGAATGGACGACATCGAGATTAAAAGAAAAATAAAGAGCCCTGCAAATATGCTGTGGGATAACAGTTTGCAAACGTTTAATGTTAAAATACCAGAGGGAGGGAAATTTCAGAAATTTGTTGGGTGTTTGAATGCTGGTATCCAACAGAGCAAATTCAGGGTCATGCCACTTAAAATTACTTACTTCACTGTCATTTTCATAGCTGGTTATTAGCAGAAATATGGAAGCATATAAATAATGGCACTA
The DNA here is from genome assembly GCF_052327205.1 of Somniosus microcephalus. Lineage (NCBI taxonomy): Eukaryota > Metazoa > Chordata > Chondrichthyes > Squaliformes > Somniosidae > Somniosus > Somniosus microcephalus. The sequence goes on along the minus strand of NC_140999.1, from coordinate 164,311,420 downwards.
CGCAGGCATAGAACAGAGAGCTGCATTACTGTCAAATTGGACAAAAACAGCCGTATTCTCCTCTAAAGGGGCAGAATTTGCCCAAATAGTCAGGCAGGCATTTATAAATAAATTGAAACGAGTCAAATTTAGATGAACACAAGGATAATGCAGCACAAAGAGAACTTTAGCAAAAAGAGTACAAGATAATTATTACACAGATAAAAAGGTAATTTCACAATATCCAGAAGGCTGTTCTACACTAGGAGCTTCCAGATAATCCCAGTTGGCTAGCAAAAGGGTTTAAGAGACTGATAACTGTTGTGCAAAGCATGAAATCCCACTGCTGATATCATGTGCTAACTGAAACCATTTGTCATATGTGCTCAACATAGGCAAGTGCTGCTTGGCAAGGCAGATACAGATCCTGGAAAACATAAACCAAGGGCCACCGAAAATATTTAGGAGCTGGCAGCTGGAAATTACTGTTGACGATATTAATGGATAAACACTTAACAGTGAAAAGAAAGGATTATCAATAAGGGTGAACGTAGTGGAAACACAATGGGCAGAGCCAAAGATTAGTAAAGGACACAAAACTCTCGTGGGAGTTGTCTACAGACCTCTTGACAGTAGTGATGTGGGTGGCAATGTATAAATATGGCGATCAGGGAAGTATGTAGCAGAAACAATCTAGTTAATATGGGACATTTTAATTTTCACAGACTGGGAGAAGAAGAATAGCTCAAGAAAAGGCAACAAATTCCTAGAATGTATTGAGGAGAGTTTTCTGGAACTATATATTTTAGAAGGGATAAGGTCATACTAGATTTAGTGATAAGTAATGAACCAGAATTAGTTAACAATCTGACAGATAGGGAACATCTTCGGATAGTGACCATAATATGACTGAATTTGATATTCGGTTTCAGGGGGAGCAGGGAGAGTCACAAACCAAGGTTTTAAATTTAAGTAAGGCAAACTTCAAAGGGATGAGAAATAAGATAACCACAGTAAATGGGGCTAAACTGTTAATGGGTAACCCTAGAGAAAGAGAGAGTGGGAAGTATTCAAAGAAGTTTTTGGTACTATACAAACCAGCACATTCCCTGAAAAGGCAAAAGCTCCACATGTACAGTGAAGCAACACAATTTATGGCCAATAAATGAGGTAAGGGACAGTATCAAGCTAAAAGAAAAGAATTACACAAATGCAAGGAAAATTGGAAATCCAATAGACTGGGAGAGCTATAAAAAGCAACAAAGGGATACAAAGTGCGTAATAAGAGATGCAAAAAGAGAATATGGAAAAAATGTGCGAGGGATAACAAAGCTAACATTAAAAGGTTTTATAAATATATTAAGAGAAAGAGTGATAATGGGGAATGTGAGCTCAATAAAGACAGATTCAGGTGAGACTATAATGGACAATAAGGAAATGGCAAGCTTTTTAAATGAATACTTTGGATCTGTTCTGATGAAAGGTCATCAACCTGAAACATCAACTTTGTTTCTCTCTCCACAGATGCTGCCTGACCTACTGAGTATTTCCAGCATTTTCTGTTTTAATTCAGATTTCCAGCATCTGCAGTATTTTGCTTTTGTACTTTCTATCTGTTTTCACAGAAGAGGAAGAAAATAAAATACCAGTGGTATAAGGGAACCTAAAAATGTTCAGAGGAGGAACTTATTGGATTCAATACAAGTTTTTTAAAAAAGGGTAATGGAGAAAATAATGAGACTTAAAATAGACAAATCTCCAGGATCTGGATAAATGATAAAAGGGATTCAACAGGGTATATACAGCAAAATGATTTCCTCTGGTGGGGAATCCAGAACAACGGGGGCACAATCTTAAAATTAGAGCTAGGTCATTCAGGAGTGAAATCATGAAGCACTTTTTTTTGCAAAAAGTGTAGTAGAAATCTGGAACTCTCTCCCCATAAAGGCTGTGGATACAATAATTTCTAGTCCCAGATGCTTTAAGAATAATTAAGGACAGAGTTAGTCCACTCAAAAATCAGGCCTTTTTGGTGGCCATTTCTTAAAATATTTCACAACTTAGAAATAGTTATTGGTATTTATTTAGTTTTAGTGGTGACCGAGTTAAACAGACCAGCAGCCACATAATTCTTGTGAATTCTACTCTCTCTGCACTCAACGTGGGGGGCCCTCCACTGCAAATAGTGACAAACTGCTGTGGAATCCTCCCTTCCCCCAAATACTGACACTGCCAGGGACCCCTTGCCCCAACTTATGAACGATAGTGTCAGCTGCCCAAAACAGAACACTTGCTACCATTGTAGGAAATGTTTAATTAGTCAATACAGCAAAATAAAATGTGTGTTAGAAAAAAACAAAAACAGGATTTGAAACATATGCTCACAGCACATAGTATGCCCTGCATGGCCAGAAATCAATAGCTTCAGGGGATCCTCTGGGATCTTGTCACAGTTTCCAAGCTCATGTCTTATTACATAGCAGGAGACACAGCCTATTTACATAGTTTAACATACCTTCTCTGGCTGTATATTCATTGTCTTCAATTATTCTGGCTAAGCCAAAGTCAGCGATCTTGCAAACCAACGTCTGAGACACCAAAATATTGGCAGCCCTCAAATCTCTGTGTATATAGTTCTTCAATTCAATATAAGCCATTCCTTCGGCAATCTTAATAAAATAATAAAAAAGTAATTAGAGATGGTTACCAAACTTATATTTGATTCAGTTGAACAAAAATCTGATGGATAACAAGACATATTTATATTTTCTTTCAGAAACAAGAATTTACTATTAAAAAGGCCAGAAATGACCGTCAACTGCAATACAAATTGTTTGTATGAAATCCTCTGAACACTACTTCAAGGTTTACCATTTAAAAAGAAAAATTGGGAGCAATGTCATATGAATGCATTAATCAGTCAACTGCTAACACCACTAACAGTAATTTCTAGCCTAGACAATTTACTCTTTTGAAGGCACGATTCTTGCTGGGTGGCAGTTCCATGATCATAGACAGGGTACTAGAGGATTGCCGAAGTGGCCCCTCATCATACGAGAGTCTAGAGAGCGCGAGTGTCAGCGGGCTATTCATTATTTATTGCAAGTAAAAAATGGTTATCTGTAGCTTATAATAGTGTACTACATGCCTTCCTTTCCGACCTCACCTTTTCACCTCTGTCACAACACCCCCATTATCCTCAGTAAAACAACAGGTTTCCTCAATGCCTAAGCAAGTTTACCCTGACTAGCTAAGGCATGTACACCAGGAAGGTTCAAAAGGTCAATCCCAAGCTCTGTGCCAACGATGGGGATCTAAGTTAGGGTAGTGGGAGAGTGACTACAACTGCCTCAGCATCTCTGAATTAGGGAGGAGAAAAATTCCCAGAGTTCCCTCTGCTAATCACATGAATGGGCACAGCTAGTATTGCTGCAAAGTAATGGTTTTTAAATAATGCTTTTTAAGCCTCCTTTGGGTATGGCATTGCTTACAAAACAAGTCCATCCTCAACAATAAATGAGAGAGAGATAGAGAGACCAGACAGAAATAACTTGTGTCTACTGTTCTTTCTTAATCCATCTTGGTTTCTCTTCCCTGTGGTTCTCCTATTGTTGCTATGCTTCTCCACCCCCATGTGTCTGTGCTTCTCTCTCTTTCTTCCTCGTGTTTATGCTAAGCTTCTCTCTCTTTCTTCCTCGTGTTTATGCTAAGCTTCTCTGTCTTCGATTCCTTCAGATTACTATCTGTACTAGTCTTCTCTTTATTCCTGTCCATGCTTTTGTTACCTCTAGATTTGACTATGCCAATGCTCTCCTGGCCAGCTTCCTTTCTTCCATCCTACATAAAATTGAGCTCATCCAAAACTCTGCTGCCTGTATCCTAACTCGCACCACATTCTGTTCACCCATCACCCCTGTGCTTGCTGACCCACAATGGCTCCTGGCCCTGAAACACCATGGCCTAGAAATTCAGGTGGCTGCACCACCCGTTAGCGCCTTAAGAGGGCGCTAAGTGGGTCGCAAGCCACTGGCCACGCCTCCCGCTAAATTCTGCGGGACGCTAATGGTGGCGTTAGCGCTGCGACCAATGACGTCATCGGTGTGCGCAGCGCCCCGCTAATGCCCCAGCCGCAATATTAGGAAGCGCCCCTGATTTACTGCCGGACGCTATGTGCGACCGGTTCATGGGGGCCTACCTGCAGCGGCAGAGGCGCTAATTAAAGGAGGTGTGGGGCGGCCATTTTTGTTGTTGGCCGCCTGCCAGCACCTCTCTGCGCTCCCGCCCCCAGCCTCTGATCCCTGTGGCACACCACTCGTTACATCTTGCCAATCAGAAAATGACCCATTTATGCGTACTCTCTGTTTCCTGTTAGCTAGCCAATCTTCTATCAATGCCAATATGTTACCCCCTACACCATGAGCTTTTATTTTCCGCAATAACCTTTGATGTGGCACCTTATCAAATGCCTTCTGGAAATCTAAGTACAGTACATCCACCGGTTCCCCTTTATCCACAGCACATATTACTTCCTCAAAGAACTCCAATAAATTGGTTAAACATGATTTCCCTTTCACAAAACCATGTTGACTCTGCCTGAATACCTTGAACTTTTCTACTGCCCTGCTATAGCACCTTTAATAATAGCTTCCAACATCTTCCCTATGACAGATGTTAAGTTAACTGGCCTGTAGTTTGCTGCTTTCTGTCTCCCTCCCTTTTTGAATAAAGGAGTTACATTCGCTATTTTCCAATCTAATGGAACCTTCCCCGAATCTAGGGAATTTTGGAAAATTAAAACCAACGCATCAACTATCTCACTAGCCACTTCTTTCAAGACCCTCGGATGAAGTCCATCAGGTCCCGGGGCTTGTCAGCCTGCAGCTCCAACAATTTGCTCAGTACCACTTCCCTGGTGATTGTAATTTTCTTGAGTTCCTCCCTCCCTTTCATTTCCTGATTTACAGCTATTTCTGGGATGTTACTTGTATCCTCTATAGTGAAGACCGATGCAAAATACCTGTTCAATTCAACTGCCATCTCCTTATTTTCCATTATGAATTCTTCAGACTCACTTTTTATAGGACCAACGCTCACTTTGTTAACTCTTTTCTTTTTAAAATATCTATAGAAACTCTTACTATCTGTTTTTATATTTCTAGCTAGCTTTCTCTCATACTCTAATTTTTCTCTCCTTATTAATCTTTTAGTCATTCTTTGCTGTTTTTTATATTCTGTCCAATCTTCTGACCTGCCACCCATCTTTGCACAATTGTATGCTTTTTCTTGAAGTTTAATACTATCTTTAACTTTTTTTTTTAGTTAACCACGGATGGTGGGTCCTCCCCTTGGAATTTTTCTTTGTTGGAGTGTATATATTCTGTGTATTTTGAAATATCCCCTTAAATGTCTGCCACTGCAACTCTATTGACCTATCCCTTAACCTAATTTGCCAGTTCACTTTAGCTAGCTCTGCTTTCATGCCCTCATAATTGCCCTTATTTAAGTTTAAAATACTAGTCTTGGACCCACTCTTCTCTCTCTCAAACTGAATGTAAAATTAAAATCATATTATGATTGCTGCTACCTAGGGGCGCCTTCACTATGAGGTCATTAATTAATCCTATCTCGTTGCACAATACCAGGTCTAGTAAAGCCTGCTCTCTGGTTGGCTCCAGAACGTGCTGGTGTAAGAAACTATCCTGAAAACATTCCATGAACTCCTCATCTATGCTACCTTTGCCCATCTGATTTTTCCAGTCAATATGCAGATTAAAATCCCCCATGATTATTGCTGTACCCTTCTGACAAGCCCCGTTATTTCTTTCTTTATACGCCATCCTACCATGTGCTTACTGTTAGGGGGCCTGTACACCACTCCCACAAGTGACTTCTTGCCTTTATTATTTCTCATCTCTACCCAAACCACTTCTACATCCTGGTTTCCTGAACTTAGGTCATCCCTCTCTATTGTGCTAATACCATCATTAATTAACAGAGCCACCCCTCCACCTTTTCCCACCTTCCTAAATGCCATGTACCCTTCAATATTCAGGTCCCAATCTAGGTCATCCTGCAGCCATGTTTCTGTAATGGCTATCAGATCATATTTATTTATTTCTATTTGCGCTCTCAGTTCACCTTTCTCTATTGCCTTGTCTCTAATCTTTGAATTACCACATCTTCCCAAATTTGATCCCTTGCCCCCAATATTTAGTTTAAAGCTCTCCCTACCGCCCTAGTTATATGGCTCGCCAGAACACTGGTCCCAGCACGGTTCAGGTGAAGACTGTCCCAACGATACAGATCCCACTTTCCCCAGTACTGGTGTCAGTGCCCCAGGAATCAAAACCCATTTCTCCCACACCAGTCTTTGAGCCACGCATTCATCTCTCTAATTTTATTTACCCTATGCCAATTTGCTCGTGGCTCAGGTAATAATGCAGACATTATTACCTTGAGGTTCTACTTTTTAATTTAGCCCCTAGCTGCTCATACTCTCTCAGCAGAACCTCTTTCCTAGTTCTACCTACGTCATTGGTACCTACATGGACCACTGGCTCCTCCCCCTCCCATTGCAAGTTCCTCTCCAGCCCAGAGCAGATGTCCCGAACCCTGGCACCAGGCAGGCAACACAGCCATCTGGACTCTCGCTCTTGGCCGCAGAGAACTGTATCTATCCCCCTGACTATGCTGTCCCCAATTACCACTACATTCCTATTAACTCACCCCGCTTGAATGGCTTCCTGTACCTCGGTGCCATGGTCAGTTTGCTCATCCACCCTGCAGCCACTACTTTCATCCATACAGGCCGCAAGAACCTCAAACCTGTTGGACAATTGCAACAGCGGAGGCTCCTCCGCCTCCTGGGTCCCCATACCTGCCTCACTCGCAGTCACATCCTCCTGTCCCTGACCACTCACCAAATCAGAAGACCCTATCCTAAGGGGTGTGACTGCCTCCTGGAATAGAGTGTCCAAGTAACTTTTCCCCTCCCTGATGCATCGCAGAGTCCGCAGCTCGGTCACTAGCTCATCAACTCTTCTTTTCTCCCTCTTTCCATAGCTGCATTAGTGTTGTTCCCGCTCTTTCCTTCCCTCCATCTTAATTTCAGTTTCCCTTGCCTCCCTCCATGGTCTTTACTTCTTGTCCTTTCTCTCCATCACTACTGCTTCTCTCTTCCAGTTTGTCTCTGCTTCTCCTTCCCTCTGACTTTTCTTTCCGTCCGTGTGCACATGCATGCCGATGAAACCATTGATATAGACGTTGCATCAGCAACAGAGGGTCATAAGACATGGTGAGAAGTGAAGCCAGCTTTGGGCCCAGTTCACTCACAATTAGAACAATGGAATAGTGCATGGAATGAGAAAAGGACTTTCATTCTACAAACCATGTACCATTTTGCCAGTCATGGAATCTGCCCTGCTTAACTTCCTAAGAGAAAAGCTGGTAAAGATTCCTTTCCTTTCCCTCAAACATTAATCAAATTCCAGGAATATTTTATGCAGAATGTAAAATGCACAAGGCCTTTTTTTTTACAAAAAGAACCCTCATCAACATTTTTTTTTTTTTTTTTTTTTTTTTTTTTTAAAAAGTTTCAACATTTTCCTTGTTCGATCAATATTCCTTAAATGCAACTAGTTGCAAGTTGAGTAACCTCAGGGACGCAACACAAGTTTCACCACACAGCCAGGAACTATTGCTGGGCAAACAACAACTGAATTTTACTTGCCCAAATGGAAAATTAGTGGGTGGAAAATCCTGTGAGTTCATTGAACTCTGTTCCCAAATTCCCGACACGTGCTCCCAGCGCAGGAGGCTTCATACCGAGTGCGAAAATTTGGAAAAAGTCTACCAGATAGTCTGAAGAATGATTTCATAAACTAGGAAGTATCTGGCAAACACACCAGGGTAGTCAGTTTGCTGCATGAGACAAGGGGCTGCTTGCTCATATGTCTATTCAACATACCTCCAGCTGGTGGAGCTCCATTCAGTCTCACTTTCTTTCAACAAAACAAGTCACACGCTTCAAACTTGTCTATAACCTTACAAGGACATCAAGAATATTTGAGAAGGGTCTAAAAATGAACACTTATTTTAACAGTTCACACAGTAACTTATTTTAACAGTTCGCATAGCCTGTTAAGTGAAACAAGCCACAAAGCATTTCCTTGTTTCACAAGACACTCCCTTTAAAAGTGGTTTTATGTTGAGAGAACAATGCAACTCAACTATTAGCTTTTGAAATATTCACCATGGATAAGATTTTTGACTATATGGCAAAGGTTTGAGGTGGAAATGTGACAATGGGTTTCACAAACACAAAATGTGCCTAGGAGCTGCTTTTGGCCAGTTTCCTCTTCTAGTGCTTGTGCATGTTTCCACTTGTAAAGTGGCAGCCATTTACTGTGGCTAACGGATAAAAATTGAGGCAGCGGAGGAGTAAACAAGTAAATGAAAATGGCATTTTAACAAGCACTGGATTCCTGGCCCACAGAAGGTATTCATATCCAGGGGAGAAGGGTCTTTTTCCTTCCGTTCTCTTCTCTTTTTGTCCTCTCCCTTCCTTAAGGCAGTGACACATGGGTACTATAACTGTGGGAGGAAGGCCAATTGTAGCCAAGCCTGACCCCGTCCTCTCCCAAGATCCATATACATCCACGTTCCACCAGCGATTGCTGGACAGTGATCAGGAGTAGGAGCTCTGGCTGATTTCCCCACTCTCCTTCCTCTAGCGATGCTAATGATTACGCAACCCTGCTAAGATTAGCTAACTTGGCACAAACAGCGGATTGAACCTTGGCTACCCAGGCAAATATATATTTTTTGAAATGGTGGTACAAATTAAAGCCAAGCTTTGGTGGTGTCCTCCAGCCCCACAAGCAGCAAGAAAAAGGAAAACCGAGATGCATCAATAATTCCGCCAATCCATTCCCAATTACCTTAAACCATCCCTTTGATGGCAATTCACTGGTGCAGCTGGTGGTCATTACTGCTGTGGAAGAGTTACTCAAGACCTGAGCGATAACCACACACCAGAGCGGATCCAAAACAAACATTTCTATCGTTTCTAAAATAAATCAGATTGCTTACGCTGCACTCTCAATTTGTCTTTCTGCAATTCAACATCCTCCTATAGATATAGCTAAGCAGATTTGAACTTCCCTTTTAGACAATTTTTAAAAATAGCAGAGCTTTAAAACAGTAGAAAATGGTTTTCTGTTGACTCAAACTAAACTTTACTGGAATGTGCTCGTGTTCCCGCCCTGCCCAGATAATGGCAATGAGAAAGATGGCAACTACTAGATGACAACGCTGCCAGCTCAATGGCATATAAAGCATGAAAAATCTTTCAAAACAATAAACAAAAACAAACCCTACATTATCTGGCTGATTGTGAGAAAGTCACTGGGGGTAGGAGAATATGGGGGAAAAATTCAGTTGGTTGCACCTCCCGTTAGCGCCTTAGGAGGGCGCTAATGGGACACAAACCAACTAGCGCCCGGGCGCGGCACTGCCCACGCCTCCCGCAAAATTCAGCGGGAGGTTAGTGGTGGCGCTAACCGGTAGCGCCCTGCGCTGCTGGCGATGAGGTCATTGGTGCGTGCAGCACCCAGCTCATGCCCCGGCCACGATCTTCGGGAGCGCCCCCTGACTTAACGCCAGACGCTATGTCCGACGGGGTCAGGGGGGCATATATGTGGCTGGGGAGGCACAATTTAAAGGAGAGGTGCGGGGCGGCCATTTTTGTTGCTGGCCGCCTGCCAACACTCCCATCCCAGACCTCCTGAAACGCACCCCCCCACCCCCCCCACAACGGAGTGCTGGCTGCGCTCCAAGAGCCCGGCACTTCTCTCGAGTGCCAGGCTCTTTTGCCTGCACTCCCAATCCCCGGGGGGCCCCGGGTCACGTTGCATAAGGCCCCTCCCCTTTAAGAAGGGGAGGAAGGCCTGCAATACCGCGACGTGACGTGCCGCAGCGTGTGGCGCTGCGGCACATAACGCTGCAATACTGACTCACAGCACCCCAAGAGGGATGCGGGGCGCTTCCAGTAGCGCCCCGCTTCCCTCTTGGGGCGCAACCACTCAATTTCCAGCGTGGGGACGCTAATTTTTCCGGGTTAGCGCCCCGGGGCGCTACTCAATTTTTAGCCCTATAACTGTAAAATCACAAATATGTTCTTTTTGAAAGCATTTACAATATCAACTTAGAGCGATTCTACCCTAAAAGTGTAAAGGAATCTTAGGTACAGAGTTTACTTCTTTCTTTGATACCGAACATCCTATTTAAAAGCACTTTCCTCTTTTCTGTCACGCAGCTCCCCAGTGTTGCTTTTGAGCAGTCACAAGTGGGTAGCCTGGCCCATAATATTTGGTTCACTCCTCTCTCTGCTTTGCCACTGCACTTAGTTGCTGGGATAAATATTTCACAGATATCAGGCAACATCTGGTACTTCAACCTTACATGAGGCTTGAGAGGCAGCGTCAAGAGGCTATCCAACTACTGGGCCATCATAGCACAACCCAATCGTACTTTCCAAAATAGTAATCAGAAGTGATCGAGTGATGAAGGGATAGGGGTTGCATCTACTGTGATCGCAAGGGAAACTACCAGGGAAGAGTAGACAGACAGTAGATATAGACAAGTGAGTGGGCAAGAACATGGCAAATGGAATATAATGTGGAGAAATGTGAAGTTATCCACTTTGGTAGGAAAAATAGAAAAGCAGAGTATTTTTTTTTTTAAATGGTGAGAGATTGGGAAATGTTGGTGTTCAGAGGGACCTGGGTGTCCTTGTACACGAATCACCGGAAGTTACATGCAGGTACAGCAAGCAATTAGGAAAGCAAATTCATTAAATATATTCAAGAAGGAGTTGGATATATTTCTTAAGGCTAAAGGGATCAAAGGATATGGGGAGAAGGCAGGGACAGGGTATTGAATTTGGATGATCAGCCATGATCGCATTGAATGGCGGAGCAGGCTCGAGGGGCCGAATGACCCACTCCTGCTCCTATCTTCTATGTTTCAAATGGTATGTTGGCCTTTATTACAAGAGGATGTGAGTATAAGAGTAAAGATGTCCTACTGCAATTATATAGGGCCCCGGTGAGACCACACCTGGAGTAGTGTGTATAGTTTTAGTCTCTTTACCCAAGGAAGAATATACTTGCCACAGAGGGAGTGCAACAAAAGTTAACCAGACTGGTTCCTGGGATGATTGGGGGGGGTGGTGGGGGGGGGGCGGGGTGGAGGAGATTATCCTACGAGGAGAGATTGAGTAGGCTAGGCATATATTCTCTGGAGTTTAGAAGAATGAGGTGTGATCTCATTGAAACATACAAAATTCTTACAGGGCTTGACAGGGTAGATGCAGGGAGGATGTTTCCCCCGGTTGGGGAGTCCAGAACCAGGGGTCACAGTCTCAGAATGAGGGGTTGGCCATTTTAGGACTGAGAGGAGGAGAAATTTCTTCACTCAGCAGGTGGTGAATCTTTGGAATTCTCTAACCCAGAGGGCTGTGGAGGCTCAGTCGAGTATATTCAAGAAAGATCGATAGATTTTTGAATATTAAGGTCATCAAGCGGTATGGGGATAGTGCAGGAAAGTAGAGATGAGGTAGAAGATCATCAGCCATGATCTTATTGAATGGCGGAGCAGGCTCGAAGGGCCACATGGCCTACTCCTGATCCTATTTCTTATGTAGAAGTGGGAATGATGAAAGTGAACAAAGGCATTGTGGGTGAAATGGTCCCTGGCAGACAACAACTTGTATTTATCTAGCACCTTTAACATAGTAAAACGTCCAAGGCGCTTCACAGGAGTGTTACAAGACAAAAAATCGACACCGAACCACATAAGAAATTAGGGCAGATGAGGGTCAAAGAAGTAGGTTTTAAGGAGGGTCTTATAGGAGGAAAGAGAGATAGAGATAGAGGTGGAGAGGTTTAGGGAGGGATTTCCAGAGCTTAGGGCCGAGGCAGATGAAGGCACGGCCACCAATGGTTGAGTGATTATAATCAGGAATTTGTGGCGTGCAGATATCTTGGGGAAGGGGGTGGGGGGCGGTGGTTGTGGGGCTGAAGGAGATGAGAGAGAGATAGGGAGGGGCGAGGAAAACAAGGATGAGAATTTTAAAAATCAAGACAAAAAATATACAAGCTTGATTTGTCCATAATGCAACAGGAGGACGTGCCAGAAAACTTTGCTTATGAGTTAGCTACTGAACTTCATTTTGAATTTAAAATGGGTAACCCACAACACCACTGGTGTCCCGCTGTGTGGAAAAATTGACCCAAACCAAATACACCCCAAAGGGATTGGGTTAACCCGTCTGGCTATGCTACCCACATACCATATCTGCTTTAGACCTGAAATGTATTAAATATACACAATTAAACCATCAATGCACCCTCCTTTAAATGTCATGTTGAGAACATACACCCTGTATGAGTGAAAACCAGTGCATGATTTATCCTAAATAACAACAGAAAATGCTGGAAACACTCAGCAGGCCAGGCAGCACCCGTGAGAGAAAAACAGAGTTAACGTTTCAGGTCTGTGACCCTTCGTCAGTGGCCTGCTGAGTGTTTTCAGCATTTTCTGTTATTTCAGATTTCTAGCATCCGCAGTATTTTGCTACATGATTTATCCTAGCAGTTTTTGGAAAAAAAAAATTGAAAATGGTTTATACCTAGACTATTGGTCATCAAATGTTTGCTTGTTTTAACTTATAATCTTTGTAACGTTTAGTTTCTTGAAAAAAAATATGGAATAATGGGTAATATCTGAACTGGTACAGCATCAGCAGGCTTACCATAAGTATCATTAAAACACCCAAAGGCACAATAACTGTCACAATGCACCCTTATTTTAGCTTTAGTAGATTTTATACTGAAGCATATAGGAGATAGGATTGGCAATAAATTAAATCTGGCATATGGAGTGGTGAAGAATAATATATTCTAATTGCTATAAAATTCAAGAAACACCATATATGGTGATGCATTTCTGACAGAACAACCATGTTCTGTTTAGTAACTTTGCTCGATCTAATGAGTGTATTTTGAAATAAAAATGCAGGTGCTGTGTAAGTATATTAAAAAAATCGCAAGCTGCAGCTCATCAAAAACCCACAACACTTTTAAAGCACCAAACTGGAAAACACCTAACCATTACTTCCTAACTTCTCAGCCTATGTGCTGTTGACATACACCACAGTCCATGGTCCTTCACACATATAGGCTGAAATTCCAATCATGCCCAGGGAGCGAGAGAGAGAGAGAGAGAGAGAGGCAGAGAGAGAGAGAGAGAGAGAGAGGCAGAGATAGTCAAAGCAATGCAAAAGCTGCAAACCACACAGTAACACAATTGATGCAGAGTCCAGCTGGGTGGGTCTGTACTCGCCTGGTTCCATTCTTATCTATCTAATCGTAGCCACAAAATTACCTGCAATGGCTACTCTTCCCACTCCCGCATCATTACCTCTGGAGTCCCCCAAGGTTCAATCATTGGCCCCCTCCCATTACTTATCTACATGCTGCCCCTTGGCAACATCATCCGAAAACACAGCATCAATTTCCACCTGTATGCTGTCAACACTCAGCTCTACCTCAGCACCACTTCGTTCGACCCCTCCACAGTTTCTAAATTGTCAGACAGCTTGTCCGACATACAGTACTGGATGAGACGAAACTTGCGCCAATTAAATATTGGGAAGACCGAAGCCATTGTCTTTGGGCCCAGCCACAAACTCTGTTCCCTAGCCACCAAATCCATCCCTCTCCCTAGCATCTGTCTGAGGCTGAACCAGACTGTTTGCAACCTTGGTGTCATATTTGACCCATAAATGAGCTTCCGACCACATATTCATGGCGTAACTAAGTCCGCCTAATTCCACCTCCATAACATTGCCAGTCTCCGCCCTTGCCTCAGCTCATCCGCTGCTGAAACCCTAATTCATGCCTTTGTTACCTCTAGACTTGATTATTCCAACTAGCCTCCTACATTCCACCCTACGTAAACTTGAGGTCATCCAAAACTCAGCTGCCCGTGTCCTAACTCGCACCAAGTCCCGTGCACCCATCACCCCTGTGCTCGCTGACCTACATTGGCTCCCAGTTAAGCAACACCTTGATTTTAAAATTCTCATCCTTGTTTTCAAATCCCTCCATGGCCTTGCCCCTCCCCATCTCTGTAATCTCCTTCAGCCCCACAACCCCCCGCCCTGGAGATATATGCGCTCCTCAAATTCTGCCCTCTTGGGCATCCCCGATTATAATTACTCAACCATCGGTGGCCGTGCCTTCAGCTGCCTAAGCCCTAAGCTCTGAAACTCCTTCCCTAAACCTCTCCGCCTCTCTTTCCTCATTTAGGACACTCCTTAAAACCTACCTCTTTGACCAAGCTTTTGGTCACCTGCCCTAACTTTTGTGGCTCGGTGTCAGTTTTTTTGTCTTAACACTCCTGTGAAGCGCCTTGGGAGGTTTTACTATGTTAAAGGCGTTATATAAATACAAGTTGTTGTTGTTGATGCACAGAGTAAAATACAACCAGCATGAATGGTAACTAGGAAGGGGGGGGGGTGGGGGGGGGGGTGGGTGGCGGGGAAAAAAAAAGAGAATTTCACAATTAACTGTTGCAGTAGTAATTTAGGTTTAAGAATTGTACTTTATTCAGCAGTCCAGACCAGTGGAGGAAACATGTGCCCATTTTTCGTGTGAGCTCAGAGCCAGATGCAATACTCAGCTCGAGACCCTATTATCATAATTGTACCATTTAAAGTAACCTTACACTGCATTCTCCAGTAGGCTTATTTTCTTTTTCTTCACAAAATAGGGCCCAGGACCCACTGTGAATTGGCTACACTTGGCTGCACACTGATTCAGCCAAATACTCCCACCCAGCAATGCTTCACACCTCCAGCAGAGGTTGGTTTAAAAAAAAATTGTTTCTAAAATGTCTTTGATTATTTATTGTTCACTAATTTAGTGCAGGTTAACTAAGAAATTGTATCTCAAAAGTTTTCTGATGAAAAGAAACATTGCGAGACAGCATCACATGACAAAATGAAGTTGTTATGGGGATTTATTTTAAACATAGAAGGTAGGAGCAGGAGCAGGCCATTCGGCCCCTCGAGCCTGCTCCGCCATTCAATGAGATCATGGCTGATCATCCAAACTCAGTATCTTGTCCCTGCCTTCTCCCCATATCCTTTGATCCCTTTAGCCTTAAGAAATATATCCAACTCCTTCTTGAATATAATCAATAAATTGGCCTCAACTGCCTTCTGCGGTAGAGAATTCCACAGGTTCACCACTCTCTGGGTGAAGAAATTCCTCCTCATCTCTGTCCTAAATGGCCTACCAGTTATCCTTAGTCTGCGACCCCTGGTTCTGGACTCCCCCCGCCATTGGGAACATCCTTCCTGCATCTAGTCTGTCTAGTCCTGTTAGAATTTTATAAGTTTCAATGAGATCCCCTCTCATTCTTCTAAACTCCAGCGAGTATAAGCCCAATCGACCCAATCTCTCCTCATACGTCATTCCTGCCATCCCAGGTATCAGTCTGGTGAATCTACACTGTACAGTGCGTTGCCAGGATATCCACTGTGTGTTGTATATACTACCAAACAACTTGCTCAACTGAAATGGAAGTGTCCTGACTGGTACAAGTACATCAGTCCTCCAGCAATCAACTTGACAAGGTTAGCCAGGCTAACATGAATTGCACAGAGGAACAGCTCAACACGATATACAAACAAATGTTTTCTGAAGGATGAAGTTGCTGTATCGACTGTAGCATTAATGGACCGAGCAATTCAGCACAGAGAATTGGCAGAGGCTGAGAAATGTTAAGCTTTCTTCAGGAAACCTCAGATGACAACAGAAAACCAAAGACACGTTTCCTTTTCTGTTAATTTCTTCTATGGGGTGACACGGCTGCTTTGGTTATCTCCAGTTTAGGCGTTTCATCTAAGTATGCAGCCAACTACATGCGTGGATTAAAAATAGCCCAAGTAGCCCTCACATCTCTCTGTTCAAACTAAATAGCAGCTGCTGCACTTAGCTATTAACCACATATAAGAAACTCCTTTCCTTGTAAAAATCACTTAGCTCCAAGCATCTCCTACATCTGACTGTTTAGTATTTAAAACTTGACCTTGTGTCTGGCAGAATTTGAAAATACATCAGCTGTCTGTTCTGCTAGCTCACCCAGTTTAAATTAGGGGTAGTTTTATGAGCTGGAAACTAGAGAAAATATAACAAAGGGCTGAAACCATCTCCCTGAACAGTCCAACTGAGAGCAAATGTGAGATTTGTGGGTGTGATCTTTTATCAGAGCACATTGGTACATCAATGGCCACTGCCTGCATTCTGCTACCTTGGTGTCCTGTTCAATCCGGAGTTGAGCTTCGAACTCCACATCCAACCCATCACGAAGACAGCTGACTTTTATCTAAGCTCCCTACCTCACCCCGCTGCCAATGAAACCCTTATCCACGCTTTGTCACTTCTAGACTTGATTTCTCTAATGTTCTCAACAGTCATCAATCTTCCACTCTTTATAAACTCCAACTTGTTTAAAACCGTCCTGCATTCAGTCCCAATTGCTCATCACTCTTGTCCTTACTGACCTGCATTGTCTCTCTTGGTCCAAATTGATTGAATTGAAATCGGAGACCTTCTTTTCAAATGGTCTCCTCCCACCCTCATCTCTGAGTTCTATCTGCTTTACATTCTCTCCTGCATTCTTGAGTCTTCAGACTCTAGTCTTTTGTGCATTGCTCCTCACTCCATTTTCCCCCACATAGTCTTCAGCCCTTCTTTGAAATTACCTCACCAAACTCCTCTGCCCTTCCATTTCTTTATCATTAAAAGCCTCCTTAAAGTCATATTTTGAACCAAGTTTTCAGTCACATCCTAACTCTACCATCATGGCTAGTTTTGTTCATCCCTATCTCTATTTTCTATCCCTCCAGAATCAAGAGATGGACTAGTACTGAATGGTACAGAATCAAAGACAGATTTATAATTAAAGTTTTCACTTGGTGGAATAGTAAATTTAAGTAAGAGCAAAACTATTGATAAGATAACAAAGTAAGGGAGTTATACCTCTCGTTAGCCCAATGTAAAAAGAGCTTGTTAAGTAAGGAAACTAGGTTATTAACTAAAGTCATTGATGAGGGAGAAATTCAATTAAATTCTCCTTCTATGGAGTTGTATTTTAAACTGTGGTATAATCATGTAATACAGAAACGTGGATTGTCACACAGAGGGGCGAGAGAAATGTAAAAATAGTCGCAGTTTGTATAGATGTTTTGGATTCGTAAAGGACTAAAATACTGAGCTTAGAACTGTAACATGTTTGAGTCCCAACCTATCCATGATCTGGTGCAGTTGTTAAGTGCATGTTAAATACATTTGCATGTACTGTATTCTTAATAAACTATGAACGCTGACCTCAATGTGCAAGAATCTTACTGATTTGAGCAGTAGATAGAACATTTAAATCAAATAAAAATCTCTTAACAGGAGCACAGATTGAAAAATTGGGGATTGCCCGCTTCACAATTTTTGGGTCATTAATCCATATGAAAAAAAAAATCACCCATAGCATCCTTGGTATCATGCTCAAAAGTACCTTTTAAATCGGTACCTTTCTGCACTTTGAGTGTCAAACTTGTACACCCACAGTAGGTAAAGATATGGTCTAGCTGCAGATGTAGGTAAAATAATTTTTGAGCCACACACAGTTGGTTGTTGAAGGATTGGTATCATCAGTACTTCACAGGCAAGCTTTAGTGTTTTTCAGTTCAAACAATACTTTAAATCTTTTAGCAACCTTACGTCAAAAAGGGCCCTAGAGCAAATATGCACAATGTAACTTGACACCGAATTGTATAGATTATTGTTGCTCTTTCAATGATAAAATGTCCCACAACACACGAAGGGGTATGCCAGCTTCCTCTTTTTTTTTAAAGAAAAAAAGCTTAAATATACATTTTCAAATGTTTAATTATGTTGTATTTGGTTTTCTTTCTGCAAAGTTTTGTAAAACAACTGTGATCACTTACTTGGGCTGAAAAATCAATCAGCTTGGGTAATATCAATCTGTTCCCTTCATCACTCTTCAAGAAATCTAATAAACTCCCTGTAAGAGACAAAGAAGGGTTTAATCACTTGCGTGCCATTACATCTTTTACTAGGCTGAAAATGAAAGCACAGAATTTTCAGGGTTTGTGTATTTACACCAGTTTTACTAATACATCCCCATAATCCCCCTACCATTACCTCCTTGGACTGGGACCACGTGAGACAGGTTGTGATATGGGCTTTTCCATGGTCCACATCACTATCACTCTGATCAACCAACAGATAGGTACTACTATAATTCTTCTGGTTTTCTCCAACTTCCTTCTACTGCACCGCCAAAATGGAATGTTCCACTATTATGAAGTGTTCTATTCCGCCACTTCGCAAGTATTTTCCTACTAGAGAAAACTCTAGTTTGACCTTGAACTTTCACCCAGGTTTCAGAGTTTTTTTTTTAAATAAAAAGTTTTAAGAATATCTGTAGGAAAAGGGGAAAGCTGTGGGGAGGAATCCTTTTCCATATTATTAAGCATTGCTTTCTGGTTGGTTGACCAAGAATGACCCACTGGCCTCTGCTGGGAGGTCTGGGGACAGGGGGCTTGCTGAAGCAGGAGAAAAAGAGGTAGCTAGTATATTGCCTGATCAAAAAAATCTTTACTTTAACATGTCCACAATTTTTTTCAATGCATGGCAGTGCTCTGAAAGCACTTGAGCAGGCCCCTCATCAGTTTTTGTCCCAAGTCCTCCTCCAAGATATCTGAACCAGATTCACTGAATAAAAATCAAATCACTTGGTTGGGGGGGGGGGGGGGGGGGGGGTGGGTGGAGGGGTTGTCTGTGTGGGGGAAGCAGACAGCTTCGGCTTCAGAGTCCAACACTTGAACATTATATCAAGTGGAGCTGCCATAACAGGAATTGATTTAAGCATCTCTCAAAGTAAACCAATGATAATTACATACTGTGGCAGAACCACTGAATGACTCTGGCTGACTGTATAGAATTCCCTTTAATGATGTTCTAATACCAGCCTAAACCTGTACCAGTGTGTTAGGCATTACTGTGTTTTGTATATAGAGTTTGCATGTATGGGGCGTGGCCCCTTTAAGAGCACAGCATAGAAACAAACGCTGTTTCACTAAAGCTGCCACAGTTCTGGGAGCAGCAAGCGACCTCGTGGTTTATTCAGGTCGAGGCCCAGATCGCCCTGCGGAACATCGATGCGGATCAGACCAAATACCTGTATGTGGTCTCTGCACTCGACAGCTCTACCGCCTCTCGGACCGTCAGCCTCCTCGAAAACCCCCCAACGGAGCGCAAGTATGATACCCTCAAAGCGCGGTTACTGCAGGTTTTCGGGCTCACAAAATCGGAGCGCGCCCGTCGATTACTCGCGATGCCCGGCCTCGGGGACTCCAAGCCTTCAGAGTTGATGAGCCAAATGCTCACACTCCTGGGCTCAGAACTGGAATGCTTCCTGTTCAGAGAAATTTTCCTCAGCCAACTGCCTGAACAGGTGCAAGCTGCCCTGGTCAGATCTGAAATCGTGGACTGTGCAACACTCACTGCGGAGGCTGACTGTGCAACACTCACTGCGGAGGCTGACAACATTTTCGCTGTAACTCGGCAGTACTGTGCCGCCCCCAGCTCATCAGCCTGCTGGGCTGTGTTTCTACCACGCACAGTTTGGCGCAAAGGCGAAGCGTTGCCGCCCTCCCTGCAGTTTCCCCCCCCCCCACAAAAAACAAACTGTGACCACCGAGGAATGGGTCTAACGGGCACCCCGTGGCCGCGATGGCGATCGGCAACGCAGGAAAGTTGCTCTTCATCACAGACACTCCCTCCAGTCGCCGTTTTCTGTGCGACACCGGAGCGCAGTGCAGCATTTTATCTGCGTCAGTCCTCGATGTGCAGACGGGGAATCACGGCCCCACCCTTGAAGCGGCCAATGGTGGAGCAATTCGGACCTACGGCAGACGGCGAGTTGAGGTGTGCTTCGGGGGGCAACGCTTTCACTGGGAGTTTGTTACGGCCAAAGTTTCCCAGCACCCCCTCGGCGCGGATTTCCTGTGCGCCAACAGCCTCCTGGTCGACGCCAGGAACCGGCGACTGATCAACGCAGCAACTTTTAATTCTCTCCAGTGTTCCCGCAGTAACACTACGTCACGCACCATCTCCTGTGCGTTCCCGACTCCTGATGAGTTCGCCCGCCTGGCGAATTCCCCGACCTGACAAGACCCACGTTCTCCTCCTCGGCCACGAAACATGGTGTGGAACACCACATCACCACCAACGGCTCCCCCGTCTATGCGCGGGCCCGGTGCCTGGAACCTGGCAAGTTGGCGGTCGCAAAGGCGGAGTTCGCAACCGTGGAACGATTAGGGATTATGCGCCGGTCGAATAGTCCCTGGTCTTCACCCCTCCATATCGTCCCGAAGCCTGGTGGCGGATGGCGGTCATGCGGCGACTATCGACGCCACCACTCCCGATCGCTACCCGATCCCCCACATTCAGGATTTCTCTGCCCATTTGGCAAGGAACACAGTGTTTTCAAAAGTCGACCTCATCCGGGGCTACCACCAGGTCCCTGTACATTCACAAGGCGTCCAGAAGACCGCAGTCATCAACCCATTCAGCCTCTTCGAGTTTCTACGAATGCTGTTTGGGTTAAAGAACGCCGCCCAGGCTTTCCAACACCTGATGGACTCAGTGCTGCGGAACCTCAAATTCCTCTTCGTCTACCTGGACGATATTCTAATTGCCAGTCCTACTAAGAACATACCTGTCACCTACGCACCCTTTTTCGACGCCTCTGCCAACACGGCCTGATTATCAACCCGGCCAAGTGTCAGTTTGGCCTGCAGCAAATCGATTTCCTGGGGCATCGCATCACCTCCGAGGGAGCGGTTCCTTTACCTTCAAGAGTGGAGGCGGTGACATCTTTTCCACGCCCGCAGAACATAAAGGCCCTGCAAGAATTCCTAGGCATGGTAAACTTTTACCACCGCTTCGTGCCTAAGGCGGCACTGCTCATGCAGCCCCTGTATGAAGCCCTCAAGGGCAAGACTGGCAAGAACCCGGTAGACTGGACGGATGACATGGCCCGAGCGTTCGCCGACACCAAACGTGCCTTAGCCAACGCGACTATGCTGGCACACCCGCTGCCAGGAGCCACCATCGCCCTCACCACTGACGCGTCGGACTACGCAGTCGGTGCCGTGCAACAGCAGTGGGTGAACAGGACGTGGCAGCCGTTGGCATTCTTCAGCCATCAACTACGGCAGAACGAGAGCATACAGCACGTTCGACCGGGAGTTGCTCGCCCTTTTTCTGGCCATCCGCCATTTTCGGTTCCTGCTAGAAGGATGTCCTTTCACCGCCTTTGTGGACCATAAGCCATTAACCTTTGCAATGGCCAAGGCCGCCGAACTGTGGTCAGCCTGACAGCAGTGTCAACTGACCTACATATCCGAATTCACCACGGATATACAGCACGCGTCCGGTAAGGACAACCTGGTGGCAGACTGCCTCTCCCGCGCGATCGTCAATACGGTGCATTTGGGCATCGACTACGCCCTCATAGCAGCGGACCAAGCCTCAGACCCGGAAGTCCAAGCTTACAGAACGGCCATCACTGGCCTCCAGCTGGCCGATGTCATGTTCCATGCGGCAGGTACCACGCTGTTGTGAGACGTCTCCGTACAGGATCCTCGCCCTGTCGTGCCGGTTGTCTGGTGCCGCAAAGTGTTCGACGCCATACATGGGTTGTCACACCCAGGAATGAAGGCCTCTCAGAAACTGATGTCAGTGAAGTTTGTATGGCATGGCATGCATAAGGATGTCCGCGACTGGGCCAACACCTGCGTGGTCTGCCAAAGGGCCAAGGTACAGCGCCACATCAAAGCTCCGTTGGCCACCTTCACAGTTCCAGAGCGACGTTTTGACCATGTCAACGTCGACCTGGTAGGACCACTTCCACCCTCCCATAGTTTTTCACACATCCTGACCATGGTGGACCGCACCACCAGATGGCCGGAGGCGGTCCCCCCGTCATCCACTACTTCGGCGGACGTGGCCTGGGCGTTCATTTCCTCCTGGATCGCCCGTTTCGGAGTACCTGCAGATATTTCATCAGACAGGGGACCGCAGTTTTCCTCCGAACTCTGGAATGCAGTGGCCCAAGGACTCGGTGTCAAATTACACCGCACCACAGCCTACCACCCACAAGCGAATGGCCTCTGCGAACGCTTCCACCGGTCAACGAAAGCCGCCCTGAGGGCCAGTCTCCGGGACGCTGGATGGGCAGACAAGCTACCATGGGTCCTGTTGGGCCTTCGCACGGCCCCCAAAGAAGACCTTCACTCTTCATCAGCGGAGCTGGTGTACGGTCAACCACTGCGAGTCCCAGGGGACTTCCTACCAACATCGAGAGAGCCATGGTCCGCTTCTGCTCAGCTTGCTAGTCACCAAGAGGCGGCCAGATGTTTCGCACCAGTACCCACTTCGCACCACGGGTTGCAGAGGTCACACGTTCCCACGGGGCTTCACAAGGCTGAATATGTTTTTATTCGCCATGACGCACATAGGGATCCGCTCAAGGCCCCATATACCGGTCCCTTCTGTGTGTTGGAGGCAGGGGACAAAACCTTCACGGTAGATGTCGGCGGCAAACCGGACCACATTTCGGTCGACCAATTAAAGCCAGCACATTTGGACCTCGACCACCCCGTCGAGACTGCACAGCCGCCGAGACGGGGTCGGCCACCCATTGTCGTCACCGCAGACCAAGTGCACCCGCCCGCCAGACCGCTCCCGCCTCGAGAGTACAGGTGTCGTTCTGACAGGCTCGTCAGACCCCCTCACCGTTTGACTTTGTCCGTTAAAGCGAATTCTGGGGGCAGCGCATGTGGCAGAACCACTGAATGACTCTGGCTGACTGTATATAATTCCCTTTAATGATGTTCTAACACCAGCCTAAACCTGTACCATTGTGTTAGGCATTACTGTGTTTTGTATATAGAGTTTGCATGTACGGGGCATGGCCCCTTTAAGAGCGTGGGAAAACGTGATGACGTCACGTCGCAAGCCACGGGGCTGCCCAGGCAGTCCTCGTGGAGTCTCTGATCAGTAAAGACCTGTTTACTTGTTCCCTGGTGTCGATCTCAGTTATTTATAGGAATTCGTCAATTCCTGCAATACTATAATAATCCAGGAAGGAGGGAGTGGGGCAAGGCTATTAAAA
This sequence comes from Somniosus microcephalus, assembly GCF_052327205.1. Classification (NCBI taxonomy): domain Eukaryota; kingdom Metazoa; phylum Chordata; class Chondrichthyes; order Squaliformes; family Somniosidae; genus Somniosus; species Somniosus microcephalus. Next base: position 164,288,110 of record NC_140999.1, on the reverse strand, counting down.
TGTGGAGTTGTGGCTCTTCCCACCCATGGAGAATGGGAGAAAGGTGATGTGTCTAATACAAGGAAAACTCAGCATAACAACTACTTGTATTTATAGAACACCATTAACTTAGGAAGACATGCCAAGCACTTCACAGGTGTGTTAGCAAACAAAATTTGACACTGAACCATAAAGGAGATATTAGGACAGATGACCAAAAGCCTGGTCAAAGAGGTAGGTTTTATGGAGTGCCTTAAAAGGCGGAGAGAGTGGTATAGAGGCAGAGGGGTTGAGGAAAAGGAATTCCAGTGCTTAAAATTGGCGATGTGCAAGAGGCCAGAATTGGAGGAGGGCAGATATCTCAGACAGTTGTAGGATGGGAAGAGGTTAGAGAGAGAGGGAGGGGCAAGGCCATGGAGGGATTTGAAAACAAGGATGAGGATTTTTAAAGTCATGGTGTTGCCGGACTGGGAGCCGAGGTAGGTCAACGAGCACGGCGGGCGGCGGGGAAATGGGTGAACGCGATGTCAAGGTTCTGAAAAGTGGGAGGTGAGGTAAGGAAGGAAGGAAGGTCAAAAAGAGAAGTTGCAGTTGTTGATTTGTACCATTGCTACTGGTTATTATTAAATACATTCTGTTCTACATACATAACTGTGTTTAGAGTTTTGTCTGGAAGAAATCGAAGACCCCGTTATCTGGTGCATACTTGGGTCTTCACTGTACCAACACTTAAGATTGAGAGAAATGTCTTTGGCCAGTATTCTAAATGGAGGTGTTAACCCATTTAAAATAGTAAACTCAAGAATTGAAATCAAACTGGTTAAACATTCATATGCTAGTATTGCACAGTGTAATTTCATTCAAATTTCTATTTATGAGTTATACTCTCCCCAAAGCCCACAATTCATCTTAAATGGGGCAAGCAGGTTCAAGTGAGAGGCAGACAATCTTAAAATTTAAAGCTACAGCTATTTCTTGCCTGCTGGGCCTAAACTACTCCACTTTTTCCTGAATATAATTTGATCACAGGTTTAATCATTTGCAAATAGTTTTGTTCAAACTCTGTCTGAGTGCACAGAAATAATTCCACTGGCTAACGCAGAGTGCTCTTGTATACATATTTTTGCATGAATAATTATAAAATGAATCTGCAGCTTTTTAAATGCAGTTTGTTTAAATTTGGCAACTCAAATGATTTGGAACCATCGTATCTAAAATTATGGATAGAAATTCATAATGACCTCATGTAATTGGTCATATTATGGACCAGCTAAATCATTTTGGGTATAGTGATTATATGGGGGGTGATTTTGCCAATGGGGACGTGATGGAGGCGGGACTGCTGCTCATCGGGTTTTAGTCCTGCCTCCATCGGCGTTCGGCCAATCCATGCTATTTTCCCTTGATTGACCTCGTTAAGCCCGCCCTGCGGTCTTAGCAGGCCAATTAAAGGAAAGCCAGTTACTGGTGACATCAACGAGTGACGTTTCATCTGTCAAGAGCTTTTGACAGATAAATTGTCATCGTTTGAGAGCTCTGTGAAGCTGTCAAACACTGACAATCTGTCTAAGTTGAGTCTTGGGACACAGGCTTACTTAGAGATCTCTCCTGAGCAGAAAGCAGAAGGCTGATGCATTTGAGAAGGCAGCGGCCATTCTGCTTTCTCTGCCGGTGAGATGAGGGACTCCCGAGACCTGAAGGATTGAAGCCTGGAGGAAGAAGCAAAGGTAAGTGAAGCTTTTAAAACACTCAAGACTCACCTTTCAGACTTACCTCTGCACACATGCACCCATCACTCACCTGCACACAGGACATCTCAGCCCCTCCGACCCCTACAGACCAACGGCTCACCTCGCTGACCCTGGCAAGCCCACACTTTAGGGCTCAATATAGGGATTATCCAAAAAACTGCCTGTTAACTGGCAGTTAATCGGCACTAATCCCCATCCCGCCTGGAGGAGGCGGCTCCCTGCGCGGGTCAGGTACCCGCCTCCTGGGATGATGGCACGGAGGCAGGCTGGGTACCTGCCCCCAGATTCTGCCATTTTCCCGGCAGTCCCGTCACCATACCCACCTCCCCAGGGCTGGCAAAATCACCCCCAAGATGTCCTTAATGGTCAGATCAATTTGGACAGTTAGAGAAAATGGCACAATTTGTATATCTGCTACATGATTTATGTGACTGCTTCTCCCATTAGGTCTTTCAAATTTCCTTTAAATACTAAAACCCCCTTCTGCTAGATTAGTCAATATTTCAAAACATGCCTTAAACATTAACGTTAGTGACCAGTATATTGCATTTGTTTTAAAATTGGACACTTTCTTTAACTAGTTCTCGAAAGAAACCACATTGATGTAAAATACATTATATTTTTTGCAACAATGATAAAATAGAATAAAGACAATTGTTCTGAAAGCATTGTGTTATATTTTTAAAAACAAAAATTTCTATTTCCTCCAACTGCTTGCCCAGCATCAGCTGTTGTGGTTTAATCGACTGTGGAAAACATCGAAGCTGAAATCTAGCACATAACTTACACTCTTGACTGACCACAGGAACTTGCATCCGCCCCCACACTGATCAAGGTTGCAAGTAATGAATTGTTTGTGTACTTTCAGTATGGCAACCCAGATATATACATAGATATGCATGTGTTTAGATGTGTGCATATTTTTCATGCACCATAAAAAGGAATTGTCTTTCTTGAATATTTTCCAAAGTATTACAAGCGATTAAATGTTTTAAGTCAAGGAGATATATACTGAACCCGGCTCTTTTGCAGAATCAACTAAACTAGTCCAATTACAATAAATGTGGGACGAAATTAATTAACTTATTTTGTTTAGTGGGGTGGGGCGGGGCGGGGCAGGAAAGGCTGCTCAGAATGGTTATTCAGGTTTCCCAGTCAGCCTATCTTTTGAATTTAAAGCGTGGAATGGAAACCAACCAAGTTGATGATTTTGATTGCCAAATTCTAAAACCTTGCAAAAAAAATTTGCCGGAATATATCGTTAGTGTAACGGATAGAAGTGCCTAAGTTGTGACAATATCTAGTTTGGTAATGGCTGAGGTAGGTCACAAAATATGCACAAACAATTGCAATTACAGAGGGTACATTATGGAGAGTAAAATTGAGCAGGGTGTAAAACGCATGTCCAACCCAAACCTGCCTGTTTCCGGCCCGGTGAGTTATGCTAAAATTACTTCCATTGATTTCGCCATCATTACTATATTTAAAGTTTTAAGTTTTTCTTCCTGTACTCTGGGATTCAGATTTAACTCTGCCCCCAATTTTCTCCCCTTTTGACGATGTGGTTTTATTAGGGGTGGTTCTATGGTGGCTTTACTCTCTCGTAGATCACCAAAGGTGACCATTATTCAGGTACAATTATTAACCATGAATTCGGTCAGGTTATTTGACCGCATAGAGATTCAAAGCCAAGCCCAATTCTGTCCTTGTGCAACTCCCATACACATGCACTTCCAGCAAAGGCCATTGTGATTAGCAGTGGGAATACTAGCTAAATTTGCTTTTCCCTAATCCAGGACAGCAAAAGTCAAATATAGTAGTGATGGGCCTTCAATAACCACAAAACTAGAAGTTATAGACTTAAACAAGTTGGCTTTTAATCACTAAGATCAGAGCTAACATCTCAACACGCCGACTGGTTCACAGGAATGAGTCATACAGATCCTGGGATCTTTATGTAAGAGAAGTCAGGGGCGGAGCCAAGAGCCAAGACCTGGAACCTCCCAGGTTAGTCGGGAAAGAGGAAGTGAAACTATACACAGCGGGGGAGGGTAATATACATGAGTGCAAAACGAATACAGGATCAAGACAAACAGGTTTCATTACATTCACCCCTTCTATAGATTTAGTCCATCGGGGTGATGTTTCTTAAAAGTTGGTATAAGTGAGTCTGTCAGGAGGTTTTGCAGTTCTCAGTGATTGGCACAATGCCGGTTAGGGTGCCTCTAGGGGAGTGGATTCTGGTTCCTCCGCTGTCCGGGCCTCCGCAGTGTCTTCCAGGTTATCTGCAGTGTCCTCCAGGTTAAAGTTGGGTATTGATACCTCTGGGCGTCCTGTCTCTTTGTAGTGTAGGTCTTCATCGGGTAGTCTCCGATTGTTCTCTCCGCTCCCCGAGGGAGCGAGGTCTTTTATGGAAACAGTGTCCGCTCACCCGTCAGAGTATTCGATATAGGCGTACTGAGGGTTTGCATGGAGGAGCTGTACCTTTTCCACAAGGGGGTCCGTTTTATGGCCTCTCACGTGCTTCCGCAATAGTACTGTCCCCGGAGAAGTCAGCCACGCGGGTAGAGATATGCCCGAGGTGGATTTCCGGGGGAAAACGAACATCTTTTCGTGAGGGGTAGCGTTAGTGGCAGTACATAACGGAGACCTTATGGAGTGGAGCACGTCTGGGAGGACTTCCTGCCAGCGGGAGGTCGGAAGGCCTTTTGACTTTAAGGCTAACGTGACAGCCTTCCAAACAGTAGCATTCTCCCTTTCCACTTGCCCATTACCCCGGGGGTTGTAGCTAGTGGTTCTGCTAGTGGCTATCCCCTTCGAGAGCAAGAACTGGCGCAGCTCGTCACTCATGAATGACGTCCCCCTATCGCTGTGTATGTAGTTCGGCATGCCAAACATGCAGAATAGATTACAGAGACACTTGATGACCGTGGCACTGGTCATGTCTGGGCAGCGAATGGCGAAGGGGAAGCGGGAATATTCATCAATGATATTGAGGAAGTATACGTTACGGTCGGCAGAGGGAAGGAGTCCCTTGAAGTCCAGACTTAGGCGCTCGAATGGCCGTGTGGCTTTGATAAGGTGTGCACGGTCAGGCCTGTAGAAGCGAGGCTTGCATTCCGCACAGATGCGGCAGGCTCTGGTCATTGCCCTGACCTCCTCGATGGAGTGGGGCAGATTGCGGGACTTTATAAAATGGTATAGTCGGGTGACCCCTGGGTGACAGAGGTCGTTGTGGAGACCCTGTAATTTGTCCGTATGAATGCTGGCACACATTCCCCGCGATAGGGCGTCTGGGGGTTCATTAAGGGCTCCCGGCCTGTACATAATATCATAGTCGAACGTGGATAGTTCGATCCTCCACCTGAGTATTTTGTCATTCTTGATTTTCCCCCTTTGTTTGTTATTAAACATGAAAGCCACCGACCGCTGGTCGGTGAGCAGGGTGAAACGTTTGCCGGCTAGGTAGTGTCTCCAGTGCCGCACTGCCTCCACTATAGCCTGTGCCTCCTTCTCGACAGAAGAGTGCCTGATTTCAGGTCCCTGAAGGGTTCGGGAGAAGAAGGCCACAGGTCTCCCAGCCTGATTGAGGGTCGCAGCTAAGGCAAAGTCTGACGCATCGCTTTCGACTTGAAAGGGAATGCATTCGTCCACTGCGCACACTGCAGCCCTTTCAATGTCCTGTTTAATACTGGTGAAAGCCTCCCGAGCTTCAGCTGATAGTGGGAAGGACGTCGATTTAATGAGGGGTCGGGCCTTATCAGAGTAATTGGGCACCCATTGGGCATAATACGAAAAAAATCCCAGGCACCTTTTTAAAGCTTTGGGATTGTGTGGCAGGGGCAGTTCCTTTAGGGGGCGTAATCGGTCAGGGTCCGGTCCAATTACCCAATCTTCCACCACACAGCCGAGGATACAGAGACGGGTTGTGTTGAAGACACATTTGTCTTTGTTGTAGGTTAGATTCAGCTTTAGGGCAGTTTTTAAAAATCTCGCAAGATTTAGATCGTGGTCTTGCTGGTTGTGCCCGCAGATAGTGACATTGTCCAGATAGGGGTAGGTAGCTTGTAGTTTACTCTCGTCAACCATGCGGTCCATCTCACGTTGGAAGACCGAGACCCCATTTGTTACCCCGAAGGGCACTCTGAGAAAATGGTAGAGGCGTCCGTTCGCCTCGAAGGCGGTGTATGGGTGGTCCTCCGTTCTAATGGGGAGCTGATGATACGCGGATTTGAGGTCGATAGTCGAGAAGACTTGGTATTGCGCAATCTGGTTGACCATTTCTGATATGCGGGGTAAAGGGTAGGCGTCCAGCTGGGTATAAATATTAACAGTCTGGCTGTAGTCAATTACCATCCGTTTCTTTTCGCTATTTTTAACTATGACTACTTGGGCACGCCACGGGCTGGTACTGCATTCAATAATGCCTTCCCGCAGGAGTCTGTCCACTTCCGCCTTGATAAAGTGTCTGTCTTCCAGACTGTACCGTCTACTTTTGGTCGCTATGGGCCTACAGTTCGGAGCGAGATTAGCGAATAAAGAGGGCGGGCTGATTTTTAAGGTTGATAGGCCACAGACTGTGAGTGGCGGCTGGGACCCGCCATATGCTAGCGTGACACTTTCGTGGTGGCACTGGAAGTCCAGGCCCAAGATTACATTAACACAGAGTTCTGGCATCACGAGGAGTTTAAAATCCTTGTAGTCCGTGCCTTTTACAGTCAGTGTTACCACACAGTAGCCCAAAATGTCCGAAGTGTGGGGCTTAGCAGCCATAGCAATTCTGCTCCGTGTAGGGTTACCGTTAATGAGTGCCGCCGTACCAGGCTAGGGTGGATAAAACTCTCGGTACTCCCACAGTCAATTAAACATTTCGTTAAATTCCCGTTTACCTGTATGTCCATCATGGATTTTGTCAACGGGTGTGGCCTGGATTGATACACCGTGATCGAAGCCACTGTTGGGCCCTGGGCGGCCGTTGAGTCGGGAAAAGATGGTGGATCCCAAGATGGCGGCCCGCACAGCACGCACGAGGCGGTGGCAGAGTTGGAAATCGGATTCCCCCTGCAGACTTTGCTAAAATGCCCCTTTTTCTTACATTTGGAGCATGTAGCGTCCTTCGCTGGGCATCGTTGTCTGGGGTGCTTGGCCTGGCCGCAGAAGTAGCATTTCGGGCCTCGAGACATTGCCGCTGTAGTAGGACTCCTGGGTGAACTTCTGTGTGGGGACTCCGGCGGCGTAGAGCTGGTCTGAGACCTGGATGGGGAAGATGGCTGATTCCAAGATGGCGGCCCCCTCTGCGCGCACGAGGCGGTGAGGGCCGCATGGCCGGAAGAATAAGAGTCAGAGTTTCTCTGGGCCACGTCCAGCGATCGCGCAGTGGCCACTGCCTTTTTTAAGTCCAGGACCTCCTTCTCCAGCAGTCTCTGCCGGATATAATTCGATTTGAGGCCCGTGATGAAGGAATCGCGGACCAATTCGTCAGAGTACGCGTTGGCCGTCACGGCCTTGCAGTTACAGTCCCGGACCAGGTCCTTTAGGCCCTGTAAGAAATCGTCCATTGATTCCTCTGGTCGCTGCCTGCGTGTAGCCAGCAGATGTCTGGCGTACACTTCGTTTACCGGCCTCTGGTATTGGGCCTTCAGGATAGTGATGGCCTCCGTGTAAGAGGTGGCGTCCCGGATGAACGAATAAATCCGATGACTTACGCGAGTAGTCAATAGACTCAGTTTATCTACCTCGCTAGCGGATGAGGCCCCCGCGAAGAGTTCGAAGCATTTGAGCCAGTGTCCAAATTGATTTGATGCTTCAGCAGAATGTGGATCCAAGTCCAGACGCTCTGGTTTTAGGAGTCGATCCATCCTAGTATTCTTTAGTGATTAAAATTGATGGGCCTTCAATAACCACAAAACTAGAAGTTATAGACTTAAACAAGTTGGCTTTTAATCACTAAGACCAGAGCTAACATCTCAACATGCCGACTGGTTCACAGGAATGAGTCATACAGATTCTGGGATCTTTATGTAAGAGAAGTCAGGGGCGGAGCCAAGACCTGGAACCTCCCAGGTTAGTCGGGAAAGAGGAAGTGAAACTATACACAGTGGGGGAGGGTAATATACATGAGTGCAAAACGAATACAGGATCAAGACAAACAGGTTTCATTACACGTAGTCTATGCATCAACCTGAGCTGTTAACATAGACTGGGAACCCTGGTGGCCTGTATAGTTCAGTTAGTGGCTATGCAATCCCACAAGCCCTAGTAGTTTAAGTTATACTCTGGAGGAACACCAGATTGATACAATTTTATTCCCCCACAGAATTGCTTTATATATCCAGTAAAGCCCAAGACCACCAGATGGTTCCCATACATCACACTGCTCTGCAGACCAAAGCAGAAAAGCCCATGCTAGCGCTTTCCCAGCTTAATTATCTGCCTTCAATTAGAATTGAAATCTTCCTTAGGTTCTGAACTTGTTCCTTTTTCTTACAGGTGTAAAACAGGCGAGATGAAGGCCAATGTACCACGCCCAAAGGACACCTGAAAGACGTCCAACCCAATATTTGGTCAGGTGATTTTAAATTTTTTTTAGGCTTCCATGGCAGCTGCCTGAAACAGGCATTGCACATTATACGTGTAAGTGAGGGGCCCAACGCCTGTTTTAGGCCTTTTCTGCTAAATTCGATATCAGAGAGAGGAGCAGGAGCCAGGCCTGCTCTGCTCAGGATTCTTAAGCGGTTGCTGGATAACTGCCACCAAAAGGCAAATTAAAAAAAAAAATCATTGTAGAGCCAGAAGGAGTAGGAGTGCTTGCCCGATTCCGCAGTATCCTGAGCAGCACCTCCCCACCCCCAGTACCCGTGCTGCTCCACCACTCTTTCCAGGACTTGCGCTTGGGCTACTGGCGAGGCCAGTAGCCAGATATTCATTTCTTCAAATGGGCAAGCTGCCTATGGAGGCACAACAAGCACCAGCAGTTTGTCCAATTAATATTAAATGAGGCCCAAGGCCCAATTTTGGACTGGCCTTGGGCCTCCCAGTTTGGGCACGCATCGTGGTCTCATCACCGGCCTCGCACCTGAAACCAGGTGCCAACAGATTTATACCCCTCTGTGTCTAATCTCCAAATACAAGTCAAGCAAATCTCTTGAATGCCTATTAAACATTACATCAAGCATGGCTGCTTTCCTGGGAATAGAATTTCTATAGTTTTTAAAATGGATAAGGAGCCACTGGGGAAGAAATTGGATAGCGCTGGCAAACTGTGCACAGGGAACAATACCTGCGCTGGAACAGGTAGTTCTGAGGTCCAATCAAAATTGGACCACGGGCCTCATTTAAATTAAGGACTGTTTAAGGACCAGTTGGTAGGCCACATATAGACTTAGTTATCCTGAGCGCAGCAGGCCCAGCGCTGGCGGTGTTCAAGGCAGCTCAATTTCGGGAAGGGGCCCCCAAGAACAGATTTTTGCATATGCCTTCACCAATATGGTGGGCAGGGTAATACCAGCACAGAATACACACACGCCACACTGGATGCATCGGTGCCCGTTTTACACCTAAAAAACGGGAGCAGCTCTATGGAATATTTAAGCTATTAACTCAATCCATATCTTTTCATTGTAAATTTGAGGTATGCTCTGAGGTACAAGGTACTCTGAGGGTAAATTCACTGACCCCACACTTCCAGGGACAGTATAGCAACTGAAAGGACACATTACAACTTGAAGTAATTTTTAAAATACAGGCGCTGATAAATTGCAGAAACATACGTAAAACGCTCATCTGAAATTCATCTTGTTGAGGGGAACTTGGTAATAGTGCTTAAGACATTCATTGTGTATCACTGTACTTGTTAGCTGGAGATTTTTCATTGCCAGAAGGGAGATGAGTTTATTTTTAATTAGATTATATTGGGCATTTCATTTACGCAAAATGAAGGTGTCTCCCCTTTTGAGCAAAATCAACTGTTCAAATTACCTCACAAGTGCACATTGCTATGCTAGTGACTACAAGCATATGGGAACTGAAGGAGGAGGCGTGTAAAGTGATCTTGGTTAGTTATGGTAAGAAATATATATATTTTTTAAATCCAAGGATATTCACTGGAGGTCTGGCAGTGACTGGATTATAAATTTAAGAGAAAGCCATCTTTAAATGATTCACTAAATAATCAAATGAATAAGAAGGCACAAATGGCAGTGTAAAATAGGTTCAACAGAAAAGGGGAACTATATGCAAATTTATTTTAGGGAACACTCATTATCACTCTCAGGATCTTTGCTCAGTCTGTCACTTTGAAAGTTAAAGCAGACACGCATCATTCTATACATGGATGTAAACAGCAGAGGAACTTAGCTCTGTGGTCAAAGTTTAATGAAAAAAGTAGATGGGAAAAAACAGATGAGCAAGATTGGTAGAAATGGTTTCTTCCATTTATAGTCAGTGTTTTATAAAGTTACCCACACAAGAAAAAGCTCATTTAGGACTTGTTAAATAGGGCAATTTAGAACAAATTAATAAAGATTTGCTCAGGATGGGCTAAGTATGAAGTTTATGTTCCTTACTTATAGTCATACCTGGGTGTTGCTTTTAAAAAAAATAAAAGGCAAGTTAGTGAAGTTTATACAGGAAAGAAGGGAAGGGAGGTGGCAGGGAGTGAAAAAGGTGGATGGGGATGGTACAACACCTTGTAATCTGTTTTAATTGGCAACCATGACCGACTCCCCAGCAGTCCATTTTGACTAAGTTTTGTCCATTTTGACTAAGTTTTATACACAAATATTCACTGGTTATGCACCATTTTAGATACTTGTGAAACTTGAAAACAGCGTTGCGACAGGCAGGTTCTGACTGGCTGTTTTTCTTTCATTAGTGTGAATGGATTTGAATTGGACCTAAATTTTGAGAACAAACTTTTCATGCACCCACCATTTGGATTGGGACTGGTTATTTTCTACAAGAAAAATGTATGGAAAAAAGTTAGTTAATTATACCGCTCATGCCTGCAGGCTGCATTTTAAGCTCTGAAGCTCTTTTGTTGTCGAGACATTTTTTTCATTGGCATAGCATTTTAAAAATGAATGGCTTGGAGCAGTTAAAACACGATTGGCTAGAATATGAATTTGAGAGCTTAAATATAATAAGGAATTATAGAGACGCCAATGGAGTGAGCCTTGGCTCAGTGGTAGCATTCCTGCCTCTGACTTGGAAGGTTATGAGTTCGAGCCCCACTCCAGACAGTCCCGGTGAGTAGAGATGAGAGTTCTGGTCTCTGAATACCGAGTTGATATCCAGCGGTATACTCGCGAGTGATATCCAGCGGTATACTCGCGAGTGATGGGAGCCACCACAATTGTTTCCAAGCTGGTTCTTCTGGTAGGGAGTTGCGAGTTAGGCTAACAACGTGTCCACATAAGACACCATCCCGGAAATGATTCAGAGTGCAATCTTCTGGATGTAAAGCAGTGTGAGAAAGGAGTTGCCTCATGTCGCTAGGCATGGAAAAGAAGAAAAGACAGCTGAGGCATCAAGAGTAGCCTCATAGACGTTAGAAGGCTGGAGTGATGGGTTTTTCTAACAATATTGCCAACTTGGGAGGTGGGGGGAGGGAGAAGATGCTACCAATGATATTCATTGCAGTTAGAACTGTTACTTAAAGCATAGCATTAGCTAGTGTCAGGTTCCACATATACACTGATGACACTCGGCTCTGCCTCTCTTGACCCCTCCACTGCCTCCGTGTAGTCAGAGTGCTTGTCTGACATTCAGTCCTGGATAAGCTGCAATTCCCTCCAATTAAACACAGAAGAATAAAGCCATCATCTTTGGCCCTCGCAACAAATCCTGTACCCTCGCCACCGATTCAATCCCCTTTCGCAGCCACCTTCTCAGACTGAAATTGACTTTCGTAACCTCTACTTCCTATTTGACCCATGTAAGAAGTCACACAACACCAGGTTATAGTCCAACAGTTTTATTTGAAATCACAAGCTTTCGGAGCGCTGCTCCTTCGTCAGGTGAAGTGGAGAGATGCCTATAAACACAGATTATATAGTCAGAGAATAATGCCAGATGATTACAGGTAATCTTTCTAACTGCCATTTATCACACCTCTGCAGAGAGATAATCACAGCAATCAAAGGTGTGAATGGTGTCCAAACAGGTCAGTCGGGAAAATATTACATCAAAGAACAATGAACCAGAACAGCAGACAGAGGGATCCGCAGTGCAGCAACCGAAGAAGAAAGAGTCAAATTGGACCCCTCCGGAGGGTCGCTGCCCTAAGCTTGACATGTATGCTCAAGCTGTCAGGAGATGCATCAACACCAGATTCATCAGCCGCACTCAAGACAGTCCAGAATGTCACCTGAGCACAACGCAACGCCATCCACGCTCTCAAGACCAACCGCAACATGGTCATCAAACCAGCAGACAAAGGAGGAGCCATCGTCATACAGAACAGAAGGGACTATTGCAAAGAAGCTTACCGACAACTGGACAACCAGGAACACTACAGACAGTTACCCGCAGATCCGACCAAAGAACACACCCGCCAACTCAACAGACTGATCAAGACCTTCGATCCAGACCTTCAAAGCATCCTACGCGCTCTCATCTCATGTACTCCCCGCGTGGGAGACTTCTACTGCCTCCCAAAGATACACAAAGCCAACACACCCGGACGTCCTATCGTATCAGGCAATGGAACCATGTGTGAGAACCTCTCTGGATACGTCGAGGGCATCCTGAAACCCATTATACAGGGAACCCCCAGCTTCTGTCGCGACACTACAGACTCCTTACAGAAACTCAGCACTCACGGACCAGTTGAACCAGGAACACTCCTCACCACGATGGACGTCTCGGCACTCTACACCAGTATCCCCCACGATGACGGCATCGCTGCGACAGCCTCAGCACTCAACACCAACCAATCTCCAGATGCCATCCTACAACTCATCCGCTTCATCCTTGACCACAATGTCTTCACCTTCGACAACCAGTTCTTTACCCAAACGCACGGAACAGCCATGGGGACCAAATTCGCACCCCAATACGCCAACATCTTCATGCACAAGTTCGAGCAAGACTTCTTCGCTGCACAGGACCTCCAACCAACGCTATACACCAGATACATCGATGACATTTTCTTCCTATGGACCCACGGCGAAGAATCACTGAAAAGACTACACGATATCAACAAGTTCCATCCCATCAGACTCACCATGGACTACTCCTCAGAATCGGTTTCATTCTTGGACACATGAATCTCCATCAAAGACGGACACCTCAGCACTTCACTCTACCGCAAGCCCATGGACAACCTCAGGATGCTCCACTTCTCCAGCTTCCACCCGAACCACGTTAAAGAAGCCACCACCCGAACCACGTTAAAGAAGCCATCCCCTATGGACAAGCCCTGCGAATACACAGGATCTGCTCAGACGAGGAGGAACGCGATGGACACCTACAGACGCTGAAAGACGCCCTCGTAAGAACGGGATATGACGCTCGACTCGTCGATCGACAGTTCCGACGGGCCACAGCAAAAAAATCGCATAGACCTCCTCAGAAGACAAACACGGGACACAACCAACAGAGTACCCTTCGTCGTCCAATACTTCCCCGGAGCGGAGAAACTATGCCATGTTCTTTGCAGCCTTCAACATGTCATCGATGACGATGAACACCTCGCTAAGGCCATCCCCACGCCTCCACTACTCGCCTTCAAACAGCCGCCTAACCTCAAACAGACCATCGTTCGCAGCAAATTACCCAGCTTTCAGGAGAACAGCGACCACGACACCACACAACCCTGCCACGGCAACCTCTGCAAGACATGCCAGATCATCAACACAGATACCATCATCACACGTGAGGACACCACCCACCAGGTACATGGTACATACTCATGTGACTCGGCCAACGTTGTCTACCTCATACGTTGCAGGAAAGGATGCCCCGGAGCATGGTACATCGGCGAGACCATGCAGACACTGCGACAACGGATGAATGGACACTGTGCAACAATCGCTAGGCAGGAGTGTTCTCTCCCAGTCGGGGAACACTTCAGCAGTCAAGGACATTCAGCCTCCGATCTTCGGGTAAGCATTCTCCAAGGCGGCCTTCGAGACACACGACAACGCAAAATCGTAGAGCAGAAACTGATAGCCAAGTTCCGCGCTCATGAGGACGGCCTCAACCGGGATCTTGGGTTCATGTCACGCTACATGTAACCCCACCTGACGTAGGGTCATCCAGACTCGAGTTGTCGTTGGCTTGTTCTCTCTACACAGATGCAGCCGGACCTGCTGTGATTTCCAGCAAAGAAAATGTTTGTCGTCTGTTTTTTGTTTTCCATACAGACCCCAGCATCTACAACATTTTACCCTTTGTGACCCCACCTCATTGTTCTTTGATGTAATGTTTTCCTGACTGACCTGTTTGGACACCATTCACACCTTTGATTGCTGTGATTATCTCTCTGCAGAGGTGTGATAAATGGCAGTTAGAAAGATTACCTGTAATCATCTGGCATTATTCTCTGACTATATAATCTGTGTTTATAGGCATCTCTCCACTTCACCTGATGAAGGAGCAGTGCTCCAAAAGCTTGTGATTTCAAATAAAACTGTTGGACTATAACCTGGTGTTGTGTGACTTCTTACATTTGTCCACCCCAGTCCAACACCGGCATCTCCACACTATTTGACCCAGAGCTAAGCTTCTAATCCCATATCCTCTCCATTGCAAAGACTGCCTACTTTCATTCTCTGTAACATTGCCAGCCTCTGCCCCACCTCAGCCCATCTGCTGCAGAAACCTTCATCCATACCGGTGTTACCTCCAAATGCGACTATTCCAATGTTCATTTGGCTGGCCTCCCGTCGCTTTGCCCCACCATTGTCTCAGTCTAAATGATTGGATAGGGTAGATAGAGAGAAACTATTTCCTCTGGTAGGAGAGTCCAGAACAAGGGGACATAACCTTAAAATTAGAGCTAGGCCATTCAGGGGCGATTTCAAAAAGCACTTCTCCACACAAAGGACAGTGAAAATCTTTAACACTCTCCCCCAAAAAGCTGTTGCGGCTAGGTCAATTGAAAATTGAGATTGATGGATTTTTTGTTAGGCAAGGGTATAAAGGATTACAGAACCAAGGTGGGCAGATGAAGTTCAGATACAGATCAGCCATGATCTAATTGAATGGCAGTACAGGCTCAAGGGCCTGAATGACCGACTCCTGTTCCTGTGTTGCTTCCTACGTTCCTATGGTGGCCGTGCCTTCAGTTATTTAGGCTCAAAGCTCTAGAAATCCCTCAAGACCCTACTTAAAATTCACCCCTTTGACCAAGCTTTTAGTCACCCCTCCTAATATCACGTTCTTTGGTTCGGTGCCAATTTTTATCTGATTATGCTATTGTGAAGCTCCTCGGGATGTGTTTCTACATTAAAGGCACTATGTAAATACAGGCTGTTGCGTGTGTTACACATAGGGTAAACACACAGCTAGTCTTGTATTACATCTTGGACACGACACATGGTTAGGGAAGGTGGGGGGGTTGCGGGGGGGGGAAATTTAACTGTCAGCAGGTTTCCTGCGGGGAATGGTTGGTTTCACTTTGTTTCCCACTTGCTCGCAACAGTATGAGGCCATTGCAATTTTAACTGCCAGGCCTCCTTAACGTGCCGTCGGTTCATTTCCTGAAAGTGTGAGGAAAGAGCGGGGGGACTAAACTTCCTTGTGGGGCCAAAAGGACCACTCTTGCTCTTCATGGCCTGACAAAAGGAAAGTAAAAATCCACCAGGCGGGTAGGGTTAAAATCCCCATGATTCAAATTGCAATACGTCTGGGAGAATAAAATATACTGGAGTTTATTGCAAGGCAGCCATACATCAAGAAACTCAGATGGTACAAGCAGTGAGAGAGTGTTAGCTTGAATGGTTTGTCAACACTCATATTTGTTACATAGAACACATGCAGATGCAGTTAACATTTTCAGAAATTGAGAACAGCAAGACACTCTCTGACAAGGACGACTCTAAATAGGGCGACATCCTACCAGGACACATACTGTTACTGTACCATTTGACACAAATTGCTGCCGTGACAGATTTTTATTTCACGGATAAGGTAATAAACTAAATACATTTCCTCTTATGTGCTCTGCTGAATGGTTTAAAAATAGATTGCGCGCACTACTGGTTTGGGAAAATGCACACAATTCAGAACAATGGTGTGATGTGGAGCTTTCACACTGAATCCATTTTTATTGAGGCCAGATGTAGTAAAGTATGATTGGAATCTCACCATTTTAATTTGGTAAGGAAAGCTTTTGTTCTCAAACATATATTTAAAATATGCATCTATTTCTCAGTTACATTCATTACTTATTTTTGTACCAACAGATATTGTAAATGCCTTCCATTCATTCCATATAATTCTATTGCAAATAAACCACAATAAAATCTTTATTAAAGCATATCCGAGTTTAGGAGACATGCATATTTATTATAGTTAAATGCAAGGCTGGAGTCTCCCCTTTGCGGCAGTGCTTTGGCAGGGTCATTAAAAGAGGCAGTAGCGCCCTGAAGACCAAATAGCAGATTTCTCTTTAGGCCTTCCTGAGGCTAAGGCCCAAACAGGTGCGATTTTGGGGCAGAAATGGAGGAAGAGAAGGCCTCTAAATGCAGGGAGAGGGTCTTGTAAAATAATTTGAGCCTCCTCGCTGCTACGTGGTCCCAGAAAGTGGCAGTAACTGGCGTGGACAGCAGGCCAGGCCCTGCCCCACCCACTGCCATTTACATTCAATGGGCGTGAAAGGGGTGGCCAGCGGCATTTCTAGTGAGGGTAGGGAAAATGGAGGTTGAGGCGGTGAGGAGATGGCGAGCCTCATTGCCTCATTTTTTTGTTGTGATCCCACCCAGGATTAGAAAGGAATTCCAGCCCAAGATGTCAAAACGACAATCTGGTCAGAATTACTTGATGCTACTTTATGAAACAAAATCAGCAGGGCAGGGGACCATTTGGCGATAAGCAACTCTTGTTCACCATAGCGTACACACAGGATAACTATCCCCATGTGATGTTTGTGCACTGATATAACCACTCTGTAAAGTGGCCTACTTCACTGAAAAACCCATTACCCAACAAGCAGAGAAAGTCAGTTACTTAAAAATTTCAAGACATAAATCGAGTGAACAAGCCTGGTAGAAGTGGATGCGAGCGGTGTTCTGAACTCCTTTGTGAGAGTGAACACATTGGGTCAAGGCTTCAGTAACAAGCAGCACTTAGAGCAGGGACAGCCAATAATGTGAAGTGGTTGGAGCAAATACATTTGTACACAGTCCTGAACACCTACCGTGTTAATGACAATATCTTCAATATTAATAGAAAACTAGCTGAATTGTAGAGATGTTTCAAAATGAGAGAGAAAAGCATTGCATAAATATCAGCATTCACTCTACCTTTGGCCATAAACTCTGTAATGATGTATATGGGTTCCTCCTTTGTAACCACAGCATTGAGCCGCACCAGCTTATCGTGTTGAAGAGACTTCATAAGATTAGCTTCCATCAGGAAGGCTTCCACAGACATAGTGCCTGGCTTCATAGTTTTCACTGCCACTTTGGTATGGTTGTTGTATGTAGCTGAAAAAAAGTTAGATTTTTGTCCTATAGTTAAACTTTCAATTTCATCTATTAAAAGTGTTAGGATTACTCAATGATTAATCAGTGCATTGTTGTGTTCACAAAAAGTGTCCTTATTATGGTGCTAAGTGCTGGATTTAAGTTTCAATTTGTCATCTACTGATTGATGGCATGCACCCTTGTATCGGAGTATGTTCTCCTACTTCACCTGGTCTTCATACCTTACTAGTCCCACGCACTTCCTGCAGTTAGCAAAGGCAGTGTCACCACCCCTGTTCCTTGGCCATTTGCCAGGAAATACATGAGAACAGTCAAGTTACCACTAGTGCCACTTGAGCTTACTTGAAGGGACACCCCCAAACCTCTGGTTGGTGCATCCCTACAGCTGACCTACAAACTTCAATAGCGTGGCATGACTGAATGTGTTCCATGTTGGCTTACTCTAATGCTTAAACACATTGTGCCAACATACTATTTGCCAAACTTGGAATATTTTTAATTTCATTGTAAATAACACTGAGAAAATCTCAACCCCAATTCCAGCTATTAAGATACATTAATAATTTTGTTTGTTATGGAGACATACTAATTTTGAATTTCCCAAATGGGTTGTTGGTGTTACCGAGACAGGACAAGAGATGGTAATTAGCTATGAACCTACCATATTTTGTTTTGGAGAGATGGATTGCAATATTTTAAGCAACAGAACTCTGCAAACACTACTTGGTAGCACTATTTTTGCATTTCTATAAGATTTATATATTTGAGCATAGCCAGGTTTTTAATTACAGTTTAACATGTCTCACCCCTTCAGTTCCACTCATATCCTACTTGTTCATTAGTTCACAACTAACTGTAGCACTCTGGTCATCACCACATGGTGACTGAGCTCACTGCTCATTACAAACATCAGTTCTAAATCATACCCACATTTTTTGACTGACAAAGATAAACAAATACATCATTATCTGATATTAAAACAGGATTGTTAGCCTATTTTTCAAATTGTGACTGGAACTATTTCAAAATGAAGGTGGAGATTGCAGGATTAAAGACAACTTTATTCAAGTGTACCGAGTTACCCTGATCCTACTTCATAATATACGTTTAAAATGTTATTTTTCCAATTGCTAAAAGGAAACTAACAATGTAAATGTTTGTCTTATCAGGCAGACATTGTTCAATGATTTGAAAGGCACATGCAAATAGCATTCAGACTTGTTTTTTAAATTTCTACGAGCACAGGAAATCCAGATAATTCGAATAGCAAAGTTAGAGGACATAGGATCAATCTTAGAGTGAAATTGATTATACTTCACTGCCCTCCAAAGGGTATTATATTCATGATGAAACAGCTTATATATTTATAATATGAATTTTATTTGTACTTCCTTTAGATTTAAGGAAGGTCATTTTGGTATTCTCCATGATGTTAAGGAAGCAATCTTTCACCTTTCTTTACACTGATTCTCTGTTATATTAACAACGATGACGTATTAACTTCACGGTCACAAAATGCAAAAAGCACAAAAGACTGCAGATGCTGGAAATCTGAAACAAAAGCAAAAATTGCTGATAACACGCAGATCAGTCAGAATTTGTGGAACTTTTCACCCAATTTCATGGGTTTAGTGATATTTTTAGCCCTGCAGCACTTTCTGAAAATACAAAAAAGTGTAAACTTTTTTTTACTGAAAGATGACACTGTTACAGCATCAGTCTCCTACAGCAGGACACAAGAGCAGTACATCCGTAATATTGCAGAATTTTGACACATGGCTTCAGAATTTTGACGCATGGCTTCAAAGGAGACCTACACTGCAATATATAGAATGATCAGTCGATGATTCATTCAGGCTGGAAGTATAACTGTAGCAGCATTGGACGTAATTTCCAGACAATGGAGCTTGGCTGTTCTTACTGCAAGAATGTTTATATTGAGAGTTATTGCTATCAGCAGAAGGATATGATCGATCTTTGGTCCAAGGCACAACTGTAAACTCTGAAAACGCAAGCTGACATGCAATCCAAGAAGTCTCTTCTCGGACATCAGTTAAGAGATCTAACTAAATTCATGCTGTACCTGAGTAAGTTACATCTTTAGTCTCATTAGTTATATGGCAAGAAGTACAGGAAACTCTCTTAACCGGCACCTAAATATCCAGAAATCTCTCTTAACCGGCAAAGTTCAAGAGTACGTTCAGGTAAGTTTTACTATTTATTAGTGGCCGTGTAACCGGGGTTCCTGGATCTGTGGCCGTGTAACTGGGGTTTCTGCACCTGTGGCCGTGTATGGGGCTCTCATACCTTTAGTAAGTATACCTCTCTGTAATACAGACTTTTTGATCAACCGGCACCATGCCGGTCCAGTCGGTGCCGGATAAAAAAAGTGTTTCCTGTAGTGTGCATTAGAAGTGATTCAGCTGTGAAACACTCTTCCAATGGAACGTTTGGAACTGACCTTTGTGCTCACATTTAGGATTCATTGATTAAAAGAGGGAGCAGGACTGAGAACAGATCTTTCCAAAACCACAAGCCCATGAAATGCAAACAGAAGAGATCAGCAAAATTAAAAAAAAAACAGAAGCACAAATAGAAACCGAGTTACTAGAGCTCATCACGCTGGGTAGCCAATGTTCCTGGGCCAGGCTTTGGATACCCCCAGATCTAGTCCAGTGTAGTCCTCCTATCAAAGTATTTTGTATTGTTTTGTTATATATCACCAAAAATAAAGCAAATGCATTTCAACAGCTGACAGTTATTATAAAGTCAAAAGTACTTTGGTTTTATTTTTAAAAAGCACTTTGTTTCCTATCCTTTCTGCTCACCACTGCAACCATGCTTTGGGATTATTTAGATAAAAACCCAAAACTTCTTGCATAAGAAATAGGAGCAGGAGTAGGCCACTCGGCCCCTCGAGCCTGCCCCACCATTCAATAAGATCATGGCTGATCTGATCTAGGCCTCAACGCCACTTTCCAACCTGCTCCCCATAAACCTCGACTCCCCTGTAGCTCAGATATATGTCTATCTCCGCCTTGAATATATATTCAATGACTCCGCCTCCACAGCTCTCTGGGGTAGCGAATTCCAAAGATTCATGACCCTCAGGGGAAAAAATTCCTCCTCGTCTCTGTTTTAAATGGGCGACCCCTTATCCTGAAACTATGGCCCCTAGTTCTAGATTCCCCCACGAGAGGAAACATCCGCCCTGCATCTACCCTGTCAAGCCCCCTCAGAATCTTATATGTTTCAATAAGATCACCTCTCATTCTTCTAAGCTCCAACGAGTATAGGCCGAAACTACTCAACCTTTCTTCATAAGACAACCCCTTCATCTCAGGAATTAACCTAGTGAACCTTCTCGGAACTGCCTCCAATGCAAGTATATCCCTTCTTAAATAAGGAGACCAAAACTGTACGCAGTACTCCAGATGTGGTCTCACCAGCGCCCTGTACAGTTGTAGCAAGTCTTCCCTACTTTTATACTCCATCCCCCTTACAATAAAGGCCAACATTCCATGTGTCTTCCTAATTACTTGCTGTACCTGCATGCTAACTTCTTGTGTTTCATGTACGAGGACCCCACCCCCCCCCCAGATCCCTCTGTAGTCTCTCTCCATTTAAATAATAATTTGCTTTTTTATTTTTCCTACCAAAGTGGATAACCTCACATTTTCCCACATTATTCTTCATCTGCCAAGTTTTTGCCCACTTAACCTATCTATATCCCTTTGCAAACTCTGTCCTCCTCACAACTTGCTTTCCCACCTATCTTCGGTAACAGTACAATCTTGTAATATGCTGTAAAAGGAAAAACGGTAATTCTGTGTCTTCCCACAAAAAGCGTAAAAATGAGGGTGGTTGTATGGCCCATCCAGCTCATCATTCCATAGGAATCTAGTCTTCTCCATCACAACAACTAACTACTCCCTTTTGAAGATTCAAGATGTTACTCATTGAAATTACTTGAAATGTTTCCAATTGTATGTAACATGGATTCACTGGTTCATGAAGAGGAAGGTAAATTTCTGCAACACGCTGTTCCAAACAGAGCCTTCCTGGACTTTGCCAAAGACCTAATACCACATCTATTATATGCTACAGGGAACAGTAGCATAGTGGTAATGTCACTGGGCTAGTAATGATTCAGAGACATGAGTTCACGGGATTTAAATTCAGTTAATTAAATAAATCTGGAATAAAAAGCTAGCATCAGTAATAGTAACCATGAAACTATCAGGTTGTTGTAAAAACCCATCTGGTTCACTGCCCTTTAGGGAAGGAAATCTGCCGTCCTTACCCAGTCTGGCCTATGTGACTCCAGACCCACAGCAATGTGGTTGACTCTTAGCTGCCCTCCGAAATGGCCTAGCAAGCACTCAGTTGTAACCGCTACAAAACAAAACAATAAAAATGAAACCAGACGGACCACCCGGCATCGACCTTCATCGGCGCTGGGTCAAAATCCTGGAACTCCCTACCGAACAGCACTGTGGGAGTACCTTCACCACACGGACTGCAGCGGTTCAAGAAGGTGGCTCACCACCACCTTCTCAAGGGCAATTAGGGATGGACAATAAATGCTGGCCTTGCCCAGATCCCATAAACAAATTTTTAAAAATTTGCACAGGGCGTGTACTTTCTGTACACAAACCTTACTTTGTTGTCATGCATTATATAGTTGTGATTATTTTATCTAGACTCAAGAATGATTTTGCATCCTCCGATGCCCCAACGAGCTCAACATCCAATGAATTACCTTCGGAAGTGTATCCAGTTCGTTATATATGGCAGCCAATTTGTGCAAATGTTTTGGTAGTGCTAATTGAGGTAGGAATGTTGGTCAAGACACTGGGAGAACTCCCCACTCTTCTTTAAATAGTGTCACTGAATCTGGGAACTCTGTTTAATACTTCATCTTAAGGATGGCACCACCAAAAACACAGCACTTCCTTAATGTTACACAGAAGTGTCTGCCTAAATTGTGCCTACAGAGAGGCTTGAACTGAGAACTTTCTCACTCAGAGGAGACTGCTACCACTGAGCCAAACTGCAGGTAGATTTTAATACTAGTTATGTACATAGCATTTGTGCTTGTTGCGTTTGGTATAAGTGTGTGCCAAAAATAGGGCCAGGACACTATAGCCCTGGTTCCCTAAGCTATAGCCACCAATAGTGAAGCTCTGTGCTAGCAGTGGAACCTCGCAAGATTAACCTTGAAGTATTGAACATTATTAGGCAAATCTAACTCCAATCTTCAGATCTTGAATTGAGTTCCAGGATAACCCACACTTTTATTTCCATTCCATTTTGGTGGGAAGTGCCTGGCCTTGACTCAGCAATTCTTCAAAGTTTTTAAAGAGATCGAAAACTCATGCTGTGGTGAAATTGCAGCCATCTCGTGGTCCAACATGTTGCAATGATGCCAGAGTCACTACTGGGACAATAATGGTCTCCACCTTCAGCTTGCTGAATTTCATGCCCTGTGATTCACTTAATTAGTCACTAGTTTAAAAGAAAGACATTTTAAAAAATAAATTGATGAAACTTACCCAACCATACTTCTCCAAATTGCCCGGCTCCAAGTTTTTTATCTAGTTTGAGTGAATCTCTTGGAATTTCCCAGGCATCTTTCTCCCATGGTTTTTGAGGTTTTTCACTGATACAAGGTTTTGAAAGCTTCTGACACAATCCGTCCCCTTGTTCTGATAATTGAAAAAATTAAATTAAATGTTAGCTCATCAGATAAGAGATTATGGGCATGAAACTCTCATTGAGGGTAGCCAAGAATGGTGTTATCAGCAGTGACAACTTGATCTTCATTCTGATAAGTGCAAAAACCATTGCCACAAGGTAATGCTAATGTTTTATTCCTTTTGGGCTTTTTCATTGCCTCACTGATGATCTTTCATATGATCTCTGCTTTCCTACGAAATAATTTGATTCAACACATTAACGTCTTCTCCGATTGGAATACATGTTTCTTCGCACCCTGCTTTTTTCCCCTTCCCACCCCCCCGCAAACATGATAATGGTCCATCATGCTGTTGGGATAGGACCCCAAATTTATACTTGATGTAGCATGCAATGAACAATAACAACTAGCAGAGCTCTCCTCGTGTGCCTTACAGTAAGCTGCAGGATATGCCATTTATTCTGCTGCTACAACAGAGCGGTCCCCTTAAGGCCACAGGGTACAACTGCTCTGCATTCTTGAAATGAACACGCAGGTCAGTTATTGGTAAAGTTGCAGATCAGAACCATTGACCTTCCCACATAAAAAAAAACAATGAAAAGGCAGCGGATAATCTGGGTCCAGTATTAAGTGTGATAGAGAAATTTGCAGTAGATTGTGCACGATCGGGACAATAATTCTGGACAGCACCATAGGTGCTAGTCATTACCTGCATCAAGTGGCCAATTGCCTTGAACAGACATTTTAGCAGTCATTCTCCATTATGTTTTGAAGGGAGCAAACCCAAGATTAAACACCATTTCTAGTCTGTGCGGAGTACGAGCTCCAAGGCCACTGCAAAGCAATCCTGGTGTCCAGCATCAGGTTACCTTCGGATTTTTAGGAGATAGTGAAAACATATAATTCAGCTTATTCTGGAACTTGAGTGTAAAATGAATTGCGCAGAAGCAGAACACTCATACTTTGTAGAAAACTTCATAGTGTTGTAAAAAAAAAAGTTGGCCCGGCCTAGCACAGCACACATCTGGTTTGGCCTTCTTAATTTAGGTTCATTATTTGCCTTGAAATTACACTTATGATAACAGTGTACCAACGCTTGGCACCATAATCTGAAATTTCTTTATCCACCATTTGGGTAGAGACATTAAAATAAATGGTTTAAATTAGTTAATGCCTCCACTAAAAGGAGGTCGATAAAGGAATTTCAGACAAATACACTGTGCTGGTACGCTGTTATCCCACAGCACTGTTTCAAGGCCATAGGATGTAGCAAGACTACTGCACTGTGTGACAATACTCACTCTTATAATGGTTGACCAGGTTATTCAAAGTGGTGAATGTTATTCGAGGGGAGATGTAGAAGCCACCATTGTCCAGGGTACGTATTTTGTAATGTTTCACTGTGTCACCTAATGAAGGATCATAATCTCGCACAGAGAGAGAATAACTACCTAAAAATCACAAAAAAGGAAGATTTCAGCAACACAGATACACATAACTGTCAACGTCTTAGTTCAAAACACTACATTTTTTAGTTTCTGTATTTAATTCATCCCTTAAGATTTGGGGGAAAAAAATTATAATTGATTGCCCAACATATTTCTGTTCTATGAGCATATGCTTACCAAATTAAGGGTTGATAATGAATGGACAGTGTATAATGCACAAATCTTTTTCCAGTTTACATTATTGATGTTCAAAGTTCACGTGTAGCAAAACAAATTAGGAATAAGAGCTCATCCCATCAGGATAGTCATGATATAACAACATGCATTTATATAGCACCTTTAACGTAGTAAAACATCTTGAGGCGCTTACTTATTATTCTTAATTACATTTCAAAAGTGCTCACCTTTGGTTGTTTCACTGTCTCGTATCATAAATGAGCCAGTTTTATTTCCTGATGCCAGAAGGTGCCTCTCTGCATCTTTTCGACTGACACCTTTGAAGAACCATCTCGAATGGAATACACAGAATTATGTTAGTAAAGAAAGAACTTGCATTTATATTACACTTCCTCGCACCTCTCAGTACATCCCGAACCACTTCAAATTCAATTAATTACTTTTTGTTATTGGTCAGCCGATTTGTGCACAGCACAGTATCACACATAGCAAAGGAGATGAATAACAGTAATCATTTTTTTTTGCTGGTGTTAGTTGAGGAATGTGGGCCAGGTTATTAAGAGAACTTCCTGCTCATCTTCATATCGTGCCATGGAATTTTTACATCCAGCAGAACTGATAGATGGGGCCTCGGTTCAAATTCTCACCTGAAGGTAGGCACTCCTAATAATACATCATTTCTTCAGTACTGCACTGAAGTGTCTGCCTAGGTTGGGCTCATTCCTGAAGTGGGGTTCTGACTCAGATGCAAGTGCACTCAGTTGGTATAATGCTGTTATTGCAATACCGCTGAGCAACACCTGAAGATTCTTCAGTAAAGAGCCACATTTAAATCCTCATTAGTGCCAGTCAAGGATGTCCACAAGGTCATTATGTAAAGAGGAGGACAGATAATCACTTTTAATGCAGCACAACCAGCACTACAACATTTTAGGCAGCATCGCTGAAACTACTATCCAGTGATGTTGATAATTCCACTGTGGATACATGATGCCATTAATAGGCTATTTACCCCCCCATCCCCACAGAATAATAGAGCCCTACACTAACTTAATGGCATCAGGTGTAGAGAGCTACAATAAGGCACATGTAAACAATACTTTTCTATCCTTCAGCCTTACTGTATTGGACAAAATACCATTTGTGTATTGGCAGCAAAAGCCATTATTAGTGCCAACAGATAGCTATAAAAACTGCTTCTATCTGCTTTAGACTGCAAAAGCAAACATGTCACAGGTACTCACTCCTCCATTTCCAATGAGTTATCTTTGGCAAAATAGTTACTTGGAACATAACCTTCCAGACCAGAGGACAAAGATTTTCCCAGCCACCATTCATCTTGTCTGAAACAAAACACAAGAACAATTCTATTAGCTTTGCTTATTTGTGCATTTACAGACTATGAATCAGACTGCTGCTGTATCAAGCAAGGATTTAACAAAAATGTTGGTTATTTTTACATATTTATTAAAAAGGTTGTCACTATTCTCCCATGGACTTTGTACATTATTTGGAGTTGGATGGGAAAAATTCAATGATAGCTCGACTTCTCCAGTTCTAATTAAAGGAGCCATGCAGTGCTGCACACCTGCCTTAAATATCAAATTATTCTCAGAGGTTTGACTTGGTTTTAACCATCCATTACCAGGCGTGTTGTCTTGGAGTTACCTTAACCTGAAAGAGACCCCCTCTCCCCACAACTTCAGCGATACTGCGGTTTGACTTTTTTTGTTTTTAAATTGGATTTTTTTTTGCTAAGCAGGATCTTTGGAGAATTTTCTGTTATGCTTTGAGAAGGTTCTGTAAACCTGATTGCATCTGAACTTGTCATGAACATCACCGTTAGTGTGTGTGGAATCTTTATTGAATTATGTTGATGCAGTAATGAATTATCCACACTGGCTTCCAGACAACTACAATTTGTTAATATATCTCCAAACGTCAAGGTTGCTGTGATACTCGCACCATGGAACAGACCAATGTTGCGCAATGTTGTATAAATAAAGTTCAGGAACTTTGGATGTAAACTCAAAAGTAAAATAGTCCTCTAGTTCTGTATAATCAAACATTCAACCTTTCTAAGATCAGTAATGCTTCAGATAGAAATTTCTAGTTCTTTAAATTCTGCCTCAATATTTTAAATATAACCAATTATTCGAGCAAGCTTGTGGATTGTTATAATACTATGGTATAAGTTTTAGACGGTTACTGTACTCATTCACACCCACCTCCCTCCACCCCGTTTAATGCTGATGCTAAGACACAACAATGGCGGAGTCAACTCTTACTTACTCAGAGAGCACTTGCACCTTTTCTCCTTTCTTAAAACTCAAGTCTCCTTCATGAATGCCTTCATAGTCATAAAGTGCAACCGCCACCGACTCATCATGTCCTATCAACAGAAAGAGTTCAATTGATTGGAACAATTACCTTACGTGCAAGAGTAAGAATTTCACATTAGCCTCTTTCGCAGGCAGTACTAAGAGCGACTGCGCCTGAAATTCTGGAGGCCTTGCTCCACAATGCAACAGAATTCCTGTCTGTCCAAGGACAGTGTCACAGGCCCCGTTTCAAATTGCAGGGACAGGGTTATTTGCGTGGTTGGGATGAGTTTCTGGTGCTTGTAGGGGCGCTTCAGTCTGCCCTTATAAAGCAGGATGTATGGAGGCACTTCTGGGTCAATGGAAAAAACACTTACAATTGTTTTCAGCTCCAACTTCTACCTCCAGCCAAAAGCTAATCAACGTCTGGGATAATCAATCCAGGATGGATTCCCTTAGTCTGGGTAAGGTTTTGGGTCCTTTCAAAAGGCCTTAATGTTATTGGCACTAGCTCTCAGCTGGAGAGAGTGCCACCGAGGCCATAAGGGCAGAATGGCCAAATTCTCAGGCTAGCCCAGAAGCACACCCAGATATGTGCCCTTAATGTGGGGGTGGCGGAAGGCAGGCACCCGCCACCCACGCCAACTGTCAGAAAATTAAAACCGCAAAATCCCAATATAACCAGGTTCCGCCGCAAATTCTGGTGACCCGCTCGCTATCTGCCTCTGACCCACTGGATCTTGGGAAGTGGTGCAGCATGTTAGTTCTCTGAAGACATTTGGATTTATGTCCGTCTTCAGTTGACCATTTCCCAATCTCTTCAGACCCATGCAGTCAAGTTCCGATGTTTGGCGATTTTCGAACAGGGATTAAGCAAAGTTTGATGGGCAAGCCACTTCAAACACCAACTAGCAGACAACTCAGGAACAGCACTATCAGAGGCTTGAGACAAACTGACATTATCCTCTTAGGAAATGCGAGATGGTGGGGTGGGAGCGGGAAGAGGATCTTAAAAATTGCAGCATCTATTTTTTTTTTATTTTTTTTATAAATGATTGCAATTTCAGGTCAACTTCAACAAGTACAGCACCTCAGATAATTATCTTTTGACACCTACAACATTTCAGTGTCAAAATGTATTCAGAAAATAGTATAATTACAAAATGCATCATTCCATGTACTTTCCCCCCCAGTGTTGTTTCGTATGACGGGAGGTCTAGTTTGGCTATCCATTCGATGGCCTCCGGAGATGCTGAGTGGAGAAATGAGGTGCCTCCCACAACAGATCTCAGTGGGCAGGTTGATGCGATATGTTCCATGGTCTCAGACTCATGGCCACAGTCGCATTTCGGGTTGTCCCTCATCTTCCACTTGTGGAGCAGGTGGCAGTCTCGTCTATGCCCTGTGCGGATTCGGTTGAGCGCTGCCCACTGTCTTTGAGGGAGGTCGTCAGGGACCTCTGCTGTTGGGGCAGTGAGGAGGTGTTGGTTCTTTATGTTGCATGCGTCCAAATATTAATAAACATCAGACACTTACAAAAATAACATTTGCAAACATTGCAGATAAGATGTGCAGCTGTGTAAAAGTGTCAAAAAGCCATTTAGTGCTCAGTTTTTAACCTTTAAAAGTACAACACTTAACTACTCTCACCAGTTAGAAAATCCCATTCTGCTCTGTGCTTTCCAGTTAGCAGAAGCCTTAGTGCACCATTCCTGCCTTCTCATAAGGGATGGGAAAACAACAACACTAACTAGTTTCTGAAAGCCTCTCCAATAAGTAATGCTCCAAAGATTTTCACCAGTTGGTAGGAGAGACACATGATGAACTCTCTGGCTATTAGAGCAAAGGGTTTTCCACATTTAGGACTATTGCATCCCAAGAAACTTTGTGAGGTAGTGTAAGTTACCATGAGGAAAGCTGTACATTTTTCATCAGCTGTATTTATTGCACAGAGGGGGGACCTCATGAAATTTAAATGGCATTTGTAGTGTTCCTCTGACTTTGTAGAGCTTCATGAAATTGTAAATCAGCTTCTGAAGCCAAAGGCCTTTTGCTAGCTCCATTGTTACTGAAGCTCATGTATTAGTTAATATTTGGTTGCAACTTCACTAAAATCCATGATTCCAAGTTAATTTCTAGTGACCCTGTACACTCGTGCTTGTTTCCATCTGAACCAACCCATAATATGTGAACTGCAATACTTCTGGACATGGATCTCCCACCCAGCCCTTACCACGAGATGGTAGAAATGGTGGACTAAGGTCACAGCATGGAAAATACAGACAAGAATTGATTTACTGTAGGAAATATTGGGGGAAAAATTCGGTTGCTTTGCGCCTCCCGTTAGCACCCTAAGAGGGCGCAAAACAACTAGCGCCCGGGCATGGCGATGTTTGTGCCGCTCACGAACTTGACCAGACATTTTGCAGTGGCGCTAAACACTACTGCCACGATCTTCTGCGCCCGGAGATTGTGACATCAGTCGAGCATGCAACGCCCTGGTCTGGATATTGAGTGGTGCCCCCTGCTGCTAGCAACGACAGGTTGAGGGGAATGTTTTGCCGTCAGGAAGGAACCGGGGAAACGCTATTTAAAGGCGACCGCTTCCTGACCTTTTTTTGTCGGTGACATTTTTGCACCACAGAGAGACTGACAGAGATTCAACGCTGTGTGAAGGAGTTTTAGGTACTGAGCTGCACTTTGCAGGTTCATTTTAGAGACTATGGGGACTGCACACTGAGCTCTTTCCCTGGGCCTCTCCATTGTTCTTTCCAGCAGAATTGATGTACAGTGGGTGAAGAGCAAGATCGACCCTCCCCTTTAAGAGCT
This sequence comes from Somniosus microcephalus, assembly GCF_052327205.1. NCBI lineage: Eukaryota > Metazoa > Chordata > Chondrichthyes > Squaliformes > Somniosidae > Somniosus > Somniosus microcephalus. Next base: position 164,258,257 of record NC_140999.1, on the reverse strand, counting down.
GGCCGGTGCCAGTGTGTCCGTGTTCCATTGCTGACTGACATCACGAGCTTCGTCAGCGTTCTGAGTTAGCACCTCGCTTGGTGTTAGCGCCAAGAGAGGTGTGTAGCACCTGATTTAGCGCTTCAATCACTTCCAGGGGCGATAGAAGCCAAGTTTGCAGTCGGAGGCGATAATTAGCGGCAGGCACTAAACATTGCGCCTGGCTGATAATTACGCTCCAAACAGGGCGATACCGAATTTCTCCCCCATTGTTTCTAACTTTGATTAAAGACAATGAAAGCCAAGTTAGAACTACAAAGTACAGCAGGAGTTAGGGCTGCTTGAAGCAGAAACTTAACTAGCGCCATATCACCAGTGCAATTAAAATGAAGAGTTGAGTAAGTTAACTACACCAGTATTAACAGAAAGGTATACAGAGGAGCAATATATTAGTGTTCAGACAACAAACTGCATGTTTTACTCTGGGTGTTCAGTTGAAAGAGTAGACACAAGCATACAGGTAAGCAAGATTGGTAGGCTGGTAGCTTTGGCAGATGGAAATGTTCATTTCTACCACTACACGTAGTCTTGCTCCCACTGAAAAAATGCCTGAAGGGAATTCAACAAAAATATTCCTTATTAAGACATTGTAAAATTGCACAGAATTGCGAGAGGAAATAAACAGAAAGGAAATTCTGAACTCCAATCTCAGGTTAGTCGTCAGAAAGAAGTGCAAGATCTGAAAGCTTAGCTAGAGCACTGATGAGAGTTAGTAGTACATCAGCATGGTGCGGCTCCCATTGCCAGTTATAAAATAGTGCAGCAAATGAGTAAAGTATCAAAGCTAGCACAATACTTATTGTAAATCTTTTGTAAACTTTCCTAACAAATCTTTCCTTATTTCCTACAGAAGGTCTATTAGAGAGAGAGAGAGAGAGAGAGAGAGAGAGAGCAGATAAATTCAAGACAGGGATCTGATAAAGCTTCTACAAGGACTTTACCAATATCTACAAGTGTGAGATAATCAGGCTTGACTGTGTAACAATTAATTTGTCAGTACAGAATTACTTTAACAATAAACAACTCCTTCACTTCGATTAAATGGTGCAGCCACCAATTGGCACATTTAAATAATACCTGCATTAATCTCAATGAAATAAATCAAAGTGCTTCACCTAAATTACTTTGAAGTACAGAGAGTATGTCAGAGCGAATATTCTCTACTAGTAAATGTCCTACAAACAGTAATGAGATGAATGACCAAGTAATCTGCTTTTTTGTGTACATTAATTGGCAGGGGAATGTTTGCCAGGATACCAGGTGAACTCCTTGCTCTTCTTTAAATAGTGCTGTGGGATCTTTAACATTTATCTGCCTAGATTATGCACTCAATTCTTGGCATAGGGCTCAATCTGCTGACCCAGAGGGAAGTATTCTACCAGTGCAGAGCCTAGTTGATACTAACTCAGCATAGGAGCTATTTACTGCCCTGAATATGTTCAAAAAACAGAAGTTATCACTTTTTTAATTTTTTTTTAAATTTGTTTATGGGATGTGGGCATCGCTGGCAAGGCCAGCATTTATTGCCCATCCTTAATTGCCCTCGAGAAGGTGGTGGTGAGCTGCCTTCTTGAACCGCTGCAGTCCGGGTGGTGAAGGTACTCCCACAGTGCTGTTAGGTAGGGAGTTCCAGGATTTTGACCCAGCGACGATGAAGGATCGGCGATATACTTCTAAGTCAGGATGGTGCGTGACTCGGAGGGGAACTTGAAGGTGGTGGTGTTACCATGCAGCTGCTGCCCTTGTCCTTCTAGGTGGAAGAGGTCGTGGGTTTGGGAGGTGCTGCCGAAGAAGCCTTGGCGAGTTGCTGCAGTGCATCTTGTAGATGGTACACACTGCAGCCACGGGAGTGAAAGTTTAAGGTGGTAGATGAGATGCCAATATAAAAGGAGCAAGCAAGCAGCTCTTATTCTGCACCAATATCACAAATATTATCTCTCACTCATCATGGAAATTATGGTTTTGAGTTGGCTACTTATTGGTTTCACATCAGAAATACCCAATTTCCTTATACGGATAGCAGAAAATTATAAAATTATCAGTGGTTAGGTAGTATCATACAATGTGTTTATATATAGTGACTAAGCAGCTTAAATCTAAACTTTATTTTGAGCAGTATATTACTGGTGTTGTTCAGTAGCTTTATTCAAAGATAATCTTAGTGCTGGCAGCATCTCCAGATGTTTGTGGTGCATCTTGTGTTCTATCCATTTACCAATTGTATAACCAAAACAAAGTTCAATCACCGATCAGCTTTATGCTTCCAAATTTACAGTAAATTTAATAACTCTTTACTTTGATGTTTCACCATTCTGCCTTCATGTTGCTAGACTCCAATTAAGTTTCCATGCTGTTTGCCTTTAAAAATAGGGACATTTTCTTATGCATTCAGATTCACATGCTTAACTGGGCAATAATGAGGAGCAGCTGGGCATATAGAGAGCATCTGTTTTTTCACTGCTTTAATATTCCACAATTGCTAACAAAAAATTAAAATCAGATGTGGTACCGAGTTGATTGTTACCATCAGACCCTAGATAAAGCAATTAAAGACGCCAATGGCTCATTGGGCAAATACAACACCTTGTGTCATACTGAGCCGTACAGATCAGAAGGTCCTCGGTTTGATTCCTGGTCTGTGCTGTTATCTTATCTTAGCAAGGTCAGCAGCTTGGGTACTGCAATTGGCTTCAATACTCCCAGACAACTACAACCATAAGCAAAGGCTGTGGGCCCTGACAACATCCCGGCTGTCGTGCTGAAGACTTGTGCTCCAGAACTAGCCGTGCCTCTAGCCAAGCTGTTCCATTACAGCTACAACACTGGCATCTACCCGACAATGTGGAAAACTGCCCAGGTACGTCCTGTCCACAAAAAGCAGGAAAATCCAATCCGGCCAATTACCATCTCATCAGTCTACTCTCAATCATCAGCAAAGTGATGGAAGGTGTCGTCGACAGTGCTATCAAGCAGCACTTACTCACCAATAGCCTGCTCACTACTGCCAGTTTGGGTTCTGCCAGGATCACTCAGCTCCAGAACTCATTACCGCCTTGGTCCAAGCATGGATAAAAGAGCTGAATTCCAGAGGTGAGGCGAGAGTGACTGCCCTTGACATCAAGGCAGCATTTGATCGAGTGTGGCATCAATGAGCCCAAGTAAAATTGAAGCCAATGGGAATCAGGAGAAAAACTCTCCACTGGCTGGTGTCATACTTAGCACAAAGGAAGATGATTGTGGTTGTTGGAGGTCAATCATCTCAGCCCCAGGACATCACTGCAGGAGTTCCTCTGGACAGTGTCCAAGGCCCAACCATCTTCAGCTGCTTCATCAATTACCTTCCCTCCATCATAAGGTCAGAAGTGGGGATGCTCGCTAGTGATTGCAGTGTTCAGTTCCATTCGCAACTCCTCAGATAATGAAGCAGTCCATGCCTGCATGCAACTAAACCTGGAAGACGTTCAGGCTTGGGCTGGTAAGTGCCAGGCAATGACTACCTCCAACAAGCGAGAGTCTAACAACCGCCCCTTGACGTTCAACAGCATTACTATCGCCGAATCCCCCACCATCAACATCCTGGGGGGTCACCACTGACCAGAAACTTAACTGGACCAGCCACATAAATACTGTAGCAACAAGAGCAGGTCAGATGCTGGGTATTCTGCGGCAAGTGTCTCACCTTCTGACTCCCCAAAGCCTTTCCACCATCAACAAGGCACAAGTCAGGAGTGTGATGGAATACTCTCCACTTGCCTGGATGAGTGCAGCTCCAACGACACTCAGGAGGCTCGACACCATCCAGGACAAAGCAGCCCGCTTGATTGGCACCCAATCTACAACCTTAAATATTCACTCCCTGGACAACGAAGAAACAGTGGCTGCAGTGTGTACCATCTAGAAGGTGCACTGCAGCAACTCGCCAAGGCTTCTTCAGCAGCACCTCCCAAACCCACGACCTCAACCACCTAGAAAGACAAGGGCAGCAGGCGCATGGGAACACCATCACCTACAAGTTCCCCTCCAAGTAACACACCATCCTGGCTTGAAATTATATCGCCGTTCCTTCATCGCCACTGGGTCAAAATCCTGGCACTCCCTCCCTAAGAGCACTGTGGGAGTATCTTCACGACACAGACTGCAGCGGTTCAAGGAGACGGCTCACCACTACCTTCTCAAGGGCAATTAGGGATGGGCAATAAATGCTGGCCTTGCCAATGACACCAAAGTCCTAGGAACATATATAAAAAAAGGCCAGAGTTCCCATTCCTGGTCCAGTGACCCTCTACTGGGAAGTGTGCATGTAAAGATAGACTAAGACAAGATTTAGTGCCTTACATGGTCACATAGTCTGTAGATATTCAGTATCTAGGCTCATGCATGAAGACCCATTCCACTTTGTCCCCCTATTTTCCTTTTCTCTCCATCCCTCCCTGACTGCACTCTCCTGTCGTTTTGCCTCCTTTCAGCTCTCCTCTCTTGGATACACTGCCCTCCCAAATCCCTACCCCGATCCTACATTACTCTTTGACCTTCGTACTCTCCTGCTGCCGTCCCAGGCTTGACTCCCTCTTAGATAAGCCCACAGCTTCCCTCTGTGCCTCGAAGGGCATCCTACGAAGGGCCCATCGAGGCACTCGTCGCTGCCGCCTTACGAGCAGCAATCCCAACTGACCCATCCTACTCTCTCGCTGACCTTCCCGCCCACTGGGGGCAAATCTTGCCAACCTCCTCCCCATCCAACTCATCCCCACCCCCAGCGCTGACCTTGTGGACGCTGGCAGTGGGGCAGCCATCACCGACCCTCTCCGCATCTCCCTCCAGAATGTCCGTTCACTTGCGAACAAGGCCCTTGCCATCCATGAGCTTATCGTGGATGATTGCATCGACGTCATGGCCCTGACGGAAACTTGGTTGAGGGGTGATGACAACTTACCCTTAAATGAAGCCTCCCCGCCTGGCTATACCTTCCACCACTTGCCCCGCTCAGACCGCCGTGGCTCTCATCACCAAATCACACCTTGGTCTGTCCCCCTATTCCTCCAGCAGTTTCTCTTTGAGCATCTCACCTTATTCCACCCCCTCGGCTCTCATTTAAAATTCTCGTTCTCTACCGCCCACCCAAGTACCATAAAAATTTTATTACTGAGATATCTTCACTGTTCTCCTCCCTCAGCACCGAACGACTTCTCATCCTCAGTGATTTCAACCTCCATCTCAATTCATCATGCTCTCTCTCCTCTGAGTTCACTAGCCTCCTATCCTCCCTTAATCTCTCTTTCCATGTAAACTCCCCAGCCCATATTCACGGCCACCCCCTCGATCTTGCCATCTCTCATGGCCTCGCTACTCCCATCGTGTCAATCGCAGAGAAGGCCATCTCTGACCATTTTCTCATATCGCTCTCCAGCCACATCCCCCTTTCCCGCAACCCTACTTCCTTCCGTGTCCGCCCTTGTAAAAAAAAAACTCTCCCAACTCTCTTAAAACTGCACTTATGAAATCCCAATTGTCCAGCCTTTGGCCCTCCATTCACCATGACATTTTTGCAGCTACCGATCTGCTCAACCACACCCTCACCACCACCTTTGATGCCCTAGTCCCTACTAAAACAATTACCCTCTCACCCGGACTGATCCCCCGGTCCGGCTCTCATCTTTGCTCTCAAGTCCAAGGGACACAGACTTGAACGGATATGGCAGACAACTGGTTTACCCATTCACCGCCAGATCTGGCTGGACCACATAAAGCATCATCGGGCCTGCTCTCGTCTGCCAAAATTGCTCACTATTCCAGAATCATTCTGGCATGCAAAGATAAACCCCAGCTCCTATTCTCTACTGCTAACTGTTTTCTTAAAACCCCTCTCCCGTCTCCTCCACCCTCACCTCCGACAACAAGTGTGAGGATCTCATGGACGACTTTGTCTCCAAGATTGAGACCATCTGTTCAGCTGCCTCTGCCACTCCCCTTCCTTCCCCTAGCCCACCGGGCTAAACTTCCTCCAAGGTTCCCTCCTGCCCTAGCCCTGAACTCACATCTTTGAGTTTCTCTCCGATCTCCCTGCGCTCATCGTGTCCATGAGACTCACTTCCTGCTCCCTCGAACCTACTCCCAATAAACTGACCACCCAACTTCCTTTTCTGGCTCCCATATTAGCTGACATTGTTAATGGTTCTCTCTCCTCCATCAAATCTGCCGTCATCACCTCTCCTCAAAAAACCAACCCTTGATCCCTCCGTTCTTGCAAACTACCGCCCCATCTCCAACCTCCTTTTCCTCTCCAAAGTCCTTGAACGTGTTGTCGCCTTCCAAATCCGTGTCCATCTTTCCCACAATTCCATGTTTGAATCCCTCCAATCAGGTTTCCGCCCTTGCCACAGTACCAAAATGACTGTCACAAATGACATCCTTTGGTGACTGTAACAAAGGTAAACTATCCCTCCTCGTCCTTCTCAACTTGTCTGCAGCCTTTGACACGGTTGTCCACTCCATCCTTCTCCAACCCCTCTCCACCATCATCCAGCTGAGTGGGACTGCACTTGACTGGTTCCATTCTTATCCATCTAATCGTAACCGGAGAATCACCTGCAACGGCTTCTCTTCCCGCTCCCGCATCATTACCTCTGATCTATTCTTGGCCCCCTCCTATTTCTCATCTACATGTTGCCCCTTGGCAACATTATCCAAAAACACAGCATCAGTTTCCACATGTACGCTGATGTGACACTCCCTCACTACCACTTCTCTCGACCCCTCCATGGTGTATAAATTGTCAGACTGCTGGTCCGACACAGAGTTCTGGATGAGCAAATATTTTCTCCAATTAAATATTGGGAAGAACGAAGCCACTGTTTTCGGTTCCCGCCACAAACTCCGTTCCCTAGCCACCGACTCCATCCCTCTCCCAATATCTGAGACTGCACCACACTGTTCGCAACCTTGGTGTCATATTTGACCCCGAAATGAGCTTCCGACCACATATCCGCAGCATAACAAAGACCGCCTACTCCCACCTCCATAACATCGCCGGTCTGCGCCCCTGCCTCAGCTCATCCGCTGCTGAAACCCTCATCCATGCCTTTGTTACCGCTAGACTTGATTATTCCAATGCACTCCTGGCTGGCCTCCCACATTCCACCCTACGTAAATTTGAGGTCATCCAAAACTCGGCTGCCTGTATCCTAATTCACACCAAGTCCCGTTCACCCATCACCCCTGCGCTTGCTGACCTACATTGGCTCCCGGTTAAGCAACGCCTCAATTTCAAAATTCTCATCCTTGTTTTCAAATCCCTCCATGGCCTCGCCCCTTCCTATCTCTAATCTCCTTCAGCCCCACAACTGCACCCCTCCCCCCATCCCAGAGATATCTGCGCTCTTCTAATTCTGCCCTCTTAAGCATCCCTGATTATAAATCGCTCAACCATTGGTGGCCGTGCCTTCTGTTGCCTAGGCCCTAAGCTCTGGAATTCCCTGCCCAAACCTCTCCGCCTCGCTACCTCTCTTTCCTCCTTTAAACCTACCTCTTTGACCAAGCTTTTGGTCACCTGCCCTAATTTATCCTTATGTGGCTCGGTGTCAAATTTTGTGTCTTAAAATACTCCTGTGCAGCGCCTTGGGATGTTTTACTACGTTAAAGGTGCTATATAAATACAAGTTGTTGTTGTTGTTGAATGGGCTCTCGAGGGGAGTTATACAGAATTTCCAGTGGCCATGGAGCGGTATTCCAGTAAGAGAGTGAAGGGGGGAGAAGAGGGGGAAAAATGTCAATACCAATACTGGGATTGGTTGCCACACTGCATTAACCACACATAGCTTGGGCATCAGTTTCACAAGAGTGACACACCTCCAGTGAAATAGCAAAGGTAACAGTTTGCTGATAGTGTGTTAAATGCTCACATGATATTACCAACAATTTCTTCCCCATATTGATGTATTTTTATACTTTGAATCCAATTGAACAAACATTGACACTTTAAGAACCACACGTGGTGAGCACTTGGCACACTATTCCATTACTAATTGCACCATTAAAGCTTGAAAGTAAAAATATCAACAGCTGAACCAAATCCTTCACAGATATGACCAAGGATTAGGTTTTCATACGTACCTCCTGAGGTAGCTGGTGGCACAGAAGGAAAACTATTTTTGTTCTAAAGAAAAAAGAAAGATCAATAGTACATAAATATTCCATCAAATCCAAATACAGATGGGAATTATGAAACCTGTCATAATAATTAGACAAATTATATTTTTTCTTTAGATTTGGTGCATATACCTCCAAGTCCAATTGAAAGTGCTGCACTGTGAAAATACTGAAAATTACCACAGCATACCCACAATTAACAAGGGCAAACAAATACTCCCATGAATCTGACTACATGAATAGAATGCCCCCCTCATCTTTTAAGGTAAATTCTTCAACCATGGGCTTTTGACTATACAAAATAGATAGACACTGTCGTAAGATTATAAGGAATTATCCAGCAGGTTTTACACTGAAATAGGAGGCCATGAGTCGATTAAACATAAGGCAAGGGAAAGTGGAATACTTTAAATAGTTCTCTGTTCCAGCATAAAACCTACTGCATCATACACTGCAGTTATGACCACTCAATTCAGGTTCAGCCTTTTACATAAACTTTTCCCTTCAGTGTTTCTTCTCCTGACAGAACTTTTAAAAAAAAAATCAGGTTACTTTTTTTTTTAATGCGCGTCACACAGACTTGCAGAAATTATACTTTGCTCGTCACATCAGAATGCCTTAGTTACAATTGGTCAGACAACTAGAAGTTGTGGCCCACAGGCAGCGATGAGTCACTTCCGATGGTAAGCTTCAAATTTCCCAAAGCAAGCTCCCAGTGCAAGTCTTTGCACCGTCATTGTAAGCCCATGTTAAATACATTTTAAATTCCATTGCCAGTATTCTGCCAGTTCAACCCAGTGAAAGAGAGATAACTTCAACTGCCTGCATTTTTAAAAATGTATTTCCAGTTCTGACAAAGGCAGCTGTACCCCAAAAAATAAGCTTGTCTTTTCTCTTTACAAATATTAATGGAGCTCCTCCTGGCTCCACATTAAGAGAAGTTGAAATTGAAGAACTTAGCTTTTCGTTATCGACCTCCAGCCATCCTTTTAAGGACCGCTGGTCAGACTGCAGCAAAATCTCGATAAACTGAGGGGCGCATGCCCAGTGCATGTTCCGCTCTGTGCTGACAAATATCTGAAAGGGGTCTTGAAACCGGCATTAGGTCCCTCATTAGCATATAGAAGAGGCTGCTTTCAGGCAGCTGTCAGGCATATCGGAATATCACCCGTGCCAAATTGGAGTTGGACGTATTTCAGTCAGCCACAGGACATGGCGCTGAAAAATTGGTCGGTTTTGCTTCCATTTTATGCCAAAAAATGGGTGAAACGAGGTTTAATTTCTCCCCCTCGCTGTATAGACTCGCGCGTCAAGAATGCCCAGTTGGCTGAGGTACTGGAAAGACCATCAGCACTCGAACTATACTCCAAAAGTCAGCAACTTCAGGCATTTAATTTTTTTTGTAATTATTAAAATCTTCAATTAATTTCCATAGAAAAAGGTCGATTCTATTAGTAAAGCTAATCAGTCGTTTCAATTGGCAAGTCACAAAGCTGCTGAGTAGCAGAACCACAAGTATTACACCTCAGAATATCAACATTTCACTTCCAGTCCACACAATAGATAAACAAGCTGGTATGTTAAGAGTGTTGACATAAAACTGATTAATTTTAGTACATCAGCTAATTTAGTTTAAAGTAGTAGTGGTGTTCCTGTGAAATATCTAATATTTCCACTTAGTGGGCAGATTGTAACAAGGAGTAATAATCCCATTCTGTAGAAGAGGAGAGGTGTTTTAGAGAAATTGAGCTCCCCATGTAAACTTGAAGCTCAAAAGGTTCCAAATCATCTGTAAATATAGAATTTGCAGTCACCCCTGATTATTTTAGGGAATTCACAAATTTAGAGTTCTTCCAATAGTGATAACTAAAGAGGAACTACTCCCCGAATAATTAGGGTTTAAAAATTAAAAAAAAATAAAAAAATACTTCATTGCATGTGTATTGACTACAAGGAGAGCAAACAGTGGCTGGAAGATTTATTTGGACTCATAGGTCCCATTTCTTCAGCACTTTCTTGACTTTGATTTTTAGGTAGATAAATCATTGGACTTATTACACAAAGTCGTGAATTTGGTAGCGTGACAGAGTGGGGTCTGTGGTAAACCACTGTTTGTATTCCACTGTGTACATGCCTGGACATGCCTCGGCTGACTCCTCCCACAAGTCCTAGTATAAAGGTGACTGCTCCCCAGCCCTTTGTATTTCTGGACCGGTCGACCACTCGAGGCAGACCTTCATTCTTTTGTTAATAAAAGCCTTTAGTTACTCTCTTAACTCTCAGTCTTTTATGAGTAATTGATAGCGCACCAATTTTATTAACAAAATTTTTATAATGGAGAAGATCCTCACACCAGCATGCCTGGACTTAGATCATCGGGAGGCGGACTCATCCACCAAGTTTACTCACTGGCTTAAGTGTTTCGAAAAATTCCTGACCGCCTCCGAAGCAATCAAATCGGACGAGGACAAACTGGATGTCCTGACCTCCAAAGTGAACCACCGAGTGTACTCGGTCATCCAAGACGCGACCTCGTACGCGGATGCTATCAAGCTCCTCAAGGACCAGTACACGCGCCCAGTGAACGAAGTGTACGCTAGGCACCTTCTGGGGAGTCGTAAACAACAACCTGGGGAATCGACCGTGGAATACCTTCAGGCACTGTCTGTGCTTGGCCGGGCCTGTGGTTGTAAGGATGTAAAGGCCGCCGTGTACACAGAGGAACTTATCCGGGACGCTTTTGTAGCAGGCCACAGATCCAATTACACCCGACAGCGACTGTTGGAGCAGAGTGATCTCGACCTCAACAAGGCCTCTGAACTCGCACTATCATTGGATGCAGCCTACCGGGGCATGGATGCCTACTCCTCTGCACCGTGGACGCCGCGGGGAATGACAGCCTGGGACACGGTAGGACCGCCTCATAGCGCCGTGCCACCCCAGCCACACCCCAGCAACGGCCCAACTACCGCAGCAGTGTCCCAAGGCCAGACAGCAGTGCCCCAAGGCCAGAAATGCTACTTCTGTGGCCAGGCAAAACACCCCAGAGCGCGCTGCCCGGCGAAAAACGCGATCTGCTCGGGCTGCGGGAAGAAGAGACACTACGCTAACGTCTGCAGGGCCAAAGCCACCCCGAACCCCAGCAGCGCCGCGTGTGGGCCATGCGGGCCGCCATCTTGGGCCTCCCCGGCCATGTGCGAACCACCGGTACAGCAGCCATTTTGGACGCCTCCAGCCACATGGGGATCATGGACGCCGCCATCTTGGACGACAGCCGGAACGCAGCAGGCCCCCAACACCGCCTCATCTGATACCCGCAGCGACACACCGACCCCTACGCTGGCATCCGTTACACTGGACCAAGCGAGACCGCACCAGCTGGCCAGTTCCACAATGGACATTAAGGTAAATGGCCACGATACAATCTGCCTTTTTGACTCTGGGAGCACGGAGAGCTTCATCCACCCCGACACGGTGCGGCGTTGCTCTCTCCCAGTCCTGCCTGCGCACCAGCGGATTTCTATGGCCTCCGAGTCCCAGTCGGCGGACATCGGCGGCTACTGCGTAGTGACACTCGTAGTAGACGGGACCGTGTACGATCATTTTAAACTTCTGGTCCTGCCCGACCTCTGCGCTGCCGTCCTGCTGGGGTTAGATTTTCAGTGCCACCTTAAAAAAGTGTTACGATGGCGTACGGTGGACCCCTACCCCCACTCACAGTCCGCAGCCAGCAGCTCCCAAATTGCCCGCCGCGCACCAGGTGCAACCTCTCCACACTCAGAGTCACCCCCCCCCCCAACTGTTTGCTAACCTCACCCCCGACTGTAAGCCCATCGCCACAAAGAGCAGGCGATACAGTGCCGGGGACAGGGTTTTCATTAAAACCGAAGTGGAGCGGCTCCTGAAGGAAGGGATTATTGAGGGCAGCACCAGCCACTGGCGAGCCCAGGTTGTGGTCGTTAAGACCGGCGAGAAGCAGCGCCTGGTCATCGACTACAGCCAGACAATAAATCGCTACACCCTGCTGGACGCCTACCCACTCCCCCGCATAGCTGATATGGTCAACCAGATCGCGCAGTACCGCGTCTTCTCGACCATTGACCTGAAATCAGCGTACCACCAGCTCCCTATCCGCCCTGAGGACCGCCAGTATACTGCCTTTGAGGCAAACGGCCGCCTCTACCACTTCCTTAGGGTTCCCTTTGGCGTCACCAACGGGGTCTCCGTCTTCCAAAGGGAGATGGACCGGATGGTAGATCAAAATGCGTTGCAGGCCACTTTCCCATATCTGGACAATGTGACCATCTGCGGCCGTGACTTGCAGGACCATGACGCAAACCTCGAAAAATTCCTCCGCACCGCCCAACTCCTGAACCTGACGTATAACAAGGAGAAGTGCATATTCCGCACAAACCGCCTCGCCATCCTTGGCTGTGTTGTGGAACACGGAGTCATCGGCCCCGACCCCGACCGGATGCGTCCCCTTATGGAACTCCCACTGCCCCACTGCCTCAAGGCCCTGAAGAGGTGCCTAGGGTTTTTCTCCTATTATGCCCAGTGGGTCCCCTACTATGCGGACAAGGCCCATCCGCTGATCAAGTCCACCTCTTTTCCCTTGACGGCAGAGGCCCGCTTAGCCTTCCACCGTATCAAGGAAGACATTGCCAAAGCCACCATGCACGCAGTGGACGAATCCATCCCCTTCCAGGTGGAAAGCGACGCGTCCGACTTTGCCCTGGCCGCTACCCTCAATCAGGCGGGGAGACCTGTGGCCTTCTTTTCACGAACCCTCCAAGGCCCGGAGACCAGACACTCCGCTGTTGAGAAGGAGGCCCAGGCGATTGTGGAGGCTGTGCGTCATTGGAGGCACTACCTGGCCGGAAAACGATTTACCCTGCTCACTGACCAACGTTCAGTTGCTTTCATGTTTAACAACAAGCAGAGGGGCAAAATCAAAAATGACAAGATCTTGAGGTGGAGAATCGAACTTTCCACCTACAATTACGAGATCTTGTACTGGCCCGGGAAGCTCAATGAACCCCCGGATGCGCTATCGCGTGGCACCTGCGCCAGCGCGCAGATCGATAGACTGCGGGCCCTCCACAATGACCTCTGCCACCCGGGGGTCACCAGGTTCTTCCACTTCATCAAGGCCCGCAACCTGCCTTACTCTATTGAGGAGGTCAGGACCATGACCAGGAACTGCCAAGTCTGCGCTGAGTGCAAACCCCACTTTTATAGACCAGACAGGGCCCACCTGATAAAAGCCACTCGCCCCTTCGAGCGCCTGAGCGTTGATTTTAAAGGGCTTCTCCCCTCCTCCGACCGCAATGTGTACTTCCTCAATATTATTGATGAGTACTCCCGTTTCCCGTTCGCCATCCCCTGCCCGGACATGACCAGTGCCACGGTCATTAAATGTCTGAACGACCTCTTCGCCCTGTTCGGTTTCCCCAGCTGTATCCATAGCGACCGGGGCTCATCGTTTACGAGCGACGAACTCCGTCAGTACCTGCTAACTAGGGGTATTGCCACAAGCAGGACCACCAGTTACAACCCCCGGGGGAACGGACAGGTGGAAAGAGAAAATGCGACAGTTTGGAAGGCCGCCCTGCTAGCCTTAAAGTCGAGGGGCCTTCCAACCTCCCGCTGGCAGGATGTGCTCCCCGATGCGCTCCACTCTATTCGGTCACTGCTCTGCACTGCCACTAACGCCACCCCTCATGAGAAAATGTTTGTCTTCCCAAGGAAGTCCACATCGGGGACATCGCTACCGCCATGGCTGACGTCCCCAGGGCCGGTCCTACTGAGAAGGCACGTGAGGACCCATAAAACGGACCCCCTGGTCGAGAGGGTCGACCTCCTCCACGCCAACCCCCAGTATGCTTACATTGCATACCCGGACGGGCGGGAGGACACAGTCTCCATAAGAGACCTTGCACCCTCGGGGGCCGCAGTAACCCACTACTCACTACCCACCCCCCCCACGATCAGATATCCAGCCCCAGCAGACGGCAGGCCTGGGCCCCGCGACCCGCTCGACATCTACGAGGACGACACGCCTGTGCCACAGCCCACGCAGGACTCGACGCCGGAAGCTCCACTACCCCTGCCGTCGCCACGCCGATCACAGCGGCAGACAAGACCTCTGGAGAGACTCCAATACACTAACTTTTAATACACTTCACCCCGCCGGACTCAATTTTAAACAAGGGGTGAATGTGGTAAACCACTGTTTGTATTCCACTGTTCATGCCTGGACATGCCTCGGCTGACTCCTCCCACAAGTCCTAGTATAAAGGTGACTGCTCCCCAGCCCTTTGTATTTCTGGACCGGTCGACCACTCGAGGCAGACCTTCATTCTTTTGTTAATAAAAGCCTTTAGTTACTCTCTTAACTCTCAGTCTTTTATGAGTAATTGATAGCGCATCAGGGTCCCAGCATGCTATGCCAGAGGGTATGCAGCTGCAGTTTCAGATGGCGAATTACTGAGCTCAGATGTGTCATTGTGGGGAAGCAGTGAGTAGAGGCCAAAACACACAGGACAGACAAAACCACTCCAGACTCCTCTCACTACTCTTGTAGTTTCAGAGTTTCCCATCTGGCCTAAGAAACTGGCAAACTTAGTCACTGTCCTGGTACCCACATAACAGTAGCCTCCAGTGTAACATAAATATAAAGATAATCAAAAAGCCAACTTTAAACTGATGGATACGATAAACTAAAAGCAAAATAATTTGCATCTCTAGCTTGTAACTTTTATTGAATGCAGATTCATTTCTGAGATTAAAAGGGGCTAAATTTAAAAGGAGAATCTCGATGGTGGTAATCTCCAGATTACTACCCGAGCCACGAGCTAATTAGCATTGGGATAAACAGATCAACAGATGAACCAAAGGCGACATGAGGAAATACTTTACGCAGCGAGTGGTTAGGATTGGGAATGCATGCCTGAAAAGGTGCTGGAGGCAGATTCAATCCTGGCTTTCAAAAGGGAATTGGATAAGTACCTGAAGGAAAAAAAATCTGTAGGGTTACGGGGAAAGGGTGGTGGAGTGGGACTAGCTGAAGTGTTCTTGCAGAGAGCCGGCACAGGCTCGACAGGCTGAATGACCTCCTTCTATGCTGTATCCATTCTATGATTTTAAGGAAGTGAATATGTGGCTGAAAGAGTGGTGTGGGAAGGAGAGGTTCCAGTTCATGGGACACTGGTACCGTACTGGGACAGGAAGGAGCTTTATGAGGAGAGATTGGGTCGATTGGGCTTGTACTCGCTGGAGTTTAGAAGAATGAGAGGGGATCTCATTGAAACTTATAAAATTCTAACAGGACTAGACAGACTAGATGTAGGAAGGATGTTCCCGATGGTCGGGGAGTCCAGAACCAGGGGTCACAGTCTAAGGATAAGGGGTAAGCCATTTAGGACAGAGATGAGGAGGAATTTCTTCACCCAGAGAGTGGTGAACCTGTGGAATTCTCTACCACAGAAGGCAGTAGAGGCCAATTCATTAAATATATTCAAGAAGGAGTTGGATATATTTCTTAAGGCTAAAGGGATCAAAGGATATGGGGAGAAAGCAGGGACAGGGTACTGAATTTGGATGACCAGCCATGATCGCATTGAATGGCAGAGCAGGCTCGAGGGGCCGAATGGCCTACTCCTGCTCCTATCTTCTACGTTTCTACTGCCGGAATACATGGCATCTGTACCGGGCTTGGATCAAAGACTTAGTGAAAAGGATAAATAGGATTGTAGAAAGAACTTTAAACTAGTAAAGGGGGAGGCGGGGCGGGTAGATATGCAATATATAAAAAAATTGACAGGAGCAAAGGTCAGGGTCCAAACAAAGATAAAAATAATACTCATGAAACAGAAAAGGTTACAGGAAGTAATAAGAAAATGCTGCTAAAAATAAAGCAGGAGTACTGAAAAATAAGATCATGATGGGGGTTAAATTTGGGCGTGCCCACTTTTGGTGCCCCTTCCCCCAAATACAGCATTATTTCCCCGCTCACGAATGGGGAGGTCCAAGGAGCCCCGGATACAGGGCCTCAGACCTCATCATAATGAAGACTGCTCTGTGGGAGGAAGCAGCATCAGGGTCCAGGTAAATGAATCGGTAGCTGCAAGATTGCTGTCTGGGGTGGGAGGCAGAGAGATCCGGGAGCCTGGAGTTTAGACGTCAGAGATCTCGGGATTGGGAGCGGCAACAATTATGATGAATACGTACTTTTTTTTTTTTTATGCGCTGTTTAGGTTTGATTTTCCCGAGGCAGCCACAGTGACGCCAACTGTCTCAGGGCAAAATAAATGGACCAGCAGATATCAGGCCCTTTATTTGCATATGCAAAGGGCCCAACGTCTGCTTCAGGCGGGGGCAAAGGACGTCTCGTTTGTCCTTACCCGATATGATGGGTGGTGCAATTCTGGTTAGAAGTACGCACATGCTTTATGCCCACCATTATGGGACCTCAGGAGGTTGCAAAATGCCTGAAAAACAGATGCTACATGGCCCAATCTAGCCCCCATTAAATTGCCTGTATAGCAATCTGCAGAGCATCAGCAACAAAAAGGGGAAATTGGAGGCACTAATTAGAAATGAGGAAATAGATGCAATAGGGGTAATGGAAACATAACTGCAGACAGGACAGGATTAGCGGTTAAATATTGCAGGCTACAATGCATTTCAAAATGATAGGGAAAGAAGAGGAGGTGGTGAAGTTGCTGTGTTAATCAGAAAATACATAATGGCAGTAACAAGAAAGATAAAAACAGAATGCAACTTCTCAGTTTTGTAGCCAGTGGAAATGTACTAATTTTCAATTTTGAACCCAGTACAAGAATCCAATCCCACACCAATTCTGCTCGCCCATCACCCATCCTCACTGACCTACACTGGCTCCCAATCCTCCAATACCTCAAACTCACCTTGGTGTTTAAATCCCTTCATAACCGCACCGCTTACTATCTCTGTAACCTTCTCCAACTCTATACCCCACCCCCCCCCAAAAAACACTCAGTTCCTCTGACACTGGCCTCTCGTACATCCCCCTCCCACCCCACCAATAGCAGCCATGCCTTCAACCACTGAAGTGCCATGCTTTGGAATTCCCTTAGTAAAACCCTCTGCATCCCCATCTCTCTCTTTCTCCTCCTTAAAACCCACCTCTTTGACCAAGCTATTGGTCACCCCTCTCAACATTTCCTTCTTTGGCTTTGTGTCCATTTTCCCCTTATGACTCTGTGAAATGCTTTGGGACGTTTTTCTACATTAAAGAAGCTATATAAGTTGTTGTGGAGGGCATCACATCTCGATCTTACTTGATCTCTACACATATATTTTCCATCAAGGGTAACTGGTTAATAATCAGAAGTGGGAAATTGTGACTTTCTCCTCCCTGGCCCAAAGGTACCGAGACTAATTCCATCACCATCAACTGCTACCGTGGCAGAGATCAGCAAACTCACTGGAAATTAAAATTGGGACCTTCTGGTCTGTAAGGTTGGTGTTGACAATGCATTTACCCACTGAGGAAGTTACTTTTAAAATGTAGTATTAAGTGAAACATGCTCTTTAACTAGTGTTTCTTTTATCAATCTGTTTTGCACCCACATTCTGAAGAGTCAGTTCATACAGGCTTCACTCCGTACAGATATACATCAGTAGTGACTATTCCTATAGTGCTGGTGTTTGTTAACCATTAAAACAAAATCCTCTTGACAGTATGGTGTACAGACTAATTTTTCCAGTAGTTGAAGAATTACCTTAAAACTTTATTTTTATTCTTACTTACTGTCACACGTAAGTTGGAGGTGGGATCTTTCACATAAAGAGCAGTTTGAGATTTACGTACGGGATCATTTAAACTTTTTTCTTGCTGGTCAGAAGACTCTTTTGATTTTGCACAGCCCATGTTTCTGAAAAACAATTGTTGAAAACCATCATTTCTGATATACTCCAGAGAGGCCGCGGTTCATCAGTGACTCAATGTACATTTAATATGGCAACAATACAACAAACGCAAAACCTCAACTGTGCACCTATATTACCAGGTGCACAAGAAATATTGGCTGGAATACTTACACTGGTGTAAACAAGTGGGCCACGAATTTACACCATGGGACACCAGCGTATGAATGACCTACTACAACCAAAAGAAAATACTGCAGATGCTGGAAATCTGAAATAAAAACAGAAAATGCTGGAGATACTCAGCAGGTCAGGTAGCATCTGTGAAGAGAGAAACAGAGTTAACGTTTCAGACCTTACGTCAGAACTGGAAAAAAGCAGGAAATGGAACAGGTTTTTAAGCAAGTGCAGGGGCTGGGAAAGGGGGGGAGGGGAGGGGGATGAAAGAACAAAAGGGAATGTCTGTGATAGGATAGAAGGCAGGAGAGGTTAAGAGACATTAAGAGAGATATTCAAGGCAAAAGGAGATGGTAATGGGACAAGTTACTAGATGAAGTGTGAATTGCGCTGGCAGAATGAAAGACAGCTGCCATGTGGGAGAGAAGAAAAAAAGACAGACAAAAAGTGTGGATGAAAAATATATATGTGATAGGGGCCGAGGTTATGATCTGAAATTGTTGAACTCTTGTTGAGTCCAGAAGGCTGTAAAGTGCCTAATCGAAAGATGAGGTGCTGTTCCTTCAGCTTCTGCTGAGCTTCAGTGGAACAATGCAAGAGACCGAGGACGGTGAGGTCTGAGTGGGAGTGGTGCGAAGAATTAAAGTGACAAGCGACCGGAAGCTCAGTGTCCCCCTTATGGACTGAATGGAGGTGTTCCGCAAAGCGGTCACACAATCTGCGTTTGGTCTCCCCAACGTAGAGGAGACCGCATCGTGAGCAGCGAATACAGTATACTAAATTGTAAGAAGTACAAGTAAATTGCTGTTTCACCTGGAAGGGGTGTTTGGGGCCCTGGACAGTGGAAAGTGGGGAGGTATAAGCGCGTTTGTTGCATCTCCTGCGCTTGCACGGGAAGGTGCCGGGCGAAGGGGAAGGGTTGTTGGGGGTGATAGAGGAGTAGACGAGGGTGTCGCAGAGGGAGCGGTCCCTTCGGAATGCTGAAAGGGGAAGTGAGGGGAAGATGTATTTGGTGGTGGGATCACGCTGGAGATGGCGGAGGATGATCCGTTGAATGTGGAGGCTGGTGGGGTGAAATTCTGAAATCTGAAATCCCTCCCTGCTATTTTAGCAGAGGTGTAAATCCAGTTAAAGCAAAGAAATAGGGAATTAGGTAGAAAACCAAAACAATTGTGCCGGAGATCTCGCAGATTCCCATCCTGACATGAGATGATGGAGAGATGTAGACCAATGAGGAGGAGAAGCAATGGGAGGTTGACTTCAAGCTAATGGTATGTTGTTAGAATCGAACATTATAGCACTTGAAACTCTCACATTTCACAAGTTTGTCACAGAAAGCTTTGAGTGCCAGTTTCAGCACCTTTGGTGTAACTTTTGCAGTTCTAAAAAAAATCTGCGTGAATTAAAAATATCAGGCGTTTGCAGCATTTTCATCACATGCTTTGCTGCAAAAAATATATATATATTTTTTTAATTAGTCAGCACATAACTTACAAATCTTGGAGAAAACTATCCAGGACCCACCAAGCAACCCATTTTACCAACAGGAAATCATACAACAAAAATACTTCAGCATAGTTACATGTTTTAAAAAGTACGTAGTTTGACGTGCACATCATCTTTCACAGCAAAGTGAAACTATTGCTGAGGAATTATAGCAAGTCTGATGATCTAGAAGCTACACAACATCAAGTTTTCTTGCTTCTCCACCCAAAGTATTAAAAAAACAGGCCTCGTGGCCCCAAAGCCAGAGAGACCAGAAGGTCGAGGTTCCATTCCTGGTCAGTGCTAAGGCAGCAATGGGGGTGCTAGAATTGGACTTGGCTAGGGATAGGAGAAAACTAACAAAACTAAGATTTCTGCTCTTGATCACTATTCAAATGATCTCTTCTGGAAAAAGCATGTGCGTGAACATAGGGTGGAAAAAAGGGTTGAGCTTGGTTGTGATGCCCCTCCATGCTCCAATAACCCGTTGACACTCTGTTTAGGCACATACATGAATAGTAGCCAATTGGGCCAGGAACAAATGAGCTACTGACACTCACTGAACAACTGACTAGGCGGAGTCAGCACCATAAAGTGGAGTGGGGGCAGGGGAAAGAAAGAATTCAGGAATGGATGGGAGAAAATAGAAGGAAATAGCATGGAAACATTTTCTTTTGAAAAAAGAACAACAAGCCTGTAAAACAAATGACCAATTCCTAAACTAGCACTAATTAATCACATTCATAATTACATGAACAAAAGCACTGAAAAATTTTCCTATTCAAACGCAAAAATTGGAGCCACAAAATGGCTTTCTGCTCCATAAAATATTAATTTGTAATCATTATGCTATAGCATTATAATTAGTAACACACACCTCCGTTAACTGTGGCTCTAGGAGTAGAAAGGAGGACTGTTATCCAGGTTTGATCATTCCACGTTTGAACAACTGACTGACCCAGGTTCACAAAAGATGGAACGGGAGGATGCCAATACCCATGCCTTTCCCCCAGAATGCCAACCAAGAAACCGAGACTATGCCCGCTGCAGCGCAACTTCCTACCATGTCCCGGATAAAATGGGCACTAAAGCCCACAGATACAGAAACAAATGAGAGCACAGGAGAGAGAGTGAGAGCAAGAAAGAGCTCCTGTACAAGAGTGGTCAAAAAAAACAAGGTTGTTCAAGGATACCAAGAAATGCAAAATAGATGGGGAGCTGGATGTAGCAGTTACAAGTGCCACCATCACCTTCTATTTATTTAGGACATTTACCACCTTTAATGTAAAGAAGTGTCCCAAAGTGCTTCTCAAAAGGCTCAAAGAAAATGGATGTCAAGCCAGGAAGGGAAATTAGGAGGTGGAATGCACAAAAGGCTGTAGTTAGAGAAATGGAGCATAAGAGGGGTTATGAGGCTGGGGGCAATTACAGAGATAAAGTGGGGCAAAGCCATGGAGGGATTGATATATGAAGTTTAAGAATTAATGCCTCAGAGGACAGGGTGCCAGTTTAGATCAGGGAGAGAATAGGGGTAATGGGCAAGTGGGACAGGATATTCGTGCTAAAGATTTAGACAAGCTGGAGTTTATGGAGAGTGGAAGACGAGAAGCCTAGCAAAGGGTACTTTAGAATAGTTGAATCTGGAGGCAGTAAAGACATGTAAAAGGGTTTCATCGACAGAGGGGTGAACATGGTGCAATGCTCTGGAGGTGGGAGTAATAGCTTTATCACTATTATTATTTATGGTGCGGAGACTTAAAACGCAGCTCAGAATCAAACAAGACATCAAGATTACGAACAGACTGGTTCAACCAGAGCGTGCGTGGCTGGGGGAGAAGGATGGAATCAATCCGAAGGGAGTGGACCTAGGTTGATGGCTTTGGTTTTCCTAATGTTGAGCTGTGTAGGAAGTTGAAAGTTTTCTAGGACTTGACATCGCACAAACATTCTGACAGCAGAGAGACTGTTTAAGGGATTGAGAGAGTAAAGGAGAAACAGTGCTGGGTGTTATCAGCATATATGTGAAAGCTGCCTTTGGAAGATGTTGCTGAGAACCAGCAAGTAGATAGGAAGGTAGAGGGTTCGGAGGATAGACCCTTGAGGGACCCCAGAGGGGACTATGCAGGCTCACCGACTAGTTGGGTCACAGGGAGCTAGCTCCAAAAGTAGACACAGCCTATTGTATAAAATTTGCCCCATCAATAGCTCTTCTCAAACTTATTTAATCTCCTGAGGGAGAAGACGAAGCATAGGTAAAGCTTCCAAGAAGAGATTTCTCCCCAACAAGAAAATCTTGTGAATCTCAGTCTAGCAAAAAAAATGGCAGTTATTTGATAGATGATATTTCCACAGTCCCAGCAGAACTATTGTGTTCCGTATTTGACAATTTGATTCGACCCAATTTTTAGAACCATCTACTCTGTTCTTAACTAGGCACCAGTTCTATTAGTCAACAGTCTTAATTACTTTTCCTGGGAATCTGATCAATCTACTGGTCACTATGTTGGTGAGGGGGTGGGGGGCGGGGGGGAAAGGGAATCACTTGAGACCTAAGTTTTTGCCAATGTCCTCCAACAATTACAGCAAATTAAATATCCTTTCACCCAAAAAGTTCCAATGACAACATAAATCAATCCAGGGTGAGAGTTTCTCTTCATACTATAGTCCTAGAATTATGCTGGTTACTTTGTCCTGAATGCTGTCTAATTCGTCAAAATCCTTTTGGAAGTAAGGTGCCCATAACTGCATTTACTATTCTAAATCTGGCCTCAAATGAGTTTTGCCGGATTAAAGCAACCCGTGTTCTGACGAAGTGTCCACACCCTAAATGTTAACCTGTTCTTTTCTTTATTAGTTGCTGATGGACTTGCTGTGCATTGCCAACATTTTCAATTTTTATTTGCTGATTTATAATCAAAATCACCTTAAGATGCTTTTGAGTAGCCAATTATCCTTAAATTTCAAATGAAATGCTTTGGTCAATAATCACAAATCTTTTTTCCAATTTATATTTACTATAGAAAAAAGATTATTGGCACAAATAGGTCATATGACCTACTATAGTTACCCAATATAGACAACATATAGATCCCAAACCAAAACAAGCAAGACAAAATACGCTACACAAGAATATGCATAGAAAACAGGCTGGAATATCTACAGCATTTGACCTGTTTGCACTACTTGGTTAATGATAAAGTAATGATATTATTCACTTGATAGCACACTCCTCTGAGTCAGAGGCTCGCGGCAGGTGTAGGGATATATCAAGGCCTCATCTGTCCACATGGTTAGACGCAAAAGTTCTTGTGGCATGAATCAAAAGAGTAGACCATTCTTATGTTGTCTTGAAGTTAGTGGATTGGGAAGTCAGTTGGGGCGTACAACAGGCAGCCAATCCACTACTACCAGTTTTGTTAAACTTCATTCAAGTTTTTCCAGTCTTTCCTCATTACTCAGATATCCAAGTCTGGTGAGCAGCCTTGTGGCTCTTCATTGCACTGCCTCCAAATATTGAGTATCTCCCTTTGTGTCTCGGTGATCAGAACTGAACTCAGTACACAAGGTGTGGTCTGACCAGAACATTAAACAGTTCGACCACCGATTCTGGACTTATAATCTAGTGTTTTGGCTATATAGTTCAACATTCTATTGGTTTCAATTGCTGTTCTGCATTGGTTGGACATGTTGAGTGTCTGGTACAACTTTATCCTTAGCTATTTCAGCATATTCATGGAGTATGTTAATCACCTATTTTTTCTTTCTGCATGCAGTACTTCACATTTGTCTCCATTAAGTTTCATTTGCTATTGTTTTGCTCACATACATACTCGGGCCAACTCATTCCATAATTTATGAGCTATCTCTTCAGATACCACTGCCTCACCTCGTTTGGCATCATTGGCAAATATGACCAATTTGCTTTGAGCTTCTGAATCCAAATCATTTCTGTAAATTAGAAACAGTAGTGCTCCCAACACCAAGTCCTGTGGCACCTTATTCAGTACTCCCCTGAACATGACTCTTCTAACAAGTATTTTCAGCCAATTTATTATCCATTCCCAAGATTTACTCTGGATCCCAACAGTCTGTTTAACTGATACCCTTTCACATGAAACTTTTTTACATAACTTTTGGAAATCTAGGTATAGCATGTCATATTATTTTCCATAATCCACTTGGGTCATCACTTCCTCAAAGGGTTTGGTCAGGTAGGATCTGAATCCACATTGACTGCTGTTTACTAGGTCATCATAATTTCATATCTTCTTTCCTTGGAGAATAGTGTGAAGTAGTGGGAAGATTTGCAGGTGGAGTAACAGTCTAACGAGCTATGACGTGAATGCTCGTTCCATGGCTGTAACCATCTTTATACTAGCTGATTAGTCCTTTATGGGCTCTCAACCATACCATGAGGTGGGGCCACCCACACCCATCGGATGAGAGCATTCTGCTGGATGTCAACCCAGAGTTCAGAGCCGGAGTTCCAGTCTCCACTCGCCGGGACTGTCTGGAGCGGAAGAGATTAATGGGTCTGTAGTTATCGATCTCTGTTTAGTTACCATTTTTGAACATGGGCACATTTGTTGTTTTCAATCTACAGGTACCTCCCCGGTGTCCAGCGTCTCGGTCATAACAATCGTCAATGTGTCTCCTCCCTAGTCTTCTTTAGCACTCTAGAATAAAAACTATCCATCCCTGGGGATCTGTTTGTTTTAGCCTCTCTACAATTTCAATCATATTTATTCTGAAGTCCTTAATTTTAACTAGGTTATCCCTGTGTGGAGTAGGCATGTTGCTCATGCCTTTCCTTGTGAATAGTTGGAGGACATAATCATTCAGATTTTTTACTATTTTGCATTCATCCTCAATTTCAAGCTTGTTTTGCAGCTTATGGTTCCAACTTTTCTCAGTGCCATCTCACGATTTTAGGACACTCTCTCTGTATCTACTCTATCAAAACCTTTCATAATTTTGAAGACCACTATTAGGTCACCCTTCAGCCTTCTCTTTTCAAGAGAAAAAAAGAGACCCAGTCTGTTCATCCTTTCCGGATACCCTCGCATTTCTGGTATCATCTTTATAAATCCTTTTTGCACCCTCTCCAGTGCCTCTATATCCTATTTATAATCTGGCAAGCGGAATTGTATGCAATACTCCAAGTGTGGTCATAAGAACATAAGAAATAGGAGGAGGAGAGCCTGCTCCGTATTTCAATAAGATTATGGCTGATCTACCTCAACTCCACTTTCCTGCACTATCCCCATGTCCCTTGATTCCCTTAGTATCCAAAAATCTATTGATCTCTCTCTTGAATATACTCAACGACTGAGCCTCCACAGCCCTCTGGAGTAGAGAATTCCAAAGATTCACCACCCTCTGAGTGAAGACATTTTTCCTCATCTCAGTCCTGAATGGCCGACCCCTTATTCTGAGACTGTGACCCCTGGTTCTAGACTCCCCAGCCAGGGGAAACATCCTCCCTGCATCTACCCTGTCAAGCCCTGTAAGAATTTTGTATGCTTCAACGAGATCACCTCTCATTCGTCTAAACTCCAGAAAATGTAGGCCTAGTCCACTCAATCTCTCCTCATTAGGACAATCCCCCCATCCCAGGAATCAGTCTGGTGAACCTTCATTGCACTCCCTCTATGGCAAGTATATCCTTCCTTAGGGAAGGAGACCAAAACTATACACAATATACTCCAGGTGTGGTCTCACCAGGGCCCTATATAATTGCAGTAAGAGGTCTTTACTCTTATACTCGAATCCTCTTGTAATAAAGGCCAACATACCATTTGCTTTCCTAATTGCTTGCTGTAACTGTATGTTAACTTTCAGTGATTCGTGTACAAGGACACCCAGGTCCCTCTGAACACCAATATTTCCCAATCTCTCACCATTTAAAAAATACTCTGCTTTTCTATTTGTTCTACCAAAGTGGATAACTTCACATTTCTCCACATTTTTTTCTATTTGCCATGTACTTACCCACTCACTTAGCCTATCTATATCCCCTTGAAACCTCCTTGCATCCTCCTCACAACTTAAGTTCCCACCCAGCTTTGTATCATTAGCCAGCTTGGATATATTAAACTCGGTCCCCTCATCTAAGTCATCAACATTGATTGTAAGTAGCTGAGGCCCAAGCACTGATCCTTGCGGTACCCCACTAGTTACAGCCTGCCAACCCAAAAATGACCCGTTTATTCCTACTCTCCGTTTTCTGTCCGTTAACCAATCCTCAATCCATGCCAATATATTACGCCCAGTCCCATGAGCCCTAATTTTGTGTAATAACATCTTGTGTGGCAAATTGTTGAATGCTTTTTGAAAATCTAAATATACTACACCCACTGGTTCCCCCTTATCTACCCTGCTAGTTACAACCTCAAAAAGCTCCAACAAATTTGTCAAACACTATTTCCCTTTCATAAATCCATGTTCACTCTGCCCAATCATATTATTTTCTAAGTGCCCTGTTACCATGTCCCTAATAATAGATTGTAGCATTTTCCTTACTACTGGCCTATAGTTTCCTGTTTTCTCTCTTCCTCCTTTCTCGAATAGCAGGGTTACATTTGTTACCTTCCAATCCGCAGGGACCATTTTAAAATCTAGGGAATTCTGGAAGATCAAAATGAATGCATCCACTATCTCGGAGGTAGGTAGAGAGATGGGCGATAGTCTGGGGTAGAAATAGATAGTCTTGGTGATGAACTGGATGTGGGGTTTGGAGCTCAGCTTACGGTCAAGCGGGAAGCCAGATTAGTTTGCTAGTGATTAGCCCTTTCTTCCTGTGAAGTTGCGTCACCCTTTTGCTTGGACTAATCCCCATATAGCACAATTGAAATTAGGAACTCTGTCATGGGCACAAGCCCACATTGATGTGCTCAGAGTTACAGCATATCAATGGTCAGAAGGGTGGCATTAACACACTCACATTTGATAACTATTTGTGTTGCGCAGCATCCCGCTTGCAAGGATGTCATACACACACACACACACACTTAAGTCATAGGCTATAGACATTTTTGCTCCTCAGTTAAAAGGGTAATTTCTGTTCATGGGAAGTCTCTCTGTACATTCCAAAATACCAGTCTCTCTCTCTCTCTCTCTCTCTCTCAAAATAATTTGAAAGAAATTGTCATACGAGATATCGTCCTGATAAATATTTGCCTGAAAGGAATTTTCCTATTAATTTGTTTTTGGAAATGCACACAGAGTTATATTATAGACATGACTTAGTTTTGTTTAGGTAAAATTTCTGAATGATTAAATAGCAGCAATGCAAAGATTTCAAAACGTCTTCATTTCTATCTTCCATTTAAAGTAAGTCATGCAAGCAATGTATTTTTCACAATCGACAGGTTTATTCAAATTCAAATGTAAAAGGTTCAAAGTACGAGAGGTTGAGGGGATTAATTACAGACATATGTGGGTCTCTTCATGGTTCAGGCCAATGCGTGCAGTTGTAGCTACAACTTGTGCACTAAGCCAACTCACCACCACACAAAAACACTCCTATAAATTTACCATTTGTTCTTCTGCATCTGAAAAGATACAACTGCATTTTATTTATTTATTTTAAAATGACCCTTTCTACTCTCTCCAGGATGACCTCCTGACCTACACAATTCTGCTCTTTTCACTTTCTGCATTCTCAAATCTAAACGCCCGTGTACACAGATTTGGCCTTAATGTTGTTGTTGTAATGGAAAATCTTTAGCAGGATCATAATGCACACTTATCTTGTGTGTTGGACAAAGTCCTCTTCCCCTTGGTTTAACAGAATGCAGAACACATTTGTAGCAGAAAAAAATATATCTAAACAAATCCATGTAAATAGCTAAATTAGTTTCCTAGCAGAATACAATGTAGGCAACTCACCTACAACTTCATTGTTGCATTGGGATTTATTTTAATAGACTGACACAGGGTAACAGTACATTATTCTACATGCTCTTTGTTTTCAAGTAACGCCCCAGCTTGGTGCATTCTCCATGTAACCAGCCTTCATAGGCTTTCCCCTATTTACACTCACCTTTTTGGTCTTTTCTTAGGTTATGTAAAACTGACTCCAAACCTTACAACATAACTAGATAATCCAATACTTCAAGAAATATTCAAATAAAGGTTTCCCCTCCCGGATGAGTACAGCCTTTTAAGGTGCAAATAACCTCTTGGATCTTGCCCTAGTACTACTGTCATTCTATTCCTCTGGATTCGAAAGTGGTCTCTGGCCCAGCTTTAGGGAGCTTCCATCTGCTTGGGTTATCAATGTTCCCCATAATGCTATGTTGAAGAACTCTGTCCCTTTTTGGTTCTGGTTGATTTGAGGATACGATTAAGTTGATGTCAACTCCTTACAGAACCACAAGGTATTCTGACAACATACAATTAAAGTGTTGACATTTCTTGTTATACTGTCCCTTTGGTCTTTAAATCGGTCACCCAGACTTAGTCATCTTCATTCACATTTGGTACCTGTCTCACTGCAAAATTGTAGTTTTCCATCTGGTAGAACTTGTACTCTTTTCCTTTGAAGTTGGCTAAATGTGATCACTTTGCTGGTAACATTAAACTTGTTCTCAACAAATCTCTCATTAGCAATTATGCTGGACTATAGCCATTCTCCAATGGCATTATGGGATGGTTCTGTAAATATTTATCTTTTGATTTCTTTAACAGATCCTTTAAAAATTTTGCTTTTGTCTCTGCTTCCCCATGGACATTTAGGGTCACTTGCAGAGTAAAACCAACACTTGAATTTTGTAGGTACTCAATGCCAGCTAAGTATGAACCTCAGATGCATCATCACTACTTGAGATGTAGCCTTGGTTAATGAAGCAATTTCTATATTTCTTGAGAATTAGTCTAACTCCTTTCAATTTGAACATGTTAGTTCTGACCTGCTGCCAAAGGTGTTACAACAGAACAGAATCATTGGGCTAGATTTTCTCAATGGAGACGTTCTGGAGGCGGGACTTCTGATTTCCAGGTTTCAGTTCCGCCTCCAGTTACATCTGACCAACACATGCTATTTTCCCTTGATTGGCCTTGTTAAACCCGCCCTACGGGTTTACCAACCAATTAAGGGAAAGCCAGTGACAGATGACGTCAGCCTATGACGCTTCATCTGTCGACAATTTTTGAGAAGCTGTCAAACACTGACAATCTCTATTCTAAGGTGAGCCCTTTCACACAGGCTCACCAAGACCTCTCTCCTTAGCAGAAAGCAGATGGCTGCTGCACCTGAGAATGCAGCAGCCATTGTCATCTCTGCCGTTGAGATGAGGCACCTCCGGATCTTCAAAGGTTGAAGCCTGCAGAAAGAAGCAAAGGTAAGTAAACTTTTTCCAACACTTTACACTCACCGCTCATATTTACCTGTCCACACTTGCACCCATCACTCACTTCTACAGCTGACATTTCGACCCCTCTCACCCCCGCAGACCCACTGCTTGCCTCACTGGCCCTGAAGAGGTTGCAGCCATCGGGAAGCCCACAATTGCAGGTGTAAAAAGGGGAAAAGCCTCAAAACTGCCTGTTAACTACCTGTTCACAGGCAGTTAATTGGCTCTAATCCCCTTCCCGCCTCGAGGAGACAGGTCCCTGCGCGACTCAGGGACCCGCCTCCTGGGAAGATGGCCAGGAGGCGGGGTCAGTACCCACTCCCAGTTTCTGCCATTTTCCCAGTAGTCCCGCCTCCATAGGGCTGGGAAAACTTCCCCCATAAGTTCAGCTAAAGAAAATTCTCTACACTGCATGTTTGGAACAAGTCCTTGACAATTTATTCAAACTGCTTAGCCTTAGTGTTCTGCTTGTTCTCTGCCCAATATTTCAGACCACACCGATAAGATCACCAGACACTTGCCTTTTAATATTGCTCCAGTTTGAACCATCAGATCCCAACCTGCTCTCGAGCTTTGATTTTTATTAGCCAGCATATATTGTTTCATGATCAGCTTGCAGATCTCATCCTGTAGCCTGTTCCCTATCTCATGTAGTCAGGATGCTCTTCAAAATATTATCTACATATAAATGTATCTATGCTTAAAACCTTTGATCTGATCTCGTTCTTTCTGATGTTGGAGGTCACGACAAGGCATCTGCTGAGATCAGGGTTCCCCCTCCCCCGAGTATGAGAGAAATCATATGCAAGAATCTTACAAGAAAACCCTTTCATTCTAAGAGGCAGCTAGTCAATATTTTTATGGCCCAGTAGAGATATAAATGGCTGTAGACAGTCAGTACGAAAAGATTTTCCAATAAAATAGGTATTTGTGATCTTTACAAGTGTGTTACCCCTTACATCGTTACTATATTAGTGAATGCTACTATATCTGGTCAATATCAATGGGATACGATAGTGTAGGTAATGGCCCAGTAATTCCGGGCCGAACGCGTGAGTACGGACGGGGTACTCACGCATGGGCCCGATGGAAGTGCCGGTTTTCAGCATGCAGTGCATGCGCGGAAAACCGGCATTTCCTGTCCTCTGAACCAAGGGGACGAACGCGTGCGCGCAGAAGTCTGCGCGCTGAAATTCCTTTCCCCCCCCCCACAGGTTTACACGTGTGCAAGGGCCTCTCCTTTTTACGAATGTAAAAATGAGACGCAAGGACTTCATTCTTTAAGGTAAGTGGTCTATTACTTAAAATAACATTTTTTCCACAGCTTTATTGTTTTTAAGGACTTTACAGTAAGGTAAGTGTAGTTTTAGACCAGATTTTTTTTTAATTATTTTTTTCAAAAATTTGATTAATTGTTTAAAATAGTTTTTTTAGTTATTTATAGTTTATTTAATTATTGGGATGTTTTTAAAAATTTTATTTAAAGTTAAACTAGTCTTTTGGGCGCCCATACTTTTCATGAGTTTGACAGTTCTTACTATCAAACTCATGAATAAAGTTTCCCCTCCCCTGATTGGCTGCACAGTGCTCACCTGATCCCAGCCGGCACATCGAACTAACTACGCCGCTGGATCAGGTAAGCACAGTGCGCCGACATCTGAACCGGGCCAGTGACAGGAATTCCAAGCAGGCCCAGGCTTCAGATGTTGGCGCGCCGGGTGAGTGCACATCGGGGGCCCCCGAACCTAATTTCTGGGCCATTATGTTATTGGACAGACTAGTAATCCAGAGGCCTAGACTAATAATCCAGAGAATGTAAATTTAAATTCCACAATAGCAGTTTTAGAGTGTAAATTTGGTTTCAAAGAATTGTCTGGAAATAAAAAGCTGGGATCAATAAAACTGACCATGAAGCTGTGAAATTGTTGTAAAAAAAATACAGGCTCACTATTGTCCTTTAGGGAAGGAAACCTGTCATTCTTGCCCAGTCTGGCCTTTATGTGACTCAAGTCCCACACCAATGCGGCTCTGCGCAAGCCAGTTTTATCAAATCACTACGAAAAATACCACATGGACTGCAGCAGTTCAAGAAGGTGGCCCACCACCACCTTCACAGGGCAATTATGGGTTTATGGACAATTTACAATTGAGGAGCAATAAATGCTAGCATTCCCAGTGACACTCGCAACCCCAAGAATGAATTTTAAAAAAAAACAGGATAAATTTATGTAACAAGCAACTTCATAAATAATCACATCCAAATTATGTACAGTAATTACATATTTCAGATGCAGGTTTTTTTATTCAATCAGTCATATGCCTGTGACACTGCATGGTGTGGCAATGCTTCAGTTCCGACGGCCATTTTGGGAAATGCTTTGGTTATATTGTAATTGTGTGAGCTCTACACGTTAGCTACAGACTGGTAACAGCAAGAGCAACAGCTTTGACTGGAGTGCTAGCGACCTGACAACAGAAATAGCCATTTTATAATTTTGAAGAAAAGAAACTTAAAATGATCTTTTAGAAAACCAAATTATAATGCTAAGTCAAATCAGTTAATACAAAAATTAATAGAAACTTAATTTAACTCCAAAGTGAGAAATATAAGAATGTTTTTCTCCAAAAATTTGAAAGCTTACGATTTAAAGATCTCAACTGAATGTGAAAAATTCAAGTAAAATTTACACCAGTGTGTTCTGACTGGGCCCAAGCAATATATCATTGGTTTAACGCACAGAAAGCAAGATAAATTTTTATAATAAAATTGAAGGTGAATATGCACTATTCTGAACTTTGAACACCAATGGCTAGAAATTCGATTGCTCCTGAAAACTAGTGCTGGGATCATGATGCCTGCTGATTAACATGATTGTGGCATGCAGCCTAGCGCTGAACGCAATGCTCAACAGGGGACCCAAGTTTGTGCAAGGCTAGCACCAATTAAAGCTAGCCTGCACTTCTTAAAGGCAGTCTGCACCTCTTACAGGGAAGGTGCATTCTGGCTGCAGCAGGTGATTCAACTGGCTGGGGAAACAGAGTCTGAGCAGGAAAAAGTAATACTGATAGCACAACAGGGGAGAGATCATGCTCCAAGGTTCTCAGATGCAGCACTGGAGGCCTTGGTGCAGAAGGTGAACAGGAGGCGAGAGGTCCTGTTACCACAGGGGGCCAGGAGGCCCTCCAGGCAAATTCAGAAAAAGACATTGGGAGCAGACATCTGTCGCGGTCAATGCCAGCAGTGCAGCCCGAGAAACCTGGATACAGTATAGGAAAAAGTTTAACGACCTCACAAAAGTGGTCAAGGTCAGTGAATTCATCTTCAAATGCCATATCCCACCATCTGCACCACCAGCCTCGCACGCTGCTCAATGCACCACCACCCAACAATCTCTACCAAACACAACTCATACTTCACATTCATAGCTTAACACACACTTACCACTGCTGCAAGCCTCACCCACAACTCACAGCTTGCACACACTGCCAGCTATTCAACCATGACAAGCACATCACCCAAACATATTGCACCACACTCACTGACACATTTCCTTTGTCTTGCAGGACAAGGTGGTTCACAACCGGAGGCAGCAGAACCTAACTGGCGGGGGGACAGGCCGCCTGCATAACCCTACTCTGATGGAGGACACAGTGCTGGCCATTATTGGGAGGGCCATCGCTGAGCCAGTGGCCAGTGACAGGGCTAAAACAATACAAGATGATGATATCCTCATACGCAATCCTCCTTCTCACATCCCACTTCCCCCTCATCCCACAATCTCTTCTGATTTACAAGCTGCACTTGGTATAAGCATGCACGTGTGCTTTGCCCCCCTTCTCTCACCACAACCTTACCCTTGTGCCTTCCTCCTTTCTGATAGCCAAGAACTGCCACCTGGCCAGGCACTGATGGAGGAGCTCGAAATTGAAGAGTAACAAGATGCTGATGATTAAGACACAGCACCGTCACTCGATTTCACACTTGCAGTCACCAGCTCAGATACTGACACTTCACGTACTTTTGAGGACAGATTAGAGGCGGGATCTGCATGTGGTGAGACACCAGGCAGGAGTGGCCTGCAGCCAGGGCAGGGAGAGAAAGGGTAACACAGGTGCCAGCTCCCCAGAGAGCGAGGTTGCACACAAGTTCTGCTGCAGAGGACTCAGATGGAGGATTTTGATGGGGCAGCCTACAGAAGAAGGCTGAGTGCAATGTCAAGGAGCATGGAGGAGTCTGGCACCAACCTTGCACAGGGCTTTGCACAGAGCTTGGAGCTCCTGATTTCCAGCAACTCCATTAGCGCACTTGTGGACCCAACCATGATGCAGCCTCTGATGACCGATGTCTCAGCTTCCACTGCAGCACAAGCAGAAGCCACCCAACATCCGAGTGCTGCAGTGGAAGCTCAGACTTCTGTCATGCAAGCTCAGACTGCTCTCATGCAGGCTCAGCTTGCTGCCCCACAAGCTCAGAATGCTGCCATCGTGGCTGCATTTACCAATGTGGAAAGGGGCTTGCAGGGTGTCACAGCAGTCCAGCAATCTGTCCTCCAACAGATTATTAGGATTGCTGAGGCGCTGCCCCTGGGGAATGGCAACGGATCTGTGGAGGCCAACCCTGCTGTCCTCTCTCAGGATGATAGCATTCATCCTCCCACCACTGCCACTCCCCTCGCTGCTGCCAGTCAGCCCAGACTGCTGCTGCTCATGCCGAGGTGGTGCAGTCTAAAGCCAGGCCCTCTCGGCCCAGAGCTGCTCGAGGTCATCCTGGAAGACCATCTGCAATCTCCCCCAATGAAAGTCAGCAGCCTTCCACCAGTCATGCTGCAGCCACTGGGGTAGCACTTCATAGAAGCGCTAGGACAGGCAAAGGCACATGGAAGACAGGCACTAAGGGAATTCACAAGGGTGATTAGTTGACTTTATTATTTAATATTGAATGGATTGATGTATAATGTTGGATTGGAATGTTTCTTTTGTGGTTGATTTTATTTCAGCATTGTGGCCAAGAGGATGCTGTGACAGTCCAGAACAGAGGGACAGTAAGGTGCGCGAGTGTTGTACAATGGAGATTTGGGGTTGTGTTCAGTGGAACCGGAGTCGAATGAGGTGATCACGGACAGCCCGGCCGGAGACGGGATGTGCTGTGCTTTCCTCTCCTCTCTGCAAGCAGCTTGTCCTCTTCTTTGCTGCCTCTGCTCCAGCTCCCTGTCATGCTGCAGGCCAAAGGGGATGACAACTAGAGCACCCATGACTGGGAGCAAGTGGTCTGACCAGAACACTTGAAGTCAGAACCAAGGTCATCTCTATTTGCAGCACCACTGCGACACCTCACCAACTTTAAAAAACTCTGAAAAGCACCAAACACTTCTACAAACTTAGAGCCAGTAGAAAGGAACCAGCAACTAACCAGAGAGTAGTTGATGATCCCTTTAAATAGCACTGGTGGAGGAGGTTCCTTGCTGCTGCTGAACACATGTTCAGCTGTGCGAGGTTAAGACAGGGTGTTAGCTCCAGTGTGGAGGATGAAAATGGCAGCGCTGGCACGCTGATTGATGTCACGATCTGCCTACTCTACATACTTCTGGCGCACGCCAACACCCGCCCTACTGCCTTCACCAAAATGGCATCCACCACAACCCACACCAGAAGTGTGCACGCACGCGGCGCGAATGCCATTTTTGACACAAAACAGCACCTGTAGCGGAAACCCCCACCCTCCCAAAAAAAAAAGGGCACTACGGAGCCAAATTTCTATTTTAAGAGACCTGTGAACTATGTGCTGCGTTAGTGTTGTCATTTTGTTTGGGAACTTTGCAGCAAATTTGATCTATGTGTTTCCCGTCTCTCCCCTCCCCTTAGGATAACTTTAGTATTGCACCTTGTTCATAGTTACAAATGGGAGTTGAATCTACCGAAAAAAGTTAACTCCACTTGCCACTAAATGGCCAAAAAGATGCAGTTGGAAAAAATGCTCCTAGACTCACACCTGCTTAGGAACATGTAGACAGGCTTTACAGGGAATAGAGCAACTGCAACTTGAAACAGTTTACAAAAAAGAGAGTAGCTTCAAATTCCGATAACTCAAGTCATTGCCAATTATGCTGCCGAGACATACACATCAAGAACGTCCCAGATTCAATCCGCAGTTTAGGCGTCAGCCTTGGCTCTGTGGTAGCACACTCGCCTCAGTCAGAAAGTCGAGGGTTCAATCCCCACTCCAAAGACTTGAGCACATGACCTAGTCTGACACTTCAGGGCAGTACTGAGGGAGTGCGGCACTGTCAGAGGTGACGTCTTTCGGGTGAGACGTAAAGCTGAGGTCCTGTCTGCCATCTCAAGTGTATCTAAAGGATCCCACAGCACTCCCAAGAGCAGGGGAGTTCTCCTGGTGTCCTGGCCAGCATTTATCTCTGAACCAACACCCCAAAACAGATTATCTGGTCATTTACCTCATTGACGTTTGTGGGGCCCTACGCTGCGCAAATTGAATGCCACATGTCCCTACATTACAACAGTGATCACACTTCAAATGTAACCCATTGGCGGTAATGTGCTTCGGGAAGTCCCGAGGTTGTGAAAGGCAACATAAAAAAATGCAAGTTCTTTCCTCTTTTTGTGTCAATTTATGCCGAGTTAACTGATTCTCAGCTGGTGTTGGAGGGCAGTGGGGAGGCTACAACTGACAACAGCAGCTCTAGGCCATAGACATTAGCCAAGGACAGGATCAAGCCAAGTTGTGATCTGTCCAATCAATGAATAGCCTACCAACATTCATTAGCTAGGTTCACACACGAAGAAGGGCCACGTGGCTGATGTACTGGAGGGTGACTGGCACCAATCGAAGTACATTCCAGCATGAAGAAGGGGAGGGGACAATAGATATAGAACAGCCTTAGTAATAGTCAGATTCAGAATCATTCTCGGGCCTTGACCAAAGAGTTATATCCACCTGTATTGAGAGGTTACCAGAGTAGCCACAGGGTTTTCTATTTCCATAGAAGAGCAAATCTACAGATGTAGGCAGCCAAACATCTGCACAATTGTTGGCTTCCCCACAATCTTGGGCGTTATTAAAATGCAGATTCTGGTTCCCAGTCAGTCCAATGGCACACACTGAGTAAACTGAAGGCTTTGCAGTCAATGTACACGTAGCCTGTGATGTACAAAAACTGTTACATGTGAATACCCATGATCAACACATGACTCCTCTATCTTCAGTCAGTCAGTCAGTCAGTTGTGTCTGCTTGCAATGATCAGCTGCAAGTATAGGGCTTGTACTACAGCAGAGAAATGTGTCCCTTAACACATTGAGCAACCCACTGATGCAGCAGAACCCGGGTACAAGCACATACAGTAAACATTTGGTCTCCTCAAGGATCACTTAAATGGGGGTGGGGGTGGAGGCGGAGGCGGAAGAGAGCAAAAGCTTCACACAGTGAGCCAGCCAAAGTGTGCAGAACGTTTGCTTCATATTGCATAACTCTGACAGTGAGGAATTATGCCCGTCCTTCCATTCCCATGGTCATAGAGGACAATGGATACCAATGCTCTGCACCAGAAAATGAGATAGTATTTACATTTGCCAAGGTAAGAAACTTCAAACACCAGGGAGGTGAATTTACATGAGGGTTCTTCTGCTCATCCGCTATAACTTTGGTGAAAGTGCCATGGAAACCCCAGGAAAAGAGTGTAAATGTAATTTTTCCAGGATTTCCACAGCTCTTCTGCTGACATTACAGTGGACAAGCAGGAGAATCCACACGGAAATTCACCCCTGGTCACACATGCTCATCATATTACTCTTATACCTGTAATAACTGGAGGATAAAATAAGTTTTCTGCTATAATACAGCTCATCTTTCTCCTATTGTCAGATCAGCCATTACTGGAACCCAAATTGAGGTTAGTCTCTGCAGAAGTATATATATAAAAGACAGAGACATGACAAAGCCAAAGGTAGTGATAAAAACTGCATCCTCTTAAAGGTAAAAGTGCCCGCTTATACATGTTCACATCATGGTCTTTCCCATTTTCCTCTACTCCTGTGGTCATGCTCAATACAAAGTTGCTTAATTCAATTAATTGGATAATTCTATTTTTCCAGCACTAATTCCCCACTTTGCTGCATTGCTTGTGTTTAATTTGAATTATTGGTTACTTCTCTCCCATCAGAATAGTACAAAGACTCAAAAAATTCTAAGTGTTTTATAAAGTACATCTAACACCTTTAAAGATAAACTGAAATGTTTGTCACAGATGCAAATTACTTCAAATTCAAACCTGTGGCTTAGACTCACTCTCTCGCCTCACATTTGTCACACCCATTTTAGTTCTTTTTCTACATTTTTACAAAGCCCTCTCCTTCAATTCCCTCATTGATACTTAAAACTGATACCAACTCTGCAAATCCTCTAACCAGCTCACTATGTTGCACAATTTCCTTCCAGCTCCCCGTCTACAGTTTAAATTTCACTGGGGTGAAGCATGTTACACTTCCCTTGCAAATGAACACTATGTCCATGAATCTGTATTGCAGAATTGTAGCATATTTTACATCTTTGTCATATAGAAACAGTGTGCATTGTGTCATACCCATTTGGAGGGCTCACAAGGTCAATATAAAACACTATGGCCAGAATTTTCCGAGGGGTCAGCGGGCAGGATCAGTGGCGGGTCGGGTGACCCGCTGTCAACCTGCCTTTCCAAATGTCGGGTCTGTCAGCGCTGAACAGACCAGACAGGCAGTAGCATGAAGCCCAATTAATCTTTAACATCTAGTTGACAGATGATGAACAGGCTTTTTTAATTTACCTTTTGACTTTAACTTCATGGCCACGGGAACCAGACTGTTCAGTGACCACATCTGTCAACCTGAGGCGGGAGTTCAGTGGCCATTGCCCCAGCTGATTACTTGACAGCTTCAAATGTACAGTAAAAGCTTCCACCTGGCAGATCATCACTTTCCTCAGCCACAAGCTATATCTCAGTCCATTTCCAGCACAGATTCTGCAGGCTTTCCACTTTCCATCCAGTATCACCTATTGGAAGAACTCTCCCACCATTGACAGATTGCTTGTGTCATCTCTACTTCACCTGCTATCTATTCCATCACCATGGAGCCCTTTATACTCACCTTGTTCCTCAGAATCCGACCATGATCAGCCCAAACACCAGCAGCCCCAACCTTCTCCGCAATCACCTGATGCTGCACAGGGCAGAGGGCATCAGCACCGACCACATTGCTGTCCGGGAGGCCAGGGATGGCCTCGCCATGGCCACATTCACTTCACTTGACGC
This sequence comes from Somniosus microcephalus, assembly GCF_052327205.1. Taxonomy (NCBI): domain Eukaryota; kingdom Metazoa; phylum Chordata; class Chondrichthyes; order Squaliformes; family Somniosidae; genus Somniosus; species Somniosus microcephalus. The sequence goes on along the minus strand of NC_140999.1, from coordinate 164,219,843 downwards.
TGTACAACCTGGCTGCCACATGATGTGCCAGGTTGGCACCACCCCACACCAACACCATAAAGCATCTCTGCAATGTCCAAGCCATTTCTTCTACACTCATCACCATTGCAGGGGGGTACCGGTATGTCTCACCATTCACTGCAACTCACAAAGCCACTTCCAAAGGTGCACACAAATCCGTCTAAGAATGCAAAGTGTTGAAAATAAAGGTTTCAATGTTAGGCAGCACATTAACAGAAACTTTACATGAACATTGCATCTAACACCCAAGTGGCTACCCTTGTGTGTTGTTAGTTGGTATGATTGCACTAGGCTGAGGGCGAGTGTGAGGGGTGGCTAGTGAGATGGGGAAGTGATAATGTAGATAGAGGGCTGGATGGAGGTGCAAGGTAAATTGGTGTGAATAAGGATGTGCAGGAGTAGGGTAGAGAAGGCAGAGTGATGGGGATGTGATGAGAGGCACAGCAGGATGAGGTTGAGTGTGGCTTTGTACTAACATTTCGTGATCTAATGAGATAATTGAAAGGTTTGCGCCACTGCACCTTGTGCCCTCCTGTGCAATGTGCAAGCAGGCTGTGTTGGTCTCCTGGGGAGGTGTCTTCCACCCATCGGAAGGGAAGAGGACCTCCCTGCATGCTGTGACTCTCTTCATAAGCATATGGAGGGAGTTATGGGGGAACCTGGGTGTAACCCTCTGCCTCTGTGCAGTGATTGTCAGTGTTTGCAGCACCTCAATGCTGTAGAACACTGACAGCACAAATGTCAAAATAAAGTTGCCCATGGTCCCTTTAAGGAAACCGGCTGATGACGCCTCATGAAATTACGTCACCAGACCTGCTTCCTCCAATTGGATCAGCAAACGCGCTGGGCGGGCTTAACAAGCCCCATCAAGGGAAAATCAGTTTGGATAGCGGGATGGAGCCAGCAGCGGGCTTGGGACCCACCAACGACGTCACCCGCCCCGGACCCGCCGAGGTAAGTAAAATCGCGGCCTATGTTTTTAATGCAGATTGAAAGCAGTTTGAGGTCAATGGAGACTTCCATTCACAACCTTCTGCTGATATTTGTTATTGGTTTTCTTCCAACATACTAACCATGCTGAGGTATAGTCAAATCAATGCTGATACATTTTCAGCATCTTGCCCATGTCGCCATTCTTCATGTGTCAGCTTAGACAGTGGGCATTCTGCCCATTACTCTCCGCAGGCTAGTCAGAAGCCACACCAAAAGAGAGGCATAGGTTCCATTGTAAACTTAGTAATGGCCCTGGAAAGATTTTCCAGCAATGGTAATTGATTCCCAGGACCCAGGGGCTTGATTATTTTAGAACAGAGATTCCCATTTCCCCTTGGGGAAAGTGCAAACAATTTTTAAAGTTTCTTTGGCCCATTAGGAGCTCTGCCATCCATCATCAGAATGACAGGCTGCCATTCTGATTTTCCATCAGGCAGACAGACAGAGAAGGTGCCTCTGTTGCACTTACACAGGCACAGCCTGTCCACCCCAATTAGTTAAATTACCCCATCCTCGGGATTGGGTCCACATCCTCTGCTGCAAGCAGCTGGAAATCCTGCTCCATCAGCCATCTGGAAGCAGAGCAGGGACCTCATAATTTTGGCCCTAGTGTCTGTAGCCCAATCCTGTACAATTACAGATCTACTTTCTATCAGACAGCACAGGAATCCCGGCTGATGTTTAGCACAGAGAATGGAGACTAAATATAGCGACCAACTACAACTTTGTCTGAGATTACTCTAGAAAGGCATAGACTTTGCAGAGACTTAATTGAAGTATTTAAAATCATGAAAGGACTAGACTGTGTACATTTAGAGAGTGATATTAACCTCTACTAGCAATTTGTCCAGCTCCTTTTTGAACATTTGCAGCGAGTCCACGTCCACTGCACGAGCCAGCAATTTGTCCCAAAGATGCATGCACTATGGTGTATAATATTAGTGTATATGAAAAACATTAGCGCAGGTTTTTTATTGCAGATGCCTGAAATGGAGAAAGATACCAAAGAGGTGTCAGAAAACTGAGTTGTGAAGAAAACTTGCACTCCTCATATTTGAAGGGAAGAAAATGAGCAGAGCTCTTAGAGGTATACAAGCAGAACAGAAAAGGTTCATCCTGTGTAGCAGTGCAGGAGAAGGAAATATAGGAACAAAACAATAAAAGACAAATTCAGAACTGATGTCAGCAAACACTTCAAGAAAAAGTGATCACTATCTGGAATGGTCACCTGGGTGGGATAGTGGAGGCAAAAACTCAAAAGGCAGTTAGACATTATGATTTTGTGGGGGGTTGGGTGGCGGTGGGTCATAGATTTCTATTGAAGGAACCGTTATATAGGCCAAATAGCTAGCCTCATTTGTGCCTATTTTTCAGGTGTAAATCCAGCAGCAGCTCACAGTCAGACACCTGAATTTGTCCTCACTTTATTTGCAAGCTCTGAATGGTGGTGCCAGGATACAGGCAGCAGAGTTTTGGATGAGCTCAAGTTTATGGAGGCCAGCAAGGAGGGCATTGGAAAATTCGAGTCTGGAGGTAACAAAAGGCATGAACGAGGGTTGCAGCAGACGAGCTGAGGCAGGGGCGGAGACACGCGATATTACGGAGGTGGAAATAGGTTGTCTTTTTGATGGAGATATACAAATTATGCAAAAATGATTTCTAGGATAGCCTACACATTAAAAAAATATTTGAACTTTCAAGAAGATTAAGAGCACTGCATCTCTGCAGTGGGCAGCCAAACTACACAATGGAAGTATACCACAACACCAGTACCCTGGTGGTCTTGTTGATGGTCGCATCAAGAAACTTGAGACAGCACTGACAATAGGGATGTTACATCTTAAACCAGATATTTTGCTGATAGTGGCTCCAGTCCCAAAACTGCATCACGACAGCAATATTTCCTCTTTCTCTAAAGATCTTACCAGTGCCGGTTCGAGGCAAATTTAACTGTGCTGTATGCAGTATGACCTCACCTGGCACCTCCCCTAATTCTACAAACTGCACCAGCTAGAACTAGAACATTTTACTTCCCACAGAATCAAGTATTCCACATGTCAAGGTCAGTTCTCAGATGGGTAACATATTAATGCTGCTATATTCAGAATACAACAAGGTACCAAACTGAAATGGAGCAAAATCAGCAGGTACACCGACAGTTCATTAAAAATTAAGCAAAGGAACAAACTTGCATTTATATAGTGCCTTTCATGGTCACCGGACATTCTAAATCACTTTACTGACAATTAAATACTTAAGAGTCATCACTGTTGTAATGAAACATGGCAGATAATTGACCAGATAATCTGTTTTAGTGATGGGGGTGTTGAGGGATAAATATTGGCCAGAACACAAGGAGAACTCCCCTTCTCTTCTTTGAATAATGTTATGGGATTTTTATGTCCACCTGAGAGCAGACAGGGCCTCAGTTTAACATTTCATTTGAAAGACAGTACACGGAAAGTGTGGCATTCCTTCAGTATTGCACTGAATTGTCAGGTGCTGACAAGTATGCGTCTCTGGAGTGGGTCTTGAACCCACAACTTTCTGATTCAGAAGCGAGTGCTACCACTAAGCCAAGGCTGACAATGTGGGAGAATTAAGACACTGTTGAGACTATCCGAGTTTGGATCTTTTGCTGAAATTGTCAAATGGAATTTAACACACAAAATACTACTTTAAGGTGTGAAATTAATGAACTTTAAGAACTGTGCCACATTCGTCAACATCACAGTTCAAGGACTGTGCTGTGGTGTTTATCCAATCATGTTGCGAACTCTAGTTATCTTCACACAGACTGACCTCATTTCTCTTAAACAAAACTTGGCAAGGACTGATATTTTTTTAATATAGAAATAAAAAGGTTGCTTATAGTCAGTATGGAAATTGATCAACTGCTGTCATTGTTGGGTATTGCACGTGCTCCATGAGGATCTCCTTGACGGAGGTCAGCAGAGTGCACCTGCTTCAGTTCCTTATTCACAAAAGGGTCGCCTTCGAGCTATGCGAGTACGGTATCCTTTCAAATTGCAATTTAGCTTAAAAGAAAGATTTACAGAAAACACCACTTTCAGAATGTGTTTATCCCCAGAGCATCCTTCTTCTTTAAGCACTGTGGTTTATGCAGAACGTTGGCACACCAAAGCTCTACATTTCAGAGTGCCAAAAATAAGCTTGGGCCTGTAATTCCCTACATGATTCTCCATCATTTTCTCAAGGAAGATGGGAAACTATAAATTTCCACTGCATGGTTCAGATATCCCCCAACTTCGACGCTCCCACAATGCGAGTTAACATGTGCTCAACTAGAGAACATCAATGATCGGTAATTAACATTTCTATAATACTCATTACGTACAAAAATACATCTGAGTATTTTACAGGGCAATGGATAGCAAGAATATTACCAAGCAGTAGGGAGAAAGGTTAAAGAGTCAGGAGCAGGCAAAAGTACATTTAAAAAGAAGAGACGTAAGGAGGCTTTTGAAGGCATGAAGGGGGTTGGCAAGGAAGGAATTGCAGAGAATAAGGGCAGAGTAACTTCTGATGGAAGAGAGGATAAGTAGGCCAATGTTGGAGGCCATGGATGGATTTGATGGCGATGATCATCTTGAAAATTAATTCTCTGGGAGATGGGAAGCCAGTGGAGGTTGGCAATGAAAGGGGTGACAACGGAGAAGTAGAGCAGAGTTTCATTGACATTAATGTGAAAGCTGGCCATGCTTCCATGTGATGTTGCTAAGGGGTAGTGCACAAATGATGAAAAGGAGAGGGCAAAGGATGGAATCCTGGGGTACATTAGAGATGACAATGCAGGCAACTGAGGAGAAGTCATTGGAAGTGATGTAATGTCTACAATGTGAAATGTAGGAGTGGAAACAGCGGCAGAAAGGTGGACCATGGAGGAGATGCGTTCAAGATCAATCAAGTGATTGTAAGTATTGAAGGCAGCAAAGAGGTCAAAGATGAGAAGGAGGGAGAACAAGCTGCAGTTACACAGGATGTCATTGGTGACTTTGACAAGTGCAGACTCGGGGCTGTACATCAGGCACTTGGGAGGTAATTTTAACCTAAGCCGCCCGGTGGGAAACTAACAGGATTGGACTGGATGCCTGTTTTACTCACTGCCCAATTATCATTGAAGCTAATGGAAAGTAACATCAGGTGGGGTGTAGAACGGGCGCCTGGTCCCGTCCTGTCAATTTCTCACTGAGTGGGTTAGGTTATAATTACCCCCTTAATGTTGTAGATCACAGTGTTCAAAACTGGAGTCCCCAAGCCAAGGGGTCCCGAGGTTATCAGGTTTCTGTATTTTTGATTAACAAGTTACAGTACTTCTGTATTACATAAATAATAATAATCAACTTTATTGTCATTGTTAGTGCACAAGTGCAGTACAACGAAATGTAGGCTTGCAAAAGGCCGGAATTTGCTGAAAAGATAATGGCTGTGAATGACGCACGCATGAAAATTGGTCAGTTACTTGTGCCGAGGAAGCGAGACCCCGAATTGCCAATTGCCACAAGTTGCTGGACGATTTGTACTGCTCCGCTGTTAGCTTCGTAAAAACGGCATTTCACCCTTAACCTCATGAGTTTCATGAAGTTGCTGCATTTGCGCATTAATTGCCCATTAAACTCGCTGCAGAAAGTCAAATCTAGTAATCAATATCACAAGTACCCTTTTAATGATGTGATAATTGCTAATGCCTTCCAATCAAGCTCTCTGGCCCAGAATGTGAACAATTAAAAATGTGGAGTCTCAGTCCTTCAGGTTGTGAATTGTTGGGAGATTTTTAAAATTAAAAAAAGTTTTCTTACTTTGTCTCTTTTTTTCTCTCTCTTAGCCCAATCTTTCTTTCCCTCTCCATTTCTGCTCCTGATTTGACATTGAATTCACCCTAATCACCCTCCTTCTCAATCCTTCCTCTGTTTATTTCTAAATCCATTAATCGCACTGGTTAAGGAGATACACTGTTGGTCCCATCATTCACCAAGGTCCCAGATGCCCTTGCTGTGTCGTTATTAGCTTGCACTTCCAGCAAATTACAAGGCAAAAAAAAAATTGTGCTGGTGTGCAGGAACAAGTCTAACTGGGCATATCATGAGATGCCCCACTCCAGAAAATTCCAGCCCATTAATAAAAATGCACACCTTCTGCAATGATAGCACTGTTTTCTTTTGGATAGCCGACACTCTCTTTTGAAAGCTATAAGAATTTTAACATTTATGCAGGTTCCTCGGAATGTGTCAATGTTTGCAGGGGTTCTCTCTCCTCCCTCCCCAGGAAGAATTGGAAAATCTCTGTTGTAAATGGAAGTTCAGATTGTAAGTCAGAATCCAGGAACTGCTCTATTCTAAATGACGAGACACCCCAGTTTGATGAGATAAAGCCTTTTAGATCACTTGGAGATCCAATTCTAGTTCCCTAATTCTCACTTTAAAAAGAAAAGTAGTTTCTAGGACCATTTCATGCAGCTTTGTGAAAGTTGGAATTAAACACAGACACCTATCTTCTTCCACCCTTCCCCTCAACAAGCTCCAAGTAAAATTCCTTGAACAGTTGGTTCAATGTTTGGAGCTTTCTCCACTAACCCCTTCCCCTCCCCACCCCCCCAAACCTCAGGTCATACAATAACATATAGCTCCAAAGTTATCACACGTATTAAGATTGGAAAGTTGGACTAGCTGCTTAGTTACTGTTATACTGTGTGCCCTATTTCCAGGTATCGGACAAATTTAAAGCTAAGCTTGTATTGGAAAATCAAGTGGTCAACAGTATGGAAGTCTCATCTTGTCTCGGTTGAGTTAGCATATACGGGCTAGTTGTACTCCACCAATTTGTGAAAATGACCAGATAATCTGTTTTAGTGATGTTGATTGAGATATAAATATTGGCCAGGACACGAGGGATAAATCTCCTGCTCTTCTTCAAAATAGTGCCATGGGATCTTTTACATTCACTTGAGAGAGCAGGCTGGACTTCGGTTTAACGTCTCATCCGAAAGACGGCATCTCAGACAGTGCAGCACTCCTTCAGCACTGCACTGGGAGCGTCAGCCTAGATTTTTGTGCTCAAGTCTCTGGAGTGGGACTTGAACCCACAACCTTCTGACTCAGAGGCGAGAGTGCTACCAACTGAGACATAGCAGACAACAACAAAGAGGACAAGGATAACGAAAAGCGACGACGAACTGATCCCAGTCACGCAGAACATTATTGGCAACGTCAACCAGTATAATGCTGCTCCAAATCAGGTCACAGGTTTGGTAACTCAGGTCCTTGGTCCTAGGGGGTCCAGGAGGTCTCCAGAGATGTCCTAGTAGATTTGCACCCCCCACCACCCATCATAAATCTTGAAAGCCTCTGGTGTATATTTAAGTTCCCGTTGTTAGTCAAAATCGGGGAACTGCTCCGCACAGTATTGTGACAATGAACGTCCTAGTTCGGCGAGAGAACGCTCTTTAGAACACTCGAGATGCTTTTCTAGTTCCTCAATTCTCACCAGTTTCTTTCCCAAGTGTACAATCGACACAAGTGTATTTTTGTTTAATTTAATTTTAAAAATTGATTTTTTTAACGAAAGACCATCCGGCGAAAAGAGAATATCGCCCTCGGTGCGGAAGTAGCCCACAGACCGAATCGATCTGATCTCTGCCACCCATTGGTTTCACGAGATAGACGACCAACCAGCAAAGTGGAGCGGTGAAGATCACTCGCACAACTCGGAGCCAGAGCAGCCAACCCCGCTCCTTGCCCGTGGTGTAACTGCAATTCAAAGATCCCAATTCAGTTACAAATAGTCTGAAATTACAATCTCATGCAGCTTCTATGAAAGTCCGAATTAAACCCAGACACCTACCTCTCTCTCTCCTGGGAATCACTTTATAAGCCCTATATAAGTAAACAAAAATCTCCAAAAGAAAAAAAAATCGGCTCGATGTTTTCTTGCCCTTGTCAGACAGCACAGTAAAGTCCCATAGTTACCGCAGGTATTAGGGCTGAAAATTCCGAATAGTTGCCTGGTCACTTATTACATTGTGTGACCTATTTCCTGGTATCTGGCTGAGCTTGTGAAAGAGTCCAGCTCGGCTGGGAAGTTACCGCCCCTCGAGCTGTTCATTGGTGCTCGGGAAATGCAATGAGCATTCAGTAGGCGGTGTTTCGGACACACTGAACTGCAGGGAACGTGTGCTTCAGCCTCGGCTCCCAGCTAAATAACTATATGATTAGAAACGGAAATATAGCCCGCTGAGGCAAGCGACGCAAGCCCAGTTTATTTTAGTCGCTCTATCTGTTGCTGCGCTCTGGTTTAATTCTTAACCACCGTTTTGAGCTCTGTTTCTCGCTGAACTGATCTGTTTATTTTCTCTCTATTTCAGGTGGGTCACCGCTCGATCTTCAAGAGTGACACAAATGCGTCTCAAACTAACCTACCTAAATCCGGGGGGTCATTTCCTGCAGCGCCCACTGGTCGCGAAATTTATTAAACGATTCAGTGGACACCGCATAATGTTTAGTGACCATCTGGCCATAGCCCAGGGCTCTGAACACGGGCAAGCTGGCGAAGAGACCATCCCCAGGGATCCTGCTTAACGCACACTTGTATTTGGCAGCTTTTGCTGGGAGCGGATCTATCAGGAGTTCCAACGACCTGCTTTCCCTGCACACGGGTTCAAGATTATGAAGGGTTTTGATAGAGAAAATAAGGAGAAACTGATTCCTCTGGTGGTTGGTTCAGTAACCAGAGGACACAGATTTTAAGATAATTGGCAAAAGAACCAGAGAGATGAGAATTTTTTTTTTTAAACAGAGTGGAATTTGCAGGGTTATAGTGAAAGAACAGGGGAATGGGACTAATTGGATAGCTCTCTTAAAGAGGCGGAAAAGGCACGATGGAACGAATGGCCTCCTGCGCTGTATGATTCTATCACATTGGTCTTGGGCGGGAACACAAAACGGAATAGGAATCGGCGACATTCGCTGAAGTCAATGAAAAAGAAAATCGGGCAGAGTGTAAAGCGGGCTGCCGATTCGCTGTTGTGCCACCGCCCAATACCAGTTTTATCCCTGGAGCCAAAAATCAAGTTGCGCCCCTTCAGGTAGTGAAAAAAGGCTGCAACCTTAGGCTGCCGAACAGGGTGTCAGCCTGGATAATGGTGAAGTGGCTGAGGTAGTGATTAGAGGCCGCTGTGCCATGCAACACTTTCCATCCCAGGTCCCCAGTGGGCCATGGAATGACCTATGGCATAAGGGCCTAGAAATTGGGTATGGCCCCGCTTGAGGCGTTAGAACTGGCGCTGCGCAAAGTTTATAGCCAGACGAAACTTATCGCTGCCTGGCGAGATATTGGGTTGCGTCGCCCCCAAAGGGGATTGAGGCGCTAACTCAGACGTTGCACGGGGCTCCTAAGGCGCAAAAGTTCAGGCGCTACCCAATATCGTCGCGGACGGGCGCAGCGCAGGTGATCTCAATTACTGGAAACCACGAGACTTCCAGACGCCGGCCGGCTCTTAAAGGGGTGGGTCAGTCAGCCTGAGCTGCTACACTCAACGCCCTGTAGGCCTCAGAATCGGCACTCGCCCTTCTCTGGCGCAACAAGCTTGGTGAGGATGGAGAAGGTGAGACAGAGAGCAGAGCGCTTCAGCACTGAGGCTCTGGACCAGCTGGTGTCTGCAGTTGAGCGCCGTCGAGATGGCCTGTATCCTGACAATGGCAAGAGGCCGAATCAAAAGGCTTACGGGTGATCTTTGAGGGAGGTTTCTCAGAGGGTCAACTCCAACAGCTTGGCGACCAGGACCCCTATTCAGTGCAGGAAGAAATTCAACGACCTCACTCGGGTCGTTAGGGTGAGTTTTGGTTATGCAAACTTCTGATTCCCTCCATCTGCACCTAACTTCGAGGACCCTGTTGCCATGATGCCCCAATGGCCATCTGTCAGCAAGCACCCATGGCCCTTTCTGGGCACACGCATAGACATTTCTCTCAAGGCCACATGTAAGGGCCCTTGCACCATGGGGGGCATGAGATGATCTCTCAAGGCATCATGTAAGGGCTGTTGCACCATGGGGGGCATGAGATGATCTCTCAAGGCATCATGTCAGGGCTGTTGCACCATGGGGGGCATGAGATCATATCTCAAGGCATCATGTAAGGGCTGTTGCACCATGGGGGGCATGAGATCATCTCTCAAGGCATCATGTAAGGGCTGTTGCACCATGGGGGGCATGAGATGATCTCTCAAGGCATCATGTTACAGAACTTCCCCTTCTTTCCCCTGCAGTCCAAGCTGGCGACGATGCGGAGGGAGCAGCGTTGAACCGGTGGCGGACCTCCACAAGTCGTCACTCTGACGGATCACGAGGAGAGAGTGCACCAGATTCTTGGAGGACGTCTGTCTGGTCCTGTTACCACTGCAGCTGCCGACCCCATTTCCGACAGCGAGGGTAAGGCTCTCTCCTTTTTCAGCTGTTTCCTTCCACTTGGTCCCCCCGCCAGCATGCTTCCTCAGTGTGCAGCCATGTCAGAGCCTTGCTGCAATCTGCCATGCCTTTCCGCCAACCTGTCCTTTTGCTAAAGCCACTCTTCCACCTCCCTGCTTTCAGATGATGCATCACCAACTGGGGATCCACGCCCTGAAGCTGCCAGTGCCAGTGCCTCCGGAGTTGAGGATCAGGAGGAAGCCGGCCCATCCGCTCCAATCTCAGAGGAGCATACACATGTACAGACTGGGGATAGTAGTTCCCTGGAGGGGAGGGCGGGGGGGGGCTCTGATGATCAGGCAGTTGCCGGACCAAGCGGCATGCAGCAACGCAAGGGGGGTAGGCAAGTTCGGCCACCGTCTCCCCGGAGGGCAAGGCAGGCAGTGATGACTGCTGCACAGAGTGCAGAGGAGGTGCGTCGCCTGGCTGAAATGAGCACCCAGGCCCGGCTCAGGCACACTGAGCTGATGGCTGCAGTGGGGAGGATGCCTCAGTCAATAGATTCACTGGCAAAGAGTGTGTTGGACTTCGGGGCAACAATGGAGAGGACTCTCCAGGGCTTCGGGGCAACAATGGACAGGACTCTCCAGGGCTTCGGGGCAACAATGGACAGGACTCTCCAGGGCTTCGGGGCAACAATGGACAGGACTCTCCAGGGCTTCGGGGCAACAATGGAGAGGTGTGTCGAGGGCTTCGGGACAACAATGGAGAGGTCTGTCGAGGGCTTTGCACCAACAATGGAGAGGACTGTCCAGGGCTTCGAGGCCGCTATGGAAAGGACTGTTCAGGGCTTCGGACAATCCCTGGAAAGGTCTGTCCAGGGCTTGTCCGAGGCAGTGGAGCGGTCAGCACTGGCCTTCTCCGAAGCAATGGAAAGAACTGTCCAGGGCTTCTCCGAAGCACTGGCACCTGGCTCACAGGTCCTCACTGCTGCCACGCAGTCACTTGCTGGCCTCGTTCACACCCAGATTGAGGCAATGCGAACTCTCACTGCAGCCACCCTATCTGCCTCAGCTAGGATCACCCCGGGCCCTTCCAGTACCACACGAGGCCAGGAATCAGTGGAGCAGTCGCTTGTGGCAGTGGAGCCGAGCCGGTCCCCTCCGAGAGCCAGTGTGTCGTCCGACCATGGTGCAGGTGTCCTTTCTCGGCAGGTGACCATTGCTCATGCCACCGCTGGAACGTCTGCAGTCCAGCTGCCACCACCTGCAGTTCACACTGCTTCCAGCCATGGCCAGATCAAGCAGCCAGCCTCCGCACCCTCCAAGCCCAGAGGTCATCCAGGCCGTCCATCAGGGGCTTCTGCACTTCCAGACAGTCAGCAGGCGTCCCCCAGCCTTCACCCCGCCACTGGGGTTCAATTATGTAGGAGCAGCAGGGAGGGAAGGGGCCGAGCGCGAAAGGGAAGTCGTTCTCCATCAAGGGGCTAGCAGTAGAGGGAGGTCCTGAGATGTTTCTTTGGCCAAACTCAAGGTGACCCTCACCTGTTGGAATTGTTGGAAAAAGTTTGTTCAGTTTGGCGGCTTTGCCGAAGAGTTTATTGTTATTTTGTTTGTTATGGTTTCTGTTGACATGACGTTGTTTTGCTGTAAGGAAAGACTTTTGTGACAATAAAGAGAAGTTTAAATGTGCTAAGGTGTACGTGAATAATTACAGTGATGCTGGCCTTCAGATGCTTTCAAACATCCAAAGTGCGCAGCAGTTAAGACACTCATCATTCCGCCAGAGGGGCCTCGAGACGATTCCTCATGAGCCAGTGACGGATGTCCCTTCCACTTTCAGGAGCCCTTCCATCTTCCTCCTCCTGCTCCTCCTCCTCCTCGTCCGCATGCTCCTCCTCCTCCGCCTGCTTCTCCAGGGTCAGAGGGAAGGTGATGAATTGACGCCTTCTCCTATAAAGAGCAGCTGTAACTTGCTGGATGCAGCAGTGGACTGCAGCCTGAGAGATATCTGCGATGTCCCCAATGGCTCACTGAAAGGATCCGTTGCCATAAAAATTGAGGCCAACAGTCAGTTTAGCGGCCACCGACAGAGAGGTCATGCACCGTTGACGCGGCTGCAGATCCTCAAGCAGGTGGCACAGCTCAGTAACAACGTCCATCCCGATTCGGAGCCTTCGCACACACTGCTCCTCCGACATGTCAAGGTATGACCCCTAAAGACCCTCGCAGCATACCCTCGGATTGGGCAACCTCCATTGCCCCTCCTCCTTCTGGCCAATCCTGGCCCTCTCTCCCGCCGTCTTTCTGCCCCTTCATAATGTTCGGCCAGGAGCCCGTCGCCCTCCAAAGCATCTCCCATTCCGATGCCAGTTGGTCAGAAGGCTGTTAGGACTAGTGCTCCAACTGCTCCGGACAGGTTTGAGGGTCCCAATTACTCTAATGCTAAAATCCAAAAACTCTGCTCCACAGTAGCTCCCCAAATCTCTCCACCAACGATCGCAATGAACAGGCCAAGTGGCTGAAGCTTTTATACTAGAGCTGTCCCCTTTAAATAGCGCCCCCCGACTCCGAGAAGGGCCTGCTAACGCTCCCTCGAACTGTCACTAATAGCGCTAGGCGTTAAGGCTCCGGGCACCACCCAATATCCGCTCAGGCGCCCCTAAAAGGCATTGCACGATGAAATGACGTCATTATGTGCTTGCGCTCGCGGGCGCGCGCAAACACTTAGCGCAGGCGTTAAATGTATAGTCAATATATGGGAGTTGTCACTATCTTCATTGCGCCCGCCCCAACATTAGGCAACGCCCCAATTCTCGGTCTCTTAAGGCGCTAACCGCTGGCGCAAACAACCCAATTTCTAGGCCCAGGTCTCTCATCTGTGAGGGCATAAAATGTTGGTGTATTTACTAAGAGTTTTGCACTCCTGATCAAGTAACCAGATTGTTAAATCAACTAGAACTATATCCAGACATCTGTCCTTAAACATTAAATGACAAAGACCTTTGTAGTCTGTTATGCCTTCACTTAACATGTCTTTAAGCTGGTAATCATTTCTCTATAAGTACCATCCAGATCCTTTCTTCGTTTCTTAAATTTCTAGCTGTATGTCTTAAATAAGAAGCCCTGATTTACTCCTTCCAGGTAAAACAGCGATTCACTTGTACTACTTTCAATTTAGTATACTGTATTCACTGCTCACAATGCAGTCTCCTCTACAATGGGGAGACCAAATGCAGATTGGGTGTGTAAGGGGTTTTCAATCGACGAGGTCTCTCTCTCTCGCTCTAGAGGCCTCTCTTTCTTGCACAGTAATTTACCGAGTGGTTCGACCCACTCACCCCTTAGGTTCTATACACTGGATTTTGAGGCAGGAACTACAATGCAGAGAATACTCTATAGACCAAGTTTAATGAAACGAAATGAAATTTTATTGCATGAAGGAAAAATTGAATGTGAGCCAAATTAAGGTACATGGGAGGGAAAAACAAATCATAATACAGTACTAACCAACATATCTACAGGCATATTACGCTTTACAAGGTTCATCATGAAATAGGGAAGCACACGGAACATCGAGGGACAACAACTCATTGTTAACTATCCCCTAAAATGCCCACCCCCTAAACCTAGCTAGATTAGATTATGAGGGGCCAGAAACATGCTCACCAATCCCAGTTAGAAAAAATAGGGGTTTTGAAGTCTGCGTTTTGGTCCTCTCGGGCGTCCTGCCTCCACGTGGTCAGCGGAACGCAGCAGGCTGCGACACACTCTTCTCTCCCTCAAGGTGATGGACTCAGACAGACTGGATGTTAGCAGGCCTGGACGTCGGCGTGGAGAGAGACCAACTGTTTGACCATTTTCATATAGGTTTCTTCTTGTCCCGTCAACGTCCCGGGGTTGGTCAATGATCTCCCGACAGTTACCCCGGGGCTGGATGCTGACTTGATCTCCCCTCTCGAACCTCTCTCTCCCTCTCGAGCTTCTCTCCGAACTCGAATCTAGATCCTCCGAACCCGATCCTCTCCTTGGTCGTCTCCACTCGAACTCTGCACCAATGAAGCTGATGCTCCTCAATAGCTACTGAAAACCCGATGGTCTCCCAATTCCCTCTCAACGCTACCCCAGGACTCCAGTTATACTTTTCCATGGAGGCCCTTATCTCCCGCCAAATCAAGGTTAGTCTTTGTTTAACTTTTGGCGGGCTTGTAGCACAGCGGGGTAGTCTTTGTTTTTAAAGTATCTTCGGGATGGCCGGTAACTGCCATCTCTGGTCTGGAATGACCTTGTATTGTCTTTAATGCCCCTCTTTGAACTTGAAGCTGTTTCCCCTTGTCTGGGTAAACATTTAGATGGCCTTTATCTACAGGCCGATCTGATCGGATCTGCATCCAATCTGTATGTATGGGGCTCTGTTTGGTTTAGTTTTCTCCGAAACTGCCTTCCAGAACTTACTGTGGGCTGAATCCACAAAAGCTGTCTGGGGACTGCAGGAACCATTTTAAAATGTCCCAAAAAGCTGGTCACGGGGTCTGGCAGCCATTTTGTGTGTCCCTTTTTCTGGGCTTCTTTTAAAACAGTCTTTTAAAATTAAGGCCTTTTCTGCCAATAGACCCTTATAGGACGATGTTCAATTTTGCGAATTCTACAGTGACCGCTTTGCGGAACGCCTCCAGTGAGTCCGCAAGTGTGACCCAGAGCTTCTGGTTGCCTGCCATTTTAATTCTCCGGAGCACTCCCACTCTGACCTCTCTGTCCTCGGCCTCCTACACTGTTCCAGTGAAGCTCAATGTAAGCTCGAGGAACAGCACCTTATCTTTCTATGTATTTCATCCTTGCAGCATTTTTCTGGGTCTCACGGCATTGCAGCTTTTTGTTTTTAAAACCTACCTGCCCCCATCTCTATCTTATAACTCTTGCTGTTCACAGCCACAAAAAGGGATCAAAACTTTCCAGTACAATGGGACGTAAGGTATTTATCAATTATCGAGACAAGCTAATGAATTGCTTATTATTAACAGCCTATGAGGAAACAACCTCAAAGATAGCTCATTAGTATTGTAATTACCTATTAGCCCCAATTTTAACCTAACCCGCCCAGTGGTCGCATGCCTGATTTACATTTCATCCGATTTTAAGCTCCATTGAAGTTAATGGGGCATAAAATCAGGTAGGTGTAAAATGGACATCCGACCCTAATGCCCCATCCCCGTCAGATCAGGGATTGTGTCTCAGAACCTCCCCGCCACCCCCACCTTTTTAACTATACTCTAAAACACAACATTGAAAATAACTCTTTTTCCAAATACTGTCTGTGGGAAAAATGGTCAACATCAATGTTCCCTTTAAGCATGGCCACGCAGCGTTCTGTAGCTCCCGCGCAGCCGACTCACCGGCTTTTAAATAAAAACCAGGCATGCGCGGTATTTTGAATGGGCCACGCACCCAAAATAAAATTAAAGGAAACATTGGTCAACATATCCTGAAATGTGACACTCCCTTTTAATTTTCATGTTGATTCATTTTGAAGCAATTAAGGAACAGAGACAGGTACTGCAAAATGCCGTCTGGGTTGAAAGGTACTTAACTTTTTTGATTTCTCCACCTTCAGACTGGGATGTGTCTAATCAGAGATATTAATAGTGAACATCCTCAACAAAATTATTGATTAAATAGCAATCTCTCAAACTCAAAGAGCAGCTAAACATACATGAATAAAACCTGCAAGGGACTTGATTTAAATTGAATAGCCTGCCTCCGCCCATGAATCCCTGATCAGACAAAACATTTATATTCTGCAGGTATTGTATCTACAAACTTGGCCAATTCTTGCTAACTTGGTTTTTAATCCCATATATACATGATAAAATGAAAGAATCCAATACCATGAAACGTCATAGACAAAATGCTTCATTTGCCACACAAACATACTGCAAATTGGAGAATAATTACACAGCACAATGATTCACAATGATGAAAGATAACGTGGTTACATTTATTTGATGACTAATGCTTCCATGTCCATGGCAGGGTAGGAACTAATGTACATAACCACAGTGACTGAATGGATGCAACAGCTACTCCATTGAGAAAAGGTAAATCAACAACAACTTACATTTATATAACACCTTTAATGTAGGAAAACATCCAAAAGCACTTTACATATTGACACTGAGCCAAAGAGGGATGACTAAATGTTTGGTCAAAGAGGTATATAAGAACATAGGAATTAGGAGCAGGAGTCGGCCATACAGCCCCTCAAACCTGCTCCGCCATTCAATAAGATCACGGCTGATCTTCAACCTCATCTTCACTTTCTTACTAGATCGCCCTGTCCCTTGATTCCCCATGAGTCCAAAAATCTATCTATCTCAGCCTTGAATATACTCAAAGACTCAGCATTCACAGCCCTTTGGAGTAGAGAATTCCAAAGATTCACAACCCTCTGAGTGAAGAAATTCCTCCTCACCTCGGTCCTAAATGGCCGACCCCTTATCCTGAGACTATGTCCCCTAGTTCTAGACACTCCAGCCAGGGGAAACAACCTCTCAGTGTCTACCCTGTCAATCACCCATAGAATCTTATATGTTTCAATGAGATCACCTCTCATCCTTCTAAACTCCAGAGAGTACAGGCTCAATAGCTATAGGTAGGTTCCAAAGAGAGTTTTAAAGGAGGAGAGGTGGAGGTTTAAGGAGGGAATTCCAGAGCTTAGCACCCAGACAGACTAAACCAAGAAGAGAAACATCAGAGAAGTTTGGAAAGGCATAAAAAATTGAAGACAACAGAAGACAAAAGATAAGAAAGCAAAGGTGGTAATGAGAAGAGGGATCAGAAATAAAGGAATAAAATACAAAACCAATACATTTATCCCAGAGACCTTGAAGAATTCAATTAGGTTTGGGAATATTTACTGCCAAAGGAGCCGTAACTAGCACATGTCGGATGATTCATCATAAATACTAATGTTTTACAGATATATTGTTAGCCTGGTAATAACTGGGTAGTATATGATGCCAGACCAATTTGCATGGCAAAAAGTAGTAAGCATTTAAAAAGTTACCTAGTGGTAAATTAGAAAATTAAAGTATTATGCAAAATACATTATCCCCACTAATATTTGATACAGTAGAAAGAAAACACTTGCATTTCTATAACACTTTAATGAATCATTTGAATTTTACAGCAAAAAAGAAGCCATTTGACCGGTTGCATCTGGGCTCTGAAAAAGCTCTTCATTCACTCCCATTCCCTTGACGCTGCTGTTTTGTTATTTTGAGAGCCTGAAATTCCTCTTTAATGAAAAAGGGAGGAATGTCTATTTTTCTCCGGAACTAACAACCTGTTAACACACAGCTTTCAAACATGTAGTTTCTGTGATCCAATTTTATTAGCAGTTTGCTAATTATGGAGAAAAACAGAATTCTCCCATTTTTTTATTAGAAGAGAAATTTCACCCCAAATTTTGTTTTTTGCACTTTATTCGCATCTCCGTCACTCTTCGATTTTTCTTCCCATCTCTTTTAGTTGTCCGTCCATTTTTCTATGTGTCTTGCTTCCCTCTCCCCATTCCTTGATAGTTTACCACATCTAAAAAGGTCAGCTTGTCTTTGTACACTGCCTTAATTGGAGCTCCAAAAACTTGAGGTGCACTGAATATAGTTAAGGACAGTGTTGTGGACTACAACTGATTGACATTACTGACATTATACAGTGTTATTCAGTGACATTTTAGACTTCTGAGACGACAATGGGACGAGATTAGGCAAGGCTGGGAGAGAATTTACAAAACCAAGGAAAAGGACACTGAGCTTTTAAGAGAATATATTTGATGTGATCACATTTTCATCAAGACTCTCAGCAAATCCCATTGATGTAAGCCCCCAAAGTGCGTACCAAGTGATATACAAGGTCGACGACACTGGCTTGGTGAAAGAAAGACAGACCACTAATTGAAGTCAAAAACGGTTTACTCAGGCCTGAGGAGAGCCTTCAGATCATGTCTGAATCGAACTCTAACAAGCCTCTCAAAGTCCACACAGTTATACAAAAATTAAGGCCCTGCCCTAGAGGCGGGGATAAGCTTATTAGCATATACAGAGTTATAGCTAAATTGTAATTATAAAACCGTGACATTCCATCCTTCCAGCCGCTTACAAATCTCACATTTCGTTATCAGTTGGTCCCGTCACCTTTTGTGACCATGGGCCTCATCTTAATTACTTTACACCCATCCATTTGGCCATGGTCAGATGGTGCGGTCTTTTTAAGTGTTTTTCTAAGATAGTAAATCTTTCCAAAGCGGGCAATCCGCAGACTCTCTGACTCACTCTTGAGTCATTTCTACAAAGCAAAAACACTTTAGTTAATCCTAAGTATACTTTGAAGAATAGAACTCTGTTGTGTTTTACTCTAAACATACCCTTAAGTGCATAGTTGTGACTCGCTTGGCCGAACCCATATATCTCTCAATCTTTCCAGGGGTTGTTCTGACAGTTTTAACCTCTCAGCATTTGACCCTTAATCCTGTTTAAACTTATCTGGGTTTATACAATTTTACAGACCTCTATTGTTCAACTCAAGAGCATGAATTAACCCATTCCCTCCACTTTGTATATTGGTGTTACAAGTGAATCCTGGTTTGTCTTGCCCTATTAAATCCAATTTTTTTAATATCTTACTTCACCAGTAACCATCTTACAAGTTCTTGACAGTTATTTTCAGCAGGGAAAAAATATTGCAAGATTCCCATAAATTAAGGTATTTATGCCCTAACTTATTTCAGATAGATTGTTGTTTTTATATGGAAATTCTCATTGTCATTGTGGTGTTTAATTCTCACCTGAATTCCAGTTATTGCAAATTTTACCAGTTCTGTCTAGAAATAAAATCCAGTTATTGCTTTTGCTAAAATACATTTTCTGGATTCTGACTTGCAATCGGAACTTCCATTTACAACAGAGGTGTTCCAACACTTTCTGTGGTGGGGGAGGGAGATGAGAAAAGAAAAGAGAACCCTATCAAACATTGACACACTTGCAAATGTTAAAATTCTTACAACTTTAAATGGAGAGTTTCAGCTATCCAAAAGAAAACGGTGCTATCATTGCAGAAAGTGTATGCTTTTTTAAAATATGTATTAAATCAAAAACACAGAAATTTTGATAACCTCAAGGACTTGGGGCTGATAACTTGCCAACTAACAATGCCTTTCAACTGGTCCGGCACCTCTTTGATTAGGAAAAACTCTGTTATATAAATTATCTTCAGAACACAAAAATCAGAACACACTTACGTATGCACTGCAGTTCTTCCTTAATAGTTAACAGTACACTCACATATGTTTAATTGTATATAGAAAAGGCATCTTAAGTTTCCCACAAAGCATTTCACATCAAATTAATTACTTTGTGAAGTGTAGTCACTGTTGTTTTGTAGGCAAATGTGGCAGGCAATTTGTGTCCAACAAGATCCCCCAAATAGCAATGAGATAAATGACCAATTGATCTGTTTATGGAGGTGTTGATTGAAGGATAAATGTTGGCAAGACAAATCCACTTCACTTCTTCAAATAGTGCCATGAACAGGCAAATGGGGGTTCAGTTTAACATCTCATTTGGAACAATGCCACATTTCTTTGGTACGGCACTGAAGTATCCGCCTAGATTATGTGCTCAAGTGTTTAGAGTGGGGTTTCATCCTATGACCTTCTGACCCAGAATGCTACCATTGGGCCATGCATGTACTTTCTAAAGCCAAGTACAACACTCACAGCGCCAGGGACCCGGGTTCGAATCCGGCCTCGGGTGACTGTCTGTGTGGAGTTTGCACATTCTCCCCGTGTTTGCGTGGGTTTTCTCCGGGTGCTCCGGTTTCCTCCCACAGTCCAAAGATGTGCGGGTTAGGTTGATTGGCTATGATAAATTGACCCTTAGTGTTAGGGGGATTAAATACATGGGGTTACGGGGATAGGGTGGGATATGTGTTGGTGTAGGGGTTACGGGAATCGGGTGGGATATGTGTCGGTGCAGACTCGATGGGCCGAAATGGCCTCTATCTGCACTGTGGGGTTTCTGTGATTCTGTGATTCTGTGATAACAGGTATTAGAAAATAGAACATATTTTGCTGACTTCAATTACCATCTGCAAAATTCATTACTATGCTACTTCCAGCAGACATCACTGGGTTATGGCAACATGTACATGAAGGGAAGTTCATATTCTTGCATTACTGGAATCTAACACTAACTTCCTATGGGTTTCCTGTTTCACAATTGCAACTGTACTTATAAAATGTATTGGGAAACCATTTTTTGGAGACATGTGTCAAAAAAAGACTTTGACGTGCAAAACCACCCTTACAAGAACACATCCTTATTTGAATATAGCCTCGACCTGCAAAATTTACATCAGTGTGCTAACCTAGTTCACAACTCAGTCCCATTGCCAAATTTTTAATGAACTTCATTATAACTCCACGTGTCAAGTGCAGCTTGATTGCTGTATTGCTGGTGATTTGTCAGTGAAAATATTGGCCTTTTTTTTGTTACGTTTTGTCAATCAGCATCATAATCCAGCAATACATATTTTTCTGCCTTATACTTCTGCTTGATTTTGTTATTTTTTGCGCTCGATTTTGAATTATTATAATTTTAGTTCACCAATTCTGGGGGAAAGATTTCCTCTGGCTGCGATGCGTTAGTGACACTGTAAACATAGTGGGATATTTTCCACATTCGCTATTTCTAGCCAAGTCAGAAAAGCATTTCAAAACTTCGACAGAGGCGCGAAAATGGTTGGTAGGGGATCGGCCGCCCGTTACACACCCCACCTGATTTTTCTTTCCATTGAAAGGGGAAAGGAAAATTAGCATAAGTGTACAACGAGCAGCCAATCTCCTACTGCCCATTTTGCACCCCCACTGAAGTTGAATTTTACCCCCTACGTGTTTAGTAAGCCAGAAATGGTGGCCAGTGGAAATCGTCTCCATTTGAGAATAAACTGTGGAGCTCTAATAGATCATTTACACTCAATTCAATTCAAATCGCTTTATTGGCATGACAAGTTACATCTTATGTTGCCAAAGCATCAAAAAACATTCATGTTTGTTCACAAAAATACAGATCTATCCATACGGTGTATAAACAGATATATCCCTGAGTGTATAAATATACTTTCATATAATTTATATATACTCTTTTCTTATAGTTAGTGGTTGTCCCTCTGTTTATGGCAAGCTGTAACATAGTGTGCCGCTAGTGTTACACAATTTCTCTCTTCCCCTAGTAGGTATGGGAGTTTTTGGTTGTCATTCAAATTTCTGAATTCTGGGCATATTTTTGTGAATTTTGGGTAGAAATTCTCCCTTATGCTCTGATATTTTCTACAAGCTGTGAGGAAGTGCATCTCTGTCTCCACCACTCCCTGACTGCAGTGAGAGCATATCCTGTCCTCTCTTGGTAGCCGGGTCTGCCTGTGTCTACCTTTTTCGATCGCCAGGTTATGTTCACTAAGTCTGTACATTGTCAAAGTTTTTCTCAGTTTGCTATCCTTTACCATGGTCAGGTAATCAGCCATGTTGTATTGTCTGTTTAGGGCCAAGTAGCAATTGAGTTTGCTTTGGGTTTTTGTTGTTTCTGCCCAATATGACAGATATTTTTCCTTTTGCTTAGCGACGATTGTGTTGGGTCGAATTCTTTGTGTTATGCTGTCACTGTCCTGGGGCTGGTTATTGTTAGTAGTATTAGTAGTTACTTCACTGAGTCCCAGGACTAGTTGACTGAGGGTATTCTTCTTTATGGTCCTCTCTTGGCATTTCAGGGCTTCGTAATGATAGCATTGGGGGTTGCTCATTTCTAGGTGTTTCCAAAATTTGGTGGCTCTTTTTTGGATAGTGATTATTAATGGATATTGGCCTAGTTCTGCCCTGCATGCATTGTTTACGGTTTTCCTTTGAGTCCGGAGGATACTTTTACAGAATTCTGCATGTAGGATCTCAATTGGGTGTTTGTCCCATTTTGCAAATTCTTGTTGTGTTAGCGGTCCCCACACCTCACTGCCATAGAGTGCAATTGGTTCAATTACTGATTTGAAAATTTTGAGCCAAATGCTAATTGGGATTTCTATTTGGATTGATTTTTTAATGGCATAGAAAGCCCTTCTTGCTTTCTCTTTCAGTTCATTCACAGCCAGTTTGAAATTTCCCGTAGAACTGATTTTTAAGCCCAAGTATGTGTAGTTAGTGGTTTGTTCAATTTTGGTTGTTCCTAGTGTGAAATTTATTTTGGGTCCCTGATGTCTGGATCTTTGCTGGAACACAAGGACTTTGGTTTTTTGGGGATTTATTGTCAGGGCCCAGGTCTGGCAGTACGACTCCAGCAGATCCAGGTTCTGCTGTAGACCCTCCTTAGTTGGTGACAGCAGAACCAGGTCGTCTGCATAGAGGAGGAATTTAACCTTGGATTCATATAGGGTGAGGCCAGGTGCTGTAGATTGTTCAAGTAGTTTTGCCAATTCATTTATGTAAATATTAAAGAGTGTCGGTGAGATTGGTGAGCCCTGCGTCACCTCCCGCCCCTGTGGGAAGTATTTTGTTTGTTTGTCTCCAATTTTAACTGCACATTTGTTGTTTGTATACATTGATTTAATTACATCATATGTTTTTCCCCCTACCCCGCTTTCGATAAGTTTCAGGAATAAACCGTCATGCCAGATGGAATCGAAAGCCTTCTGGAAATCTATAAAGCATGCGTAGATTTTGCTTTTGTTTTGATGAACGTGTTTGTCAATTAGGGTCTGTAGGGTGAAGATATGATCTGATGTTCTATAGTTTGGCAGGAATCCAATTTGGCTTTTACTCAAGACATTGTGCTCCTCAAGGAAGTTTATAAGTCTTTTGTTTATGATACTACAGAATACCTTCCCCAGGTTACTGTTTACACAGATGCCTCGATAGTTATTTGGGTCGGCTTTGTCCCCACTTTTGTATATGGGCGCTATGAGTCCTTTGTTCCAGATATCAGGGAAGTAACCGACACTCAGAACCAAGTTGAAGAGTTTTAGGATAGCCAGTTTCATTTTATCGTCTGTGTGTTTAATCATCTTGCTTAGTATGCCGTCTGCCCCGCAAGCTTTTCCTGGTCGCAGGTCCTTGAGTTTTTCAAAAAGTTCTTTTTCTGTTATTATGGAGTCTAGCGGGTTTTGGTTATCTTTTATGGCCATTTCGAGCTTTTCCAGTTTTTTGCATATTTGGTGTTGCTCTGGCCTTAGTGTGTTTTTCTGGTATAATTTTTCAAAGTGGTTTTCCCATGTGTCTCCATTTTGAATGGCCAATTCGTCGTGTTGTTTTTTGTGTTGTGTATTCCAGTTGTCCCAGAAACAATTGGAATCAATGGATTCCTCAATGGAGCTGAGTGTATTCTTAATATATTGCTCTTTTTGGTTCTGAGTGTGTTTCTGTATTGTGTTAGTGTCTGACAATAAGTAAGGCGTAATTCCTCGTTTTCTGGATGTCTGTGTTTTTGGTTTGATATTTTTCTAAGTTTTTTCCTCATGTTATGGCAATCTGGGTCAAACCATTTTTCATAGTTTTTTGTTTTGGCCACTCACCTTCCTGCATTACTTAACTCCACATTAAACTTTGTTTCTGCTGGAAAGATTTTAAGGGCATCCTATTTAAGTTTGTAACTACTACATATCTGTCAAACTTACACATTCCTTAGCTTAAAAACCCTTATTGCTGATAGCTGCACAAAATAGAAAGACTGTCGGTTTTAAGATCTTGATTATATTCTTACCTTATATTCATGGGAATAATCTACGAGATTTGTTTTAGGTAAGATGTCATTTCTGTTCTCCAAGTTGATGATGAGAACATTAGCAATGTTCTTCATGGGTAATTACATAATAACCAATCACAGGCTGAGGCAGAATATGAAGTCATGCTGATAGCATTCTTAGAATGAAAGATTCATTATTATGACTTCTAATAACCTCTACAAACAGTTACAAAAATCACTTGCATTTCTATAGCGCTGATTACGTACAGAGAGAACATTTTAGAGAGAACATCTTAGAACATTTTACAGAGTACCGGGTAGTAAGTGAACATGGATGAGGGGTGGCAAAAAAAAATAAAAAAGGAAGAGGTATCGGGAGGGGACAGAAGCTGGGTTGAAGAAGGAATTCCCTTAGGAGGCCTTTCAAGCAGATGGGAAGAGGGAGAGTGGAGATGTTGAAGGTGGAAGCTTTGGCGGGCAGGGCAAGCTGGCTGAAGAAATGGGCATTAATTGTGGACCTGAGGCAGTGGAGAAAAAGAAGTAGGCTAGTGTTTTTTTTGTTTCAAAAATATACTTTTTATTCATAAAAAATGTGTTCAAATACATTACAGTACAATCCATATCAATTACCTACAGATCATATTTTGTATCGTACAGTCCAGGTTCAATACATTACATGGCAGCTTTGTTTGTTTCATGCCAGTTACATTTCAAATGTTATGTACATTTACATTCAGACAATTTGGTACATACGGCCCGAGGGTTTTTTTTATACTGGTTCCAGCCCCTCGGTGTACACTGGCGGGAGGGCCTTAAACTGTAGCCCTTCCCCATCGTGCCTTTGTGGCGGCGGCACCAACCTTTAGTGCGTCCCTCAGCACGTACTCCTGGACCTTGGAATGTGCCAGTCTGCAACACTCGGTCGTGGACAACTCCTTACTCTGGAAGACCAGCAAGTTTCGGGCAGACCAAAGGACATCTTTCACCGAGTTGATGATCTTCCAGCAGCAATTGATGTTTGTCTCGGTGTGCATCCCTGGGAACTGTCCGTAGGGCACAGAGTCCTGTGTTACCGAGCTGCTCGGGATGAACCTCGACAAAGACCACTGCATCTCTTTCCAGACCTTCTTTGCAAGTAGGCTAGTGTTGGAAGACTGCAGGGCGCGTGCAGGGACACAAAGCTGGAGTAGATCTCGGAGGTAGGAGGGGGAAGTCCATGGAGGAATGTGAAGGTAAGGACGAGTGTCTTAAAGTTGACTCTCTGGGACATGGGCAGTCAATGGAGCTTGGGGAGGAGAGAGGTGAATTGGATATGGGTCTTATCACTTTAAATACATGAATATCATCAATTCAGACTATGAAAGGAATTAATTTTTAACCAAGTTGCTGCATGTATTTGAATAACTAACCAACCAATCTTAAGTAACTTTCTGCTTTTTAATCAGACTTGTAGATCAGCTTTGTACGGCTATCCATCTCATGTACCTGCTTACTGCTAAGAAAAGATTTCAATTATTCTTTTTAATATTTCCTTTCTGCCAACACATACTTTGAAAGTTTTCTTTCTAATCTAGTTTTATAACTTTCAACTTAATGATGGGCTGTCCTGAGATCTTTAATTAATATAATAAAACTAATGCCTGTATGCCTTACAGTTACAGCATAATTGAGTAACAATTTCCAGTCCAAGGTTCAGCTTTTAAAAGGATTTAGACTCAAGTTTCCCTTTAATAGTCTACCATAGTAGGGCCTTTATATTAAGGCAAACAGATTTTTGTTGTCATGGCAACATTTTAGTATGTAAAGAGCTGGTTAATTGAGCAGCAAGGTTGAAAAGTCAAGAAGCAAACATGGAAGACGGTTGGCTCACTATTTAAGGCTAATAACAGTCTATTACTTAAGGCAGCCAAAGCAAGAACAGATTACCTGCAGACAATCAAGTATAATATTAGTGTAATGTCAAGATTCTTTCGTGGGGAATGTGCTCTACATTGAGTTCAACCAAATGGAATGAGCGATGGTTCAGGACAAGTAGGAACGACTGCTTAATGGGAACCAGCTGAATTTGTCCCATGATCGCTTCTGAAAGTGATCTTTAAAAGCGGATTTCTGAAAGAGTTATCCACTTAGTTCCATTCCCCTGCCCTTCTGGTACCTTTCAAAATGATCTTTTTCAAATATTTACCCACCTTTTTAAAAGCAATTATATATTTTGCTTCTACCACTGTTTCTGGTACGAAATTCTACGGACGAACAACCTTCAGCGTCAAGAAATTCTCCTAACGTCTCCCTTTGTTCCTTTGGTGATGATCTTAAATTTGTGTTGTTTAGTTACTGACTCACTGATCAATGGGAATAGTTTTTCCTTATTTACAAAATAAAACCCTTCATACATTTGAGCACTTCTATCAGATCTCCTCTAAGCCTACTTAAAAAGCATTATTTCTGGTATTGCCTTAAAACATGTCTCCTGTACCCTTTTCCATGGCCTTGACAGCTAGACACCATATTCTAACTCCAGCCTAACTGATGATTTGTAATTTGACAGTGTGTCTTTTGGCATGATTTATAATCAAAAATGTTGCTGCTGCTCCAATTAAAATGCAGAATATGGGAATTGCTTTGGGTATTATTTTTGTGTTATTTGGAAGAGGAAGAACTGAATGAAATGAGGGAATTGAGGCAAGTTCAGTTATATCAGAGATGAACTACCCATGTTTGCCGACTCAGCCACATGTACCTGGAAATATCCTTGGAAAGCTGCCTTTCCAGGCTCCACTTCACCAGGAAGGCAATGATGAAGTTGCATTGGAAGCTGATCTACAGACAAACTCGACCAAAGGGATGCTACTACCAGTGGCAATCAAAGTCACCGCAGCACTGGAGTTTTATTCCTCAGGCTCATTCCAAGTAACTATGGCAGATATTAGTAACATTAGCCAATCCACAGTGGACTGATGCACCAAGCAGGGAAAAACTGTCATCACAAAAGCAAAATACAGTGGATGCTGGAAATCTGAAATAAAAACTGAAAATGCTGGAAATACTCAGCAGGTCAGGCAGCATCTGTGGAGAGAGAAACAGAGTTAACGTTTCAGGCTTTGTCAGGGGGAGATCATGTCTAATCAATTTGATTGAATTTTTCGAGGGGGTGACTAGGTGTGTGGATGAAGGTAGTGCAGTTGATGTAGTCTACATGGACTTCAGTAAGGCTTTTGACAAAGTCCCACATGGGAGACTGGTCAAGAAGTAAGAGCCCATGGGATCCAGGGCAATTTGGCACATTGGATCCAAATTTGGCTTAGTGGCAGGAGGCAGAGGGTGATGGTCGAAGGTTGTTTTTTATGACTGGAAGCCTGTGTCCAGTGGTGTACCACAGGGATCGGTGCTGGGTCCTTTGCTGTTTGTAGTGTACATTAATGATTTAGATATGAATGTAGGAGGTATGTTCAGTAAGTTCACAGATGACAGGAAAATTGGTGGAGTGGTAAATAGCGAGGAGGGAAGCCTCAGGCTACAGGGCGATATAGACGGGTTGGTTAGATGGGCAGAACTGTGGCAAATGGAATTTGACCCTGAAAAGTGTGAGGTGATGCATTTTGGGAGGACTAACAAGGCAAGGGAATACACAATGAATGGTAGGGCCCTCTGAAGGACAGAGGATCAGAGGGACCTTGGTGTGCATGTACATAGATCCCTGAAGGCAGCATAGGTAGATAAGGTGGTTAAAAAGGCATATGGGATACTTGCCTTCATTAGCCGAGGCATAGAATATAAGAGCAGGGAGTTTATGATGGAGCTGTACAAAATGCTAGTTAGGCCACAGCTGGAATACTGTGTGCAGTTCTGGTCGCCACACTATAGGAGGGATGTGATTGCACTGGAGAGGGTGCAGAGGAGATTCACCAGGATGTTACCTGGACTGGAGCGCTTCAGCTATGAAGAGAGACTGGACAGGCTGGGGTTGTTTTCCTTAGAGCAGAGAATGCTGAGGGGGGACCTGATTGAGGTGTACAAAATTATATGGGGCATAGATAGGGTAGATAGAAAGGAACTTTTCCCCTTAGTAGAGGGGTCAATAACCAGGGGGTATAGTTTCAAGGTAAGGGGCAGGAGGTTTAGAGGGGATTTGAAGAAAAACTTTTTCACCCAGAGGGTGGTTGGAGTTTGGAACTCACTGCCTGAAAGGGTGGTAGAGGCAGGGACCCTCACAACATTCAAGAAGCATTTAGATGAGCACTTGAAACACCATAGCATACAAGGCTACGGACCAAGTGCTGGAAAATCGGATTAGAATAGACAGGGCTTGATGGCTGGCGCGGACACAATGGGCCGAAGGGCCTCTTTCTGTGCTGTATAACTCTATGGCCTTTCGTCAGAAAAGCCGTCATCATTTACCTCTGGAAATTATACCACATTGCAGGATTCCTGAAAGTAGCACTCAGGTAGCCATCTGGACTCCTACACACAAAACCATGGCCTTCATTAACTGCAATGTGCAGATGGGCAAGTGGTCAATGACCAGAAACACAGGGTCACGCAGTTCAATACTCACTTCCCAGGCAGTAGTCTTCATTTTAGGACATTCTTCTGTGACTGGGCTATTTGAAGGAGAAGGCAGAATGCAAGGATAGCTCCTAAGAGATAAAGGCTAATGAAACCATTGGGCCGGTCATGAACAGAAGTCAAGTGAAGATACGACATGGCGTATGCTGCCATCAGGCTCATTACCAAACACACTATATAGGCATTTTGAAGCAGCTCCTCAGTTGTGTGGACAAATCAAGGTGAGTCATGCGATATAGCCCTGCTAGGATCTTGAAAATGACCATATTTCCGTAGCGGAACTCAGGCCGTGGTTGAAAAGCCTTTGGGGTCCCATTGTCATCACAGGACCCCAATTAACATTTATTCATGAAGCTCCCGCCTGAGTTCGGCATACGCCTTATCCATCACTAAAACCAGCGGCGCTAAATACCAAAATTAGTGGGAATGGAGTGGGAAATGAGGCTGCTCCAATTGAACAACTCCCCCAATCTGTTTCCACTGAGTGAATAGTTAAAATTCTCCACAAGTGTCACATTTGCCCAATGTATTAGCAATTTTCTCTGCATGTGCACGATACAGTGGCACAAAACACCTCAACACTTCTCTCTACATTAACTCAGTGACCATGATCTGCTAATACCTTATTTTGCACCATCAGAAGAAAACTCTTTGGACACTGCAGAAATAAATCAACCAACTGAAATTCTCAAAAAAATTGATCAATGTATGTGGTTAGCATTTTCTTACTCTGGTGGCAGTGTAGCCTGGATTTTCTGCTACTACAGAATCCAGGGACATCTTTAGTGTGGCGGGAGGTCTGCCCATCACAGTTTGTGCCCATGACCCTGGCTGATTTTTCAGGTGGGTCCCTTGGGCTCTGCCAGTGTGTCTGCCTGGAGAGGATGCGGTGACTGGCCTCAGAAATTAAATGGTGTCTCTCGAGACCACAACAACAACTTGCATTTATATAGCGCCTTTAACATAGTAAAATGTCCCAAGACGCTTCACAGGAGTGTAATCAAACAAAATTTGGCACTGAGCCACATAAGGAGATATTAGGGCACATGACCAAAAGCTTGATCAAAGAGGTAGGTTTTAAGGAGCTTCCTAAAGGAGGAAAGAGCAGTAGAGAGACGGAGAGGTTTAGGGAGGGAATTGCAGAACTTGGGGCCTTGTCAGCTGAAAGCACGGCCAGCAATGGTGGAGCAATTAAAATCACGGATGCGCAAGAGGCCAGAATTGGAGGAGCACAGATAACTTGGAGGTTTGTAGGGCACGAGGAGGTTACCGAGATAGGGAGGGAATGAGGCCATGGAGGGATTTGAAAATAAAGACGAGAATTTTAAAGTCGAGGCGTTGCTTAACCGGGAGCCAATGTAGGTCAGCGAGCGCAGGGGTGATGGGTGAACGGAACTTGGTGCGAATTAGGATGCGGGCAGCACAGTTTTGAAGAAGGGTTCGACCCGAAACGTCAACTCAAATTTCTGTCCACGAATGTTGCCTGACCTGCTGAGTTTTTCCAACATTTTCTGTTGTTATTTCAGCAGAGTTTTGGATGAGCTTAAGTTCGTGGAGGGTGGAAGATGTGCCAGGAGTGCGTTGTAGCAATGCTTGACAACAGGTGACCCTTGTTCTCTTAGTTGCTTTGGTGTAAATGACAGAAAATACATTGAATGAGGTATACCCAACATTTGTGGACCATAACAATATGCCCACCCATATATTGTAAAACCTGTTACTTCACCTGTGGGAGGATGCCTGAAGATCCAAATAGATGGAGTCTTCTTTCCCACACTTCCTGGAGATGAACCTCAATACAGCATCTTCACAGAGAGATATTCCGCCATATTCTTTACTTTTGTGTAGCAAAAACGTCATTTCCCCCCTTATTAGCCAACAAGAAAGAACAGCTTCTTTAAATATCACAATGCAGGAGCAGAAATATTTCTTAAATGTCTAAAGCTGGCCAAATTCCAACCAAAAGGAATCGAAGCTTTGAAATGACTGTTGCTGATATCAGTAGATGAATGCTTAACACATTTGCATGACATTCCTTTCTCTGCTATTTTAGCAGTGGCAATAACCTACTTAAAATAAATGGGTTGATGCCTCTGTTAAAATAAAAAAGAATGTCACACAAAAACATTACACACCCACATGCTAACATCAGCGACTGTCATTTCTAGGCTAGAGTCTTTCCAGGCTGCGAATGCCATGTTCACATTTACACTGTGAGGTAGATTTTATAAATTGTTTCTGGCACAGAGCTTCGCACAACAGGAGCGTATATTAGCAATCCTAGTACAGAGACCAGTGTGCCCTGCATGATTTTCCATCCATTTAATTTTAATTCAGAAAATCTACTCCATAACAAGATAGGAATTTCTCTACAGCATATTATTTTGTTCCGTTATACGGGAAACTTAACGGGATTTTCCTTAATATAAATAGAGTTGCACTATAGGAACATAGGAACAGGAGTAGACCATTCAGCCCCTCGAGCCTGTTCCGCCATTAAATGAGATCATGGCTGATCTGCGATCTAACTCCATGTACCCGCCTTTGGCCCATATCCCTTAATACCTTTGGTTAACAGAAAGCTATCAATCTCCGATTTAAAATTAACTATTGATCTAGCATCAACTGTCATTTGCGGAAGAGAGTTACAAACTTCTACTACCTTTTGTGTGTAGAAGTGTTTCCTAATTTCACTCCTGAAAGGTCTGGCTCTAATTTTTAGACTATGCCCCCTAGTCCTAGAATCCCCAACCAGCGGAAATAGTTTCTCTCTGTCTACCCTATCTGTTCCCCTTAATATCCTGAAAACTTCGATCAGATTACCCCTTACCCTTCTAAATTCCAGGGAATACAACCCTAATTTGTGTAATCTCTCCTCGTAACTTAACTCTTGAAGTCCGGGTATCATTCTGGTAAACCTACGCTGCACTCCCTCCAAGGCCAATATATCCTTCCTAAGGTGTGGTACCCAGAACTGCTCACAGTGATGTGGTACACAGAACTGCTCACAGTATATCTAAACACAATTAAAAGCCTATTGTATTTTTGATGGCTAGGTAGAAATCAAATGTAATCCTTTTGAGAGTTGAGCTGTCTGACTTTGCCCAATATACTTCATATTGGCAGTGACATGCATTTTAAGTTTGCTGACTATATGATACTAATATTCAGAAGTCATTGGAATCAGTGGAGAGGAGGAAGGCGGTGGAGATGTCTGACTGAAAAGGAAGAGTGGAGCCACAGAACCCAAGGTCTCTAAGTTAATAGACACGAGAGCGGACCTGCGGGAGAGCGAGAGGAGCGGCCGCGGATAGAGGTAGGCCCAAGAGCCTGGATGGAGCGCAAGTCTCAGGGAGCGAGGTAAGTGACGTCAGTGCAAGGGAAGAAGCTGAGTAGTTGGTGTTTTTTTTTAAGTCTTAAGTTTATTTCTGTTAAGTTACTTAATAGTCTATTAAGTAGAGGCACGGCAGGGTACCTCGGTCCCGTGGAATGCACATCCTGTGCCATGTGGGGACTCCAGGACGCTTCCCGTGTCCTGAACAACCAGATGTGCAGGAAGTGTCATCAGCTGGAGGAGCTCAAGCTCCAGATTTCGTAGCTTCAGCAGCAGCTGGCGTCACTGCGGTACTACCGTGAGGCTGAGAGCTACGTGGATAGCACGTTTC
This sequence comes from Somniosus microcephalus, assembly GCF_052327205.1. NCBI lineage: Eukaryota > Metazoa > Chordata > Chondrichthyes > Squaliformes > Somniosidae > Somniosus > Somniosus microcephalus. The sequence continues at coordinate 164,187,400 of NC_140999.1, read as the reverse complement.
AGGAGGTGGTCACCCCGCAGCGTAAGTGTGTGCAGGCAGATAGGGAATGTGTGACCATCAAACAGACAAGAAGGACCAGGCAGGTAGTGCAGGAGTCCCCTGAGTGCATCTTGCTCTCCAACCAGTATTCTGTACCGGTGAGGGCGATGGTTCCTCTGGAAAGTACAGCCAGAGCCAAGTCCATGGCACCACAGGTGGCTCAGCTGTATGGGGGGTGGGGGGAGGAGGAAGATCGGGAAAGCCATAGTGATAGGAGATTCGATAGTTAGGGAAACAGACTGGCATTTCTGCAGCCACAGACATGATTCCAGGATGGTATGTGTTAAGTCTGTGTGTCCCAGTTAAGCTTATTATAAATCACTGGACACAGACCACAAGAATAACTTTAACAGGTCTTTACTATTCGGAGGTCAGGGCTAAACTGCCCAGTAAATCCCTACACAACACTTATATACCGGTGTGGTCACCACCGGTATTACAGTATACAGCAGCCAAGAGAAAGTAGTACATCTCTTAAGGTAGTTCTCTTAAGGTGGAACAGGTTACATACACCACAATCCTCCCTTTTTAGCTTAACAGTTATATCCCCATTTAACATAACATAATCTATATATATAAATCGGTACTTCTGTCATTCTGTCTTTCTGTCTTTCTGTCTTTCTGTCTATCTGTCTTTCTGTCTTTCTGTCTATCTGTCTATCTGTCTGTCATCGCGTGTGCGTTGCGGGTATGCACTCGAAAGTTACAGGGCGTACCTACGCGCGCGTTACCTCCAAAGAAAGCTTACGCTTCCGAGACGGTTTTAAGCGTATTTACGTTTCGGCCGGGCTAAAATTGCGCCCGCGGTATCCCAAAAACCGTCTATATATATATAAATCGGTACTTCTGTCATTCTGTCTTTCTGTCTTTCTGTCTTTCTGTCTATCTGTCTATCTGTCTATCTGTCATCGCGTGTGCGTTGCGGGTATGCACTCGAAAGTTACAGGGCGTACCTACGCGCGCGTTACCTCCAAAGAAAGCTTACGCTTCCAAGACGGTTTTAAGCGTATTTACGTTTCGGCCGGGCTAAAATTGCGCCCGCGGTATCCCAAAAACCTTCAACATTCTGCTCATTAGCATCTCATTATCCGCTCATTAGCGACAGAGTGACCGACAGAGTGACCTCGAGCTTGACCAATCGTACGCCGGGTTGCTGGCGTGTGCCGCCGGGCCAATCGGTGCGTGTGTGGCCGGGCTTTATCGTTCTGAACCGAGGTGAGTCGCCGCCATCTTGATTCCAAACTTTTCCCTTCTTTTTCCCGCTTTCTACGTCTTTAAAAAAAAACGTTGCTTTTAAAACACATATTGTTTTTTTTTTAAATGATTTAGAAAGTAATTAACTTATCTAATCTCATTAATTTTCCTACCTTTCCCCGTTTTTCCAGGTAGGCCTAGAAGCCTTGGCGTCTCCTCCGCACCCACGCCCGAGCTAGGCACCTCCCGGCCCCACTCGAAGGCTGGAGGGCCAGCCTCAGCCCAGCGCCGCTAGGGTGCGCGCGCAGCAGGAGCTGAGACCCGCTGTCTCTCTCTGGCTGGCCGGGGGGCGGGGCTTGCTGAGCGTCCAGCGTTACCCTGGCAACCGGGCCCGCCGGACGTCTCGCGCAGCCGCAATCGGCGGTCTTCACCTCGGGGGGGGCGGGGGGGCCGCGCGCGCAGCAGGAGCAGCTGAGACGCGGCGTCTCTCTCTCTGGCTTGGTCAGCGTCACGGTTACCCTGGCAACCGGGCCCGCCGGCCGACAGTCTCAGCTCCTGCTGCGCGCGCAATCGGCGGTCTTCACCTCGGGGGGGGGGGGGGGGCGACCCCCGCCCTCCCTCCCCCCTTCCCCCCCTTCCCCCCCCTGCCCTCCCTTCCCCCCCTCCCTACCTTCCTCCCCCCCCGCCCTCCCTTCCCCGACCTCCCCCTCCCCTCCCCCCCCGCCCTCCCCCTCCCCTCCCCCCCTCCCTTCCTCCCCCCTCCCCGCCCTCCCCCTCCCCTCCCCCCCTTCCCCGCCCTCCCCCTCCCCCCCTGCCCCTCTCCCTCCCTCCCCCTCCCCCTCCCCCCTCCCCCCTCCTCCGTTCCCCCCTCCCTCCCCCCTCCTCCCTCCCGCCCTCCCTTCCCCTCCCCCTCCCCCCCTTCCCCTCCCCCTCCCCTCTTCCCCCCCTCCTCCTCCCCCCCTCCCTCTCCCCCTCCCCCTCCCCTCCGCCTCCCCCCCTCCCCCTCCCTCCCCCTCCCCCTCCCCTCCCTCTCTTCCCCCCAGTCGCTCTCTCTCTTCCCCCCAGTCGCTCTCTCTCTTCCCCCCAGTCGCTCTCTCTTCACCCCAGTCGCTCTCTCTCTCTCTTCCAACAACAACATTCCCTCGAAAAAGCCTCGGCACCCGCCGGGCACTTCAGCTAGTATATATATAAATCGGTACTTCTGTCATTCTGTCATTCTGTCTATCTGTCTATCTGTCTACCTGTCTGTCTGTCATCGCGTGTGCGTTGCGGGTATGCACTCGAAAGTTACAGGGCGTACCTACGCGCGCGTTACCTCCAAAGAAAGCTTACGCTTCCGAGACGGTTTTAAGCGTATTTACGTTTCGGCCGGGCTAAAATTGCGCCCGCGGTATCCCAAAAACCTTCAACATTCCGCTCATTAGCATCTCATTATCCGCTCATTAGCGACAGAGTGACCTCGAGCTCGACCAATCGTACGCCGGGTTGCTGGCGTGTGCCGCCGGGCCAATCGGTGCGCGTGTGGCCGGGCTTTATCGTTCTGAACCGAGGTGAGCCGCCGCCATCTTGATTCCAAACTTTTCCTTTCTTTTTCCCGCTTTCTGCGTCTTAAAAAAAAACGTTGCTTTTAAAACACACATTGTTTTAAAAAAAAATGATTTAGAAAGTAATTAACTTATCTAATCTCATTAATTTTCCTACCTTTCCCCGTTTTTCCAGGTAGGCCTAGAAGCCTTGGCGTCTCCTCCGCACCCACGCCCGAGCTAGGCACCTCCCGGCCCCACTCGAAGGCTGGAGGGCCGAGCCTCAGCCCAGCGCCGCTAGGGTGCGCGCGCAGCAGGAGCTGAGACGTCTCTGCCGGGGCTTGCTGAGCGTCCAGCGTTACCCTGGCAACCGGGCCCGCCGGACGTCTCGCACAGCCGCAATCGGCGGTCTTCACCTCGGGGGGGGGGGGGGCCGCGACCCTCGGGTGGGGGGGGGCCGCGCGCGCAGCAGGAGCAGCTGAGACGCGGCGTCTCTCTGGCTTGGTCAGCGTCACGGTTGCCCTGGCAACCGGGCCCGCCGGCCGAGAGAGACGCCGCGTCTCAGCTCCTGCTGCGCGCGCAATCGGCGGTCTTCACCTCGGGCGGGGGGGGGGGTCGCGACCCTCGGGGGGGGGCGCCCGCCGCCCTCCCTCCCCTCCCTCCCCCCCGCCCTCCATCCCCCCTCCCCTCCCCCGCCCTCCCTCCCCCTCCCCCCCGCCCTCCCTTCCCCGCCCTCCCCCCTCCCCCCCGCCCTCCCTTCCTCTCCCTCCCCTCCCCCCCGCCCTCCCTTCCCCTTCCCTGCCCTCCCTTCCCCCCCTCCCTTCCTTCCCCCCTCCCCTCCCCCCGCCCTCCCTTCCCCGCCCTCCCCCTCCCTCCCTCCCCCCCTCCCGTCCCCTCCCCCTCCCCTCCCTCCCCCCTCCCCTCCCTCTCTTCCCCCCAGTCGCTCTCTCTCTTCCCCCCAGTCGCTCTCTCTCTCTTCCAACAACAACATGACCTCGAAAAAGCCTCGGCACCGCCGGGCACTTCAGCTAGTAACATATATATATACAACTTCATGCAAAACAGTTCAAAGATTCAGTCTCTGAGGAGGCCTCCTGATTCGAGTTGGATAACGCCTTTCAGGGGTCTCTGATTCTCGTTGCTGGGTTGACTCACCTAGTTGGTCTCTTATGGATTGGACATCATCATCATCATCAGGTACATTCACTTCTGAGGTAGATGCTTCAGGTTCACTAACTTCTTCCACGGTTGTCTCTGCCGTAACCATGGGTTCGACCCTTGTTCTCGATTCTACCAGTTGGTCAGCATGACGCCGTATTACATTTTCACCAATATCTACCGTGTACATCAGGGGTCCTTGTCTGGCCCGAATTGTTCCAGATTGCCATTTCTCGTTTTTATAGTCCCGGGCTAACACTGGTTGTCCTATTTTGAAACTCCGAGTGGTCTTGTTATTTATATGCTGGAACTGTTTGTTTTCAACTTCCCTCCGCACATTTGGTTTTAACAAGTCCAACCTGGACCGCAACCTCCTGTTATAGAACATCATGGCAGGACTTTGGTTTGTCACTGCATGAGTGGCGTTTCGATATGCCAGTAGGAATTTGTCCACCTTGTGTTGTAGTGGGATCTGATCTTCGCTCATGGCCTTTATTGCTTTTTTGAACGTTTGTACAAATCTCTCGGCCAACCCGTTTGTAGCCGGATGATATGGGGCAGAGGTATGATGTTTCACCCCATTCTTCATGAATTTCTGGAATTCTTCTGACACGAACTGCAGTCCGTTGTCTGAACATATTTGTTCTGGCAATCCATTTCTTGCAAATATCGTTCTTAGCACCGCGATCGTCTTTTCCGAGGTAGTGGTAGTCATCTTAATCACTTCTGGCCATTTAGAATGTGCGTCCACCGCAATTAAAAACATGGAGTCCATGAATGGACCAGCAAAGTCAATATGTACACGTTGCCATGGGGTTGAAGGCCATTCCCATGGATGCAGCGGTGCAATCGGAGGTGCATTTTGCACTTTTTGGCACCCTGAGCAGCTTTTCGTCAGATCCTCTATCTGTTGGTCGATACCCGGCCACCACACATAAGCCCTAGCAAGACTTTTCATCTTGACTCCCCCCAGATGACCTTCATGCAGTTCCTTTAGAACTCTCTCTCTTAACTTAGGAGGAATAATCACCCTTGTTCCATACATCAATGTTCCTTGACAGACGGACAGCTGGTCTCGTCTTGCTGAGAATGCCGGTAACAGTGGATCACCATGTGCTGGCCATCCCTTCACTGTCACTTCGTAGACCCGGGACAGTGTCGGGTCGTTCCTGGTTTCTCTTTCAATACTTGCATTGGTGACTGGTAAACATTCGATGATGGTCGAGTGAAATAACTCAACAGGTCAACCGTCGGTGCCTCCTCCTCTGTAGGTAGTGGCAGGCGCAACAGCCCATCAGCATTACCATGCTGCTTTGTACCTTTGAATTCGATCTGATCTTGATGTGCCCCTAGGAAAAGGGACCATCTCTGGAGTCTCTGTGCTGTCATCACCGAAACACCCTTCTAGGGTTAAAAATGGATACCAACGGCTGGTGGTCTGTCAGAAGCGTAAACTTTTGGCCCTGCAGGTAATGATTAAACTTCTTTACTCCCACACAAGGCTGAGAGCCTCCCTATCTATCTGAGCATAGTTGCGCTCAGCGGAGGTCAATGATCTGGATGCGAACGCGACTGGCCTCTCCAGGCCATTTGGCAACTTGTGTGAGAGTACTGCCCCAATACCATATGGAGAAGCATCACAAGCCAAACGAATAGGCAGCGTTGGGTTGAAGGGAGCCAACACTTCCTCTGAGGTGGTCAATGCCTTGCTTTTGCGAAAGGCCCTCTTACAGTCCTCGCTCCACTTCCATGGTACTCCCTTCTGCAAAAGAGCGTTCAGCAGGTGCAGCACCGTGGATAAATTTGGCAGAAACTTATGGTAATAGTTAATCAACCCTAGGAACGACCTCAACTGGGATACATTATCCGGAGCGGGAGCCTTCACAACAGCTTCGATCTTGTCAGGAGACTTATGAAGCCCCTCCTGGTCAATGACATGACCACAGTACGAGATCCGCTTCTGAAAGAACTCACATTTCTGGCGATTAACTCGAAGTACATATTCTTTCAATCTGGTGAGCACCAGTTCCAAATTTGCAAGGTGTTCCTCGTCATCATCTCCTGTAATCAAAATATCGTCCAGGTAACATTGTGTGCCTGGAATTCCCTGTAATACCTGCTCCATGGCCCTCTGCCAAATTGCTGGAGCCGATGCCACTCCAAAAACCAGTCTATTATACCAGTACAAGCCTCTATGCGTGTTGATCGTGAGATACTGGCGTGACTCTTCCTCAACTTCCATCTGTAAGTACGCCTGCGCCAGGTCTATCTTGGTGAAGTGTTTCCCACCAGACAACGAAGCGAAGATATCCTCAATCCGCGGAAGCGGATACTGCACCGTGTGAAGCACCGGATTAACAGTGATCTTGAAATCTCCACAGATGCGAACCTTCCCAGTTCCCCCGGCTTGTTGCTCGATGAACGCTTCATGACGGGAACAATGGGCGTGGCCCACTCACTCCAGTCTACCTTAGACAGTACTCCTGAACGTTCTAGCCCTTCCAGCTCAGCTTCCACAGCAGGTCGTATCGCATAAGGTACCGGTCTGGCTTTGAAAAATTTCGGGTTTGCATGTTCTTCAACCTTGATGTTTGCCGTAATTCCTCTGTGTTCCCAGTCCCTGTTGGAACACCTCTTTAGCATCGTCCAATATTCTGGACAATCATTTAGGTTTGACATCTTTTTTACCGGAATCTACCGTTAGTGCTTTTAAGGAATGCCAATCCATATTTATTTTCCTAATCCACTCCCGTCCCAGTAGTGGTGGACCTCCCTCAGGTAGCACATTCCTCGGCTTTCTTTGCCCTTGTGGACCACCTTTACCTCTATCTTCCCGATGGGGTATACTCTTTGCCCCGTGTATGTTTTCAATACAATCTCCGTATCCCGTAGGGGAATATGTGGGAATAACCTTTTGTAATCTTGCTTATTCATGACCGTCAATGCCGATCCAGTGTCCAATTCCATCTTCACTTGGACTCCTGCTATCTGAAGTGTGACCCAAATTGTTTGGAGGTCTGCTTCCTTACCAACATTGTGTACTCTTAGACTACCCAGTTCATTACTGCTGGAGTCTGAATCTGACTTCTGTTCATTCGAACTGTTCTCTGTCACCTTGTGTACCTTTCTGTACTTTTCCTGCGGTGACTTTTTGTTGCTGGTCTTCTTTCCTGACCGACATACTTTAGCTATGTGACCAAGCCTGCCACATTTTCTGCATTCCTGATTTTTGAACCAGCACTGGTTCTGATCGTGCATTGTCTTTCCACAACGATAACATTTTACTGTACCCAAGACCATTTGATTGGTGCTGAGTTCCGGTGACCGTAGCTGCATTTCCGCCATGCCTCTCGCTGCGGCTTCGTGCGATGCTGCAATAGTGACAGCTTTATCAAGCGTAAGATCATTCTCCTCAAGCAGTCGCTTTTGTGTTCCTTCTTTTAACAATCCACACACAAATTTATCTCTCAGCGCATCTGCTAGTCCTGTTCCAAACTGACAGTGCTTTGATAGCTTACGCAGTTCAATTAAAAATTAAGCGTTGCTTTCGTCTTTCAGCTGCGTTCTTCTGTAAAATTTAAATCGTTCCGCTATCATCAGCGGCGTGGGGTTTAAATGATTTTTCAGGACAGTAACAATATTCGCGAAAGTCTGATCCGCCGGTTTATTTGGTGATAGAAGGTGCTTCAATAGCCCGTATGTCTTCGCACCCATTGAGCTTAATACGGTTAGTGCTTTCTCATCATCTGGTACCTTATTTGCTTTACAATAAACTTCCATGCGTTCTACATACGTGGTCCAATCTTCGATATCGCTATCAAAGGTATTAATGTTCCCATGTTTAGGCATCCTTGCAAGTTTTTTAAATTTTTCTTTTTCTCAAAATGGCGGCTTCCCGCGCTTGACGGTCTTTCCCGCGCTCGTCTTCTTCCCCCGCCGACTACAATGGCGGATTCCTGCGTTTGCCTTCTTCCCCCCCGCTGGCTGCAATGGCGATTGCCGTGCTGCTGCCGTTCTCGCCTCCCCAGCGGTTCTCAATTCCCCGACGCTGCTTTGCCTCGCAGCCCCGCTTGCAGCCCGGTCCTTTACACCGGCTGCGTTTGAGTTCTCCGCGGCTCCCGTTCCTTAAGCTGCCCCAGTCGCTGCGCCTCTCGGCCTCGATTGCAGCCCGGCCCTTTTTACCGGCCGTGGTCGAGTTCTCCGCCCTTTTTCCTCCGTTTTCCCTCCCCCACTCCACAGTCAACGCGGCCGACTTTCTGCTCGTGTCGCTGATCGGCTTACCCACCACCGTGGTAGAAGGGATGATCACTGCCTGTCGCTGATGGAGGGCTTCGTGGTCAGAATTTTTCTTTTTAACCCGGGTTTTCGATGCCTCCCGTGCGATGGTGCTCAGCAGGATGATGAGGGCGGATGCCTCTTCTCGACGCCCGTTCTGAGGACGAAACTGCCTTGGATGTAAAACTGCCGCAGGGTAAGATCGGACTCGTCGCCACTGTTAAGTCTGTGTGTCCCAGTTAAGCTTATTATAAATCACTGGACACAGACCACAAGAATAACTTTAACAGGTCTTTACTATTCAGAGGTCAGGGCTGAACTGCCCAGCAAATCCCTACACAACACTTATATACCGGTGTGGTCACCACTGGTATTACAGTATACAGCAGCCAAGAGAAAGTAGTACATCTCATAAGGTAGTTCTCTTAAGGTGGAACAGGTTACATACACCACAGTATGTTGCCTCCCTGGTGCCAGGGTCAAGGATGTCACTGAGCGGCTGCAGGACTTTCTAAGGGAGGAGGGTGAAGAGCCAGAGGTCATGGTCCATATAGGTAGAAAGAGGGATGAGGTCCTGCAGGCAGATTTTAGGGAGGTAGGAAAGAGATTAAAAAGCAAGACCTCAAGGTTAATAATCTCCGGATTATCCCCGGTTTTACGAGCTAGTGAGTATAGAAATAGAAGGATAGAGCAGATGAATACATGGCTGGAGAGATGATGCAGGAGGGAGGGCTTTAGATTCCTGGGACATTGGGACCGGTTCTGGGAGAGATGTGACCTGTACAGGCCGAATAGGTTGCACCTCAACAGAGCCAAGACCAATGTTCTCGCCGGGGGGGGTGGGGGGTGGTTTGCTAGCACTGTTGGAGAGGGTTTACACTAATTTGGCAGGGGGATGGGCACCAGGATGTAGCATTAGAAAGCAGAAACAATGTGCACAAAGGATTGGGAGAGACACATAGCACTAGAGTAAGAAATAGTATGGTATTAGGTGGGGGCAGACTAAGAGAGAATACAAGAAGGTCTAAGATAGGTTTACAGCGCATGTGTGTAAACGCACGAAGTGTGGTAAATAAGGTTGGTGAGCTGCAGGTGCAAATAGACACATGGGAATATGATGTCATGGCGCTAATGGAGACATGGCTCAAAAAAGGGCAAGATTGGGTACTAAATATTCCTGGATATAAAGTGTTCAGGAAAGATAGGGAGGGAAGGAAAGAAAGGAGGTGGGGTGGCAGTATTGAGTAAGGAGAATATTACAGTGCTGGAGAGAGGGTGTCCTGGAGGGGTCAAGCACAGAATCGATTTGGTTAGAGTAGGGAAACAATAGAGGTGCCATTACACTACTAGATGTATGCTATAGGTCACCAACTAATGGGAAGAATGCAGAGGAGCAAATTTGCAGGGAAATTACAGAGAGGTGCAAGTACTATTGAGTAGTGATAATGGGGGATTTCAACTATCCTAATATAGACTGGGATAGTAATAGTGTAAAGGGCAGAGAGGGGGAAGAATTTCTGAAGTGTGTTCAGAGGAACTTTCTTGATCAGTACGTTTCCGGCCCAATGAGGAAGGAGGCATTGGTGGATTTGGTTCTGGGGAATGAGGTGGGTCAAGTAGAGCAAGTGTCAGTAGGGGAATATTTAGGGAACAGTGATCACAGTATCATAAGGTTTAGACTAGCTATGAAAAAAGACAGGGAGCAATCTAGAGTAAAAATACTTAATTGGAGGAAAGCCAATTTCAGTGGGTTGAGAATAGAACTGGCCCAGGTAAATTGGAATCAAAGATTGGCAGGCAAAACTCTAATCGAACAATGGGCTGTCTTTAAAGAGGAGGGTTCGGGTACAATCGAGGTACATTCCCACGAGGGGGAAAGGTAGGGCAACCAAAGCCAAAGCTCCCTGGATGATGAAAGAGATAGAGAGTAAGATGTAGCCGAAAAAGGGGGCGTATGACAGATGTCAGGTTGAGAATACAAGCGAGAACCAGGCTGAATATAGAAAGTTCAGAGGGGAAGTGAAAAAGGAAATAAGAGGGGCAAAGAGAGAGTATGAGAATAGATTGGCAGCTAACATAAAAGGGAAACCAAAAGTCTTCTACAGGCATATAAATAGTAAACAGGTAGTAGGGTTTTGAAAGAGGTGGCCATTGGAATAGTGGACGTATTGATTGTCATCTTCCAAAATTCTATAGATTCTGGAACGGTTCCTGCAGATTGGAGGATAGCAAATGTAACCCTGCTATTTAAGAAAGGAGGGAGAGAGAAAACGGGGAACTACAGACCTGTTAGCCTCACATCAGTAGTTGGGAAAATGCTGGAATCTCTTATAAAGGATGCAATAACTGGGCACTGATAAACTAATGGTAAGATTGGGCAGAGTCAACATGGATTTATGAAAGGGAAATCCTGTTTGACAAACCTATTGGAGTTCTTTGAGGATGTAACTAGTGGAGTAGACAAAGGGGAACCGGTAGATGTGGTGTATTTGGATTTTCAGAAGGCCTTCGATAAGGTCCCACACAAAAGGTTGGTGAACAAAATTAGGGCACATGGAATTGGGGGTAATATACTAGCATGGATTGAGAATTGGTTAACGGACAGAAAACAAAGAGTAGGGATAAACAAGTCTTTTTCAGGATGGCAGACTGTGACTAGTGGGGTACCGCAAGGATCGGTGCTTGGGCCCCAGCTATTCACAATTTATCAATGATTTGGATGAGGGGACTAAATGTAACATTTCCAAATTTGCTGATGATACAAAGCTAGGTGGCAGTGTCAGTTGTGAAGAGGATGTGAAGAGGCTTCAGGGGGATCTCGACAGGCTTAGTGAGTGGGCGAGAACATGGCAGATGGAATATAATCTGGATAAATGCGAAGTTATCCACTTTGGTAGAAAAAACATAAAGGCAGAGTATTTCCTAAATGGTGAAAGATTGGGGAATGCAGATGCTCAAAGGGACCTGGGTGTCCTTGTACATGAGTCACTGAAAGTGAATGTGTAGGTGCAGCAAGCCATTAGGAAGGCAAATGGTATGCTGGCCTTCATTACAAGAGGATTTGAGTATAGGAGTAAAGAAGTCTTACTCCAATTATATAGGGCTTTGGTGAGATCACACCTGGAGTACTGTGTACAATTTTGGTCTCCTTACCTAAGGAAGGGTATACTTGCCATAGAGGGAGTGCAACGAAGGTTCACGAGATTGATTCCTGGGATGGCAGGACTGTCGTATGAGAAGAGATTGAGTAAACTAGGCCTGTGTTCTCTTGAATTCAGAAGAATGAGAGGGGATCTCATTGAAGCATACAAAATTATTACAGGGCTTGATAGAGTGGATGCTGGGAGAATGTTTCCCTTGGCTGGGGGGTCTAGAACCAGGGGCCACAGCCTCAGGATAAGATGAGAAGAAATTTCTACACACAGAGGGTGGTGAATCTTTGGAACTCTCTACCCCAGAGGGCTGTGGAGGCTCAGTAATTGAATATATTCAAAACTGAAGTCGATAGATTTCTGACTAGTAAGGGCATCAAGGGATATGGCGATAGGACCGGTGAATGGAGTTGAGGCAGAAGATCAGCCATGATCTCATTGAATGGCAGAGCAGGCTCAAAGGGCTGAATGACCAACTCCTACTCCTGCTCCTATTTCTTATGTTCTTAAGAGGAGGGGTGGGGCCAATTAGGGACCAAAATGGAGACCTGCGCATGGAGGCAGAGGGCATGGCTGAGGTATTAAATGAGTAATTTGCATCTGTCTTTACCAAAGAAGAAGATGCCGCCAAAGTCATAGTGAAAGAGGAGGTAGTTGAGATACTGGATGGAATAAAAATTGATAAGGAGGAGATACTACAAAGGCTGGCTGTACTTAATGTAGATAAGTCACCAGGACCGGATGGAATGCAGCCTAGGATACTGAGGGAAGTAGAGGTGGAAATTCCAATCCTCCTTGGATATGAGGCTAGTGCCAGAGGACTAGAGAATTGCAATGTTACACCCTTGTTCAAAAAAGGGTGTAAGGATAAACCCAGGAACTACAGGCCAGTCAGTTTAACCTTGGTAGTGGGGAAGCTTTTAGAAACGATAATCTGGGACAAAATTAACAGTCACTTGGACAAGTGTGGATTAATTAAGGAAAGCCAACATGGATTTGTTAAAGGCAAATCATGTTTGACTAACTTGATTGAGAGTTTTGATGAGGTAACAGAGAGGGTTGGTGACGGCAATGTGGTTGATGTGGTGTACATGGACTTCCAAAAGGCATTTGACAAAGTGCCACATAATAGGCTTGCCAGCAAAGTTGAAGCCCATGGAACAAAAGGGACAGCGGCAGCATGAATATGAAATTGGTTAAGTGACAGGAAACAGAGAGAAGTGGTAAATGATTTTTTTTTGGACTGGAGGAAGGTGTTCCCCAGGGGTCGATACTAGGACCACTGCTTTTCTTGATATATATTAATGACTTACATTAATTGTGTACAGGGCACAATTTCAAAATTTGCAGATGGCACAAAACTTGGAAGTATAGTGAACAGTGAGGAGGATAGTGATAGACTTCAAGAAGACATAGACAGGCTGGTGGAATGGGTGGACTTGTGGCAGATGAAATTTAACGCAGAAAAGTGCGAAGTGATACATTTTGGTAGGAAGAACGATTAGAGGCAATATAAACTAAAGGGGGTGCATGAACTGAGAGACCTGGGGGTATATGTGCACAAATCATTGAAGGTGGCCGGGCAGCTTGAGAAAGCAGTTAAAAAAGCATATGGGATCCTGGGCTTCATAAATAGAGGTATAGAGTACAAAAGCAAGGAAGTTATGATGAACCTTTATAAAACACTGGTTCGGCCTCAACTGGAGTACTGTGTCCAATTCTGAGCATCGCACTTTAGGAAGATGTGAAGGCCTTAGAGAGGGTGCGGAAAAGATTTACAAGAATGGTTCCAGGGATGAGGGACTTCAGTTATGTGGATAGAGTAGAGAAGCTGGGGTTGTTCACCTTGGGGCAGAGAAGATTGAGAGGAGATTTGATAGAGGTGTTCAAAATCATGAGGGGTCTAGACAGAGTAGACAGAGAGAAACTGTTCCCATTGGTGAAAGGGTCAAGAGCCAGAGGACACAGATTTAAGGCGATTGGCAGAAGAACCAAAGGCGATATGAGAGAAAACTTTTTTGTGCAGTGAGTAGAATTCACTGCCTGAAAGGGTGGTGGAGGCAGATTCAATTGTGGCTTTCAAAAGGGAATTGGATAAGTACCTGAGGGAATTTTTTTTGCAGGGCTACGGGGAAAGGGCGGGGTGGGACGAGCTGAAGTGCTCTTGCAGAGAGCCGGCACAGGCTCGACGGGCCGAATGGCCTCCTTCTGTGCTGTAACCATTCTATGATTCTATGATTGGAGTTACGCTCGATTTATCTATCTTCAGCGTGTGATGTATGCTGTCTGTTCACTCATGCAGACAAAGTTTAAACAAATAAGACATGCATTGGAAGGAATGATAAAAAGGAGTTTCTAGTCTTCAAACTTTTGTGTTGCATGTACTTTCCATATAGAGCTTCAAACACATAGAAAGCTTCAAACAGAACGTTAAACAGTTCATGTTATAAATTATAAGACAGATATAATATGAATGCTGAATTTAGTAATTATATTGAAAACAACTTAAAGAACAAGTCACTGGGGAGAACATAGCTTAACAGGAAAGAACTGATAACTTAATTTTGGTTAAACCATTTCCTGCCTTATGACAAAACTCTTATCTTTGCAAACTGTACAATTCTCCAGAGAACCAACGAGAATATTTTGCCTGTGTCTTGGAGTATTATTATTCCAATGGGAAGTAATATTATTGAACTCGTTAAAGATTTAAGCAATACTTCTACATCAAATTAAGAATTAGAGTACAGTATTTTGCAGCCTACATTTTACTCTGAAATATTTAAACCTATTTCAAATATTTTAAAATGTGTATTTTAAAAGCTGTAAAATATATTTAATGCTCAAAGAGTAAAAAAGGGTCAATAGGTTTAACTCATAAACTGTACATTAGAGTAGTAGTTTATTTTTTATAATCTTTCCCATTAACAAGAAGGTACGAATTCCCTCAGCTACTCTGCTGGAGTCCAGGACTCTTGCCATAACTCTGGTGAAATGACTCAGAAAAAGGCCAGGACACAGAAATGCTGGATCCCAGTCTTAGTTGGGAATTCCTGTTTGGCCTTGTAAGCCTCCACCTGCCCCTCACAAGGTCACTTGCATAGCAGGAGTGGGCAATAGACTGGGGACAGGGACTCCCTACGCCGGGAGTTTCCACTTCCTTTGCCCCTAACGGATCTGGTGTAAGACTGGATGTCAGTGTGCAGAGTGAGATATGGCATTCTGGCTTCCAGAAGGACAGAAGTGGGCCCCAAGCCAGGAAAATGACCTGTGCCTTCGAAGAAAGGAAAAAAAAAATTTTAATTCATGGCTCAGGTTCCTTACAGATGGAGTTAAGGAAAGAAATATAGGGGTCTCCGTGGTGGAGAGGCCTGGGAAACCCTCCCCCACTGGTGACCAGGCACCAGAATTTCCAGCAGCATGAAACAAGCTGGTAGCCAAAACATACCATAGTGATGCAGACAGTCACCTGCCCTATGCAAATGATGTGCCTTCCCACGGAACAAAACAATTTGCATTTGTATAGTACCTTTAACATAGAAACTTCACAGGTACTTCTCCAAGGTGTAATCCGGAAAAAAGATGCCAATTTTAGGAGGGGTGCGTTTAGTCAAAGAAGTGGGTTTTAAGGAGGGTTTTAAAGGAGGAGAGGGATATGGAGAGGGGTTTAGGGAGTGATTTCCAGAGTGTGGGGCTCGGCGGCCGAAGGCACAACTGCAAATAGTGGGGTGTCAGGACAGTGGCATGCACAAGAGGCCAGAGTGGGATGAATGGAGAATTCTTGGAGAGATTGTAGGGCTGGAGAAGGTTACAGATTTTAGGAGAGACGAGATATCAACAAAAACAACTTGCATTTATATAGCGCCTTTAACATAGTAAAACGTCCCAAGGCGCTTCACAGGAGTGTAATCAAACAAAATTTAACACCGAGCTACATAAGGAGCTATTAGGACAGATGACCAAAAGCTTGGTCAAAGAGGTAGGTTTTAAGGAGGGTCTTAAAGGAGGAAAGTGAGGTAGAGAGGCAGAGAGGTTTAGGGAGGGAATTACAATGCTTAGGGCCTCGGCAGCCGAAAGCACGGCCACCAATGGTACAGCGATTAAAATCAGGGATGTTGAAGAGGCCAGAATTGGAGGAGCGCAGAGATTTCAGAGGGTTGTAGGGCTGGAGGAGGTTACAGAGATAGGGAAGGGACCTCAACATGAGGATAAGAATTTTAAATTTGAGGCTTTGGGGGACCGGGAGCTAATGTAGGTCAGTGATGACAGCGATGATAGGTGAGCAGGACTTGGTGCGGGATATGATATGGGCATCAGAATTTTGTATGAGCTGAAGTTTACAGAGAATGTAGGATGAGAGGGCAGCCAACAGAGCATTGGAATAGTCGAGTCTGGAGGTGACAAAGGCATGGATGAGGCTTTTGGCAGCATTGGAGGCGGATGATGTTACCGAGGTGGAAGTAGGCAGTCTTTGTGATGGAGAGGATATGGAGTCAAAAGCTCAGCTTGAGGTTAAATAGGACATTAAAATTGCAAACAATCTGATTCAGCCTGAAACAAAAACAAATGGAACTATTGACAATGGTATGGAGTTTGTGAAGAGGCTAAAGATGATCTTTAACTGGAGGAAATTGGTGGCTCATCCAAGAGAGGATGTCGGAAAAGCTGCTAACACAAAGGCAGTGGACGGGTTGAGAGAGGTGATGGAGAGGTGGAGCTGGGTGCTGTCAGCCTACATGTGGAAGCTGACTTCATGCATTTTATTGATGTCGCCAAGGGGCAGTATGTAGATGAGGAAGAGGAAGGGGCTAAGGATAGAACCTTGGAGACTCCGGAGGTAATGGTGTAAAGGCAGGAAGAGAAACCTTTTCTGCAGATGCTCTTGATAGGCAAGAGTGGAATCAAGTGAGAGCAGTCCCACTGAGCTGGACAACAGAGTGAAGACTTTGGAGGAGAACGTTGTGTCAAAGGCTGCAGAGAGGTTGAGGAGAATGAGGAAGAATAATGCACCATGGTCTCAGTCACAGATAATGCCATTTGTGACCTTGGTTAGGGCCATTTTGATGCTGTGGCAAGGGCAGAAACCTGATTGGAGAGATTCAAACATGGAGTTGTGGGAAAGCTGGAAGGCGACAACATGTTCAACGATATTGGATAGGAAAGAGAAGTTCAAAATGGGGTGCTTTTTGCAAAGATAGAGCTCTTGAGGGTGTGTTTTATGAGGAAGGGGATGATGGTGGGGTCAGCGATGGCCAGCGATGGGCACCCCTGGCTTAACTACTGGAATTGTGTCCCGTGCATTTTGGGACCACATATTTAGTGTTACTTTGGAACATTTGTTAACGCTACAGACTCTGAGTCAAAGGGTTGTGGGTTCATGCTGCACTTCAGGACAGCAGCGCATAATCTATGCTGAAATTTCATTACGGTACTGAAGGAGTGCTGCCTTGTTGGATGTGCTCTCTTTCAGGTGAAATAATAAAATGAGACTCAATGTTGGACACTGTGGCGCATATCGCATTACACATTCACATTTCTTTTTGGAATTGGAACACTCTAAATGTAAATCTAATAAAGGAAAAAGGCAATAACATACATCAATTTAAGTTCCAGGTGTATGCTCTATTTTTGCTTGCCTTGTAAGGTTTTCAGCAATTGTCAATCCTTTTTTCCCTTAACTGCAGTCTTAAAACTGCAAAATGTCTCATCTTGTTATGCATAGTAGGATCTGTTGCTGCTACAGTAACTAAACAATCAATCACTTCATTGAATATGAGTGACAGTTCCTATAAAAAGCCCGGCTTATCTTGGAGTTTCTAGTTCAGACAAATGGTCTGCACCTGAAATGTTAACCTGTTTTTTCTCTTTCCGGGTAATGACAGAGTTACTGTGTATAACTGATCTTTAGGCATTTGTAGGTTTTTCTTTTCATGGTAAATTCACAATCCCATAATCCCAACAGGGAGTTGCGATGGAAGGGAACAAAGGTCAGATGCAAGGCTACAACAGTGTAACACCGATTCTCTGACACACATTCTCTTGGGAGGGTAATTCCCCATTGGGAGTGGAAGATTTGCAAAGTTTTTTTTATTTGTTTATGGGATGTGGGCATCGCTGGCAAGGCCAGCATTTATTGCCCATCCCTAATTGCCCTCGAGAAGGTGGTGGTGAGCCGCCTTGAACCGCTGCAGTCCGTGTGGTGAAGGTACTCCCGCAGTGCTGTTAGGGAGGGAGTTCCAGGATTTTGACCCAGCGACGATGAAGGATCGGCGATATACTTCCAAATCAGAATGGTGTGTGACTTGGAGGGAAACTTGGAGGTGGTGGTGTTCCCATGCGCCTGCTGCCCTTGTCCTTCTAGGTGGTAGAGGTCACAGGTTTGGGAGGTACTGCTGAAGAAGCCTTGGCAAGTTGCTGCAGTGCATCTTGTAGATGGTACACACTGCAGCCACGGTACACCGGTGGTGGAGGGAGTGAATATTTAAGGTGGTGGATGGGCTGCCAATCAAGTGGGCTGCTTTGTCCTGGATGGTGTTGAGCTTCTTGAGTGTTGTTGGATCTGCACTCATCCAGGCAAGTGTAGAGTATTCCATCACACTCCTTACTTGTGCCTTGTAGGGAAAGGCTTTGGGGAGTCAGGAGGTGAGATACTCGCCGCAGAATACCTAGCCTCTGACCTGCTCTTGTTGCCACTGTATTTATATGGCTGGTCCAGTTCAGTTTCTGGTCAATGGTGACCCCCAAGATGTTGATGGTGGGGGATTCAGCGATGGTAATGCTGTTGAATATCTAGGGGCGGTGGTTAGACTCTCGCTTGTTGGAGATAGTCATTGACTGGCACTTGTGTGGCACAAATGTTACCTGCCACTTATTAACCCAAGCTCGAATGTCATCCAGGTCTTGTTGCATGTGGACATGGACTGCTTCATTATCTGAGGAGTTGTGAATGGCACTGAACACTGTGCAGTCATCAGCAAACATCCCCATTTCTGACCTTATGTTGGAGGGAAGGTCATTGATGAAGCAGCTGAAGATGGTTGGGCCTAGGACACTGCCCTGAGGAACTCGTGCAGCGATGTCCTGGGGTGGTGATGATTGACCTTCAACCATCTTCCTTTGTGCTAGGTATGACTCCAGCCAGTGGAGAGTTTTCCCCCCGATTCCCACTGACTTCAGTTTTACTAGGGCTCCTTGATGCCATACTCGGTCAAATGCTGACTTGATGTCAAGGGCAGTCACTCTCGCCTCACCTCTGGAATTCAGCTCTTTTGTCCATGTCTGGACCAAGGCTGCAATGAGGTCGGGAGCCGGGTGGTCCTGGTGGAACCCAGGCTGGGCATCAGTGACCAGGTTATTGGTGAGTAAGTGCCGCTTGATAGCACTGTCAATGACACCTTCCATCACTTTGCTGATGATTGAGAGTAGACTGATGGGGCAGTAATTGGCTGGATTGGATTTGTCCTGCTTTTTGTGGACAGGACATACCTGGGCAGTTTTCCACATTGTTGGATAGATGCCAGTGTTGTAGCTGTACTGGAACAGCTTGGCTAGAGGCGCGGCTTGTTCTGGAGCACAAGTCTTCAGCACGACAGCCGGGATGTTGTCTGGCCCCATAGCCTTTGCGCTCAGCCGTTTCTTGATAGCATGTGGAGTGAATTGAATTGGCTGAAGACTGGCTTCTGTGATGATGTGTACCTCAGGAGGAGGCCGATATGGGTCACCCACTCAGCACTTCTGGCTGAAGATGGTTGCAAATGCTTCAGCCTTTTTTTTTGTACTGACGTGCTGGGCTCCACCATCATTGAGGATGGGGATATTCATGGAGCCTCCTCCTCCTGTTAGTTGTTTAATGGTCCACCACCATTCACGTCTGGATGTGGCAGGACTGCAGAGCTTTGATCTGATCCATTGATTGTGGGATCGCTTAGCTCTGTCTATAGCATGCTGCTTCTGCATTTTAGCATGCATGTAGTCCTGTGTTGCAGCTTCCTCAGGTTGGCACCTCATTTTTAGGTATGCCTGGTGCTGCTCCTGGCATGCTCTTCTACACTCCTTATTGTACCAAGGTTGGTCCCCTGGCTTGGTGGTAATGATAGGGTGAGGGATATGCCGGGCCATGAGGTTACAGATTGTGGTGGAATACAATTCTGCTGCTGCTGATGGTACACACTGCCTCATGGATGCCCAGTTTTGAGCTGCTAAATCTGTTCTGAATCTATCCCATTTAGCACAGTGGTAGTGCCACCCAACACGATGGAGGGTGTCCTCAATGTGATGACAGGACTTCATCTCCACAATGACTGTGCAGTGGTCACTGCTACCAATGCTGTCATGGACATGCATCTGCGACAGTTAGATTGGTGAGGATGAGGTCAAGTAGGTTTTTCCCTCATGTTGGTTCTCTCACCACCTGTCACAGGCCCAGACTGGCAGCTATGTCCTTCAGGACTTGGCCAGCTCGGTCAGTAGTGGTGCTACCGAGCCACTCTTGGTGATGGACATTGAAGTCCCCCACCCAGAGTACATTCTGTGCCTTTGCTACTCTCAGTGCTTCTTCCAAGTGGTGTTCAACATGGAGGAGTACTGATTCATCAGCTGTGGGAGGGCAGTAGGTGTTAATCAGCAGGATGTTTCCTTGCCCATGCTTGATCTGAAGCCATGAGACTTCATGGGGTCTGGAGTCAATGTTGAGGACTCCCAAGGCCACTCCTTCCCGACTGTATAGTACTGTGCCACCACCCCTGGTGGGTCTGTCCTGCCGGTGGATTATTTATTTATAGAAAAATATTTTATTATTTTAACATTTTACCTGCTTTCTATGTTAAAACAATGGGGATTGGTTTTGCAGCAACTGAGCTATTTTATGATTAATTTTATACACCTGATGGACCAATTATAATTACAATGGATACTTACTCATTTTCATTCATGCACTTTGTTGTAGATTGCAGATAATTTGCTAATACAACAATAATTTGATCCATCATTTCTAATCAATGAATTTGAAAAAAGAGCAGGGGAATGGGACTAATTGGACAGCTCCTTCAAAGAGCTGGCGTAGGCACGATGGGCCGAATGGTCTCCTTCTGTGCCGCATCATTCTATGATTAGTAATTTTTTAATATAAAAGTCTGAATTGCAGCCCTGAAAGATTGATTGATGACTTTTAGAACAATTGTTTCAGAAACTGAAAAGAAAATCATACCACTGGACAATAGAATGGATGGAACAATACACTAATAGAATGGAGCAGGAAAATAGAACTGAGAGAATAAACACATTAATAGAAGAGAGTAAGTGGGTCATATAGGAAGCCTGGATGGCAATTTGTTGAACCTAGAAAAGATTACTGAAGCATTGGACAAACTCATTTAAAATAAATAAATGATGAATTGGAGAATCAAAACATGCACAAGAACTGGAAGATGAATAGAATTTCAGAGAGGCAGGAGGTAATGATCCAACAACCCTCCCTCACATTAATATCCACTTCAATCTTTTCTTAGGGCTGGAAAGACTACAGCAGATCATCGTGAACTATAATCATTTAGCTTTTAACGTTAAGACGTAAAGAAAATCACTGGAAATTGCAAGGGAGAAAGACCATTTGCCATGGAGGTGAATAAGATCCTTATTTTATCAGGCTGCTCTGCAGAACTGTTTATTTTTGTATTGATCAAATGGAGAATTGTAAGCTTACAAAGGACTTTAAACAATCTCATAACTCTAACAGTAGATTAATTCAGCTTCACTCTTATGATCCAAGATTTATTGTTACTTAACAGAAGATAAGATGGCAAGCGCATCCTTACCAGGAAGTTATGAACAGTAGAAATTTGACCATGTTCTTGGTGGGTCAGCTAATAGCTCCCATATTGTGTAGGTGTTTGGAAGTGATTGGAGGATTTTCTGAGGACATGATGCTGATAATTATATGCAGAATAAATGATACCTCTTACTCAACAGCACGCAACTCATATTCTTATGTTCCCTTGAGTCGTTTATGGATAAATGTATTACTCAATATCAGAGCTTACCTCAGAATATATTTCCTTGACTAACATATGTAGCAAATGTTGTTGAAGATGATGTTTCACTAGCGCACAACAATAGAATCCCCTGCTTTCCAAAAAAAGCTTGAAGTTTTGAATAAATCAGTTTCAAAGATAGTCCCAGTATTATTCTACTTCACAACAAGCACTATCAGGCACTGCACTCCTGTACCAAAGCTTTTCACTGTTCCAGGATTATCCTGGAATGCAATGATAACTTGGCTTCTTTTCTCCACTACCATCCGTCTCCATAAGCCCCTTTCCACATTCACCGCCAACAAGTGAGAAGAGCTCATGGACTTTTTCATCACTAAGATTGAGATCATCTGTTCAGCTACCTCTGCTGCATTCTCCCTTCCTTTTGCCCACTAAGCCAAACTTCCCGCAAGGTTCCCCTCTGCCCTAGTCCTGAACCTACGTTTTCTCGAGTTTCTCTCCGATCTCCCCTCATGTCCTTTCTGAGCTCATTTTGTTCATGAGGCCCACCTCCTGCTCTCTCAACCGCATTCCTACTAAACTGTTGACTACCCAACATCCCTTGCTGCCCCCATGCTAGCTTATAGATGGTTCCCTCTCCATTGTACTGTCCCTCTCCCTTTAATTAAAAACTGCCGTCATCACCCCCTCCACAAAAAAAAACCTTAATCTCCATGCAAATGACTGCCATTGCTCCAACCTCCCTTTCCTGTCCAGAGTCCTTGAACATGTTGTCACCACCCAAATCCATGCCCATCTTTCCTGCAACTCCATGGTTGCATCGCTCCAATCAGGTTTCCGCCCTTGCCACAGGACTAAAACGAAGGCCCTAATCAAAGTGACAAATGACAGCCTCTGTGACTGTGACCATGGTGCACTGTCACTCCAAGTCACCCTGCCTAATGAGCCAGAAATTAGGATCGGGGGCTTGCCGCACGTGCAAGCCCCCGATCTGCACTCACCCTGCGCGCTGACATCTGAAGCCCGGGCCTGCTTGCATTTCTTGTCACTGGCCCGGTTCAGCTGTCGGCGCGATGTGCTTACCTGATCCAGCGGCGTAGTTAGAGCGATGTGCCGGCTGGGATCAGGTGAGCACTCTGCAGCCAATCAGGGGAGGGGAAACTCATTCATGAGTTTGATAGTAAAGACTGTCAAACTCATGAAAAGTACGGGCGCCCAAAAGACTAGTTTAACTTTAATTAAAATTTTAAAAAACATCCCAATAATTAAATAAACTATAAATAACTTTAAAAAACTATTTAAAACAATAACATTCTTGAAAAAAATAATTTTTTACGAAATCGGGTCTAAAAATAAACTTACCTTACTGTAAAGTCCTTAAAAACAATGAAGCTGTGGAAAAAATGTTATAATTTTAAATAATAGACCACTTACCTTCAAGAATCCACTCCTTACGCCTCCTTTTTTCATTTCTAAAAAGTCCAGGCCCTTGCACACGCGCAAACCTGTCAAAACGAAGGAAGTTCAACGCATGCGCGCAGAGTCCTGCACGCACACGTTGGACCTCTTAACCCCTTAGTTCGATGGAGAGGAAATGCCGGTTTCCCGCGCATGCGCTGTGCATGCTGAAATCTGGCACTTCCAACGGGCCCACGCGTGAGTACACCATCCGTACTCACGTGTTGGGACCGGAATTACTGGCCCAATATCTCCTTTTCTGGCTTGGTGTCAATTTTTGTCTGATTGTGCTTCTGTGAAGTGCCTTGGGATATTTTCCTATGTTAAAGGTGCTATATAAATGCATGTTGTTGTGTTGCTGCTGCTACTGCTGCTGCTCTCTAGTGTCAGGGCTCTGGTTTTTGAAGAAAGGCTGGAAAGGAAGCATCTGCGAGATGATCTTACAGAGGTATGTACGTTTGTTAAGGGTATAGAAAATGTTAACCCAAAATATACTTCAAGTTAAACTGCAGATAAAGAACAAGGGGCCACATGTTCAAATTAGCAAAAGGTAATTTTAGGAAATTCTTTTTCACACGAAGAGTGATTAACACATGGAATAAACTTCCTAATAGAACAGTGGAAGCAAAATCCCTGGACTCAATTAAGAAACAATTGAATGCTACAGTGGGAGGACATTAGGATCACTCTGCTTGGATGAATTAAGATAGGCCTAATGTCCTTTCTCATCCATAACTACTTTGCGATGGTAATATCAGCAACTTTGGGGATGCATTTTCAGATCTCAGCTTTTCCTAGTGATCATTGGCAGTTACTACTGTGCCAACTTTTAATTCACGTAGTACTTTAATATCTTCTATTCCTCTTTTTAATGTTATTTACGTGTGCACTCTGTTCATTTAACTTCGATTTTATATTTATAAACATGTATTGAAGGGGTGGTGTTGCCATTTTCAGAATTGTTTCCGCTGACTCAGCTTGAGGAGCAAGCTATTTTGAACATTCTGCTGCAGCAAGTTTACAGAAATAGCATTTACAAACCGGTGTTCACACTTTTACTATTGTTCACAAAACTGCTTCTCTGTTCCGAGCCTAGTAACACAAGGCAACCCATTTCTTCCACTGCCTTTACATCCAGCAGATTGTGCACCAGCTTGATTCTGTAATGAAGCCCCTTTTTATATGGCCAGATCATTAGCCTGCCTCTCAACTCCCTACCAGGAGAACTGGCTAGATGTGCTGAGGGGTCGCCACTCCACTCCTACGCTCCGAATACTGGGTTCACATGCCCACTGGATGCAATTGGCCAATTATACATGTTGCAATGTATGCTCACCTCCTGTTGTGTCTCCTTGTGTTCTTATACTATATATATTACAGACACTTTTAGTTCATTTTTAGTTAGTGCTTTTACTTAGCTGTATTTGCTTTGTTCAGTGCTGCCGCATGGTGCGGAGTGATACAAGATGTCCGACGTTGCACTGTGCACTGCCCGTGCACAGTGTGCCACATAGCAATATAACTACACCATACCAAAGTAGTTCCATACCAAAGTAGTTCCATTTAACGATGTGATACTATAACAATGTAACATCCCTCTTTCTCAAAAAACTAAAACATGAAATTTAACAATTTAAATTAACAAATATTATATCTAAACTATTATTATCAACTACAAAGAATCGTGAGTTTTTTATTCGCGATATCGCTCAGGTGGTTGGATGTTGTCCCTCCATCTTGTGGATTTGGTGGTGACCATTCCTCTCTGCGGTGTTTTGGTGTGTTCCGCTCTCATTGTTGTTGTTGCTGTCGCCTTTGGAGTTGGAGTGTGCATGCTTGTGGTTGTTTGATTTGTAGCGCTTGTTTCTGGTGTTGTACTGCTTGTGGTAGCTGGTGTTGTCAATGTTGCTGATGTTGTCTGCTGCTTATCCAGTTCAGGTGAAGGTCTGATGTGGAGTCTGTTCCGTCTGTATTGGTTACCAGGTTCAGTCTCTACGAAGTAGGATCTTGGAGTATCAGCTTTTCCAATGACCTTGGCTGGATTCCAGGTTTTCTACACCGGGTCTTGCACATGCACTGATTGTCCATTCAGCAATTCTGGTAGCATCTTTGCATGTTTATCGTAATGTTTGCTTCCTACGATTTGTGCTTCTGCCAGCTTCCTAGGGAAGATGTATTTTTGCTGGTAGTGTAGCCTTAAACTTCCTCCCATTCAGCAATTCCACAGGTGATTTCATGTCTGCTTTCAGTGGTGTTGATCTGAGTGATAGGAAGGCAAGGTCTTGGTCTTCCCCCATCTCACTACTTTTGATGAGAGTTCTCTTGACAGTCTGGATCTGTCTTTCGATGAACCCGTGTCCCCTTGGGAAATGTCGGGATGAGGTTACTATTTTGAACCCATACTTTTCTGCCAGAGCTCTGAATTCACTCGATGTGAACTGGGTTCCATTGTCACAGATTACCTTTTCTGGGATTCCTTGTTCAGCAAACAAGCTTTTTGCAATCCTGGTGGTAGTTGTGGCTCTCAAGTCTTTCATCCTTCTCACAAAAGGAAACTTGGAATAGTAATCTGCCACTATGAGATACCATTCTTGATTGCACATGAAGAGATCTGCCCCAACAGTGTGCCATGGTCTTGACAGTATTTCACTAGGTATCATCTCCTCTTTCTGTTGTGCATTTCTGTATTTCTGGCATATACCACATGCAGAGACCATCTGTTCGATATTTTTGTACATGCCTATCCAGTATACAGCTGATCTGGCTCTCAGCTTGCATTCTCCATTCCCATGTGGCCTTCATGTATGAGATGGAGAAGTTGTGTCTGCATCGTCTTTGGCACGATGATCCTCGATCCAGCAAGGAGAATACCGTCTTCTACTGCAATATCGTCTTTAATCGTCCAGTATTGACGAATTGTCGCCTGTACCTGCTGGATTCGCTCCGGCCACCCCTGTATTACTTGTTGTGTGAATAGTTGCAACTCCTCATCTTTGCTAGTCTCATCTCTGATTTGACTGAGCTTTGTAGGGGTAACATTCACTAGGTGGCGGATTTTTACTGTTAGGCCCTCCGCCTCATGTTTCTCATATGGTGACAATCGAGACAACGCATCTGCGAGCACCATTTCCTTTCCTGGCTTATATTTAAGCGTGAAGTCATAGCTTTGGATCCTTAGAAGTAGTCTTTGCAGTCTTGCAGGCGCTTTGCACAGATTCTTCTTATAGATCTGTTCTAGTGGACGATGGTCACTCTCTATTGTAAATCGCCTGCCATATAGGTATGTATGGAATTTCTCGCATCCGTACACTACTGCTAATAGTTCTCTTTCTATGTTGGCGTATCTCGTCTCGGCTGACGTCAAGGCCTTTGATGCGAAAGCTATCGGCTTTCCTTCCTGCACCAGAGCTGCCCCTAGTCCTCTGGTAGAAGCGTCTACTTGCAGAGTGACTGGCTTTCTTCTGTCATAATATGATAGACTTGTTTCTTTGCACAACAGTTCTTTAAGTTGTTTGAAATTCCTTTCGTGTGATTCAGACCATTGGTATTCGGTGTCTTCTTTCAATAGCTCTCTGAAATTCGTTGTATGTTCCGACATGTGTGGGATGAAAGAACTCATGTATTGGACCAAGCCGAGGTAACTCCGCAGCTCTTTCTTGTCTTTGGTTGGTTTCATTTCAGCAATCGCCGCAATCTTCTCTGGATTTGGCTTGACTCCCTCTGGTGTATAAATCATACCGAAGAATTGGCATTCCTTGACTTTAACTATGCACTTATCTGCATCTAACTTGATGCCAGCCTTCCTGGTACTCTCCATGGCCTCATGTAGGTGCATGTCATGGTCTCTTTCATCTGCTCCATAGATCTGAATATCATCAGTTATTCCTATTGTTGTGTATGTACCTTTAAGGGAATAACTGGTCTTAGACTGCAGTACCAGCAGTGACCACCCCTGTATAAAAGGCCCTAGCAGGCTTCTGTAGTTTCAGTTTCAAGCTGCCTCTTGTTCAGTAAAGTACCTGTTAAACTGTTCTCCCGAAGTCCGTGTATTATTGAGGCGCGGACTTTACAGTGGCGACGAGTAAGTTCGAACTCACCTGCAGTGTGGCACCATCTCACGGGGATCTCGCCTGAAAGGAAGGTCCTGGAAGGTCGTAGTCTGAGCAACGGGCGTCAACCGAGGGCAACCGCCCAAAGAATCCATCGGTGTTTGGAGAATTGCGGGAGAGACTGTGGTTTCAGCGAATCGTGCTGGTAGCAGGTAGCATGCTGACCCTTCCGGACTGCGGCGGGCTCAAGCTCGATCGAGTGGCTCTACAAATCGGGCCGCGCAGCGTCGCCGGGAAAAGAAAACAAGAGAGAGAGGGTGGAGCGCACAGGGCGCGGTCGGTGCTCAAGAACAGGACAGCAGAGAGAAACTAAACGAGGGGGAAGGAAAGCGAGACGCGCCGAAGCTGCGGTTCGCCACCATTACCCCGTAGAATGCTAGGAGCAGCATGGCAGTAAGGGGAAGAAACAAAAGCGCGGGAGGCACCATTTTATCCCGTTGGGGAAGAAGCAAAAGCGCGGGAGGCGCCATTTTATTCCATTGGGGAAGAAGCAAAAGCGCGGGAGGCGCCATTTTAAATCACCCAAGATGCCGAAAAGTGGCAGTATCACTGCTTTCGACAACGAGGTAGAAGACTGGACCACGTATGTGGAAAGAATTGAAGTGTGCTGCAAGGCAAATGAGGTGGCTGATGGAAAGAGGGCGTCGGTATTATTAAATCTGATGGGTGCGAGTATGTATGGCCTATTGCGGAATTTAATTACCCCAGCTAAACCAATGGAGAAAAGTTTTGAGGAGATTGTTCATATCTTACAGGAACACCTAAGCCCTACACCACTGCTGATAGCAGAAAGATTCAAGTTCCATAAAAGAAACCAGCACAAAGATGAGAGCAATGCTGACTATCTTACGTAACTACGCAAGTTATCGAAGCACTGCCAGTTCGGAGCAGGACTGGCACACACCTTATGGGATAAGTTTGTCTGCGGGCTCCAGAGTGAAGGAACCCAGAAACGACTACTTTCAAAAAAGGACCTGACGCTAGAACAGGCTTTCAGCGTGGCAGTATCCTATGAAGCAGCAGCACGGGGAGCTGCGGAAATACAACAGAAACCACAAGAATACAGCGCTAACGAAATCGCGTATGGAGCCGAAAAGTGCTATCGCTGCGGCAGAACAACCCATGAGCAGAAGGACTGCTGGTTTAAAGACAAAATATGCAGGCGATGCGGGAAGATGGGACATATAGCAAGAGTCTGCAGGTCGGGAAAGAAGACCAACACGACAAGAACTACTAAGGAACAGTACAGGAAAGTAACGAAACTGACAGATAGTAGTTCAGAAGATCAGGAGAGTGATAAGGACTCCGGGAGCAGGCGACTAAGTTGTTTAAAGCTACACAACGTGATCGCAAAAGAAGATCACCGAACCATTTGGGTCACCCTCATGATAGCAGGGTCCCCAGTGAAGATGGAATTGGACACAGGATCAGCCCTAACTGTCATGAATCGACGAGACTATGAGCGGCTATTCTCACACATACCCTTAAAGGACACGTCCATTGTATTGAAGACATACACGGGGCAAAAGGTCTACCCCAGAGGAAAAAATAAGGGTGCCAGTTGAATATAACGGAAAGGAAACACAGAAACTATACATGTATATACTACGAGATGGAGGACCACCATTATTGGGACGTGAATGGATCCGAAGACTACAATTGGATTGGCATTCCATTCTGGCACTAACTGTGACTGACAAAAAAGATGATGACGTCACACCTGGACGTCTGTCACAAATTCTATCTGACGCGGAAGAGGTGTTCCAACAAGGACTTGGGACTCTAAAAGGAGTAAAGGCAACCATAAGGATTGAGGATAATGCAACCCCAAAATTTTTCAAGGCCAGACCGGTGCCATACGCGATACGCCCAGCTGTGGAGGCTGAACTGGAGAACCTGGAGCGTTCGGGGGTGCTGTCTAAGGTGGACTGGAGCGAGTGGGCCACACCCATCGTTCCTGTAATGAGGAAAGCATTGAGCAGCATGCCTGGGGAGCCAAGGAAGGTTCGCATCTGTGGGGACTTCAAGGTCACTGTGAACCCAGTCCTGCACACAGTACAGTATCCGCTTCCGCGGATAGTAGATATTTTCGCCTCACTATCTGGAGGGAAACGTTTTACAAAGATTGACCTGGCTCAAGCATATCTACAAATGGAGGTGGAAGAAGCATCTAGGAAATACCTCACGATAAACACTCACAAAGGCCTTTACCAGTACAATCGACTGGTATTTGGGGTAGCATCGGCCCCGGCTATGTGGCAGAGGGCAATGGAACAAGTCCTGCAAGGGATCCTGGGGACCCAGTGTTATTTGGACGACATCCTGGTTACGGGCAAAAATGACAATGAACACCTTGCCAACCTGGAACAGGTGCTCACGAGATTGCAGGAATATGGACTACGAGCCAACCGTCCCAAGTGCGAGTTCTTCAGGAGACAAATCTCGTATTGTGGCCACATGATTGATGAGGAAGGGTTGCATAAGTCGCCGGACAAGATTGAGGCTGCAGTCAAGGCTCCAGCACCAGAAAATGTGTCGCAACTGAGGTCGTTCCTCGGGTTGGTGAACTACTACCATAAGTTCTTGCCGAATTTATCTACAATTCTGCACCCACTGAACGCCCTCCTTCAAACTGGTGTAACATGGAAATGGAGTGATGAGTGTAAGCGTGCCTTTCAGGAATGTAAATGCCAAATCACTTCAAAAGAAGTATTGGCCCAGTACAACCCAACACTACCGATTCGGTTGGCATGTGATGCATCACCTTACAGCATTGGAGCGGTGCTGTCGCACAAATTCCATGACAGTTCAGGGAGGCCAATAGCCTTTGCATCGCGCTCGCTAACCTCAGCCGAGCGTAACTATGCCCAGATTGACAGGGAGGCCCTCA
This sequence comes from Somniosus microcephalus, assembly GCF_052327205.1. NCBI lineage: Eukaryota > Metazoa > Chordata > Chondrichthyes > Squaliformes > Somniosidae > Somniosus > Somniosus microcephalus. The sequence goes on along the minus strand of NC_140999.1, from coordinate 164,157,613 downwards.
GCCTGGTGTGGGGGGTGAAGAAGTTCAGTCACTATCAGCACAGGCAGAAATTCACTCTACTGACTGATCATCAACCCCTGGTCTCAATTTTTAACCCAAAGAAGGGCGTTCTGGTGATGACGGCGCAACGGCTGCAAAGATGGTCACTTTTTCTAGGGGCACATCAGTATGACATAGAGTACAAAGGTACGAAACAACATGGAAACGCTGATGGGCTGTCGTGCCTACCGTTGCCTACGGCGGAAGAAGCACCTGCAGTGGACCCTGTGGAGATATTCCATGCGACCATAGTCGAATGTTTGCCTGTTACAAACGCAAGTATTGAGAAGGAAACCCGAAATGACCCGACACTCTCTCGGGTCTATGATTTGACGGTGAAGGGATGGCCAGCATATGGCGACTCACTGTTGCCCGCATTCTCGCCAAGGAGGGAACAGCTGTCAGTGTGCCGGGGAACCTTGATGTGTGGATCCCGAGTGGTAATTCCACCCAAGTTGAGAGATAGAGTACTCAATGAGCTTCACGAGGGTCATCTGGGAGGGGTAAAAATGAAGAGCCTAGCCAGGGCGTTTGTGTGGTGGCCGTGAATCGATAAAGAAATCGAGGATATGACCAAGAGATGCACAGGATGCCAGAAGGTCCAAAACGCTCCACCACAGGCCCCGCTACATCCATGGGAGTGGCCCTCATCTCCATGGCAACGGGTACACATTGATTTCGCTGGTCCATTTATGGACTCAATGTTTCTAATTGCTGTGGACGCCCATTTGAAATGGCCAGAGGTCATTAAAATGTCCTCCACCACCACGGAGAAAACTATTGCAGTCCTAAGGACCATCTTCACCAGGAATGGGTTGCCAGAACAGATCTGTTCCGACAATGGCCCACAGTTTGTTTCTGAGGATTTCCGGAGGTTCCTGAAGAATAATGGGGTGAAACATTACACATCTGCCCCATATCATCCAGCCACAAATGGATTGGCTGAGAGGTTTGTTCAGACCTTTAAAAAGGCCATAAAGGCAATGTATAATGATGACATACCACTGCAACACAAGGTGGATAACTTCCTGTTTGCTTACCGGAATGCGACACATGCAGTAACCAACCAAACTCCAGCCATACTGTTTTTCAACCGGAGACTAAGATGTCGCTTGGATTTGCTCAAACCAAGCATAAGACGAGATGTGGAGGATAAGCAGTTCCAGCACATCAATGAGAAGCCAACCAGGAGCTTCAAGATAGGGCAACCAGTCTTGGCCCGCGACTACCGAACAGAAAAATGGCAGCCAGGCACAATATGCACACAGCAGGGACCACTAATGTACACAGTGGACGTTGGAGAGAGCATCGTGAGACGCCATGCTGACCAGATTCTAGAGTCACAGGAACAAGCCAAACCTGTACCACAAGCATGTGCACCTGGTAATGAGCCCGAAGTACAGATTGCGTCTACCTCAGAAGCAGGGGTATTGGAAGCTGACGAACCAACCAATGACAATGAGCCAGAATTGACTCCACCGCCAGAACAGGATACTCGAGAAAGGCGTTATCCAGTCCGGATCAGGAAGCCTCCTCAAAGACTGAACTTATAAATGACTATTTCAGTTGATGTATATATTACTGAGAAAATTGTAATTGTAATTAGTTATTATTTAGTTGTTAAATGAATGTTATGTACTGTTTATCTAAAAGGGGAGGAATTGTTGTGTATGTACCTTTAAGGGAATAACTGGCCTTAGACTGCAGTACCGGCAGTGACCACCCCTGTATAAAAGGCCCTAGCAGGCTTCTGTAGTTTCAGTTTCAAGCTGCTTCTTGTTCAGTAAAGTACCTGTTAAACTGTTCTCCCGAAGTCCGTGTATTATTGAGGCGCGGACTTTACACCTATAGCTCCTTCACAGCCTCTGTATGTCTCGTCTATTTTCTGTTGAAAGATATCTTGACTGACCTTTAACCCGAATGGTAGCCGCAGGAATTTGTAATGCCCAAATGGTGTGTTGAATGTTGTCAGTGTTGTTGATTCCTCATCCAACTTCACGTTCCAATATCCATTTCTGGCATCTAGTTTTGAGAAAACCTTGGCTCCTGCCAGTGATGGTGTAATCTCCTCTAGCGTTGGGGTGGGATAGTGGTCCCTCTTTATCGCCTGGTTTAGATCTTTGGGGTCCAAACATATTCTGAGACGCCCGTTTGGCTTTTCTCGTACCACAATTGAGTTTACCCAGTATGTTGGTTCAGTGACCTTTACGATCACTCCCTTTTCTTCCATCTCCTTTAGCTCTCTTTCAAACTTTGTCTTCAGCTCGATGGGTACTTTTTGTGGAGCATGGATAACGGGCTTTACCTCTGGATCGATGGTGATGTGGTATTGGAAATCTCCGAAACATCCCACTGTATCATCGAAACATTCCAGATACATGTCTATCAAGTCTTTTTTACATTGATTTGTGGGCGGTTCTCCAGTGGGGTGTTGCTGTCTATCTTCAGTGGTGTTTCCGTCAGCTCGTGATGCACTGAGATCAATCTCAACTTCTCGCAGCTGTTTAATCCCAGGATCGCTGGCCCCTCAGTGTCGGTGACATAGAACATGCAGTTGATGTTCTTTCTTTTATGTGTCCCTTTGATAAAGGTTATTCCGAGTTGTTTAATCTCACTCCCCCCCCGTATGCTGTCAGCATGACATTACTTGCCTTTAAACAACCATTTTTTGGGTAGCCATCTTCTCTCAGGTTTTCGGGAAAGATCTGCTGGTACAGTCTCAATGGGAGAAAGTTGCTCTGAGCCCGTGTGTCCAGCTTCAACTTTAAGTTGATGGTTGTGGGCCGACCTTTGACCTTTTTTTTGATTTGGATGATGGTGTGCAATTCTCTCCTCAGAGTATTTTTCGCTCTGGACATCTCGTGAAGCTGTATCTTTATGGTTTCGATGTTTAGTGCATTGCCGTGATCATCATCATCATCCTGTTCATCCATGGCATGGATATTGTGTTTCTTTCTCTGGTTCTGCTGTCCGCCTTTGTTTTTGATGTATGTTCCTTCTTTCTTCGTTCTACACCTCTTTTCCCAGTGGTTTAGTTTGCCACATGCATTGCAGCTTGTTCCATATGCTGGACATTTCCTCTTGTCTGTATAATCGTGCGGTCTTCCACAATTTCTGCACATGTTTCCCCCGTTGTCATGTGCATGCCTTTGTGTGTTGTACTTTTCTCTCACTGCATCCACTCTGTTGTCCGTCTCAGAAGCCATCCGCATGTCAGCCATTTGAGAAATCAACGTTTTCATTTGCTGCTTCATGAGCTCTCGCAGTATCTATAACTTCTGTTATTCCGAGCTTTTCTTTTCCTATCAGGGCTTTTAGTACCTCTACATGTGCTGACCCCCATATTAGCTGGTCCACAAGCCTTTCCTCCATTTCCTTAAATTTACACTTGCTGGCTTCATTTATCAGCCTTGTCAGGAAATTGTCAGCTGTTTCACCGGGTTCCTGTCTCTGGAATTTGTATCTGTGTATACGGTGATTGGATTTAGGCTCTAGATGGTTGCTGAATTTATCAAAAGTTGTCGCAGGGTTTTCCTTTTCCTCTTCAGTCAAACTCCAGCTATTATACAAATCTAGACCTTTTTCTCCTGTCCACAACAGAATGTAACTAACCTTTTCCTCATTGGTAGTACCCTTCAGGAAGCTTTTGAATGTAAGCTCACATTTCTGTTTGAACTTGCGGAATGCTTCTACTATATCGTCGGCTTCCCAGTTCATGAGGGGTTGCATTTGCACAGTCATTTTTGTTTCCCGTACGATTCACTCTCAATCAGCTCATAAAATCACTTTTCGTTTTATTCGTAGTTCGTATAGCACAATTTTGTACTCACTTATACCGCTGCCACCATGTTGTGTCTCCTTGTGTTCTTATACTATATATATTACAGACACTTTTAGTTCATTTTTAGTTAGTGCTTTTACTTAGCTGTATTTGCTTTGTTCAGTGTTGCCGCATGGTGTGGAGTGATACAAGATGTCCGACGCTGCACTGTGCACTGCCCGTGCACAGTGTGCCACATAGCAATATAACTACACCATACCAAAGTAGTTCCATACCAAAGTAGTTCCATTTAACGATGTGATACTATAACAATGTAACACCTCCTGTGAAATAAAGCAGCTTAACCATTCTCACCAAGTATTTTCTCAGTCCACCTTTGAAAAGTTTGCAGTGACGCATGTAGAAACATTCACAAAAGACACAATTATCCAGTTCAGATCACAAATGTGTACTATCTGTATACTCCTGGGTTACACTATTGTATAGTTATATATTGGACAGCAGGGGCACATCTCTAAACACAAGATGCTCAGACCAATTTTGGAAGCAACTAGCACCCAAGAGAATTTCTAAAGCAACATCCAAAATTTGTAACAGTATGCCATTCCTCTGACAGCTATTTCAATACAGATGTTAATCTAAAGTCTCTGCTAAAATAGTGGACAAATGAATGCTGTATGAACAAGTTAAGCATTTGTCCTCTAATATCAACAACAGTAATTCGTAGGGTTTTGTCACCGACCCACATGCCTAAATATAATAAAATATCTTACAAAATATATTAATGTGGTACCTTTTTCTGCAGCAAATGTGAAAAACTACCATGAAATAAAACTTCACTCACAGTCAACAGTATGGATTAACTCTAATGCCCAATAAAAGACAATGGACAAGTACTTGAAGGGATCTAATATATTAATATTCACAGAAGCATATTTTAAATATGTATACCATGCTCCCCTGTATGCAGTCACTCTGCAAAGAATTCATGAGGTGATCTAACTTGATTTCTCCTCTCTATTTGTAGGGAAGTGGTGAATCTCTGTTCACCACTTCTCTTCCCCATCTCACCTGGGCCATTGAGTGGGAGGAAGTTACCAGATCTCTTGGAACATAATATTTGAAAAGAATACCCAATACTCATGATATTGGAGTTTTTTTTGTTATAAATATAAATGTAAATAGAAAAGCTCAGTTTTCCCCTTTTTGAGTTCTTTAGTGTCTGTCTATTATTTAAACTAAAATTTCAAAAAGAATATGTCATTAGTTTTAAAGGCTAGAGCTTCCTCCTTTTTTTGTTGGCCTGTATTTGCTGTAAGAATATACGTTCTAAAAAGGAGATGCTGTTTAAAAAGAGGAACTTTCCTAATGAAGGAAGTGAAATCTAAAGTTACAGCTGTGGTTCTTACATTTTTGCAGTGCCTCAGTCACTATCGTCTCCTGCAGAGTAAATAGCAATGTGCAAAGTTTAGCCACTAACCCAATGATTAACAAAATAGCAGAGCAGGCTCAACGAGCCAAATGGTCTACTCCTGTTTCTATATTAAGCAAAAGTGGGTGATTCTCCGTACTGTACCAAGATTGGCAGAAAAATTAAATGGCCTACTTATTTGCAAACTTTATGTAAACTGCATGCAAATAATCATTACTGTTATTCAGTCATACCGTGAGATATGTTAGAGGAATTTTTATTCTGCAGCTTCCTTTAAGCTTTGCTAGAGATTTGTTGTGTACGTTTATCACATTGACATATGCTCAATCAACCCTGAAAGTGGAGTATTGAGCCAATTAGAATTCACGTGACAAAGGTACTATATAATTACTAATATTGCTAACTCAACGGTGTCCACCCACTTCTTTATTACATACAGGAAATGTGACAATGAAGAATATAAAAAAGGAAAATGTGTTTATTTAATGGCCTAGAAATTAATGTTGCTAATATTAGTGGAAGAATGCTTAATTTGTTCATATGATTTTCCTTTGTCTGTAATTTTAATGGTTGATGCCTGCATTAAAGTAGCAGAAAGAGGAATGTCATATGCATCATAGAATTAGAAGGCCTAATTTTAACTTGGACAGGGCAGTAGTGGAGTTAAAATAGCTGTGGTGAATTTACTACCCCATTTCTGCTCTGCCGCCACATTTACTGGGGCATTCCGCTGGGTGGCCCAGGCACCCACCTGAGCCACATTATTGTATACAAATTAGTGTCCTATGATGTACAATTTTGAGGGACAGGTGGGTGGAGCATGCGCTGTGCACGCTCTGCCAGTTTATACTGGGCAGTGAAGAGGACGAGGCCCCAAAAAGCTAAGTGAAAAATTATTTTTGTAGGGTCAGGAGGAGTATGCCTACAATTTCCTGCTATGAGTTCCCAATGGGTGAGGCTCCACGGAGGCTGAGAGGCTTTTTATAGTTATGAACAGTATTTTCAACACTTATATACACCCACACACTACCAACACTGCCATTTTCCAGTGTTCTGACATTTTGTAGCACTGGGATATGACATGATGGCTTAGATTTGCAGATGATATCATATGACAGTCTCAGAATAAGAGGTTGGCCATTTAGGACTAGGATGAGGAGAAATTTCTTCACTCAGAGGGTGGTGAATCTTTGGAATGCGCTACCCCAGATGGCTGTGGATGCTCAGTCGTTGAGTATATTCAAGAGAGAGATCAATAGACTTTTGGGTATTAGTGGTATCAAGGGATATGGGGATAGTGCGAATTGAAAGGTGGAATTGAGGTAGAAGATCAGCCATGATCTTATTGAATGGTGGAGCAGGCTCAAAGGGCCAAATCTCCTACTCCTGCTCCTATTTCTTATGTTCTTATGATGTGATGGCTTGAGTTACAAAGGTTGGCCGGAGTAATTTAATACATAGAAATTACAACATGGCAACAGGCTATTCGGCAAATGGTCCTAATCTAATTTACCCACTGTTCCCATATACCTTCAATCCCTTTTGCTTCATCCACCTATCCATAGTCTTGAATATTGACCTAGTGTCTGCCTCAAGTACTAACCCTGGAGGTAAATTCCACAGGCTCATAACGGTCTGTGTGAAGAAGTTTCTCCTGCCCTCTGTTCTAAATTTCTTTCATTTAATCTCTTATCTATGGCCTCTCATTCTTGATCCCTCAACTACTGGAAACAGTGTGCTTCTATCTACACTGTCCCATTCTTTCATAACTTTAAACACTATCATATCGTCCTATAATCTGCATTGTTCCAACAAAAAAAGACAACATTTTTCAAGCCTTTTTCATATTTTTATTTTGTCATACCAGGCAGCATCCTAGTAAATCTGCATTGTACCCTCTCCAAAGCCTGAGTATTCTTTCTACAGTTTGGAGCCCAATACGGCAGACAGTACTCTAACTGAGCTCTTACTAAAGTTATATTATTATATATGTTACTCGTGTTTCAGATACATAACTTGTACCAGAAGTATTGTATGTCCTCCCGTCACTTCCGGCAGGAAATCCCAGAAGTAGCGGGGGCCAAACGGAGCGAGCAGATTGGCTCTCGATGCATTTCATGCCCAGTCTGTAAGGGGAGGATAGAAAATTGGATTAAAAATGGATTAGAAAACAGGGAATAGGAGTTGAGGGACGTTTTTCAGAGAGGTTGAAATTGAGCAGTGGTGTCCCAATGGGTTCAGTACTGGGACCACTTCTGTTCATTGTTAACATCAATGATTTGGATATGGGCCTAGAGAGAGTGGTGTCGAACTTTGCAGCTGATTTCAAAATAGAAGATGTAGTTAATTCTTTAGAACACCCAAGCAAGCTGCAAAGGGATATTGATAAGATATGGGATAAAGAGTGGCAGCTGGAATTCAGTATCAGTGTGAAGCTCAGTAACTGCCTGTTCTACGGTGGTCCTTGCACCAGTTCCTTTAATAAGCATTTCACAGGAGGGAAAGGGAAAAGAGGGAATTTGCTACCCTGCGTGAAGTACTTATTTTTATGTGCAGATTTAACCTAATTTGCATATAAGGAAGACCAATGGGAAGTATGGTTAGTAATTTCTGTCTCACAGAGATAGTTGGTATTTTAACTATAATTAACTCACTTTTTAAGTTTAATAGGAATTGAGCTGCTTTCGATAAGGTGCATCTCCAACATGCTTAAACCGTTTCTACAATTTCTGACCAATGCAATGTATTTGATTGCACTTACAGGATACATGAAGCCTTCTGAGAGTCCCACTGAATCTATTACGAGAATGTATGACACTATTTAAACCACTATTCAGTAGCAAAAAAAACACCATTTAGTAATGACCTGAAGGTTTACAATAATAATCTTTCCCCAGCTTGTCAAACCACTTTCACCTCTTTATAAAGCTTTCTGGAAACAGTATTAATTATCTGATAATCAGCCGGTTTCCTTAAAGTGACCACGCCCAAATTTAGTTTGACATTTGTGCTGTCAGTGTTCTACAGCATTGAGGTGCTGCAAACATTAGCAAGCACTGCATAGAGGTGCAAGGCTGCACCCAGGTTCTCCCTTGACTCCCTCCATATGCTTATGGAGGGAGTCACAGCATGTAGGGAGGCCCTCGTCCCTTCCCATGGGTGGAAGAGATGTCCCCAGGACACCAACGCAGCCTGGTTGCACATTACACAGGACACAAGCAGTGGCGCAAACCTTTCAATGATCTCAGTAGATCACGAAACGTTACTGCAAAGCCACACTCAATCGCATCCTGCTGTGCCACTCATCACATCCCCATCCGTCTGCCTTCCCTACCCTATTCCTGCAGATCGTTACTCACACCAACTTAGCCTGCACCTCCACCCATCCCTCTCTATCTATATTATCACATCTCCATCTCACTAGCCACCCCTCACACTCACCCTCATCCTAGTCCAATCATACCAACTAACAACACACAAGGGTAGGCACTTGCGTGTTTTATGCAATGTTCATGTAAAGTTTCTGTTAATGTGCTGTTAAACACTGAAATCTATATTTTCAACACTTTGCGTTCTTGGACAGATTTGTGTGCACCTTTGGAAGTGGCTTAGTGAGTTGCAGTGAATGGTGAGTCATAACGGTACCCCCCTGCAATGGTGATGAGTGTGAAAGGAATAGCTTGGGCATTGTTGGGATGCTTTAGGTTGTTGGTGTGGGGTGGTGCCAACCTGGCGCATCATGTGGCAGCCAGGGTGTACAATGTCAAGTGAAGTAAATGTGGCCATGGTGAGGCCATCCCTGGCCTCCTGGGCAGCAGTGTGGTTGGGTGCTGATGCCCTCTGTCCTTTTCAGCATCAGGTGATTGCGGAGTAGGTTGGTGTTGTTGTTGGTGCTGCTGGTGTGCCTGGTGATGCTGGTGCTGGGGCTGATTGTGGTGGGATTCTGAGGACCCAGGTGAGAGAGTTTCAAGGGCACCCATGCTGATGGAATAGATGGCAGGTGAAGTAGAGACAATGGTGGGAGAGGTAATGAGGTCAGACTGGATGGAGGCTTGTGTAAAGACTTGCAGCATCCTGAATCTGTAGTGAAAATGCAGTTTAGAGAAGCTAGTGGTTAATGAAACATGTCTCAATCAGCTGGGAGCTTTGACTTGACATTTGAAGCTGTCAACTCATCAGCTGATTCAATGGCCACTGACCTCCCGCCTCAGCTTCACAGACGAGGTCTAGGCACAGTGGGAAAGCGGTGGGTGACCTGTCAAATCCAAAAAGCTTGGGAAAAAACATTGATAAGTGGCTGTAAACAAGCCACTAAGGATTTTAATTGCCTCCCCTGCAGCTGATTGTCAGGTCTGCTAAGCACTGACAGACCCGAAATTGGGAAAGTCCAGTGTGCATGTTTTGACAGGAGGTTCCCGACTCGCTGTCAACCATTTAAAATTTAACAGTTGACCCTCCACGCATCCCATCCGCTGAGTGCCGGCAAAATTCCAGCCAAGGTTTTTGTTGGTGTGTGTGGTTAATTGTTTTTATTAGTTACTAGCTACTTTTCTGTTGTGTTGTTTGATGTAATAAAACTCACTACGCACTTGGTTTGAGCATAAAGCAAGGCTTTAATCAACTTGTTTCAGAACATGGAGGTCTAGTTGTACTTCACCAGTTCCTTGTCTTACAAAATGTCCCTCGCAAGCTGGGCCCATGCCCGAGTATTTATACTCCTTGGACGGCGCCACCAGTTGGCCGTCCAGCGTTATTTCATGAGTAGTTTCTTGATGAATGATGAGATTTATAACATTGTTCATGAGCAGTCTGGAGCATGTTTAGCTGCTAACCTGGCCTGGAACCTTTAAAACATTCCTCAGGCACATCCTGAGGTCAATTGGAGGCTGCAATCTGTTGGAAGTTTCTCTGAACTGGCAGATGATCGGCTGCTCTTCTTGGGGAGAGGTCGGGTTATCTCAAGGTCAGCAAAACCGTAGAAAGTGACTGGCTTTCTTCTTGGATACTGTTTTATAAAAGGCTATTCAGTTGTGATGTGTTGGTAGCTGAGACAAAGTATGACATCTGAATTGTGACACCGTAAGTACAATGACTGAAGGATGCATTCTGAAGTGTGACACCTGAAGTGTGTCATATGAAGGGTGACACCTCAAGTGTGATACATGTGCTAGATGCAAGATTTTTATATATAGATAGATTTTGTAAGTACCTAATTCGTAACATACAAAACACTGATTACAAAGAGGACTTTAGGAAGCATTCTTATCAGTGTGTCTGTTTCTCATTATAAAGTTCATATGGAGATTCATTGTTTTATGTAAGTACGCTATTGTATTCAGAATTATAATACTCTTGATGGCAGATCACTTCATTGGGGCTTTTCACTAGACGCTTGGGTAGTGCTTGTCATTCATTAACAGACACTAAATATGCTCACATTATTTTTTAAGGAGTTGGAGACCAGCATTTTAAAAATTAAAATAAATAAAAATCACATTATCTTATAAAGTATTCTTTGGTTTAATTTTCCTGGTTTTACAGCCAGTGTTGTCAAGGCACCAAACCCCTTGTTGGAAAGTAGTTTTGTTGCGACTCTTTAGTGGAATGTGCTGTTAGTAAGAAAGATAATTGGTTGGCCCTGGTGGCTCCACGATATGGATTCTGGCCACAGGTAAGTTGAGCTGGAATCCCATTTATACAGACCAGTTTTACATTTTTCTCCCTAACCAGAATAACAAAATGATAAATACGACTTAATGAGAATTGTCAATGTGTTGCCAAACACATTCTGCAACGCCAAGGGAACCAGCTCAATATAAATTAGTATCCTTAAGAGTATTTGATCATATATCTCTTATTCCTATAACCTTCAATTGTTTTCATTACTGGATTTACATTCAGTTGCATTCTCAAGGAGTAAACAACAAAACATTAAATTGCTATTTGTGAGCTTGTGGGTGAGTTTGGGGATGAATTTGTGTGGAGTTCTCCTGCTCGTCCACTGTAACTTTGGCACAAGAGCCACAGAAACCCTGGAAAAATGGAGTCTTATGATGCTTACGCCTTTTTTCCGGAGCTTACACAGCTCTTCCACTGAAGTTACAGCAGAGGATCGGGAAATTCACCCCTTTTGTTTCTTAAATCACAAGATGAAGTTTTCCAATAGCTAATAGATAAAGATACCACCCAGTGCAGTACTAAGCCACACAGAGCAGAAGGTCTGAGGTTGATTCCTAGTTTGTGCTGAATGAACTGATTTCAGCAAGAACAGCAACTGAAGTGCTACAACTGGCATCAGTACCCAGGATAGAGAAGGACAAATCAACCAGGGTTACTCCTGATTGCTATCCAATGGCTCCTGCTGGAAAGTATGCCTGTGTGAATGTTGGGCAAGGACAGGATCAGGCTTAACTGTGATCTATTCTATTACTAAAGTACAAAACAACCAAGATTATAACAAATAGGCCTAGAAATTCAGTCTAGCCACTTTTGGGGCGGTAAAGTCGGGCGGGCGGTAAAGTTAGCGCCCGCCGGAAAGTGGAGGCCACTTCGCCGAAATTCAGTAGCTTTGGCCAAGGAGTTTGGGCGAGCGCTGAAACTGGCGTTGCACTCCTATCTTTAGGCGCTAAGCCGGCGGTGCGGACTGATAACGCCGAGGCCAGGTGCAGCGCAGGTGCGGTCATGTTTTGATTGACAGCAGACACCCTGACGCCGGCCAGCTCTTAAAGGGGGAAGGGTCGACTTTGTCTGCAGCCACACCCTGGATAGTGGAGCCCTGCAGCTAGGCCTGAACACTGCTGGTGGACCCAAATAGCGCCTGAAGCCATGCAGAAGGCCCATGAACGAGCGCAGCGCTTCTCAGAGCATGCTTTGAGGGTGCTGCTTAGGGGGTTGGAAAAGAACAGAGAGATCTTGTGCCCGGACAGTGGCAAGAAGGCTCCCAGGAGGCAGTACAGGAGAGCCTGGAGGGAAATCGCCCTGAGGGTGTCAGCCAACAGCGATGTCCCCAGGACTGGTGACCAATGCCGCAAGAAGTACAACGACCTCACTCGGTTGGTCAGGGTGAGTACCCTTTCCAGTGTCCTCCTCATCCTTGCATGTGCACCTCACATTATGGGCAAAGGGACCTCAAAGGCCTAATGGCCAGCCCTCCTCCCGCAGCTATGGCACTGGCATGATCATCAATAGCACTTTCTGCACTTCACACACTGGCCAAGCTATTCGACCATGGGAGGCAGTGCACACAACAACAGGGCACCACACTGGCCAAGCTATTCGACCATGGGAGGCAGTGCACACAACAACAGGGCACCACACTGTACTTAGAGGCCATCCTTTCTCTTGCAAGCCAAGCTGGCGCAGAATCTGAGGAGCCGGACTGTCACCGGGGGAGGGCGTGCCCAGTTCCAGGAGCTCAGTGACCTGGAGGAGCGCGTGGCTCGACTCGTGCGTGCCCGGGTGGTTGGCCCCGTTGCTATTGGAGATGCCGACCCTGTGCTGGGCCCCAATGGTAAGGACATGACCGTTTGCACCTCTCTCGTTCCCCTTGCGCTTCAGATCTACATCCTTTGCCACTGTCCGACCAATGCGCATAATGCCACCAATCATGCCTCCCTCGCTGACGCCCTGTCCTCACTCTAAAGCTACTCTTGTGCCTTCCTGCTTTCAGCTGGTGAGGAGGAGGTCCCTGAAGCTGAGAGTGCCAGTCCCTCGGAAGAGGAGGACGACGAGGACCAAGAGGAAGGCGGCACATCGGGGGAACCCTCATCCGCGCCAGGGGATGGCAATGGAGGGGACACGTCTTGCCTGGAGGAGAGCCAGGGGGAAGTGTTGCAGGGGGGTGTAGCTCCTGGGCCCAGTGGCGTCCAGGCACGCGGGAAGGGTCGGGCAGCTCGGCGGCCTTCTCCCCAGAGGGAGAGTCCGGCCTCCAGTCCGGAGACTGTCCTCGCCCAGGAGGTGCGCCTCCTTGATGAAATGTCCGCGGCCTCGGAGCGGCGCCACAACGAGTTCATGGGGGTTGTGGGACAGTTGCCTCAGGCCATTGAGTCCCTGGCTCATAGTGTGGCCGATTTCGGGGACTCACAGGCCAGGGGTGTCGACCAACTCGCGGCAGCACAGGACGCGAGTCGAGAGTTCATGAGTGGTGCCATGCAGACACTGGCTGATCTGATGCGGGCACAGACCAGGGCAGTTCAGGCACTCACTTCTGCCACACTCGCTGTGTCACGGAAGCATCGCCAGGGCACCCGCCGCCCTGCTGCAGCACAACGGTCTGGCCTTCACCAGATTGCTGCGCTTGCTGCAGTGCCAGCCCGGCCGAGTGCCAGTGTCTCTGGTGACCAGCGAGCGCCTGGCATCAGCCAGCTTGCCCCCATTGATGCAGCCGCCACTGCCACTCCCCCAGCCAAGCTGCGACGAGCTGCTGGAGAGACTGATGCTGCCCAGCCACAGCTGCAGCAGTCAGCAGCCGGCCCCTCCAGGGCTGGACCTCGTCTAGGCCGACCCCCAAGGGCATCTGCCGTCATGCATTGTGCCCCTCAGGAGCCTTCCCCCAGCCTTGCAACACCCACAGGGCCCAGGTTGAGGCGGAGCAACAGGTCGGGCAGGGGCCGGAGAAGCCTGCACAAGGACTCGCCCTGTCGGCACACCAAGTAGAGTGTGTTGCCAACTGTTTTTTTATATGGGGGTGTTTGTGTTCTGTATGGGGGGGGGCTTATTTTGCTAACGCCGAAGATGAAGGCAACTGTTTTTTTATATGGGGGTGTTTGTGTTCTGTATGGGGGGGTTTGTCTTGGTTAGGCCGAGGATGAAGGCCAATTGGATGGACAAGTTTTGTTATTCCTCCCCAGGTTGTGGGAGTGAGATATGTTTTTGACTTTTTTGGGGGTGTTGTCTGTTTTTCTGTTTCATGTGGGAAGGGCCCTGAGTTTGTTAAATAAAGCTTTTTATTTATTCAGCTTGTCCAGGTGTCATGTTTCAAGTGGTTGTTGCGTTAAACGGCTGAGGGCTTGCGGAGCGGCTGCATTCAGGTGCGTTCATTGCCACAAGCCAGTCCCTGACAGGGGGTCTAGAAGTGTCGTTCAATAAGCCGCCGGCGGACGGCCCTTGGACCTTGTGGCTCCCTCCTGGGCTGGTACTCCTCCTCCTCCTCCTCCTCCTCATGGTCCTCCTGCTCGTCCTCCTGAGGTGGTGGTCCAACGTGAGGTGGCAGTGCCTGAGTCCTGCGGATAGCCAGGTTGTGCAGCATGCAGCAAACGACGACGAACTGGGAGACTCTATCCAGCGAATACTGTAGAGATCCGCCGGATCGATCCAGGCAGCGGAACCGTTGCTTGAGGACGCCAATCGTTTGCTCTATGATGTTCCTTGTGGCTTGATGGCTTTCGTTGTATGCCTCCTCCACAGGGGTCCTGGGCGTGCGGAGCGGGGTCATGAGCCATGTACACAAAGGGTAGCCCTTGTCCCCAATAAGCCATCCCCTTGGTGGAGGCTGTGCCTCAAACATGTCAGCCACAGTAGTCTGGCGCAGGATAAATGCATCGTGGCTGCTTCCTGGAAAGCGGGCATTGACCGCTAGGATGCGCTGCCTGTGGTCACACACCAGCTGTACATTGAGGGAATGGTAGCCCTTCCGGTTGCGGTAATCCTCGGCATTGTCGATAGGTGCCCGCATAGCCACATGCGTGCAGTCAATGGCGCCCTGCACCATGGGGAAGTCGGCGATCCTGGCAAATCCGACTGCATGCTGCTCCTGCCTCTCTAGGGTCATGGGGAAGGAGATGAATTGGTGTCTCCTTGCGAAAAGGGCATCGGTGACCTGCCGGATGCAGCGATGCACGGCGAACTGGGAAATGTTCGCTATGTCCCCAGCAGCGGCTTGGAATGAGCCGCTTGCATAAAAGTTCAGAGCCACTGTGACCTTCACTTCCACCGACAGAGACGTCCTGCACATCAGCTGTGGACGCAGATCTCTGTGAAGCAGCTGGCAGATCTCTGCAACCACCTCCCTTCTGAAGCGCAGCCTCTTAACACAATGCGCGGCAGTCATGGTGAGATAGGACACCTGCTGCCGGTATTCCCTGAGTGGGTAAGGCCTACGTTGCCGACGCCTGATGGCCCCTCTGCGTCTAGGCATGGCTGGCCCTCTCACACAGCGTCTGCGAGCCCTTCGCACATAATGCTGGAACTGAGGGTTGGAACCCCATGCAGCCCCCATAATAAACTTGCAAACAGTGAAATCACAATGAGTGAAATTTCCAAGCTCTGGCCAGAAGCCAAAAATACCTCTCCTATGTTGTCCCAAATCAGGAAGGTCTGTTCCTTGGTCTCTGTCCAGAAATCCAAAGCACTAAAGTCATTGCAGCAAAATGGCTGGCCTTTATAGTTCAGTCTAAGTGCCCTTTAATTAGCGCTCCCCGAGGCCCGCAGGGCCTCTGCTGCGTTCCACTTCACAGTTCTTAACAGCGCCACGCCCACATTGGGCGGGCGCCGCTGAATTTCCGGTTTGGGGCGCACAAACAGCGTTGCACGACGAAATGACGTCATAAGCTGCGCGCACAGCTGAGCGGGCGCAAACACTTTGCGCCGGTGCTAAATGTCAACTGAAGTTGGGCGTAGGCGCAGATCGGCCTGCGCCCGGGCGCTAAGTGCCTAGCGCTGGAAATCTACCCCTCTTATGGCGCTAACGGCTGGCGGACGCAACTGAATTTCTAGGCCATAGTTCATTAAAACCTACAAATGAATCCAGTCTCTTGGAATGAAACAGTCCTGATAACTGGCATGCTGGATGTTAACAGTTTGGCCTTCTCATTCTCCTTGGTAACAGAAAGCAATCATGGGCCATTACCCTCAGGCAGGGATTTTCATATGAAGCACATTAATGCACAGAGGTTTTTTTTGGAATACACTTTGGAATCCATCTGTTTAGTTTCTTTGAAGACACAACCTCAACGAAACCAGATCGAAGTTTGATGATGGAATTCATGCAACTAATTCTTGATTCTGAATTGAATGCTGCTACCAATTTACAGAGTCTCATTACATTAATACCTACAAAGCACAGGACCTAGAATTTACAATTAGCATTTTAAATTAACTAATTAAACTGGTTTCCAAAAAGCAAAGGCAAGCAATATACTTGAAGAAAATACAGCCATTTGCTTGTAAACCTTGTCTGGGAGGAATATTGCTTTTTACACTGAATATAAAACATTATGAGGGTTAAATTGGATAACCCCCAAAAATGGGTACGGGAATCGCGGTACGCGATTAACCTGTGCCTGGTCATTGCTTTGCAGGCAGCACGTTAAATTGGTGCTGCCTGCTGTTTTACATAATTGCGCTATCTGCCAATTGCACCACAAGCCTCATTCACTGCTCAATTCACTACACCCCCATCACCAACCTACCAACTACTGCTATCAATCAGTACTAAAGCCTTCAATTCATATGGTTTACCTCACCCTCATACACTTAGCACTGTTGCAAGCCTCACACCTACAACTCACAGCTTGCACACACTGGTAACTATTCAACCATAACATCCACATCACCCAAGCAGGAGCTGGTGGTACATACAGTGCACCAGCACGTTTTAACTCTCATGGAGAAAACAGTGCTGGCCATCATGGGAAGGGGCAATGCTGAGGCCGTGGCCACTGGTGGCACTGGAGTGATCAATGATGAAGGTCCTACATACCTAATCCTCCTTCTCTCTTTCCACTTCTCCTTTATCCCACAATATCTTTGATGGGCCTTCAATAACCACAAAACTAGAAGTTATAGACTTAAACAAGTTGGCTTTTAATCACTAAGATCAGAGCTAACATCTCAACACGCCGACTGGTTCACAGGAATGAGTCATACAGATCCTGGGATCTTTATGTAAGAGAAGTCAGGGGCAGAGCCAAGAGCCAAGACCTGGAACCTCCCAGCGTTAGTCGGGAAAGAGGAAGTGAAACTATACACAGTGGGGGAGGGTAATATACATGAGTGCAAAACAAATACAGGATCAAGACAAACAGATTTCATTACATTCACCCCTTCTATAGATTTAGTCCATCGGGGTGATGTTTCTTAAAAGTTGGTATAAGTGAGTCTGTCAGGAGGTTTTGCAGTTCTCGGTGATCGGCGCAAAGCCGGCTGGGGTGCCTCTAGGGGAGTGGATTCTGGTTCCTCCGCTGTCCGGGCCTCCGCAGTGTCTTCCAGGTTATCTGCAATGTCCTCCAGGTTAAAGTTGGGTATTGATACCTCTGGGCGTCCTGTCTCTTTGTAGTGTAGGTCTTCATTGGGTAGTCTCCCATCGTTCTCTCCGCTCCCCAAGGGAGCAAGGTCTTTTATGGAAACAGTGTCCTCTCGCCCGTCAGAGTATTCGATATAGGCGTACTGAGGGTTTGCATGGAGGAGCTGTACCTTTTCCACAAGGGGGTCCATTTTATGGCCTCTCACGTGCTTCCGCAATAGTACTGTCCCCGGAGATGTCAGCCACGCGGGTAGAGATATGCCCGAGGTGGATTTCTGGGGGAAAACGAACATCTTTTCGTGAGGGGTAGCGTTAGTGGCAGTACATAACAGAGACCTTATGGAGTGGAGCACGTCTGGGAGGACTTCCTGCCAGCGGGAGGTCGGAAGGCCTTTTGACTTTAAGGCTAACGTGACAGCCTTCCAAACAGTAGCATTCTCCCTTTCCACTTGCCCATTACCCCGGGGGTTGTAGCTAGTGGTTCTGCTAGTGGCTATCCCCTTTGAGAGCAAGAACTGGCGCAGCTCGTCACTCATGAATGACGTCCCCCTATCGCTGTGTATGTAGTTCGGCATGCCAAACATGCAGAATAGATTACAGAGACACTTGATGACCGTGGCACTGGTCATGTCTGGGCAGCGAATGGCGAAGGGGAAGTGGGAATATTCATCAATGATATTGAGGAAGTATACGTTACGGTCGGCAGAGGGAAGGGGTCCCTTGAAGTCCAGACTTAGGTGCTCGAATGGCCGTGTGGCTTTGATAAGGTGTGCACGGTCAGGCCTGTAGAAACGAGGCTTGCATTCCGCACAGATGCGGCAGGCTCTGGTCATTGCCCTGACCTCCTCGATGGAGTGGGGCAGATTGCGGGACTTTATAAAATGGTATAGTCGGGTGACCCCTGGGTGACAGAGGTCGTTGTGGAGACCCTGTAATTTGTCCGTATGAATGCTGGCACACATTCCCCGTGATAGGGCGTCTGGGGGTTCATTAAGGGCTCCCGGCCTGTACATAATATCATAGTCGAACGTGGATAGTTCGATCCTCCACCTGAGTATTTTGTCATTCTTGATTTTCCCCCTTTGTTTGTTATTAAACATGAAAGCCACCGACCGCTGGTCGGTGAGCAGGGTGAAACGTTTGCCGGCTAGGTAGTGTCTCCAGTGCCGCACTGCCTCCACTATAGCCTGTGCCTCCTTCTCGACAGAAGAGTGCCTGATTTCAGGTCCCTGAAGGGTTCGGGAGAAGAAGGCCACAGGTCTCCCAACCTGATTGAGAGTCGCAGCTAAGGCAAAGTCTGACGCATCGCTTTCGACTTGAAAGGGAATGCATTCGTCCACTGCACACACTGCAGCCCTTTTAATGTCCTGTTTAATACTGGTGAAAGCCTCCCGAGCTTCAGCTGATAGTGGGAAGGACGTCGATTTAATGAGGGGTCGGGCCTTATCAGAGTAATTAGGCACCCATTGGGCATAATACGAAAAAAATCCCAGGCACCTTTTTAAAGCTTTGGGATTGTGTGGCAGGGGCAGTTCCTTTAGGGGGCGTAATCGGTCAGGGTCCGGTCCAATTACCCCATCTTCCACCACACAGCCGAGGATACAGAGACGGGTTGTGTTGAAGACACATTTGTCTTTGTTGTAGGTTAGATTCAGCTTTAGGGCAGTTTTTAAAAATCTCGCAAGATTTAGATCGTGGTCTTGCTGGTTGTGCCCGCAGATAGTGACATTGTCCAGATAGGGGTAGGTAGCTTGTAGTTTATTCTCGTCAACCATGCGGTCCATCTCACGTTAGAAGACCGAGACCCCATTTGTTACTCCGAAGGGCACTCTGAGAAAATGGTAGAGGCGCCCGTTCGCCTCGAAGGCGGTGTATGGGCGGTCCTCCGTTCTAATGGGGAGCTGGTGATACGCGGATTTGAGGTCGATAGTCGAGAAGACTCGGTATTGCGCAATCTGGTTGACCATTTCTGATATGCGGGGTAAAGGGTAGGCGTCCAGCTGGGTATAAATATTAACAGTCTGGCTGTAGTCAATTACCATCCGTTTCTTTTCGCTATTTTTAACTATGACTACTTGGGCACGCCACGGGCTGGTACTGCATTCAATAATGCCTTCCCGCAGGAGTCTGTCCACTTCCGCCTTGATAAAGTGTCTGTCTTCCAGACTGTACCGTCTATTTTTGGTTGCTATGGGCCTACAGTTCGGAGCGAGATTAGCGAATAAAGAGGGCGGGCTGATTTTTAAGGTTGCTAGGCCACAGACTGTGAGTGGCGGCTGGGACCCGCCATATGCTAGCGTGACACTTTCGTGGTGGCACTGGAAGTCCAGGCCCAAGATTACATTAACACAGAGTTCTGGCATCACGAGGAGTTTAAAATCCTTGTAGTCCGTGCCTTTTACAGTCAGTGTTACCACACAGTAGCCCAAAATGTCCGAAGTGTGGGGCTTAGCAGCCATAGCAATTCTGCTCCGTGTAGGGGTTACCGTTAATGAGTGCCGCCATACCAGGCTAGGGTGGATAAAACTCTCGATACTCCCACAGTCAATTAAACATTTCGTTAAATTCCCGTTTACCTGTATGTCCATCATGGATTTTGTCAACGGGTGTGGCCTGGATTGATCCACCGTGATCGAAGCCACTGTTGGGCCCTGGGCGGCCGTTGAGTCGGGAAAAGATGGCGGATCCCAAGATGGCAGCACGCATGGCACGCACGAGGCGGTGACGGAGTTGGAAATCGGATTCCCCCTGCAGACTTTGCTAAAATGCCCCTTTTTCTTACATTTGAAGCATGTAGCGTCCTTCGCTGGGCATCGTTGTCTGGGGTGCTTGGCCTGGCCGCAGAAGTAGCATTTCGGGCCTCGAGACATTGCCGCTGTAGTCGGACTCCTGGGTGAACTTCTGTGTGGGGACTCCGGCGGCGTAGAGCTGGTCTGAGACCTGGATGGGGAAGATGGCTGATTCCAAGATGGCGGCCCCCTCGGTGCACACGAGGCGGTGAGGGCCGCATGGCCGGAAGAATAAGAGTCAGAGTTTTTCTGGGCCACGTCCAGTGATCACGCAGTGGCCACTGCCTTTTTTAAGTCCAGGACCTCCTTCTCCAGCAGTCTCTGCCGGATATAATTCGATTTGAGGCCCGTGATGAAGGAATCGCGGACCAATTCGTCAGAGTACTCGTTGGCCCTCACGGCCTTGCAGTTACAGTCCCGGACCAGGTCCTTTAGGCCCTGTAAGAAATCGTCCATTGATTCCTCTGGTCGCTGCCTGCGTGTAGCCAGCAGATGTCTGGCGTACACTTCGTTTACCGGCCTCTGGTATTGGGCCTTCAGGATAGTGATGGCCTCCGTGTAAGAGGTGGCGTCCCTGATGAACGAATAAATCCGTTGACTTACGCGAGTAGTCAGTAGACTCAGTTTATCTACCTCGCTAGCGGATGAGGCCCCCGCGAAGAGTTCGAAGCATTTGAGCCAGTGTCCAAATTGATTTGATGCTTCAGCAGAATGTGGATCCAAGTCCAGACGCTTTGGTTTTAGGAGTCGATCCATCCTAGTATTCTTTAGTGATTAAAATTGATGGGCCTTCAATAACCACAAAACTAGAAGTTATAGACTTAAACAAGTTGGCTTTTAATCACTAAGATCAGAGCTAACATCTCAACACGCCGACTGGTTCACAGGAATGAGTCATACAGACCCTGGGATCGTTATGTAAGAGAAGTCAGGGGCGGAGCCAAGAGCCAAGACCTGGAACCTCCTAGGTTAGTCGGGAAAGAGGAAGTGAAACTATACACAGTGGGGGAGGGTAATATACATGAGTGCAAAACGAATACAGGATCAAGACAAACAGATTTCATTACAATCTTCTGACTCACAAGCTGCAGATGGTGTAAGCACGCACATCTTATTTCCTCTCCCCTCACCATAACCCAACGCTTGTCCCTTTTAAAATTTCGGATACCCAAGAACTGGAATCTTCCCAGTCAGAAGAGGAATAAGATAGTGAAGTTGAAGAGACTCCATCACTCGATCTTACACTCGCAGCCACCAGCTCAGACTGACACAGAGCGTATTTTAGAGGCTAGGATAGAGGAGGGACCTGCACGTGGTGCGGCACTGGGCACAAGTGCGCAGGAGCCAGAGCGGGCAGAAAGGATAGCGCAGGTGTCAGCTCATCAGAGGGTGAGGTCGCACACTAGTTCTGCTGCAGTGGAGTCAGATGAGGAATTTAATGGCCCAGGTTACAGAAGAAGGTTGATGGGTGAACACAACCAAATGCTTGGTGCACTGAAAAGCTTGCACACAATGTCAAGGAGCATGGAGGAGTCCAGCTCCAACTTGGCACAAGGCTTTGCTCAGAGCTTGGAACCCATCCTTTCAAACATGGAACGTGTGGTCACTTCCATCAGCACACCTGTGGAATCCACCATTATGCAGCGTCTGATGGCCAATGTCACGGCTTCTATTGCAGCACAAACAGTTTCCATCAAAGCTCAGATTGCTGCGTTGGAATCTCAAACTGCTGCCTTTCAAGCTCACTTGGATACCAATGTTCGAAGGGGCTTCCAGGGTGTCACAGCAGTCCAGCAATCTGTTCTCCAACAGATCACTAAGATTGCTGAGAGGCCGCCCTTGGAGAGTGGCAGTATCTCCATGGAACAGGAAACTGCTGTCCGCTCAGGATGACAGCATTCCTGCTCCCAACCCTGCCACTTGGCCAGTACCCTTGCTGTTGCCCGTCAGCCAGCCAGCCCGCCCAGACTGTTGCAGCCCATGCCAAGATGGTGCAGTCTGAAGCTGGGCCCTTTAGGCCCAGAGCTGCCCAAGGTCGTCCTCCAAGGCCATCTGCAGTTTGCAGATGACACAAAGCTGGGTGGGCGTGTGTGCTGTGAGGAGGATGCAGAGAAACTCCAGTACGATTTGGACAGGTTGGGTGATTGGGCAGATGCATGGCAAATGCAGTATAATGTGGATAAATGCGAGGTTATCCACTTTGGTGTCAAAAATAGGAAGACAGATAGATTGGGAAAAGGGGAAGTGCAACGAGACCTGTGTGTCCTTGTGCACCAGTCGCTGAAGGTAAGCATGCAGGTGCAGCAGGCAGTTAAGAAGGGAAATGGTATGTTGGCCTTCATAGTGAGAGGATTTGAGTACAGGAGCAAGGATGTCTTGCTGAAGTTGTACAGGGCCTTGGTGAGACCACACCTTGAGTATTGTGTGCAGTTTTGGTCACCTTATCTGAGGAAGGATGTTCTTGCCATGGAGAGAGTGCAGCGAAGATTCACCAGACTGATACCTGGGATGGCAGGAATGAAGTATGAGGAGAGATTGGGTCGATTAGGCTTATATTCACTAGAGTTTAGAAGAATGAGAGGGGATCTCATTGAAACTTATAAAATTCTAACAGGACTAGACAGACTAGATGCAGGAAGGATGTTCCCGATGGCGGGGGAGTCCAGAACCAGGGGTCACAGTCTAAGGATAAGGGGTAAGCCATTTAGGACTGAGATGAGGAGGAATTTCTTCACCCAGAGAGTGGTGAACCTGTGGAATTCTCTACCACAGAAGGCAGTTGAGGCCAATTCATTAAATATATTCAAGAAGGAATTAGATATATTTCTTAAGGCTAAAGGGATCAAGGGATATGGGGAGAAAGCAGGGACAGGGTACTGAATTTGGATGATCAGCCATGATCTCATTAAATGGCGGAGCAGGCTCGAGGGGCCGAATGGCCTACTCCTGCTCCTATCTTCTATGTTTCTCCTCAATTGAACATCAGCAGCCTTCCACCTCCCATGCAGCAGCCTTCCACCTCCCATGCTGCAGCCACTGGGGAAGCACTTTGTAGGAGTGCTAGGAAAGGTAAAGGCACATAGAAGGCACTAGGAAATGCACAAGGTTGATTAGTTTAATTTAGTATGCATTATTTAATGAGTGAATTTATAAAATTGGATTTGAATTTGCATTTGCTGGTGTTTTTTATTTTTGTGTTATCAGAAAGAGGATGATGTGATCGTCAGTGATAACGAGGAAAGGTAAGGAGTGTGGGACTGTTGGTGGATGGGGAGGTGCGGTTGAGGTTACTGGTATCGTTCATGAATAATCTGATCACGCAGAGCCTGGGCAGAAAGGGCTGTCTATGTTGTAGCCGACCTTCCTGTTCCTCTTCCACATTCTTGTGCTCCTGCTCCTCAGCTTCTCACCCGATAGTTGGTGGCAAGGGCTGTTTCCTCATAATGGCCAGGTTGTGCAGCATACTACCACAAATCTTGTTACCTGCGCAGCTGAGTACTGCAGGGCTCCTCCAGAGCGGCCCAGGCAGCAGGAGCGTTGATTGAGGGTACCGATGGCATTTGCAGTTTGTAGAAATATGACTTCAAGCATGAAATAGATATGCATTTATTAGAATTCAACTGTACTCATAAACCCAGAGCTTTTACAATGACAAATTATGTCTGATCATTCAGTCTGAAGTCCTTGTTTCCTTGGTAAATCAGCAGGTATTAACTACATATCTACTAGCAAAGAAATACAAACTGCCAATGTTCTTTAATTGAATTTAAGCGATTCTGATTGTGATGAGATCCACTTAATGCACTTTTAAATGAATATAAAATAATATTCTGTACTATTGAAGTGATTCCTCATTTTGTGGGTTAAATATTTAAGATCCAGAGCGTGGTTAATATTCTGTTCATTCCTTCAGCAACCTGAATGATTTCTCTCTTCATAAAGCATATAATTAGGATTGGTAACTGAACGATTGTCTCCTGACTCCTTTCTGTGTATTCTAATCTCTCTAGTAGGGCCATGTACAGCTATGCAGCTGATAGCACATACAGTGGAAAATTTTGCGAGACATCGCACCCGGCACATAGCCTCACTTGACGGAGACGCAGATTAGAGAATTGGGTGCGGAGGTCGGCGCTCACCTGAATATTGGGAGAAAGAAAGAAGAAAGAAAGGCTTATATTTCTATAGCACCTTTCACGACCACCGGACGTCTCAAAGCGCTTTACAGCCAATGAAGTACTTTTGGAATGTAGTCACTGTTGTAATGTGGGAAATACGGCAGTCAATTTGCGCACAGCAAGCTCCCACAAACAGCAATGTGATAATGACCAGAAACTGTTTTTGTTATGTTGATTGAGGGATAAATATTGGCCAGGACACCGGGGATAACTTCCCTACTCTTCTTCAAAATAGTGGCATGGGATCTTTTACATCCACCTGAGAGAGCAGACGGGGCCTCGGTTTAACGTCTCATTCAAAAGACGGCACCTCCAACAATGCAGCACTCCCTCAGCACTGCACTGGAGTGTCAGCCTAAATTTATGTGCTCAAGCCCCTGGAGTGGGACTTGAACCCACAACCTTCTGACTCAGAGGCGAGTGTGCTACAAACTGAGCCACAGCTGGCACCGTGAATGGGGTGTGATGGCCTCTGTGCTTCGTTCTCTGATGGCCATTCCCGATAAGTGAGGCTGTACAATGGGACCAGAGCTGTAAACAATTGACCCTACAGCCTCTGGATTAGCTGTAATTAATCAGCCCCCAAATTACAGCCTGGATCAAGGTCAGAGTGTGGATGGATCAGCCGCCTGTAGCCAAAGTTTGGGATGGAACTCTTCCCTATGTTTTCACTCCAGCCATTTCCCAATGGGGTGGAGGAAGGGGGCATATTTACGAGGGTTCCTGGGCTACCCAGGAATTCCATCCCTTAGGCCTTTAAAAGGCCTTAGCTGAATTCACGCCAGCTGAAAGGCCTTAGAAGGGCCCCAAGACTAAGGTAAAAGCAAAATACTGCAGCTGCTGGAAGTCTGAAATAAAAACTGAAAATGCTGGCAAACACACAGTAAGTTAGGCAGAGCAGTTTTGATGAAAGGTCAAAAGGTCATCGACCTGAAACCTTAACTCTGTTTCTCTGTCCAGAGATGCTGCCTGACCTGCTGATTATTTCCAGCAGTTTCTGTTTTAGAACATAGAACATAGAAGATAGGAGCAGGAGTAGGCCATTCGGCCCCTCGTGCCTGCTCCGCCATTCAACGAGATCATGGCTGATCATCCAAATTCAGTACCCTGTCCCTGCCTTCTCCCCATATCCCTTGATCCCTTTAGCCTTAAGAAATATATCTAACGCCTTCTTGAATATATTTAATGAATTGCCCGCCACTGCCTTCTGTAATAGAGAATTCCACAGGTTCACCACTCTCTGGGTGAAGAAATTCCTCCTCATCTCTGTCCTAAATGGCTTACCCCTCATCCTTAGACTGTGACCCCTGGTTCTGGACTCCCCCGCCATCGGGAACATCCTTCCTGCATCTAGTCTGTCTAGTCCTGTTAGAATTTTATAAGTTTCAATGAGATCCCCTCTCATTCTTCCAAACTTTAACGAGTATAAGCCCAATCGACCCAATCTCTCCTCATACGTCATTCCTGCCATCTGAGGTATCAGTCTGGTGAATCTTCGCTGCACTCCCTCCATGGCAAGAACATCCTTCCTCAGATAAGGCAACCAAAACTGCACACAATACTCAAGGTGTGGTCTCACCAAGGCCCTGTACAACTGCAGCAAGACATCCTTGTTCCTGTACTCGAACCCTCTCGCTATGAAGGCCAACATACCGTTTGCCTTCTTAACTGCCTGCTGCACCTGCATGCTTACCTTCAGCGACTGGTGCACAAGGACACCCAGGTCTCGTTGCACTTCCCCTTCTCCCAATCTATTGCCATTCAGATAATAATCTGCCTTCCTATTTTTGACACCAAAGTGGATAACCTCGCATTTATCCACATTATACTGCATCTGCCATGCTTCTGCCCAATCACCCAACCTGTCCAAATCATACTGGAGTTTCTCGGCATTCTCCTCACAGCACACACGCCCACCCAGCTTTGTGTCGTCTGCAAACTTGGAGATATTACATCTAGTTCTCTCGTCTAGATCATTTATATATATTGTGAATAGCTGGGGTCCTAGGTCCGATCCCTGCGGTACCCCACTAGTCACTACCTGCCACTCGGAAAAAGACCCGTTTATTCTAACTCTTTGCTTCCTGTCTGCCAACCAGTTCTTTATCCAATTCAGTACCTTGCCCCCAATCCCATGTGCCTTAACTTTACATGCTAATCTCTTATGCGGGACCTTATCGAAAGTCTTCTGAAAGTCCAAAGACACCACATCCACTGGTTCTCCCTTATCTATACCAGTTACACCCTCCAAAAATTCCAGTAGATTAGTCAAGCACGATTTACCTTTTTAAATCCATGTTGACTTTGTCCGATCCTGTCACTGCTTTCCAAGTGCTCTGCTATTACATCTTTTATAATGGACTCTAGCATTTTCCCCACTACCGATGTCAGGCTTACCGGTCTATAATTCCCCATTTTCTCTCTACCACCTTTTTTGAATAGTGGGGTAACATTAGCTACCCTCTAATCCATGGGAACTGTCCCAGAGTCTATTGAATTTGGAAGATGACCAGCAATGCATCTACTATTTCTAGGGCCACTTCTTTAAGTACCCTAGGATGTAGATTATCAGGCCCTGGGGATTTATCGGCCTTCAATCCCGTCAATTTCCCTAACACCATTTCCCTACAAATACTGATTTCTTTCAGTTCCTCCCTCTCATTAGACCCTATGTTCCCCGACATCTCTGGGAGGTTATTTGTGTCCTCCTTTGTGAAGACAGAACCAAAGTATGTATTTAATTGGTCTGCCATTTCTTTGTTCCCAATTATAAATTCCCCTGATTCTGACGCAAGGGACCTATGCTTGACTTCACCAATCTTTTTCTCTTCACATATCTATAAAAGCTTTTACAGTCAGTTTTTATGTTCTCTGCAAGCTTACTCTCATACTCTATTTTCCCCCTCTTAATTAATCCCTTTGTCTTCCTGTGCTGAATCCTAAACTGCTCCCAATCCTCAGGTTTACTGCTTTTTCTGGCCAATTTATATGTCCTCTCCTTGGATCTTATGCTATCCCTAATTTCCCTTGTTAGCCACGGTTGAGTCACCTTTTTTGTTTTATTTTTATGCCAAACAGGGATGAACAAGTTCTGTAGATCATCCATGCGATCTTTGAATGTTTGCCATTGCCTATCCACTGTCAACCCTTTGAGTAACATTCCCCAATCAATCCTACCCAACTCGTGCCTCATACCATCGTGGTTTCCTTTATTTGAATTCAGGACCCTAGTCTCTGAGTCAACTACTTCACTCTCCATCTTAATGAAGAATTCTATCTTTTTATGATCGCTCCGACCCAAAGGGCCTCGCACAACAAGATTGCTAATTAATCCTTTCTCATTACTTAATAACCAGTCTAAGATGGCCTGATCTCTAGTTGGTTCCTCGACATATTGGTCCAGGAAACCATCCCGTATACACCCCAGGAATTCCTCCTCCACAGCATTGTTACTAATTTGGTTAGCCCAATCTAAATGTAGATTAAAGTCACCCATGATAACTGCTGTGCCCTTATTGCACGCATCTCTAATTTCCCATTTTTTGCCATCCCCAACCTCAGCATTTCTGTTTGGAGGTCTATATACCTCTCCCACTAATGTTTTCTGCCCCTTGGTATTTCTCAGTTCTACCCATATAGATTCCACATCATCAGAGCTA
This sequence comes from Somniosus microcephalus, assembly GCF_052327205.1. Taxonomy (NCBI): domain Eukaryota; kingdom Metazoa; phylum Chordata; class Chondrichthyes; order Squaliformes; family Somniosidae; genus Somniosus; species Somniosus microcephalus. Next base: position 164,129,494 of record NC_140999.1, on the reverse strand, counting down.
ATATCCTTCCTTTCAATTGTGTTAATCCCCTCTTTAACCAGCAATGCTACCCACATCCTTTTCCTTTTTGCCTATCTTTCCTGAATATTGAATACCCCTGGATGTTGAGTTCCCAGCCTTGGTCACCCTGGGGCCATGTTTCCGTAATCCCAATCATATCATACCCGTTTACCTCTATTTGCGCAGCTAATTCATCCACCTTATTACGAATGCTCCTTGCATTAAGACACAAGGCCTTCAGGCTTGTTTTTTTAACACTCTTACACCTTTTAGAATTATTATTTACTGTGGCCATGTTTGATTTAATCCCTTGATTTCTCTGACTGCCACCTTTGTTTTTCTCCTTCCTGTCTTTTGCTTCTATCCTTGTTTCCCTTTCCTCTATCTCCCTGCTCAGGTTCCCAACCCCCTGCCATTTTAGTTTAAACCCTCCCCCAGAGCACTAGCAAACACTCCCACTAGGACATCGGTCCCGGTCCTGCCCAGGTGCAAACCGTCCGGTTTGTACTGGTCCCACCTCCCCCAGAACCGGTTCCAATGTCCCAGGAATTTGAATCCCTCCCCCTTGCACCATTCCTCTAGCCACGTATTCATCTGAAATATCCTTCTATTTCTACTCTGACTAGCACATGGCACTGGTAGCAATCCTGAGATTACTACCTTTGAGGTCCTATTTTTTAATTTACCTCCTTTTGATTCCAGGACTAAGGTAGTCAATCCCAGAGGGCAAACCAAAACTACTTCTGGAGCTGAAGATTCTAAAATGTACTTTTCTCTTTGGCCTGGAAAAGCCAGAAGCATCTCAGGCACAGCAGCTGTGGGCCGCTCCACCTTACAAAGGTGCCTGGAAACACCCTTGAAGGCACCAGTGCTCTGCATTGATTATGCAAATAATCTCCACCTTGCAATCTGGAACAAGGTTTAAACCTACTGCAAGTGTGATCTAAGGCTCTGCTTCACCAAAATTTTGGGCCCATAATGTTCTCTCTGCCTTTATTTGGCAGGATGGGCAGAAGATTTAAAGAAAATGAGACAATAATTCTAATTGGACAAATAATGTATTACACTAAAATGTTTTCTGTTGTTTTCACATGCAGTCAATAACAGAAGAAAATAATATATGATAAGGTACAGTAATTGCTGTTTAACCCTGGTTTAGTCTCTTCTGCTCTCTCCCTTGAGTGGCTGTATATTTCTAACCCAAGGTAAATACAAGGGAGGTTGATGCTTGTCCTAACACTTCTAGCCCCACCCACGCAACAAAATCCAGTTAACTCTTACATCTGGTCGAGTGCTTTCAGGGACACTCACATCTTTACAAGTGTACTATCACATTCAGACAAGTAAAGTAACGCAACTCCACATTATGCAGAGTACCATTATTTTATACATTTAATTAGAATTTGAACAATACAGATAGCATGAATAACAAACCCCAGTTACATTCATTGCTAGTGCTATCAAATTCACACATAAGAGCATGTGAAAAATGACAGACAAGAAAAGAAACAATTGTGATGTATTGAGCATTACAATGTGCACGCTCCCCACCCCACCATGTAATCTCCTGGGAGAGGTGGAAATGCAGATTAAAAACCCCAGGCCAATTAGGAAAAAAAAATCTGAAAAATTCTTTGCTGACGCCTCTTAGGCAATCAAAACTGGTACAGAAGACCACACTGGCCCTGATTAATGTTATATGGTATCTACCACAAACCTCTGCATAACTGAGTATATTGTATCTGCCCTGAAAGGAGGTTAGCTGACTGGAAAAATATCCTGCAGATATAGGGGGAGAAATACAACTCACAGTTGCCGGTTTTGTGCCTGAAAAATAGGAGGTTCTAAATTGGGGGGTGGGGGGTGACATCTCGGCTGCCCCTTTGACACCCAAGGCCTGCCTAATGCAATGTTCAGGCAAGCCTGTAAATGGACAAGCAGGCCGCCTGTTTAAAACAGGCATAAAACTGCTTAAAAACCAGTGTAGGACTCAGGTTGTAAAATTCAGTTGCAAATGGCTGGCGTGTGTGCCGTGCATGTGCCGTCCAGTTGTGCCAGTCATGGAGTGGCCTGACCAACATCCTGGAGGCCGCTCAAAAAATGGCCCAGGAAATTTTGAGTTTTTTTTTGTGTGCTCCTCCTGGGTCCACAATAAAACTCCAGCCCACTGCCGGCCCGTTCGAGGGCCCCCCAGGATTGCCTCCCCCACAAGATCCAATCTGCCGGCTCGCACAGTACAGGAGCAGACAGATTTCCTGCCCTCTAGCACAATCAGCAAGCCATAGCGGGGCCCTGGCAGCATTTAAATAAGGCCCAAAATCAAGGAACAAACAGGCAGGCGGAAGTCGAATTTCTGATCTAATGGTTGTTCCTCGTGTACATGATTTCATGATTCATTAATCCACAATCACTAATTCCAAATGGATAGCTCTAGTCTTTCTCAATGCTGCTGCATCTTTGCTTGTGCAATTTTTGCCATGCAGCAGCAGACATCATGCGCAGATCCTTAGTTGGCCATTCTCTGCTTCTGACTTAGTTATATTCTAATCTCATTACTTCTGACTTAGTTATATTCTAATCTCATTACTTCTGACTTTGTTATATTCTAATCTCATTGCTTCTGACTTTGTTATATTCTAATCTCACTGCTAATTTATCTATTAAGTCTGCCAACTACTCACCATTCTGTTCAACTTACAGGTTTCTCATTCAGCTTCTGTCTGTTTCTCTCCTTAAGTTCTTCTCCCAGGCTCTGGATAGCTCCTCGTCTTACTCAGACATTCTGCTTCGAGGGCCTATTAATGTGTGAGATAACTCAGATTTCACGTTAACTGGAGTAGATGATCTGTGTCAGTTTGCCATTATTGTGAGTAAGAGCATTGCAATTACACCTTATTGCTGAAAATATTTTATCTTAATCGTATTAAAGGGAGCTGATAATGAAATGTTTTGATGATAATGATGTACAGTTAGCCTGGACTCCAGTTTGCAAAGCTGTATCCATTCCAATGAGTTTGGCTTGGTAGAGTGGATTTTATATTAAAGTTCTTGGAGTGCTTTTATGATGGTAACTGCACCATGCCACTTGCAAATCTATTGTATATTCCTGGTATGAATCTTTGCACCCAAATTTTTGTTTGATGCCCTCAGTTCCCAATTAAATATTTTATTCCTTCTTTTGCAATGTCTTATTAATTGAAAATAATCTATTTGATTTTAGCTATTGGGCCTGAGGTTGGTGGCACAGTGACACTATACCCCCATTTTTGGGTGGTGGGTGGTGGGTGGTGGGTGCAGGGTGTTTCCCCCCACTTGCCAGAGTGATTGCCTTCTGTTCTCACTGACTGGCAACTCACATCTGTTGCTGGAAATCCAGGTTCTGGGCCCAATCCCTCTCCCCATCCTCCAGTCACCACCTGTGATCTGCTGGCCTGCAGCCCTGGCCAGATGCAACACCCACCCCACCCCTGAATCCACCATCCAAAACTTTGGCCTCCAGGTCTGATCCCTCCCCCCCATTCTTTTACGTTTTTTTGAACGTTGAGAAGGAGCCAGTTAGCCTCTAATTGACCTCAGCATGTGCTTATTTACAGCAAAAAGCTTAAATTGACAGGTCTCAGCTCCACGAATAAGTCACCTTGACATTTGATTGAAACTTTGCGCATTTTATTGTATAATGCTGTTGTTCTTCTAAAGCAGCATAACTTCCATCTTACCATGAACAAAGTCACAGGAGATCTGCTAGTCGAAGGGCTGAATCCAGCCATCTAGCCCCTGCCGCTTCCTTTCTTTGTGTGCCTGTGTTCAGCCTCAGTTCCTTGAATTTCCTAAACCTGGAGGATTGCAAATAGTTGCTCCCTCATTGGTGGCTTAGACCAGTAAAGGAGCACCGTTACCAGTTCTCAAAGCCCGGGACGTTTAAAAACGTCTTCCTTTCTCCTCCCATTCTCTTTCTTTAATTTTTATTTTATTTTATTTTATTTCCACCTAATTTATTACCCTTATTTCTTTAAAAAAACAACTTTTGAATCATTTGCTTATCTTGATTTTTTCTTCCTTTCTAATTTTCACCATCCATCTTGGGGGTGGGAGCCAGTTGCAAAAAAGTACATTCTGATTGGCTAAAAGGCAGCTCCAATGGCTGTTTTTTTTGGAAAAGAGAACTTGAATTTCATATAGTGCCTTTCACAGGACATCCCAAAGCACTAAACAACCAATGAAGTACATTTTGAATTGTAGTCGGTGTTTTACTGTAAGGAAACATGGTAGTCAATTTGCACAGAGCAAGGACCCACAAACAGCAATGAGATAAATGATTAGATATCGGAGAAAGAAAGAAAGACTTGCATTTGTATAGCGCCATTCACGTCCACTGGATGTCATAAAGCGCTTTACAGCCAATGAAGTACTTTTTGAAGTGTAGTCGCTGTTGTAGGAAACACGGCAGCCAATTTGTGCACAGCAAGCTCCCACAAACAGCAATGTGATAATGACCAGATAATCTGCCTCATATGTTTGTCTAGCCTCCCCTTAAATGCATCTATACTATTTGCTTCAACCACTCCCTGTGGTAGCGAGTTCCACATTCTCACCACTCTTTGGGTAAAGAAGTTTCTTCTGAATTCCCTGTTGGATTTCTTGGTGACTGTCTTATATTGATGGCCTCTAGTTATGCTCCTCCCCACAAGTGGAAACATTTTCTCTGTATCCACTCTATCAAAACTTTTCACAATTTTAAAGACCTCTATTAGGTCACCACTCAGCCACCATTTTTCAAGAGAAAAGAGACCCAGCCTGTTCACCCTTTCCTGATATGTATACCATTGCATTTCTGGTATCATCCTTGTAAATCTTCTCTGGACCCTCTCTAGTGCCTCTATATCCTTTTTATAATATGGCGACCAGAAGTGCACGCAGTACTCCAAGTGTGGTCTAACCAAAGTTTGATACAGGTTTAGCATAACTTCCCTACTTTTCAATTCTATCCCTCTAGAAATAAACCCTAGTGCTTGGTTTGCATTTTTAATGGCTTTATTATTTATTGAGTTCCTGCTCCTGCCAATCCAGAGCAGTCCTGCACCAGTCCCTATTCTGGTCTCACTGCTAATCCCAAACCCGATGCCCGATCCTTCATCGTCGCTGAGTCAAAATTCTGGAACTCCCTGCCTAACAGCACTGTGGGAGTACCTTCACCACACGGACTGCAGCGGTTCAAGAAGGCGGCTCACCACCACCTTCTCAAGGGCAATTAGGGATGGGCAATAAATGTTGGCCATGCCAGTGATGCCCACATCCCAAAAACAAATTTAAAAAATCCCAATCTTACTCTCATCTCAATGGTGTGGAGATGCCGGAGTTGGACTGGGGTGGACAAATGTAAGAAGTCACACAACACCAGGTTATAGTCCAACAGCTTTATTTGAAATCACAAGCTTTCGGAGCGCTGCTCCTTCTTCAGGTGAAGTGGAGAAATGGATAAAGACACAGCTTATATAGTCAGAGTGGGTCCATAGGAAGAAGTGTGATAAATGGCAGTTGGAAAGGTTACCTGTAAACATCTGACATGATTCTCTGACTATATAAGCTGTGTCTTTATGCATTTCTCCACTTCACCTGAAGAAGGAGCAGCGCTCCGAAAGCTTGTGATTTCAAATAAAGCTGTTGGACTATAACCTGGTGTTGTGTGACTTCTTACAGCTTATATAGTCAGAGAATCATGTCAGATGTTTACAGGTAACCTTTCCAACTGCCATTTATCACACTTCTTCCTATGGACCCACGGCGAAGAATCACTGAAAAGACTACACGATAACATCAACAAGTTCCATCCCACCATCAAACTCACCATGGACTACTCCTCAGAATCAGTCTCATTCCTGGACACACGAATCTCCATCAAAGACGGACACCTCAGCACTTCACTCTACCGCAAGCCCACGGACAACCTCACGATGCTTCACTTCTCCAGCTTCCACCCTAACCACGTTAAAGAAGTCATCCCCTATGGACAAGCCCTGCGAATACACAGGATCTGCTCAGATGAGGAGGAACACGATGGACACCTACAGACACTGAAAGACGCCCTTGTAAGAACGGGATATGACGCTCGACTCATCGATTGACAGTTCCGACGGGCCACAGCGAAAAATCGCATAGACCTCCTCAGAAGACAAACACAGGACACAACCAACAGAGTACCCTTCGTCGTCCAGTACTTCCCCGGAGCGGAGAAACTACGCCATGTTCTTCGCAGCCTTCAACATGTCATCGATGACGACGAACACCTCGCTAAGGCCATCCCCACGCCTCCACTACTCGCTTTCAAACAGCCACCTAACCTCAAACAGACCATCGTTCGCAGCAAATTACCCAGCTTTCAGGAGAACAGCGACCACGACACCACACAACCCTGCCACGGCAACCTCTGCAAGACATGCCAGATCATCAACACAGATACCATCATCACACGTGAGGACACCACCCACCAGGTACATGGTACATACTCATGTGACTCGGCCAACGTTGTCTACCTCATACGTTGCAGGAAAGGATGCCCCGGAGCATGGTACATCGGCGAGACCATGCAGACACTGCGACAACGGATGAACGGACACCGCGCAACAATCACCAGGCAGGAGTGTTCCCTCCCAGTCGGGGAACACTTCAGCAGTCAAGGACATTCAGCCTCCGATCTTCGGGTAAGCATTCTCCAAGGTGGCCTTCGAGACACACGACAACGCAAAATCGTCGAGCAGAAACTGATAGCCAAGTTCCGCACCCATGAGGACGGCCTCAACCGAGATCTTGGGTTCATGTCACGCTACATGTAACCCCACCTGATGCAGGGTCATCCAGACTCGAGTCGACATTGGCTTGTTCTCTCTACACAGATGCGGCCGGACCTGCTGTGATTTCCAGCCAAAAAAAATGTTTTTTGTCTTTTTTTGTTTTTCATACAGACCCCAGCATCTGCAATATTTGACCCCTTGTGACCCCACCTCATTGTTCTTTGATGTAATGTTTCCCTGACTGACCTGTTTGGACACCATTCACACCTTTGACTGCTGTGATTATCTCTCTGCCGAGGTGTGATAAATGGCAGTTGGAAAGGTTACCTGTAAACATCTGACATGATTCTCTGACTATATAAGCTGTGTCTTTATGCATTTCTCCACTTCACCTGAAGAAGGAGCAGCGCTCCGAAAGCTTGTGATTTCAAATAAAGCTGTTGGACTATAACCTGGTGTTGTGTGACTTCTTACATTTGTTCATCTCAATGGTACCATTTTACAATAGGTTTGTAGGTGTGGCCTTTGAGCAAGTCAGGACTTGGATTTGTGACTCAGAGCCAACAGTTGGTGAGTGCGCCTGTACCGTATAAGTTGTTTTTGTGAATTTCCTGAAAGTCATAGGTACGTCAGTATCTAACAAATAGAGGTTACAACTGTTGCAGGATTAACTTGGGCCAGTGAAAGGTGATGCCAGACCACATTACAGTAAAAAGCTTGGCCTGAAGTTTCCGTTAGGTTGCGCTGTTATTTCCAGTACAATTCACCCAAAATTGGATAAACTAGCGCAAAAAATTAAGGAATTTCAAGGGCAAATTCCCTCTACGCAAATCCAGTTTCTGTGTACTTTTGTGCTAGTTTAAAAAACAACGCACCGGAACCGGCCCCACCCTCAAAACTGGCCACGCCCCCAGATCAAATGAATCACCATGGTGAGTTGCTGCTAATTGTGCCTGGTTGCTAAGAAATTTACTAAGAAACTGACTACTGTACATCAATGTAACTAGTAAATGGTTCTGTATTGTTTTTTAAAGTTATTTTCAGTTATTTAAAACCTGGTTACTCGTGGGTGGTGGACTAGACACTGATTAAGAATGGTTATTTTTTGTGATAAACCTATTTTCAACTGCATTAATAAAACTGCACCAGGTTACCACTCTTAACTATACCAAGGAATATTTTTTAATGCAGACACTTAAAAAAAAATTATGTTCTAAAACGCTGTTCGATTGCACTGGTTCGTAAAATATTTTACGTTTGCTGATATGAAACTTGAGCTAAAAAAATCTTCTTAAAACTAATGCAATTTTGAGTGCAATTTTTGTGACGAGCTCACTGATTGCACCCAAAGCAGAAACCCTTGGCACCTCTCTTTAGTCTTGCTCCTTGAATGAGGATTGGGTGCTGTGTGAAATATATATTTTTCTCTTCGCTTACAACTGGACAGAAAAGTACATTTTATTATTAGGTGATTTACCAGTTTGTTTGAATGAGAAATGACGTAGTAAATTCTACTGTAACTCTCCAGTTCCTGTAAGGCCACAATAAGTATACACGCTGTTCTGCCTCTTCCTTCTGAATTGCATCAGATAGACTACCAGCAAGTTCAGAGCTTAGTGTCTCATTTACATACCAAGTAAAGTCAGACTTGTTGGTTGTGTAATATGCAGGAGCAAAATTGAGAAAGGTGGGGGAAAAACTTCAAACACAACATATTCTATAAAGCATTTTTACTCATCTTGCTTTTCAGTATATTTATTATGACCTCCGTTTCCTCCATCAACCCTTTTTGCTGTTCATTTCAGCAGTCAAAATGACACTACCGTTGTTGTTAATGCTTCCTGTTCAAAGAAACAGCCCATTGTCCTGACCACATAATCTACATATCCAACCCATTAAAATAAATGACACTCAGTGTAAATACAACATTAAAGCAAATACAGGATCAAGTAACAGCTGTCATAAAGCAAGACTATTGGATGGGATATGGTATTTTCATGCTGTGGTCAGGAAATATGTAAGGAGCGGAGCTCTATGTAACAAATCCTGAATTTTGACATGGAAGGGCCGGTTTCCTGTTCGGCCATTCCCAATGCAGAGCCACGCTCGCTGGAAGCATTGGTCAAGACATTGTGGACCCCAGCCCTTGATTTTCAAGTATTAATTTAAATAGATTGCCTCCTGTGCCTATTGAGGTATGAAAAGTGTAAACAAAAATCCATTGGGGGTAGGGAAGGGAGGCGCTGGAGTGAGCCTGCTTGAGCTCTGCTGTTGATCCTACCAATGTTTGCAGGTCATGGGGATGTCCTGTAATTATCATCTCACTGGCAGGTGCCACTAGGGGTACATCTAAGACATCCGCACACCTAAGAAGCCACAAATTGTGGCCAGGAGGAGAAGTCAGGACATTCTTCTGGAAACATAAGGTGATGCAGTTGCCCCTTTGTAAAGGGCCTGTGTATATATTTTTATAAATTGGGCTTCATTTCCAAGGTCCAGACCACAATCCTGGCCTGCATCCCTAGGTAGGCTCCACTTCCACCAGTTGTCGGTAAGGGTATGCCTGATGTCACCAACATTATGCTGGGTCCTCTGAGGACTGGGAACCCAACAACCCCGGAGGAAGCCTCTGCCCTTGGCCTCAACCCCTCTTCCACCATTGGCCTTATTGGTGGTGGGTGGAAACTCCAGACCCGCAGTCCCTGTTGTAAGGCTGGGATCCAGTGTACCCTGGTCCCAGCCTAAATTGTGGCCCTTCCAGGGCATTCCCACTGAAATTACAGCAGAAGTGCACTGGAAGGGTCATAGAAATTTGGCCCCAGAGAGCCTAGAAACCATAGAAGAAGAAAAGATAATTAATGTAGAAACGCAACCGAGTATCCACATTACTGGACAATTTTGAAATGGAAAGACAAAGGGGGAGAAATTCAATTTCATTGCGCCCATTTTAAGGTCATAAAACGAGCACAACAATGATGAATGTAGCAGGGGCATGGCCCAGTCCCAATCCGTAGCTTTGTTGGGGCCACTGGGCAGCCATCAGGGCCTTTTTATAGACAGCATTGGCGGCCGGCTGAAATGAGCGCGGACCTCATTTCAATATTGAAATGAGAGTCCAGCACCCGTTTCAGGACCTGTTCATGAAATTTGTTAAGATAAGTCCGCTCTGACTAGTTTTTACAGTTCCACCGTGGCCTAACCAGCAGTCCTTAAAAGGGACCCCTGAGATCAGTGGAAAAAAAGACAAGTATATTTTTTAAAAACTTACTTTTGTGCGGAGCTGGGGTGAGCAGCAGTGCTCCTATAGACTACGGTGGGTCTCTGCCAGGCTGCGATTGTGCCACCTTTCCTCCCCTTCTTCTAGGGCCGTCCTGAGGGCCACTGCCGATGTGGCAAGCAGCCCATATTCAATCCACACACACAGGCAAGCTGCCTTTGGAGGCCCTTTATATGCAGCGCCAGATATTTAATTCCATAGCAGTCAATGAAACTGAATATCAGGTGCTGCGTGTAACGGGCGGCCAATTTGATACCTCCTGTTTTGCGCCACTGCCCGAGGTGAATTTCTAGGCCATGGAATGTAAGCAGAAGCGTAGTCAGGTGTACACACTGTTGTACACTTTGTAAAAATTTCCTTGGAGTGGGGCGTGAACCTACAGCTTGCAGGCTCAAGATTGTTACCTAGCGAGTAAGCGAACGGTATCCGAAAAATAATCATTTTTATTTCGCAGTTTATGTAGAAATCTGTATATTATGTGATGATCTAATCTTGGCGTATAGAGAGAGAGAGAGAGAGAGAGGGAAGAATCATTTGCTTTGAAAAAGGAGAAAACTGACAAAAGGGTTTGGATGAGACGCCCTTCCTTGTTGAAATGCAAATGAATTTGGACAGTGAACAAATGTAAGGATAATTTATAAATGCCAGGTGGAGTTTGCATGATTAAAATGCAAAGATGCATTTTATGAGCTGGGAACTGTTTGGTACATAGGAACAGAAGTAGGTCATTGATACGCTTATCAATTACTTCATAAAAGGTGATGAGTCGAAGAAGAGATGATGAGTCGAAAGAAGAGATGAATAAGGCTTTTATTAGCTAAGAAGAGACCATGCTTCTTCGTGAGTGACTGAACAAGTCTGAACGAAACCCACACAGTGGTGGGTGGAGTCAGCTGAGGCATGCCTCCATACACAGCGCCACCCAGAGGTGGCAATATACAATACAGTGGTTTACCACATTCACCCCTTCTTTAATGTGAAGTCCGGCGGGGTGAAGGGTACTACAAGTTAAGTCTATCAGGAGGCCTTGTCTGACGTCCTGATCGTCGTGGTGGCGGCGGTGGTGTTGCAGCATCCGACGTCGGGTCTGGTGTCTGGGTGGTTGGCGAAGATTCCTGGGGCTTTGGCATGCCGTCTGCAGGGGTTGGGTTGGGAGGGGTGGTGGGGGATAACAGTGGTAAGGGGGATAACGGTGGTAAGGGGGATAACGGTGGTAATTCAGGGGTACCCGAGGGTGCGAGATCTCGTATGGAGACCGTGTCCTCCCGCCCGTCTGGGTATGTCACCCAGGCATACTGGGGGTTGGCATGTAGGAGGTGCACCCGCTCGACCAGGGGGTCCGTTTTATGCGTCCTCACGTGCCTCCGCAGTAGGACGGGCCCAGGAGAAGTCAACCATGCCGGTAGCGAGGTTCCCGATGTAGACTTCCGGGGGAAAACGAACATTTTCTCATGAGGGGTCGCATTAGTGGCAGTACAAAGCAGTGACCGAATGGAGTGAAGCGCTGCAGGGAGGACCTCCTGCCAGCGGGAGGTCGGAAGGCCCTTAGATTTTAGTGCTAAGAGGACTGCCTTCCAAACCGTCGCGTTCTCCCTTTCCACCTGGCCGTTCCCCCGGGGGTTGTAACTGGTGGTCCTGCTCGTGGCGATACCTCTTGTTAGCAGGTACTGCCGAAGTTCGTCGCTCATGAACGATGAGCCCCTGTCGCTATGTATATAGCTGGGGAACCCGAACAGAGCGAAGATGTCATTCAGACACTTGATGACCGTGGTACTGGTCATGTCTGGGCAAGGGATGGCAAAGGGGAAACGGGAGTACCCATCAACTATGTTGAGGAAGTACACATTGCGGTCAGCGGAGGGGAGGGGCCCTTTAAAATCGACGCTCAGGCGTTCGAAGGGGCGGGTGGCCTTGATCAGGCTTGCTCTGTCCGGCCTATAGAAGTGCGGTTTGCACTCGGCGCAGATTTGGCAGCTCTTGGTCATGGTCCTGACCTCCTCGATGGAGTAGGGCAGGTTACGGGATTTGATAAAATGGAAAAACCTGGTGACCCCCGGGTGGCAGAGGTCATTGTGGAGGGACTGCAGCCTATCACTCTGCGCGTTGGCGCATGTACCACGTGATAGGGCATCTGGGGGCTCATTGAGTTTCCCTGGCCGATACAAGATATCATAATTGTAGGTGGAGAGTTCGATTCTCCACCTCAAGATCTTGTCGTTCTTGATTTTACCCCTCTGCTTATTATTAAACATAAAAGCTACTGAACGCTGGTCAGTGAGCAGGGTAAATCGTTTCCCGGCCAGGTAATGCCTCCAGTGACGCACCGCTTCTACAATAGCCTGGGCCTCCTTTTCGACGGAGGAGTGTCTCGTCTCGGGGCCCTGGAGGGTCCTTGAGAAAAAGGCCACGGGTCTGCCCGCCTGGTTAAGGGTCGCGGCTAGGGCGAAGTCGGAGGCATCGCTCTCCACTTGGAAGGGGATGGACTCATCCACCGCGTGCATTGCGGCCTTCGCGATATCGTTCTTGATAAGAGTGAAGGCTGCACACGCCTCTGGTGTCAGGGGGAAGGAGGTGGCTTTGATGAGGGGCCTGGCTTTGTCTGCATAGAGGGGCACCCACTGGGCGTAGTAGGAGAAAAACCCCAGGCATCTCTTCAGTGCTTTTTGGCAGTGGGGAAGGGGTAGCTCCATTAGGGGGCGCATTCTGTCGGGGTCGGGCCCGATGACTCCGTTCTCCACCACGCAGCCGAGGATGGCCAGGCGCTTGGTGTGAAACATACATTTTTCCTTATTGTACGTTAGGTTCAGCCGTTGGGCCGTACGGAGGAAATTTGCTAGATTAACGTCGTGGTCCTGCTGGTCGTGGCCGCAGATGGTGACGTTATCCAAATAGGGGAAGGTTGCCCGCAGCGCGTTCTGGTCAACCATTCGGTCCATCTCCCTTTGGAAGACCGAAACCCCGTTGGTGACGCCGAAGGGGACCCTAAGGAAGTGGTAGAGGCGGCCGTTTGCCTCGAAGGCAGTATACTGGCGGTCCTCATGGCGGATGGGCAGCTGGTGGTACGCTGACTTAAGGTCGATGGTGGAGAATACTTTGTATTGCGCAATCTGATTGACCATATCAGATATGCGAGGGAGGGGGTACGCGTCCAGCTGGGTGTACCGGTTTATGGTTTGGCTGTAGTCGATTACCATGCGGCGTTTTGCAGTGGTTTTAACGACTACAACCTGGGCTCGCCAGGGGCTAGTGCTACCTTCGATAATGCCCTCCTTCAAGAACCGCTCCACCTCAGAGCTGATAAAAGCTCTGTCCCCGGCACTGTACCGCCTGCTTTTGGTAGCGATGGGTTTACAGTCGCGGGTGAGGTTAGCGAACAGGGGAGGGGGGGGGACTTTTAATGTGGAAAGGCTGCAGGTGGTTTGCAGCGGGCGATTTAAAAGTTGTTGGTTGCAGACTGTGAGTGGGGGGAGGGGTCCACCGTATGCTAGTGTGACACTCTTAAGGTGGCACTGAAAATCCAACCCTAGCAGGACGGCAGCGCAAAGACGGGGCAGGACTAGCAGTTTAAATTTTTGATATTCAGTGCCCCCTACTGACAGGGTCACCACACAGTAGCCGCTGATGTCCATTGACTGGGACTTGGACGCCATAGAAATGCGATGGTGCGTTGGCAGAATCGTGAGGGAGTGGCTACGTACCGTGTCGGGGTGGACGAAACTCTCTGTGCTCCCGCTGTCGATCAGGCAACTGGTGGCGCGGCCGTTTACCGCGATATCCATCATGGAGCTGGATAGATGGTGAGGGTGGCCTTGATCCAGCGTCACGGAGGCCAGTATGTGGCTTAGTGAGTCACTATAGTCATCCGCCGAGACGGTGGTCGGTTCCGGTGACGAAATAGCGGTTGAGTGCGTTGGATACGATGGCGGCGGATGCCATGCGGCCGGGGGTACACAAAATGGCGGATAAGATGGCTGCTCCCACGGCCCGCACGCTGCGCTGCTGGCTGGCTTCCCCTTGCAGGCGTTAGCGTAATGGCCTTTCTTCCCGCAGCCCGAGCAGGTAGCTGTCTTAGCTGGGCAGTGCGCTCTGGGATGTTTTAACTGGCCACAGAAATAGCATTTTTGGGCCTGGTTACTGGGCATCGAAGCAGTTCTTACCGGAGGCTGCTGTCTCGGTTGGGTCGCTGCAGCGGTTGGTGCCGGGGGCGGCGGTCCCGTGTCCCACGGTTTCGATTGCCATGTCTCGGCGCCGTTACGGGGGTATGCCTCGAGGTTTCGGTGGGCCTCCTCTAACGAGAGCGCAAGGGCAATGGCCGTCTTCAGGTCGGGTTCCTTGCTTTCTAGCAGTCTCTGCCGGGTGTGGTCTGACTGGAGGCCCCTGACGAAGGCATCACAGGCGAGTCCCTGCGCGTGCTCCACAGCCGTTACCGCTTTACAATCGCAGTCTCTGCAGAGTGCCAGTAGCGCCCGTGCAAATGCCCCTACCGATTCTCCCGGTTGCTGCCTGCGGGATCCCAAGAGGTGTCGGGCGTAAATTGTGTTCACTGGGCGCGTATATTGCCCTTTTAGTAGCTCGAGGGCCGCCACGTACGTATTAGAGTCCCGGATTAGCATATATACTTGATGGCTCACCTGGGCGGTCAAAATTTTCAGTTTGTGATCCTCCTCTGTAACCTGTGAGATTGCGAGGAAGGATTCAAAGCAGCTCAGCCAGTGTTCAAACTTGGCTGATGCACCCACATCTTGAGGGTCGAGGTCCAGGCGTGGTGGTCTGAGGGCTCTCAGCAATGTCTGCTGTATCCGTTGCTGTTGTTGCTCCTCAGGTGTCGCCATTTAACTTTTAGCTAATAAAATTGATACGCTTATCAATTACTTCATAAAAGGTGATGAGTCGAAGAAGAGATGATGAGTCGAAAGAAGAGATGAATAAGGCTTTTATTAGCTAAGAAGAGACCATGCTTCTTCGTGAGTGACTGAACAAGTCTGAACGAAACCCACACAGTGGTGGGTGGAGTCAGCTGAGGCATGCCTCCATACACAGCGCCACCCAGAGGTGGCAATATACAATACAGTGGTTTACCACAGTCATTCAATTAGATCATGGCTGATCTGTACCTCAACTCCATTTAGCCGCCCTTGCCCCATATCCCATGATTCCCTTACTGAACAAAAATCCATTGATTTCAGTCTTGAAAATTTTAATTGACCTAGCAAACTTAGAGTTAAGGTGCAGAAGAGGAGCTGTTATGCTGCTGGGTGTATAACATAGACCACCAAATAATGGGCTGGAGATGGAGGAGCACATCTGCAAGCAAATTTCATAAAGATGTATAAATAATAGAGCAGTATTAATGGGAGACTTCAATTATCCTAATATAGTCTGGGCAAAAAAAGCAGTGTAAAGGGAAAAGAGGGAGAGGAATTGCTGACATGCATACAGGAGAACTTTCTTGATCAGTACGCTTCCAGCCAATGAGGAAGAAAGTGGTGCTGGGTCTAGTTCTGGAGAATGAAGTGGGGTAAGTGGAACATGTTTCAGTGGGAGAGCATTTGGGAAACAGTAATCACAATATCATTAGGTTTAGAGTAGTTATGGAAAGGGACAAGGAACAATCAAAGGTGAAGATACTCAACTAGAAGCGGGCTAATTTCAGTAAGTTGAAAAGGGATCCGGTCCAGGTGGGTTGGAAACACAGATTGACAGGTAAAGCGATGCGCAATGGGATGCCTTCAAGGAGGAAAAGGTTTGGGTACAAAATAAACATGTGCCTATGAGGGGGAAATGAAGGGCATCAAAAGCTAGAGCTCCCTGGATAACTTAAGAAATTGAGATTAAAATGAAGGAGTAAAAGGAGGCTTATGATAGGAGGCTTATGATAGGAGGCGCATGGGAACACCACCTCCTCCAAGTTCCCCTCCAAGTCATACACCATCCTGACTTAGAAGTATATTGCCGATCCTTCATCATCGCTGGGTCAAAATCCTGGAACTCCCTCCCTAACAGCACTGTGGGAGCACCTTCACCACACGGACTGCAGCGGTTCAAGAAGGTGGCTCACCACCACCTTCTCAAGGGCAATTAGGGATAGGCAATAAATGCTGGCCTTGCCAGTGACACCCACATCCCATAAACGAATTAAAAAAATTAGTTTCATAGTACAGTAGAGAATCAAGCATAATACTGGAAGTGCAGAAGAGAACTGAAAAAGGAAATAAGAAGGGCAAAGAGCATGTATGACAAAAGATTAGCAGGTAACATAAAAGGGAGCAGTAAAATCTTTCATAAACATATAAAGATTAAAAAGATAGTCAAAGGAAGGGTGGGGCCGATTAGGGACCAAAAAACAAATCTTCTTGTGACGACAGAGGGCATGGCTGAGGTGCTAAGTGAATACTTTGAAACTGTCTTCACAAAAGAGGATGCTGGCAGTAAATGTCACAGTAAAGGAGGAAGGCGTAGAAAAATTTGTTTGGATAAAAATAGATTAAGAGGAGGTACTTAAAAGATTGGCAGCGTCAAAGTAGAAAAGTCATCTGGTTCGGATGGGATGCATCCTAGGTTGCTGAGGGAAGTAAGGATAGAAATAACGGAGGCTCTGGCCATAATTTTTCAATCCTCTTTGGATATGGTAGTGGTGTCAGAGGGTTGGAGGGTTACAAATGTTACATCCCTGTTCAAAAAAGGGGAAAGGGTTAAACCTGATAACTGCAGGCCAGTTAGCCTAATGTTGCTGGTGGGGAAACTTCTAGACACCATAATCTGGGACAAAATTAATTGTCACTTGGAAAACATGGGTTAATAAATGATACCTGACACAGATTAATAAAGGCAAATTGTGCCTGACAAACTCGATAAATCACTGGTTAGGCCTCAGCTGGAATATTGTGTTCAATTTTGAGGTCAGTGTGCTGTGTGTAATTTTTCCATTAATGATTGAAAGTCATGTGCGGTGTGCTGATCTCTGGTCCTCTCCAAAGTGGATGTGTGAGTGTGGCATGTGGCTATGGTAATGCAGTGGCAGTATCACGATTGTGACAATCAGTTATTTTCAGGTTCAAAATCTTTGTGGGCAGAAAGCAAGGTAGTGCAGATTTTAGATTGTAATGTATGTGGTCCACTCACAGAAACTGGTATTAAACCGTTGAATAAGAAAATAAGAAAATGAATCCAAAAGCATAACATTCAATTGAGAAGAGCAGACAGTGCAAACAATATAGTAAAATGTAATCAACCAGATAATTGGTGGAAGAATCATGATGATATAGAGATTCAGGATTTGACAACTTTCAAAATGAATTATTGAGAGTCAATAGGGGAAAATGCCCCTCACGAAGTTTATTACTTTCCAAAGTTTTATGTTCATAATTTAGACTATAACTTTGGTGCCGAGTGATGCTTGTATCAATGTACTGGTTATAATGTCAATGCAGCACAAGTCCTGAGTCAGGACCCAATCTGACACCAAAAACTAAGCAGAGTGAGATTCTCTGGAGGAAAGAGTATTGCCTTGATTTGCTCTGAAATCACATTCAAATTTCAGATTTACCTGATAGAATTGTTTATTGGTGTGAAGTAAACTGGCTTGCACTAACAAAATACTTGTAGGTTAGCTACAGCTTAATTAGCGGATTGTATTTAAACAGTGGTTAGCACTGTTGCCTCACAGCGCCAGGGACCCGGGTTCGAATCCGGCCTCGGGTGACTGTGTGGAGTTTGCACATTCTCCCCGTGTTTGCGTGGGTTTTCTCTGGGTGCTCCGGTTTCCTCCCACAGTCCAAAGATGTGCGGGTTATGTTGATTGGCTATGATAAATTGACCCTTAGTGTTAGGGGGATTAAATACGTGGGGTTACGGGGATCGGGTGGGATATGTGTCGGTGCAGGCTCGATGGGCCGAAATGGCCTCTATCTGCACTGTGGGGTTTCTGTGATTCTGTGAAAGCTTTTAAACTGGAATGAAGTGCCCAGCTGACCAGATTATATCAATTATAGTGTACTTGAGAAGTAACAATAGGGCATTAATGTATTGTTGGTACACAAACGTGGAATGACTGGTTTGAGCAGTAAACCAGTAATACCTTCCTCATTAATGCTGTGTGTTGCAATGACTGAAATCTAATCTGTCGGATCAGTCCTATTTAGAAGAAATTGCTGAAAGGAATTCATAGCCAACATTCCAATTCAACACAGCTTCTTCAACACCATAGGAACCTGAAACAGATCCTTTTAAATGGTTGTACTTTGCTTCGGGTGTTTCATTAACTCAGTAGGTAGGGAGTTCTGTTGGTAGCTATCTTAAGGTTGATTTATTTTAATGCTAATTATATACAAATAGAAGGGTGTGCAAAAATGCAGAATATTTTATTTGCAGTATTCAGATTAGCTGCATATTTTTAGTTTGCTTTATTTGTCACAGTGGTTTCCAAAGTTTTCTGTGTGAGGGATCCCCCGTTTATACTGACACACTCCCGGGGATCCCCTGCAACCCCACTCTTGGAAATCCATTCAAATATTAACACACTCCCAGGGATCCTCTGCAAATAATGGGCATGTTCCCAGTTACCCTCTGCAAACATGGAAACCCTCCTGGAAAACCTAATACGCTTCTGGGGAATCCAAGCAAATATTGATACAATCTAAAGAACGCCCATTTTAATTTCATAGTGTTGTCTACTTCAAGGAAAACAATGCTATCATTGTAAATACATTCCTTTATTAATAAAAAAACAACTAAAATAATGTGCTAATAATTCAACAAATAAGAAAAGTCCAGAAATCCGAAGACGTATCTTATAATCTCATTATAACCCCCTTAGGATCAGGAAGCCTTAATTGAAAATTTACGCTCTCTTTGCAGTTTTCTCTGTGTTAATGGGGAACTAGGGGCGTACTTTCCGACCAGCAGCATTCCGTAGGAATGCTTGTACTAAATTCCTCTCTGCACTTGTTTTAATGGCTTAGTGCCTGTGGTTAAAAAAGTGCAGAGAGGAATTTAGTGCGAGCACGTGTGTCAAACGTTCCTATGGGAACAGTGCCAGTCAGAACATATGCCCCCAGCTGCTTTAAAACCTAACGTTCCCAATCATCTCTGAGGAAGCCTCCAATGCAAAACTCATATAATGCACATTGCTCTTGCATGAGATTTTCCATTCCATGTGCCCATTTTCAGCCTTTTGCAACTATTTGTCTATATACATCTAGCCATTGGAACTAATGCCCTCTAATCTTTTTAATCAGCCTGTAAACTGTCCTGCTATTGTATTTCACAAGTTATTTTTCATTACAACATACTGTAATGCGTGGGCACAAATTTAAGAAAATGACAAAAAATTAGATAAAATGTCTTTATACAAAGGCACCAAAATTCCTCAGGTGTTGCGCTGGTCTCCCCCACTGTTAGTTCAGTGGACGACCAGTAGAACATACCGGAAAATGGCAGGCACCCAGTTGTGCCAAGCCACCACTGTTTCTAAGGGTTTTTTCTGGCTGCCTTGTAAGGGACAGAACCTCTCTCTGTAATGTACTCAACACACGGACACAGGATGTATTCCTTCAGCCATCAACACGAGGCTTCTTTATTTATTTCCTTTCTCTGTTTACCCTCCGTCGCCCCCTACCGGGGTGGAGGGTAACTATCACCATATCTCCCTTTCTAAACAGACTTTGAATACTATTCCTTTACTATTAACATTTCAAATGACCTTCTTTCAAATCATTACTTTTTTACTGTGCTTAAGAAATAACAAACTCTAACAAACATAACATCTCTAATGCACAATGTATCTCTTCTTTTTTTTTAAGAGAAACACGAATAATGCAAGCAGAGTAAGCTTGGAGGGACAAGGTGACTGCCTGAACCCTCCACCAAGTAACTCGGGTATTATTCTGACCCAATGAGGTGTCTTGGTTCTTAAGCTATTCATGTTGCAAAGTCCTGGAGGTATGAAGGAGGATTGCGGACCCTTTCAGGGTATCGTCTGGAACCCGATGGAGGTGGGGTATCCCCTGTGGGTAGAGGAGTTCCAGGACCCGCATCCCCATTGTAGTCATCGGGAATGGAAGGCTCATCAGCAGCGTCTGGGGGCTGCTGGGTAAGTGCGAGGTCTCTGCAGTTCCTGCGAACAATCTGGCCCTGGATATCAACCAGATACGATCTTGGGGTGTTGGCCTGTCCTTGCACACTGCCTCTTTTGTGGGAGTCATGTATCCACACATAGTCACCTGGAAGGAGTGGACACAAGGGCTTAGCTCTGTGGCGACTGTTAAAGTTGGCCTGTTGTCTTAGTTTAGATTGTTTGTCCTTGTAGTGTCCAAGTATCAATAATACACGGACTGCAGGAGAACAATAATAACAGGTATTTACTGAACAGAGGGTACTCTTTTATTTGGACCCAAAAAAAACCCCAATTCGACTGTAAATAAACAAAAGTTCAACTAAAGCTTAACAAATCAAATTAAAATTTGGTTTTCCGTGTTGATGATGCACTCCAGTCCCCGCGGCGCCCACCGGTCGCGGAAATACTCAAGCGCACCGGCGGACACCGCGTGCTCCATCTCCAGGGCCACCCGGGCGCGAACATGGCCGCGGAAGAGAGGCAGGCAATCCGGCTGGACGACCCCCTCGACCACCCGCTGCCTGGACCAATTGATGGCTCTTTTAGCCAGGCCCAGGAGCAGGCCCACAAGGAGGTCCTCCAACCTGTCCGCTCCCCTCCGCACCGGGTGACCGTAGATCAAGAGCGTGGGACTGAAGTGCAACCAAAAATCGAGGAGCAGCCCCTTCAAGTAGTGAAAGAGGGGCTGCAACTTCTCACATTCCATATAAACGTGAAACACGGACTCCTCCAGGCCGCAAAAAATGCAGGCGGCCTGGGAGTCCGTGAACCTACTTAAAACCTTATTGCACAGGACCGCTCCGTGCAACACCCTCCAGGCCAAGTCCCCGATGGAACAAGGGAGGACTCCCGTGTAGAGAGCCCTCCATTGGGGACCTCCGCCACCGCCATTGGCAAGACGCCACACCAAGGCGTGTCCGGCCGGTAGACGAAGATGGCAAAGTGGAGAGTGTGCAGGAGCAGCCCGTACAGGAAACCCCTCCGCGCGGAATGAAAAGGCACGGAGGGTATTTCCTTGAGACGGCTCAAGTTGTAAGGCGCCGGTTCCCGAGGGGAGTTTCGGGGCCGGGCGCCGATGAGGAATTCCGTCCGAACGGGGGTAAGCTCGGACGGGATCGCTCCACGTGCTTGAGCCACCTCGATACACCTAGTGGAGTCGGGGCCCAATGCCGCTTTCACCGATTTCGATGGCTTCGACCGCGAGCCGGACGTTGGCCCAGGACAGGCGCCGCGCCAGCTCCTCCGGCGCCATCCAGCCCGCTCCTCCACCATCGAGCAGGTCCCCGACTCTGGTCACCTTGCCAAGCACAGCCCTGCCATCCGCCAGCCGCCCGAACCCGCGTTCGTGGAGGTGCGGATTCCTGAGCAGCGGCTCCCGAAGGAGAGCCGCCGCTCCTGACGGGGGAGAGCTCCGCCTGGAAGCGACGTAGTTCCAAACCCATAGCAGTTCCTGGTAGAAGACAGGCAGCTCCCGCAGGCCGGCACGCCTGCCGCCCACTTTCGCGAACAGGAGCTGCGTGTCGTAATTGAGGCCGTGCAGCTGGCGGAAGAAAAACGTCGCCAGCGCACACCATCTCGGAGGATTCTCGACATACAGGTATCTCTGCAGCGTCTGAAGACGGAAAGTCGCAGCCTGGGTGCGAAGGCACACCAGCGCCTGACCGCCCTCCCTAAGCGGGAGACACAGAACCGCGGCAGAGACCCAGTGCTTCCTTTTGTCCCAGAAGAAGTCGATGAGCTTCTTCTGCATCTTGGCGACAAACGCAGAGGGAGGGATCAAAGTGACCAACCGGTACCACAACATGGCGGCCACCAGCTGGTTTATGACCAGCGCTCGACCCCTGTAGGACAACACTCGGAGCAGTCCTGTCCAGCGTCCTAGGCGAGCGGTGACTTTGGCCTCCAGCTCTTGCCAGTTCGCCGGCCAGGCGTCCTCGGCAGGGCTAAGGTAGACTCCCAAATAGAGGAGGTGCGTGGTGCTCCAGGCGAAAGGCGGGAACTCCTCCGGCAGGGAGTCCACCCGCCACTGACTCACCAGGAGTCCGGAACATTTCTCCCAGTTGATCTTGGCGGAGGATGCGTCCGAGTATATCTGCTGGCATTCCCGCATCCTCCGCAAGTCAGCAGGATCCGTGACCGTGAGGAGCACGTCATCGGCGTAAGTCGAGAGGAGCACCTCCACGGCCGGCCCTTGCAGAGCCAGTCCCGTCAACCTCTTCCGCAAGAGGCGCAGGAATGGCTCCACGCAAACGGCGTATAACTGACCGGACATGGGGCATCCCTGACGCACCCCCCTCCCGAAGCGAAGGGGCGCCGTCAAGGACCCGTTAACTTTAATCAGACACTCTGCGGCCGCGTACAAAAGTCGGATCCGGGCGACGAAATGCGTCCCGAACCCGAATGCGCGCAGAGTCCCGAAGAGATACTTGTGATCCACCCTGTCGAACGCCTTCTCCTGATCCAGGGAGAGGAAGGCGACTGACAGACCAGCCCTCTGGGAGTGGTGGACCAGGTCCCGGACCAGATGGATGTTATCATGGATGGTCCGGCCCTGGACCGTGTAGGACTGGTCAGGGTGGATCATGCGGGCCAGCACGGTGCCAAGGCGAGCAGACATGGCCCTGGCAAAGATTTTATAGTCCGTGCTGAGGAGGGAGACCGGGCGCCAGTTCTTAAGGAGGCGGAGATCGCCCTTCTTAGGCAGCAGGACAATGACCGCCCTGCGCCAAGAGAGGGGCATCTCCCCGGTCGCCAAACTTTCCCCCAGGACCCGCGCGTAGTCGCCCCCCAAGACGTCCCAGAATGTCCTGTGGAACTCCACGGTCAGCCCGTCCAACCCCGGGGGCTTTCCCCTAGAGAGCTGGCGGAGGGCGCCGGTCAGCTCCGCCAGGCTTAGCGGAGCGTCCAGTTTTTCGGCGCCCTCCGGGCTGACCTTCGGCAGGTCCTCCCACAAAACTCTGCGTGCATCCTCGCTGGACGGATCCGGAGAGAAAAGAGCCCCGTAGTAGGCGCGGGTCTCCGCGCTAATTCCCTCCGGATCCGAGACCAGAGATCCGTCGTCGGCCAGCAGCCCCAAGAGCTGCTTACGGACCCCCCGTCTTTTTTCCAGCGAGTAGAAGAAGGGGGAGCCGTGGTCCAGGTCCCGCAGGAGCTGGATCCACGACCTCACGTACGCGCCTTGGGACCCGACGAGCTGCAGGTCCTTCAGCGTGCCCTTCTTCTCTTCGTACACCTTCCGCAGGGCCGGGTCCTCGACGACCTGACCGAGACGGGACTCCAGGTCGAGCACCTCCTTCTCCAACCGCCCGACCCGGGCCTCCCGCCTCTTGGTCGACCCCTTCGCGTACTCCTGACAGAAGAGATGGATGTGAGCCTTGCCCACATCCCACCATAGCCTCAAGGAGGGGAAGCCCCCCTGCTTCCTTCTCCAGTCGGCCCAGAATCGACGAAACGAATCCCGGAACCGTGTGTCTTCCAGCAGCAGGTTGTTAAAATGCCAGTACGCGGACCCCCCCCGCGCACGCAGCGGAGCGAACTCCGCCCATACCAGGTGGTGGTCCGTGCACGGCACCGGCCGCATGGAAGCCGCCGGAACGCAGGAGACGTACGCCCGGGAAATGTAAAGGCGGTCGATTCTGGACTTTCCTCCCCCAGACCTCACGCTAGTGAAGGCGCTGGAGTCGGGGTGGAGATTTCGCCAGACGTCCACCAAGTCGAAGGACCCAACCAGATCCCTCAACTTCTCCATCGCCGCCAGGCTTCGCGGGGGACCCGAACGGTCCCTCGCCTCGAGGGTGCAGTTAAAATCCCCCCCGAGGATGACGCACTCGCCCACGTCGACGGAGCCCAAAAGAGCGGATACTTCTTCGAAGAAGCGCACTTGCTGCGCACTGGTCTGAGGGGCGTACACGTTCACTAAATTGAGCGGCACGCCCCCCAGGCGAACAGTGACCTGGAGCAAGCGGCCCGGCACGTGCTCCTTGACCCCCAAGATCTCCGGCTGAAAATGCGGGGCCAGCAAGATAGCCACCCCGCTGGAATTGTTGGAGAGGTGACTCATGCTGACCCCTCCTTGCCACTCCAGGAGCCACGTGGCTTCGTCTCCCGGAACGGTGTGGGTTTCTTGCAGGAAGCACACCGCATACTTCCCGTCCCGAAGGACCGAGAAATTATTGAATCTGCGGCGCGCCTCCCTGCTGCCGTTGATGTTGAGGCTGGCTATGGTTATCTTCATGTCAGAAGCATAGTGCAACCTCTACCTACACCTAACGGGGGGAGGAAGCGCAGCCGCTGGTCAGCCGCCACTTCCTCAGCAGCCCAGTGAGAAACGTTGTGAGCCGACGCAGCTCGAGCGGGTTCACACCCTCGTCCGCGCCCATGATCTTAACGGCGGCGCGGACGGATACGATGAGCAGCGCCAGCTCCGACCACCTGTCGAGGGCCAGCTGGACCTTATTGCGCCGACCCAGGCACGTGGCCATAAAATCCCGGAGTTTTCTTACGGGAATGAGGGGAGACTCGGCAAGGGGCACGAGGTCATCCATCGCCTCGTCGGCGCTGGAGTCCGAATCGTCCTCCGTGCCCATCACCGAGTCCCCATCCTCCTCCAGGGGGTCGTCACCAGCGGCCGACCCATCCGCCGCGCAGTGCGAAGCGAACGGCTCGGCCGCGCTAGCCAGCCCCGCCTCCGCCCAGATCCCACCCCCAGGATCGGCGGCAGAGGATTTCTCCCTGGGCTCCTCTAGGGGTGCTGGGCCAGAAGACAGCGGCGGTTCAGAGCTCCCCTCCGCCTCAGACGCCGGAACGACCGGAGAAACCGGGGAGAGAACAATTCCCAGCTCCTCCAGTACGTCCGGCACCAGAGACGCAGCCAGGGGGCCATCCTCCTCCCCGCCACCAACCTCCGACCCAGCGGATGGGGGGTTTTGAATTAAAAGCTCTACCAGGATGAGCATCCCCTGGGAGATGTCCGGGTCGCATTGGGCGAGCTCATTATCCTCGAGCTTGCCCGACCCAGACCCCAGGCCGCCCGACCCGGCGAGGGGTAACGGCACCGATAGAAGGTCAATTTCAATTACCGCCGCGGGTTGTTCCGCGACCCCCCCCACGGGCAGGGTCTCGTCCCCATCCCCGGGAGGCACGCGTCGGACAGACACATCTGCCTCAGCCTCCCGCCGCGCCTTCTTTCCAGCCGGACACGCTCCCTCCCCCCCGCCGGAGGCCTTGGTGGCATCGGCCCCCGACGTCGACCGCGCATCAGACGTTCCCGACACGCGGGCAGATCCGGGGGGAGGAGCGTCAGCGGCGCCAGCCTCGGCCGCACGAGATGATCCGGCGACCTTGGAGGCGGGGCAGTTTTTCCGGATGTGCCCCACCTCCTTGCAGGCGTGGCACCGCACACCGTCCAACGTCCAGAAGACGCGATATGCAGTCCCCTCGTGGTGGACGACGAATGCCCCGTCAGTGTCCTCCTCCCGCGCCAGCTGGATGAACAGCTGGCGCTGGAAGGAGAAGACGTGGCGAAGGCTGGCCTCCCGGAAGCCGAGCGGGATGGGTGTGATCCCCGACCTCACCTCCGCAAGTTGACGTAGATGGGGAAGAAGGAGCTCACCAGGAACATAGGGCGGGACGTTCGAAATAACCACCCTCTGCGTGGTGGCCTCGAGGGGGTCCACTGGCAGGAAGGTCCCGCCCACGGTGAGCCCCTTGGTGACAGCCAGGGACACCGCCCGCTCCGACCCCAGGAAGAACACAGCCTTCCCATACATTTTTGAGGCCGCGACGATGGCTGAGGGGCCGACAACCCCAGCCATGGCTTTAACGCAGGCCTCAATGGTCATAGTGGGGTGAGTGTAGCTCTTCACCCCAAGCTTTTTTGTTATAAGTTTAAAGGGTGACGGGGCAGCAGAAGCAGCGGGAGCAGCTGTGGCTGTGGCTGTCACTCCCGCATAAGTCCTAGCTGGCCCCGCCACCGGCGAAGATGCAGTCGCCATTATGGGGTGTTTTTATAAGGGCTACACTCACCCCAAGTCACAGGCCTGAAGGTGTTAATGGCCTCAGGTATTTTTTTTTTGGTCCTCTATTGAGCAGAGGGAGCTGTTTAAAATGAAGACACACCTCTCCCCTTATTGGTTGAAATTGGGAGAGGTGCCTTCTCCCCTCTGCTCAATAGGCAAATAATAATTAAAGATGAAATGAGGTGCCTCAGAGAGAAAGGCAGAGAAAGACAAAGAGAGAGAGAGAGAGGGGGGGGGGTGAGAAGGAGGGAGGTGGCAAGGACAGTGTTGCCACTCAGGATGGTGGGTGGGTGTTGGCAGGGGTGCACTCTCTGATGGGATTTAAAAGTCTTTGATGGTGGTGGTCTTCTGGCAGGGGGAGAAGATATCTTCACCTGGGAAAGCTGGAGTTGCCCAGGCTCAGTCCTGCACCAGGTCTTAACGATGTAATTAATGGAATTAACCACTTAACCTAGGCAGCTCCAGCTGGCCCAGGTCAGGCAATAGAAGGGATGCTTATTATTGGTGTGTGTGGCCTAGTTTTGGCAAGATCCACACACACACACACACACACAGCCACCCCTTGATGTTCCGGCCTTGTTTCTTCTTTTCTCCCCCCACCTAAAATACAAAGTCTTTGGGAGAGTGCCCCAAATAACACCCACCTGTAGATATTTTGAAGATGATACTCCTCCCTCCTTCCAAAAAGTTGGTGTTGGTTGATGGTGGTTTCTCTCCCCTATCTCCCTCTCCTGAAGTGGAGGCCAATTTGGGGAGGCAGTGATAGGAAAGGCCTCTCCCCTGGTTGATGTTATTGCAGGCCTCCTTTCTCCTCCTCCTCTTCTGTCCTCTCTCTCCAGGCACCTCAGTTGATGTAATGATGGTGGAGTTGGTGGTGGTGGTGGTCCAGCGTTCTCCTCCTCTTCCTGGTCAGGGGACCACCACTTTAGTCCACTCTCCTAGTCTGGCTGCTCCTTCGCCTTCTGCTTGCAGCTGCACATCCAGCAATGCTGTGAATGAGGTAGAACAGAGGGTAACTTAAGACTGAAGTACAGAAGCCTGCTATGGCTTTATATACAGGTGTGGTTACTGCCGGTACTGCAGTATAAAATCAGTTCTTCTCTTAAAGGTACATACACAACAATTCCTCCCCTTTTAGATAAACAGTACATAACATTCATTTAACAACTAAATAATAACTAATTACAATTACAATTTTCTCTGTACTATATACATCAACTAAAATAATCATTTATAAGTTTAGTCTTTGAGGAGGCTTCCTGATCCTGACTGGATAGCGCCTTTCTCGAGTATCCTGTTCTTGCGGCGGAGTCGATTCTGGCTCATTGTCATTGGTTGGTTCGTCAGCTTCCAATACCACTGCTTCTGAGGTAGACGCAATCTGTACTTCGGGTTTATTACCAGGTGCACATGCTCGTGGTATGGGTTTGGCTTGTTCCTGTGACTCTAGAATCTGGTCAGCATGGCGTCTCACGATGCTCTCTCCAACGTCCACTGTGTACATTAGTGGTCCCTGCTGTGCGCATATCGTTCCTGGCTGCCATTTTTCTGTTCGGTAGTCGCGGGCCAAGACTGGTTGCCCTATCTTGAAGCTCCTGGTTGGCTTCTCATTGATGTGCTGGAATTGCTTATCCTCAACATCTCGTCTTATGTTTGGTTTGAGCAAATCCAGGCGACATCTTAGCCTTCGGTTGAAGAACATTATGGCTGGAGCTTGGTTGGTGACTGCATGTGTTGCATTCCGATAAGCAAACAAGAAATTATCCACCTTGTGTTGTAGTGGTATGTCGTCATTATACATCGCCTTTATTGCCTTTTTAAAGGTCTGAACAATCCTCTCAGCCAATCCATTTGTGGCTGGATGATATGGGGCAGATGTGTAATGTTTCACCCCATTATTCCTCAGAAACCTCCG
This sequence comes from Somniosus microcephalus, assembly GCF_052327205.1. Classification (NCBI taxonomy): domain Eukaryota; kingdom Metazoa; phylum Chordata; class Chondrichthyes; order Squaliformes; family Somniosidae; genus Somniosus; species Somniosus microcephalus. Next base: position 164,101,383 of record NC_140999.1, on the reverse strand, counting down.
GAAATCCTCGGACACAAACTGTGGCCCATTGTCGGAGCAAATCTGTTCTGGCAAGCCATTCCTGGCGAAGATGGTCCGTAGGACTGCAATAGTTTTCTCTGTGGTGGTGGAGGACATTTTGATGACCTCTGGCCATTTCGAATGGGCGTCCACGACGATTAGAAACATTGAGTCCATAAATGGACCAGCAAAATCAATGTGTACCCGTTGCCATGGAGATGAGGGCCACTCCCATGGATGTAGCGGGGCCTGTGGTGGAGCGTTTTGGACCTTCTGGCATCCTGTGCATCTCTTGGTCATATCCTCGATTTCTTTATCGATTCACGGCCACCACACAAATGCCCTGGCTAGGCTCTTCATTTTTACCCCTCCCAGATGACCCTCATGAAGCTCATTGAGCACTCTATCTCTCAACTTGGGTGGAATTACCACTCGGGATCCACACATCAAGGTCCCCCGGCACACTGACAGCTGTTCTCTCCTTGGCGAGAATGCTGGCAACAGTGAGTCGCCATGTGCTGGCCATCCCTTCACCGTCAAATCATAGACCCGAGAGAGTGTCGGGTCATTTCGGGTTTCCTTCTCTATACTTGAGTTTGTAACAGGTAGACATTCAACTGTGGTTGCATGGAATATCTCAAAAGGGTCCACTGCAGGTGCTTCCTCTACCGTAGGCAACGGTAGGCGCGACAGTCCATCAGCATTTCCATGCTGTTTCGTACCCTTGTACTCTATGTCGTACTGATGTGCCCCTAGAAAAAGTGACCATCTTTGCAGCCGTTGCGCCGTCATCACCGGAACGCCCTTCTTTGGGTTAAAAATGGAGACCAGGGGCTGATGATCAGTCAGTAGGGTGAATTTCTGCCCATGCAGATAGTGATTGAACTTCTTCACCCCCCACACCAGGCTGAGGGCCTCCCTGTCAATCTGGGCGTAGTTACGCTCAGCTGAGGTTAACGAGTGCGACGCAAAGGTTATTGGCCTCTCTGAACCGTCAAGGAATTTGTGTGACAGCACCGCTCCAATGCCGTAGGGAGACGCATCACATGCCAACCGAATCGGTAGTGTTGGATTGTAGTGGGCCAATACTTCTTTTGAAGTGATTAGGCATTTACATTTCTGAAAGGCACGCTTACACTCATCACTCCATTTCCATGTTACTCCAGTTTGCAGCAAGGCGTTCAGTGGGTGCAGAATTGTAGATAAATTCGGCAAGAACTTATGGTAGTTGTAGTGTCCGTGTGTTGATAGAGACACTGAAGACAGGAGTTGGTTCATAGGTGTTTACTAAGCAAAGTCTGGAGGGGTACTAACGGATATAACACAATATACAGGCTTATATAGCCCGAGTGGCCATTACCGGGATTACAGCACACATGGGGCTCTTAAAGGCACATACACGACAATTCTTCCCCTTTTAGCTAACCAGTACATCATATTTTAAGTAATTATTAATTATATATTATAAGAAAAATAATATACACATTGCTGTAGTTAATTAATTATAAGTCAGTCTCTCTGGAGGCTTCCTGACTCGGTCCGGATAACGCCTTGGTGGTGTAGTAGTTTCTGGTGGTGTAGTAGGTTCTTTTGGCAAGGTTGATTCGGCTTGAATGCCAGTGTCGGGTTCATCGGGTTCCAGTATCACCGGATCGGAGGTAGATATGGGTATCTCTACTTCATCGTTAGGCGTATAGAGTTGTGGTGTAGGTTGTCCCTTTTCGGATGACTCTATGATTTGGTCAGCATGGCGCCTTATTATGCTTTCTCCGATGTCCACGGTATACATCAGTGGTCCTAGTCGTGTGCAGATAGTTCCAGGCTGCCATTTCTCGGTACAGTAGTCCCAGGCCAAAACTTGTTGACCTATCTGGAAGGTTCTAGTTGGCCTTTCATTCATGCCTTGAAACTGCTGGTTCTCCACGTCCCTTCTGATGTTGGGCTTGACCAAATCCAGCCGGCATCTTAGGTTTCTATTGAAGAACATCATGGCGGGAGTTTGGTTGGTAACCATATGTGTTGCATTCCTGTATGCGAACAAGAAGTTATCCACCTTGTGCTGAAGTTTTATGTCTTCATTACCCATGGCCTTTATGGCCTTCTTGAAGGTCTGGCAAACCTTTCAGCTAATCCATTGGTGGCGGGATGGTATGGGGCGGACGTGTAGTGCTTAACCCCATTGTTTTTTAAGAACTTCCTGAATTCTTTGGACACAAATTGCGGTCCATTATCAGAACAGATCTGTTCTGGCAGCCCATTCCTGGCAAATATGGTTCTTAATACTGTGATGGTTTTTTCCATGGTGGTGGAGGACATCTTTATTTCCTCCGGCCACTTGGAGTGTGCATCCACCGCGATTAAGAACATTGAGTCCATAAATGGACCAGCAAAGTCGATGTGTACCCTTTGCCAGGGAGATGAGGGCCACTCCCATGGATGTAGAGGGGCTTGTGGTGGAGCGTTTTGGACCTTCTGGCATCCTAGACAGCTCTTGGTCATTTCTTCGATGTCTCCATCGATACCTGGCCACCATACAAACGCCCTGGCTAGGTTCTTCATTTTCACTCCACCCAGATGCCCCTCGTGAAGCTCCTTTAGAACTTTATCCTGGAGTTTGGGTGGAATCACCACTCTGGATCCACACATCAAGGTTCCTCGGCACACTGACAGCTGTTCTCTTCTTTGCGAGAATGCTGGCAACAGTGGTTCGCCATGTGCTGGCCATCCCTTCACTGTTAAATTGTAGACCCGTGAGAGAGTCGGGTCATTTCTCGTCTCCCTTTCAAAGGCAGAATTTGTTACTGGTAGACATTCCACTATGGTAGAGTGGAACATCTCCACTGGGTCTACTGTAGGTGCCTCTTCTACCGTTGGCAACGGTAGGCGCGATAAACCGTCAGCATTCCCATGCTGTTTTGATCCTTTGTATTCTATGTTGTATTGGTGTGCCCCTAGAAAAAGGGACCACCTCTGTAGTCTTTGCGCTGTCATAATGGGAACACCCTTTTTAGGGTTGAATATGGAGATGAGGGGTTGATGGTCAGTCAACAAGGTAAATTTTTGTCCGTGTAGGTAATGGTTGAATTTCTTCACTCCCCATACCAGGCTGAGTGCTTCCCTGTCGATCTGGGCATAGTTACGCTCAGCTGAGGTCAATGAGCGTGACGCAAAAGCTATCAGCCGTTCCGAGCCATCAGGGAATTTATGCGATAATACTGCTCCTATGCCGTAAGGGGATGCATCGCACGCCAGTCTGATTGGCAGTGATGGGTTGTAATGAGCCAAAACTTCTTCAGATGTGATTAAGTCTTTGCATTTATGGAAGGCACGTTTACAGTCTTCGTTCCATTTCCAAATTACTCCTGTTTGTAGCAGTTCAGTAAGAGGGTGTAGAAGAGTTGATAAGTTCGGTAAAAATTTATGATAGTAATTTATTAATCCCAGGAACGACCTTAATTGTGAAACATTTTCAGGTGCTAGGGCTTTTATGACCGCTTCAATTTTTTCAGGTGGCTTATGCAACCCTTCCTTATTTATTATGTGGCCACAATATGATATTTGATTTCGGAAAAATTCGCACTTGGGGCGATTTGCTCGTAGGCCCCGTTCTCTCAGCCTAGTGAGCACCTGCTCCAAATTGGCAAGGTGCTCGTTGTCGTTTTCTCCTGTTACAAGGATGTCGTCCAGGTAGCATTGAGTACCCGGAATCCCTTGGAGGACTTGCTCCATAGCTCTTTGCCAGATAGCTGGAGCGGATGCTACTCCGAAAACTAGTCGATTGTACTGGTACAGACCTTTGTGTGTATTTATCGTGAGATATTTTTTTAGAGGCCTCTTCAACCTCCATCTGTAGATATGCCTGTGCCAAGTCAATTTTGGTGAAACGTTTCCCTCCGGATAGTGAGGCGAAAATATCTTCTAGAATACTGTACCGTGTGAAGGACCGGGTTTACCGTCACCTTAAAGTCTCCACAGATGCGAATTTTTCTCTGTTCTTCAGATTTATTATTATTCAATGCTTTCTTCATGACTGGAACGATGGGTGTTGCCCACTCGCTCCAATCTATTTTGGATAATACGCCTGCATTTTCTAAATTTTCCAGCTCTGCCTCGACTGCTGGACGAATTGCGTATGGCACTGGTCTTGCTTTAAAAAACTTGGGAATTGCTGCATCTTCCACTTTTATTGAGGCGGTGATGCCTTTCGAGGTTCCTAGTTTCTCTTGAAACACTTCTTTGGCGTTGGCCAAGATGTCTTTTAATCGTTCAGGTATGACGTCATCATCGTTTTTTTTCTTACTGGTCACCGTCAGTGCCTGAATGGAGTGCCAGTCTAAATGTATTTTCCTGATCCATTCACTTCCTAACAGTGGTGGGCCACCATCTTGTAGAATGTATAAATACAACTTTTGTATTTCCTTGCCGGTGTATACAACAGGCACCCTTATTTTTCCTTTGGGGTATACTTTCTGCTCCGTATATGTTTTTAAGATAATGGATGTATCTTTTAAAGGTATATGCGGAAATAGCCTCTCGTAATCCCGTCGATTTATTACGGTCAGAGCTGATCCTGTATCTAGCTCCATTTTAACTGGGGACCCTGCTATCGTGAGGGTAACCCAAATGGTCTGGTAATCATCTTTGGCAAGTACATTATGTAATTTGAGACAGCTTAGTCTCTTGTTTTCGGAGTCGCTATCGCTCTTCTGGTCTCTGGTCTTCGGAGCTACTGTCCGTCATCATTTGTACCTTTCTGTACTTTTCTTTATTGATTTTTTTTTTCCTGTCTGTGGATTTATTTTGTCCAGATCGGCATACCCGTGCAATGTGTCCAATATTTCCGCATTGCCTGCATGCTTTGTCCTTGAACCAGCAGTCCCTCTGGTTATGGGTGGATCTGCCGCAGCGATAACATCTTTTGAAACCCTGTGTCATTTCATGGGTGCCGAAGTCCTGTGTCTTTTGTTGTATCTCTGCAGCTCCTCTTGCTGCTGCTTCGTATGATACAGCCATACTGAAAGCCTTGTCCAGTGTTAAATCTTTTTCAGAAAGCAGCCTTTATTGTGTTCCTTCACTTAAGAGACCGCACACGAATTTGTCTCGAAGATAATCTGCTAGTCCTGCCCCAAATTGGCAATGTTTTGATAGCTTTCTTAATTCGGTGAGGCAATCAGCGTTACTTTCATTCTTGTGTTGATTTCTCTTGAAGAATTTGAATCGTTCTGCTATCAGCAGCGGTGTTGGGTTTAAGTGCTCCTGCAGGGTATCAACAATTTCTTCAAAACCCTTGTCCTTTGGTTTGGCTGGAGTGATTAAATTTCGTAACAGCCCGTATGCCTTTGCGCCCATTAAATTCAGCAGTACTGAAGCTTTTTTTTCATCTTCTATTCCATTTGCAGTGCAATATACCGCTACTCTTTCCACATATGTGGTCCAATCCTCTATTTCACTATCAAAAGCATCAATATTGCCAGACTTAGGCATCTTAGAAAAGATATGGCGCTTCCCGCGCTTTTCTGCCGCTGCTGCCGATGACAACGCTGTTTCCCGCGGTTTCCGTTTTTAAAAATTTATTTATTTACAGTTGGAGACTCGTTCCCGCCGGACTTTCTCTCTAGGTCTGAACGCCGACCTGTTTGCAGCGCCGGCCGTCTCCCGAGTGCTCCCTCCCCATCTGTTATTGCTTGCCTCTGATTTCGCTGCTTGTCCCAGCTGTAGAGCTAGCCGCTGGAGCCCCAGCCTTACGCCCAGGAAGGATTAACGCAGTACCTGCCACCAGCTTGGCCAGCTGGTGAAACTACAGCTTCTTTCACTTTCTTGAGTCTTCTGGACGCCCGAGGAATCGATGTCCTTGAGGTGCTGCCGAATTGCAGGTAAGTCCGTTTCCACTTCGTCGCCACTGTAGTGTCCATGTGTTGATAGAGACACTGAAGACAGGAATTGGTTCATAGGTGTTTACTAAGCAAAGTCTGGAGGGGTACTAACGGATATAACACAATATACAGGCTTATATAGCCCGAGTGGCCATTACCGGCATTACAGCACACATGGGGCTCTTAAAGGCACATACACTACAGTAGTAGTTCACCAACCCGAGAAACGACCTCAGTTGCGACACATTTTCCGGTGCTGGAGCCTTGACTACAGCCTCAATCTTGTCCGGTGACTTATGCAACCCTTCCTCATCAATCATGTGGCCACAATACGAGATTTGTATCCTGAAGAACTCGCATTTGGGGCGGTTGGCTCGTAACCCATATTCCTGTAATCCAGTGAGCACCTGCTCCAGGTTGGCAAGGTGTTCACTGTCATTTTCGCCCGTAACCAGGATGTCGTCCAAATAACACTGGGTCCCCGGAATCCCTTGCAGGACTTGTTCCATCACCCTCTGCCAAATAGCCGGGGCTGATGCTACCCCGAATACCAGTCGATTGTACTGGTAAAGGCCTTTGTGAGTGTTTATCATGAGGTATTTCCTAGATGCTTCTTCCACCTCCATTTGTAGATACGCTTGGGCCAGATCAATCTTCGTAAAGCGTTTCTCTCCAGATAGTGAGGCGAAAATATCTTCTATCCGTGGAAGTGGATATTGTACTGTGTGCAGGATTGGGTTCACAGTTACCTTGAAGTCCCCACAGATGCGAACCTTCTTCGGCTCCCCAGGCGTGCTGCTCAATGATTTCTTCATTACAGGAATGATGGGTGTGGCCCACTCGCTCCAGTCCACCTTGGACAGCACACCCGAACGCTCCAGACTCTCCAGCTCTGCTTCAACGGCTGGGCGGATCGCGTATGGTACCGGTCTGGCCTTAAAAAATTTTGGGTTTGCATTATCTTCGATTTTTATCGTTGCCGTTACTCCTTTTAGAGTCGCAAGTCCTTGTTGGAACACCTCTTTCGCGTCAGTTAGAATTTTTGACAGTCGTCCAGGTGTGATATCATCATCCTTTTTGTCAGTCACAGTTAGCGCCTGAATGGAATGCCAATCCAATTGTATTTTTCGGATCCATTCACGTCCCAATAATGGTGGTCCTCCATCTTGTAGTATATATAGATACAGTTTCTGTGTTTCCTTGCCGTTGTATTTAACTGGCACTCTTATTTTTCCTCTGGGGTAGACTTTTTACCCCGTGTATGTCTTCAATACAATTGATGTGTCCTTCAATGGTATGTGTGAGAATAGCCGCTCATAGTCTCGTCGATTCATGACAGTTAGGGTTGATCCTGTGTCCAATTCCATCTTTACTGGGGACCCTGCTACCATGAGGGTGACCCAAATGGTTCAGTGATCCTCCTTTGCGATCACGTTGTGTAGCTTTAAACAACTTAGTCTCCTGCTCCCGGAGTCATTATCACTCTCCTGATCTTCCGAACTACTGTCTGTCAATTTCTTTACTTTCTTGTACTTTTCCTTAGTAGTTCTTGTAGTGTTGGTTTTCTTTCCCGACCTGCAGACTCTTGCTATGTGTCCCATTTTCCCACATTGCCTGCATACTTTGTCCTTAAACCAGCAGTCCTTCTGATCATGGGTTGTTCTGCCACAGCGATAGCACTTTTCTGCTCCATACGCCATTTCGTTAGCGCTGTATCCTTGTGGTTTCTGTTGCATTTCCGCAGCTCCCCGTGCTGCTGCTTCGTAGGATACTGCCACGCTGAAAGCCTGTTCTAGCGTCAGGTCCTTTTCCGAAAGTAGTCGTTTCTGGGTTCCTTCACTCTGGAGCCCGCAGCCAAACTTATCCCATAAGGTGTCTGCCAGTCCTGCTCCGAACTGGCAGTGCTTCGATAACTTGCGTAGTTACGTAAGATAGTCAGCATTGCTCTCATCTTTGTGCTGGTTTCTTTTATGGAACTTGAATCTTTCTGCTATCAGCAGCGGTGTAGGGTTTAGGTGTTCCTGTAAGATATTAACAATCTCTTCAAAACTTTTCTCCATTGGTTTAGCTGGGGTAATTAAATTCCGCAATAGGCCGTACGTTCTCGCGCCCATCAAATTTAATAATACCGATGCCTTCTTTCCATCGGCCAACTCATTTGCCTTGCAGTACACTTCAATTCTTTCCACATACGTGGTCCAGTCTTCTACCTTGTTGTCGAAAGCAGTGATACTGCCACTCTTCGGCATCTTGGGTGATTTAAAATGGCGCCTCCCGCGCTTTTTCTTCTTCCCCAATGGATTAAAATGGCGCCTCCCGCGCTTTTCTTTCTTCCCCAATGGAATAAAATGGCGTTCCCACGCTTTTCCTTCTTCCCCTTGCTGCCACGCTGCTCCTAGCATTCTACAGGGTAATGGCGGCGACCTGCGGCTTCGGCGCGTCTCACTTTTCCTTCCCCTCGTTTTATTTTCTCTACGCTGCCCGGTTCTTGAGCACCGACCGTGCCCTGTGCGCTCCACTCTCTCTCTCTCTCTTTTCCTCCTGACGACGCTGCACGGCCCCTTTGCAGAGCCGCTCGATCGAGCTCGAGCCCGCCGCAGTCCGGAAGGGTCAGCGTACTACCTGCTACCAGCACGATTTGCTGGAACACCTTGACTGGGGAGCCAAGCCCAGCTCTCCACAGCCTCCCCTGCAATTCTCCGAACTCCGATGGATCCTTGGGCGGTTGCCCACGGTCGACGCCCGTTGCTCTGACTTCGACCTCCAAGAAGCTTCTTCTCAGGGAAAGATCCCCGTGAGGTGATGCAGTACTGCAGGTGAGTTCGAACCTGTTCGTCGCCAGTGTAGTGTCCGAGTATCAATAATACACGGACTGCAGGAGGACAATAATAACAGGTATTTACTGAACAGAGGGTAACTTAAGACTGAAGTACAGAAGCCTGCTATGGCTTTATATACAGGTGAGGTCACTGCCGGTACTGCAGTATAAAATCAGTTCTTCTCTTAAAAGGTACATACACAACAGTCCTTGTCTGTAAAATTCTGGAGGTCGGGCCAGCCTGGGCATTGTTGTACTTTATGTTGTAGTTGACCGCTTAATACAGGCCACCAGACAGAACACCTGGCTCGTGCTCTGCATTTTGTGATCCCTTGATGGCCATCATGCAGTTTGTCCAGAATGTCTTTCTGCATTGATGCTGGAATGACCAACCGGCACCCTTGTAGTAGCAATCCTTGTGCAATAGTGAGGTCACCTGAAACGGCCGCGTAAGGTCTAAGAGCGTTGTCAAGTTTCGCATGATCTGGCCAGCCCTCATGGCAGTATGTGAAGACCTGACGAAGTAGTTCATCCGTTTCCTGTTCTTGACGAAGTGCAGCCAGGCATTTCTCGGTAATGGGCAGTGCTGTGAGTATTGAGTGTACATAATTCTGTATGCACTGCACCTCGGGGGAATCATCCACCGGCGGCTGGTAGGGAGCCCTGGAGAGGACGTCGGCAGTTGCTAGGCTCTTCCCTGGCACATGTGATATAGTGAAGTGAAAGTGCATGAGTCGCATCCGAAAGCGCTGAATGCGGGGGCACAACTCGTCCAGGTTTTTAGATCCCAATAGTGTAAGGAGGGGCTTGTGATCTGTTTCGACCTGGAATGTCATGCCTATTAGGAAGTCTCTATAGCACTCACACGCCCATGTAATGGCCAGGGCCTTTTTTTCAATCTGCGCATAGCGCTGCTCTGTTTTTAAAAGGGCTCGTGAAGCATAGGCTACAGGGCGCCAGTCAGCATCAGGTCTCTTTTGTAAAAGGACTGCACCCAAGCCAAACGATGAGGCATCAGCTGACACTTTAGTGAGTGCATTGGGGTCATACAGTGCAAGGCCTGGCGGGGTGGTTAGCTCCGTCTTTATCTCAGTGAAAGATTGGGACTGCTGGGGTCCCCAATACCATGAGGTCTGCCTGTTGAGCAGATCCCGGAGTGGCTTGGTTTTATCGGCGAGATGGGGTATGTATTTGCCCAAGTGATTGACCAGGCCCATGAAGCGGCGTATTTCAGATACATTCCTTGGTGCGGCCATGTGTGCAAGGGCTTTGACTTTGTCAGGATCTGCTCTGACACCGGTCCCATCGATGACCTGGCCGAGAAATTTCACCTGCGTTTTGGCGAATTCACATTTGGAGTTAAGAGTAAGTCCAGCTTGCTGTAGTTTACTGAGAATTGCAAAAAGTCGCCGATCGTGCTGTTCTTGGGTTGCGCCAAACACCAACACATCATCCATTTGGCATAAGACACCATCAAGTCCCTCAAGGAGGTGGGACATGCGACGCTGGAAATGCTCAGGGGCGGAGGATATTCCAAAGGGCAGTCTGTGGAAACAGTAACGTCCGAATGGCGTGATGAACGTGGTGAGACGTTTTGACTCCTCCGACAGGGGTAATTGCCAGAAACCAGATTGCGCATCAAGCTTTGTAAAAACCTTTGCATCTTTCAGCTGCCCCAGAGTGTGCTCTATGCAGGGTAAGAGATGCAGCTCTCTACAGACACTTTCATTGAGTTTTGTTAGGTCTACGCAGATTCTGATTTTTCCGTTGGGTTTTGGGACTACAACCATTCCGGAGCACCAGGCTGTGGGTTCCTCAACTCTTGCAATTATCCCCAGTTGCTCCATGTGGGTGAGTTCCTCCTTAACTTTGGATATAAGAGGGAGCGAGACACGTTGGGGTGTAGAGAGAGCAAAAGGTTTAGCATCCGGCTTGAGGCGAATGTGATACTCCTCTTGCAGTCGCCCAATGCCTTGAAACAGTCTGGGGAACCGCTGTCTGACCTCCCATTCGAGGTCCGTAGATACTGTCTCTGCTACTTGTGGGTCCAACCTGGACACCAGACGCAGGGAAATGATGGCGGGGCGACCGAGGAGCGCTGTTCGTAGACCGCGTACCAGATACACGTCCTGTTTTGTAGACCGTAGACCACGGGTCAGGGTAGCTGAAAATTTTCCTCTGACATTCAACGGGACTTGACCAGGCCCCTGAAGAATCTTAGTGGTGCTCTGAAGAGCCTCTTGACCTAGGTTGTTGTAGAGGCACTCTGGGATGACAGTGACATCAGCCCCTGTATCGAGTTTGAATTCAGTCATGTGACCACACAGGCTTAGGTGATGGACCACGGCTGGTCCTGCCCCTCTCCAATTGACCCCAGGAATGCTATCTCATTGTCGTCGTCCTCTGATATTTCAGCAACCGCAGGTGTAGATCGGCAAACTGCAGCAAAATGTCCCTTTTTCTGGCAATTCCTGCAGCTAACATCTTTGGCTGGACAGATTTGTCTATTGTGTGTACTCCGGCCACACCATCTGCAACTCCGCTTTTGTGGTTGGAAATGTGTTCCAGTTTGAGTTCCAGTGCGAGGCCTCTGTACATATTCATGTGAGTCAGTTTGTCTTGATTTGGTAGAAAAATGTTTTTGGGGGGCTGATTGTCGGGGGGCACTTATGGTTTCAATGGACTCCTCCTCCTCATTACTATCTTTCCGAAGCATTGATTGTTGTTTCTTTATTGCTTCACTTTGGAAAACCTGTGTTTTTGCTTTGTCAACCGTGAGGTCTGGATCCATCTGTAATTTTTCAGAGAGTTTAAGATCCCTTAGTCCAACAACCAATCTGTCACGAATTAGTTCGTCCCGCATAGCTCCATATTCACAGTGTTCTATGAGCTCATATAGCGCTTTGATGAAGCTATCACCCGATTCCCCTCTCTCCTGCACGCGCCTATGGAATCTTGCGCGTTCGAATATCAAATTCCTCCGCGGGATGAAATGATTAGACAACTCCGTTTTAACTGTGTCATAGCTTTTCAGTTGATCAGCCGTAATATTCCTGCACCAGATGATCGCTTCAGCCTCCGCTCCCATGGAATATAATAGCGTGTTGACCTGTTTTTCCTGTGACTGTTTATCAAGGCCTGAAGCCTGTCTGAAGCGTTCAAATCTGCTGAGCCACAACGGCCACTCTTCCGGCCGTGTAAAATCAAATTCGGAGGGGGGAGAAATCTGAAAGAATGCAGGACTTTGAGTGGCCATGATAGTAAGCAACGTGGGTTAAGTACACTTTTTTTTCTCAGTCTCTCTTGTTTATCTCCGTCCTGGCGTAACTAGCTACTATGCTACACCCATATCGTAAACTTTCACTCACCGGGAGCTGACTGGTTTCACTGGGAAAGTTAGTTCCATTGACGCGGACAGTCTTTAACAAGGGTATTTCGGATACTTGCCACTTCTGTCACCATGTAATGTGCTCAACACACAGACACACGGACACGGGATGTATTCCTTCAGCCATCAACACGAGGCTTCTTTATTTATTTCCTTTCTCTGTTTACCCTCCGTCGCCCCCTACCGGGGTGGAGGGTAACTATCACCACACTCTCCTCCCGTTACATGGCCAAAGTCGTCAGGGGGACGGATCCAGGGGCAGTCCTTCCTAAACTGGGAATTCTCACTTTTAAGCCGCGGTCAGGACTCATCATTTCTGTGGCAGCTAGTACGCCAAGTGAGTGGAGGCAGACTGGTTTCCACAAAGGCGTATGTGGGCCCCATCGGTGGGGTCCAGACCGGGCAAGTAGCCTGAATACCTGAAGACTTCTTAATTTTTCTAAAACAAAGTATTGTTGAGGCTGCCGCGGAACACGAATGGAGGCCGAACCGATCTGAGGAACACATGGCTTTTTATTACATTCTCTTGAGAGATGGCTGCCCCAGCTCTTCTCTCTGCTAAACCCGAAAACAGAATGAGGGCAATGCCTGCGCTTTTGTGTACACACAGAGGGCGACGCCCGCTCCTTTGTCATGCCTTAAAGGCAGCATGCTTCTTAAAGGCAAGGTGCCCGATTTATTGTCCACGAACGGAAAAGTGGATTGCGCCCGTTTAGGTGGCGATCCGCCACACAGCTCCCCCCAGAATCCGCTTAGGAGGTGTGGACGAGACGGTGCGGCGGTCTGATGGGCCGGCCGGAGCGGCTCTTGTAGGGCGCCGGTGGACGTGGAACGGCCGGGTGTGGAGCAGCCGGGTGTACTGGCTTGAGGGCAGGTCGGCCGCGTGGCGGTGGACGAGCTACTGGGACCTGCTCACTGGGCTCCGAGTGTGCTGGCTTGAGTCGGTCAACCGACACTTTTTCAGTCCTGTCGCCCACTTGTAGGGTGAAAAATTTGTCCCCAGCCTGTAGCACTTTGTAGGGCTCGTCGTATGGGGGTTGCAGGGGTCCGCCGTGGGCGTCGTGCCGGACGAAAACGAACTGTGCCTGGTGCAGGCTTAGCGGGACGTGTGAGGTGGATTCGCCGTGCCGGGCAATGGGCACCGGGGCGAACTGTAGCGCCGGTGAGGCGAAGTCGTGGCGTTGCTGGTCGGCTGACCAGGGTGTCGTGGCGGTGGGCAGGAACTCGCCGGGTACGCGCAGTGGCTGGCCGTACATGAGCTCTGCTGCCGATGCGTGGAGGTCTTCTTTAACCGCGGAGCGCAGGCCGAGGAGGACCCACGGGAGTCAGTCGGTCCAGGCGCCGTCCTGGAGGCTGGCTCGAAGAGATGCCTTCGAGGACCTGTGGAACCGCTCACACAGTCCGTTGGCTTGGGGGTGGTACGCTGTGGTGCGGTGAATGGTCACCCCGAGATTGCGTGCGATGGTGGTCCAGAGTTCAGAGGTAAATTGCAGACCTCTGTCCGACGTCACGTCGGAGGGGACGCCGAACCGTGTGACCCAGGTGCTGACGAAGGCTCTGGCGATGTCGGCGGTGGTGGTAGAGATCAGTGGAATTGCCTCGGGCCAGCGCGTGGTGCGGTCGACGATCATCAGCAAGTGCGTGTGGCCTTGCGATGGCGGCAGGGGCTCGACGATGTCCACGTGGATGTGGTCGAATCTACGTGAAGGGACGGTGAACTCCTCGAGGGGTGCTTTCGTGTGTTGCTGCACCTTGGCCCGTTGGCAGGCTAGGCAGGAGTTAGCCCAAGTACGCACATCCTTGCGAAGGCCACGCCAGACAAAGCGGTTGGCTACCAATTTGATGGATGCGCGGACGCCGGGGTGGGAGTGGTTGTGGAGAATCTCGAATACCCAGCGGCGCCAGGACGCTGGGACGACGGGCCGAGGTTGAGATAGGGATATGTCGCACTTGACCATGACTGCGGTCGGGCCGCAGGCGACATCGGCCAGGTGTAGCCCTGGTAGGTTGGTAGGTGCGGAGAGCAGATCAAGGTCCATGAGCTGGTCTGCTGCGAGTTGAGCGTAGTCGACTGCCAGGTGTGCGGCGTGGATGGCGGGGCGGGAGAGGCAGTCGGCTACCACGTTGTCTCGGCCGGAGACGTGTTGGATGTCCGTGGTGAACTCGGACACTGCCGCGAGCTGGCGCTGCTGCCTGGCGGACCAGGGGTCGGTTGTCTTTGCCATTGCGAATGTCAGGGGTTTGTGGTCGACAAACACAGTGAAGGGGTGGCCCTCCAGCAAAAACCAAAAATGGCAGACCGCCAGGTACAGCGCGAGGAGCTCGCGGTCGAAGGTGCTGTACTTGACCTCCGGGGGGCGTAGTTGGCGGCTGAAGAAGGCAAGTGGTTGCCAGGCGCCGTCGACCCACTGCTCGTACACAGCGCCGACCGCGTGGTCGGAGGCGTCCGTGGTGAGCGCTACTCTGGCTTTGGGCCGTGGGTGCACGAGCAGGGTGGCGTCGGCGAGCGCGGTCTTGGTGGAGTTGAAGGCGGCTGATACGTCTGCTGTCCATTCAACCGCCATCTTGCCGCTCCTGCCTCGGAGGGCTTCATACAGGGGCCTCATGAGGGACGCCGCTTTGGGGATGAAGCGGTTGTAGAAATTCACCATCCCGAGGAACTCCCGGAGTCCTTTGATGGTGGTGGGGCGGGGAAATTGCTGGACGGCCTGCACCTTGGTGGGCAGGGGAATGGCCCCAGCATGGGTGATGTGGTGGCCGAGGAAGTCGATCTTGTCCAGGCCGAACTGGCACTTGGCTGGGCTGAGGATGAGCCCGTGGTCGCTGAGGCGCCCGAACAGGATGTGAAGGTGTTCGAGGTGTTCCTGCTTGGAGGAACTGGCTACCAGGATGTCGTCCAGGTAGACGAACAGGAACTTCAGGTCCCGAAGGACCGAGTCCATGAGCCGTTGGAATGCCTGGGCCGCGTTTTTGAGGCTGAAGGGCATCCGCAGGAACTCGAAAAGCCCGAAGGGGGTGATTACGGCCATCTTGGGGACGTCCGCGGGGTGGACGGGGACTTGGTGGTAGCTGCGCACCAGGTTGACTTTGGAAAAGACTGAGCGGCCGGCCAGTCTAGCTGAGAAGTCCTGAATGTGCGGCATGGGGTACCGATCAGGGGTGGTGGCGTCGTTGAGGCAGCGGTAATCCCCGCAGGGGCGCCAACCCCCGCCTGGTTTGGGGGCGATGTGGAGTGGGGAGGCCCAGGGACTGTTGGAGCGGCGGATGATGCCGAGCTGTTCCATAGTGGCAAACTCGGTCCGCGCGATCTCCAGTTTGGCCGGGTCCAGCCTGCGGGCGTGGGCGTACACTGGGGGGCCTGTGGTGGGGCTGAAGTGTTCCACCCTGTGTTTGGTGACCTCCGCGGAGAAGGTCAGGTTGGTGAGGGCCGGGAATTCGGCCAGGAGTGCCGAGTAGTCATCCGTGGCCCGGGCGTGGCACTGTGACGCCATGTCGGCGGGTTGACGGGGGGCCATGGCGCCCAGGATGGGGGACATGGTGTTCATGTCCATGAGGCGGTGTCGAGGGATGTCTACCAGTAGGCCGTGGGCGCACAGGAAATCTGCGCCGATGAGAGGGGAGAGTACCTTGGCAGTGATGAACTCCCATCGGTAGCGGCGACCAGCGAGGTCGAGGGTGACTGTGCGGGTGCCGTACGTCCGGATGTCCGAGCCGTTAGCGGCAGCCAGCGCCTGTCCTCATTCACCCTTTTGGATGTCGAGGGCGGAGGCCGGGATGATGCTGTGCTGAGCTCCAGTGTCGCACAGGAACCGGCGGCCGGTTTTGTCATCCGTAACGTACAGCAGGGAGCCCGCGTGGCCCACGGCCATTGCGGGGGCTGGTACGGGGGCGGACTTGAAGGAGCAGGGAGGTGTGCACCGTTGTGCCCTGGTGCCGAACCGTGCGTGGTAGTAACAGTAGCCCGGGTTTGTGGGGCACGAAGGCCCCGTGGGCCCCGTGGCTGGGCCTTGTGGCCGCGTGGTGGCCAGTGAGGGGCGCGCCCAGGCTGTGGCTGCCAGGTCCGGAGCGACGTCGCGGCTGGAGTGAGCGGACAGCAGCTTGTCGGCCTCGTCGGCCAGGGCTTCTAGGTCCGTGAGGCCGGACGCCACGATCGCTGGGCGGATGCTGGGAGGTAGCTGGCGGATGAACAGCGCGCGGAAGAGGGACCCGGGTGGGCTCTCGTCGGTGAGTGAGAGCATGTGGGAGAGGAGGTCTGACGGTGAGGCGTCACCGAGGCCTGGAAGGTCGAGGAGGCGGCTGTTTCGCTGGTATGTCGAGGTCGTAAATTTTTTAAGGAGCGCGGCCTTAAGATGTGCATACTTGCCCTCCTCTGGTGAGTTCTGCAGCACTATCCAGACCTTCGTGACTGTGGAGCTACCGAGTGATGCGACGAGGTAGTCATACTTCGTCCCATCTGTGGTGATGTGTCGCAGCCGGAATCGGGACTCAGCTTGGAGGAACCAGGCTTCGGGCTGGTTTTCCCAAAACTCCGGCAGTTTCACGGAAACTGCATTCGTGTCCGCCATTGCAGTGCTCGGAATACGTTCTGAGCGTCGGGGTCACCAATGTTGAGGCCGCCGCGGAACACGAATGGAGGCCGAACCGATCTGAGGAACACATGGCTTTTTATTACATTCTCTTGAGAGATGGCTGCCCCAGCTCTTCTCTCTGCTAAACCCGAAAACAGAATGAGGGCGACGCCCGCGCTTTTGTGTACACACTGAGGGCGGTGCCCGCTCCTTTGTCATGCCTTAAAGGCAGCATGCTTCTTAAAGGCAAGGTGCCCGATTTATTGTCCACGGACGGAAAAGTGGATTGCGCCCGTTTAGGTGGCGATCCGCCACAGTATCCTGATTGGTGCTTTTGCATAGGAGGGTGAACAGAATGTGACAGAGGTTGCTGGGAGTGCCTGGGCAACCTGGGCGATGGTGGACGAGTGCCAGACATGTGCCTGCCTGTCCCTAGTGGAGGTCACTGCTGGAGGGTGCTGCCAGGCGTAATCCCAGTGTAACTGACCCGAACACAACACTAATATAATTAGAATGTGACATTCTCTGCCAGAAACTGTGGTTGAAACAGAGTCCATAAATTATTTTAAAAGGGAATTAGAGTTGCTTGAAAAAGATAATATTAAAGGTTACTAGTGAATTGCCCATGGTATTGTCTGTAGTTAGTTGACGAATGAAAGTTTTTTTAATATACAAAATGGTGAAGGAATTAGGAGAGAGACTTCAAAAATTCAATCCACAGGGTCACCTAGTGGTCAAGAGCCTGCAACTACATCATGACAGGTTTATTAATAGCAAATGGCAATTTGCAATGGCAAATGTTGACGTGAAAGAGTGACCAAACATTATGACAACATGAAATGAGGCTTTTGGGCAATATTTTTAGTAATACACTTAGATACAATTGGGGAGTGAGCAGGGGAATAATATTAGACAAGAAGGCTCATGTAGAGAGAAAAAAAACTGGCACAGACTTGATGGGCCGAATGCCCTGTGTTTGTGCTCTGTGACTGTATGATTCGACATTAAACCTACAGGAGAAGTGCATCAAAAATACAGAGAAAGCAGTTACACTTAACAAGGATCCAATATACAAAAAAAATCCCACTGGTGTTTGTTTACATGTTCTTGTGGAGAACTAGCAGTGTTAGCATCTTGCTATGTTAACTAGCCATTCAGTTTGTTTTATCTCATTTGCTTTGTACTGGCTTTCTTTATTCTATAGTTGCACAAATGAGCTATTTTGAAGAATATCACACCAGTGCCATTATTCTGTTACTAACTGAGAGACGATAGTGAGTAGTTTTCTGTGTCATGAACAGCAGCACACATTACAAATGCCTGTTTATTCAACAAATGGTCTACAACTTAATAGAAAACTTGAGCGGATTCAGTGGTGCGATCCCACAAGTTATAAATTGATGTAAAATCATTTGCACCGTCACAATCTTTGCAGTTGACATACATCAATGTCCAAAGCTTTTTCCTGAGTCATTGTAATAGGTATTATCACACAGCTGCTCTGCATGACTT
Source organism: Somniosus microcephalus (assembly GCF_052327205.1). NCBI lineage: Eukaryota > Metazoa > Chordata > Chondrichthyes > Squaliformes > Somniosidae > Somniosus > Somniosus microcephalus. The sequence continues at coordinate 164,083,224 of NC_140999.1, read as the reverse complement.
TATCTACCTCAACAGCAAGATTTCTGTTCAATAAATGCATAAACAGTGTGTGATTCCAGTGTGGATCAGTAAGTTAGTTGCCCCACCTCCAGATGCATCATCCTTGTGAATGCTGGCCTTAGTGAGCTTCAAGAAGGAGAAATGTCCAGTGCCTGTCTGAGATTCAGATGGTGCATCGGTCATCAGGTACCCAGTGCAATTCCCAGCACCCAGTGCAATTCTTTTCTCAAGTGACAGAGAGTATAGTTTGAATCCATTGACCAGGACACTTGTACCAGTTCTATCAACATAAGTACAAAAGACTTCGGGGCAAAAAATTATTTACACCCAAAAGCATTCGCACATGAGGGTGCAGAGAACGATCCTTGCGTCTGAATGTACAAGCCCAAATTGCACCTAATATTGGGCCTCGGGTCTCATTATCATCGAACCGGCGAGCTGCAGATGGCTAATGGATGTCCCCAGGTGATTTGCCTGAGAAAAGGCCTCAAAGATCAGGCCGCTGTGTTGCCAGCAGCCCCTCTCTGGTAATCCTTTAAGAGCACCCGGAAAGGCAATTGTGAGGGAGGGTAACAGCAGCGATCAGAAAGGAATGGCAGAGGGGGCGATCGGGAGGGAGACCCACTGATGCTGTTTAAAAGGGGTACACAGCTGCAGAACAGTGGGTCATTTGATTTTTACTGTCTGGCTTTCCCAGAGATTCTCCAGCTTCCAGATCACTTCTCTCCAGACTTGCCAATCTCTTCTAGATGGAGGAACAGTTGGAGGAAGAGGAGCAGCAACAGCCTCAGGAACATGAGCAACCTCAGGAGTTTCAGGGAGCAGCACCACTCAGAAGACACCAGGGTGCTGATCGTAGAAAGCCACACCAACAAGTTGTACAGGCCCCATAGTAACATTCCTGGACCTGACGGAGGAGCAGTGCCTCAGGAAGCTTCACTTCTCCAGGCAGGCTGTCTCAATGGATCACTAAGCTACCACAACCCTCAACTTTCTTCACCACCAGCTCTTCCAGTCTGTGTCGTAGGGAACATCACCCACATCTGCAACCTCCTGCAAGGGCACCTGCTGCCTGCTGGACATAGGGGCATACTTTGCCAATGGCTCCCCAAGTTACCACAACCCTCAACTTTTTTCACCACTGGCTCTTTCCAGTCTGTCTTAGGGAACATCACCCGCATCGCCCAGTCTGCAGTACACAGCTACATTAAGCAGGTCACCGATGCCATCTTCGTCAGAGTTAAACAATACATCATCTTCCCCATTGACTTCAACGGTCAGAAGGAGAAAGCTCAGAGATTTGCAGCAGTGTCCAGCTTCCCCCGCATGCAGGGCATCATTGACCACATACGTTGCCAGCAGGACACCAGATCACCAGCTGGCAGTATCTATCAATAGAAAAGGATACCACTCCATCAATGTGCCCTTAGTGGCTGATCACAGAAACAGGATCATGCAAGTTTCTGCCAAGTACATAGGTAGCCATCACAACACATTTATCCTCAGGTACTCTACCAACCCCAGTATTTGACCCTCCGAGGAACAAGAGAGGGTAGAGTTAGTGAGTGGCTGTTATAAAAGTAAGTGGAGATGTGTGGGGCTTGCACATATAGTATTGTGTTGAGAGGTGAAGACGACGCATTATGTTGGAACGAAGAAAGGGAGTTGCTGAATGTAGAGGGTTGTGTGTGGAATGTGAAGTGAGGAGTGAGCGGTGGGAGGAGTTGGTGATGGTGCAAGCAGTAGTATGTGAGAAGAGAATGATGTCAGGGTGTGAAGTGAAGAGAGAAAAGAAAGTGGTGAGTGTGCTTGTAATGAGAAAGAGAGGTGTTGTGGAATACCCTTGTGATTGAAGGGAGGGAATTGTTGAGAGTGGTGAGAAAGGGGGTGAGGACTGTTGTGAGGTGTTGCTGAGAGAAGTGGAAAAATTAAGACCTGTACTCATCATTGCTGCTCTTGTGAGGTCATGAAACTTCTTCCTACACTGAAACCGATGTAGGCGGTTTTTTTACACTCTTTTACACTCTTTTAACCCAGATCCTGCCCTGGTCACCAGGAGATGTAAACGGTTTTGATCCTAGCCCAATTGCTAGATGGACGGTTCGAATCGCCCCCGCCTTACGAAAGTTCTATACCCGGGAATTATTATTCAGTGTGTAAATGAAATAAGGAATGGACAGGAATGCTTCGGTGAAAAATCAAACTTGTATTTAGTTGGTCTAACATACACTGGCTAAAACATGCACTACTAAACGAAATCACAATCCCTGTGGAGAATAAAATCCAGATTACAATCAACATACATACAGTACAAAACTGGGGACTATAACAAGCAGTAATTCCCTTATTGCTATGGTGGACTCTAATTCCACCCCTACCAACGAATTACCCAGTCGCATAAACCCCTTCACCTGGCTAAACCAAACGAAGCTCCCCCCCTCGGAATAGCCCAAAACATCACTTCTGAGAGACTACGCTTACCCCGGTTTCGATCACTCTGCTCGTCGGCTTCTCTGGTACTTCTTGTCTTGTTGGAGCAGGAGCGAGAGAGAGAGAGAATGGTGGAAAAGAATCTGTCTTTATAGATAGTCTGCCTGCCCCTTTTTCCTACCAATCTTAAAAATCCATTTGTTTCTGAGCACTCCGGTGCTTAATCTGTGATGAGTCATCCTCAGACCCATGCGTATTGGATTAATGGCCCTAAGTCTGGGACATATCTTTCGGTCTTTGTGTTGGGAGAAATTCTAAGCACTCCGGTGCTTAACCAGTGATGGGTCATCGTCGGACCCATGCGTATTGGGTTAATGGCCCTAAGTCTGGGACATATCTTTTGATCTTTGTGTTGGGAAAACTGGCTTCCTTCTGGCTGGGTGAGGCCAGTGGGTTCATTGTTCTGCTTCTCTTCTGAGATGGAGGTGAGAAGTGCTTTGCATATTAGAATGGTTTTTCTAATCAATTTCAATGGCCCCCTTCCTTTTTCCAGGACTGTTGGGCGGACCCATACATACTGGATGAGTTCTTTTGTCACAGCCAACTGCCATGTGTTCTCTGGACTTTTAACAAACCTGTCTTTCACGTATCTGCACAGGGCGATCCCGTAACAGGGAAAATACCCTCAGAAAAATCCCATAAAGTCCACAAAAAAATATTCTTGACTGAATCTGTTCTTCAGGGACTTTGCAATCTCTTCAGCCAGGTCCTGGGTGATGCAGGAGACACTGACCCTTTCAGCCACCTCAATCCACACCTTGACGGGAAGAATTGTTCTCTCCTTCCTCAATTAAAACTTCTGGGGAGACATCAGAGAATCGTGGGGCAGCCTTTCTGCTCATCCTGGCTGCCAGAAAGTGTTTCCCAACCATTTGCAGCAATTTAACAGCAGTTTGAACACAGCAAATAAAAGTGAGGAATGCAACCTTGCTTTAATAAGTGCATCCCCGCTTTAAGTACAGTCGGGAGTCGCACTGGAAATTGCACGCAATTCTGTAGGCAATCGGGAGGTCAGCCCACCCATGATATTGTAGTAAGGCCCGGGAGTTAGTGACCCAAGGCTCACCTTCAGCTGTCCGGGTTGGTGGTACCCACCCCAAACTCGCCCTCCCACCCCAAACTCACCCTGAGCTAAAATCCGGGCTTAAATTGCATTGCCATTTTTCCTGAAGAAAAATATTGGCAGTCTGCATTGCAAACAAGATTTATATGCATCTAAAATAAAAGCAAAGTACTGGAAATCTGAAATAAGAACAGAAAATGCTGGAAACACTCAGCAGGTCAGGCAGCATCTGAACAGTTCTGATTAAAGGTCATCGACCTGAAACGTTAACTCTGTTTCTCTCTCCACAGATGCTGTCTGACCTGCTCAGTGTTTCCAGCATTGTTTGTTTTTATTTATATGTACCTGTTCATTGCACATCCCTGATGGTTGGCTTAACCCAAGTATTTGTAATGGTATTTGCAGCCTTACCCGTCCCCGAGCAGCAGCTTCCAGGTTCTGCCCGTGGTATTTGTGTTGTTTCTCTTCTCTGCTTGCAGCCTTCTCTGGATGTGTGCAGTCCTAAAGGTGAACACATGCCCTGCACTTCAGTGATGCAGGGTGTGAATGCAGCAAAGCAATGTGTTATCAGAGCTCCACTGTTGAAACTGAAACATGTTCACAGAATGAGCCCACAGTCAGTGCAGCACAGCTAAACATGTGTAGCAAAAAAATTACAGCAATTCACTCTGTGTAATTGTGCTGCCAGCTAGTAAATCAGTGAGAGAAAGCATTGGAGAGGTACCACCAACGCTGACTCCGCAAGATCCTGCAAATCCATTGGCAGGATAGGCACACCAACGTCAGTGTTCTCGCTCAGGCCAACATCCCCAGCATCGAAGCTTTGACCATACTCATCAGCTCCGATGCACGGGTCACATCGTCCACATGCCCGATATGAGACTCCCAAATCAAGTGCTCTACTCGGAGCTCCGGCACGGAAAGAGAGCCCCAGGTGGGCAGAGGAAACGCTTCAAGGACACCCTCAAAGCCTCCTTGAAAAAGAGCAACATCCCCACTGACACCTGGGAATCCCTGGCCCAAGACTGCACAAAGTGGAGGAGATGCATCCGGGAAGGCGCTGAACACCTCGAGTCTCTTCGCCGGGAGCAAGCGGAAGCCCAGCGCAAGGAGCGCACGTCAACCCAAGCACCCCACCCACCGTCTGCCCCACCTGTGACAGAGACTGTAGGTCCCGCATTGGACTCATCAGTCACCTGCGAACTCATTTTTAAAGTGGAAGCAAGTCATCCTTAGTTCCGAGGGACTGCCTAAGAGAGGAGAGAAACATTGCACTATTTCCAGAAAGCTGTTAATTACTGAGCATTTTTCAATTGAAGTGTTCATATGTACTGCCGAGTAGCTAAATTACCCATCAAAGCCGTCATTTTTTAACAGCTAGAAATAGCTACAAGGCCATAGGTAATCAATTCAACCAGCCTCAATCATTGCTGTGTGCGGCTCAAACTCACTACATGTGTGCATGAATTAGAACATTAACAAAGGACTATTGTTAAACACACAATGTAACTACTTATGCTGATCAGCAAACATTGCATTTCATTTCCAAGTTTAATTTAAAGCTATGCTCACTTTTTCTAAAAAGCCTATCAATTTATGGCCAAAGTATAATCTGCAACATAAATCCAAGTTATTTGTACAGCTCAGTGATGATAATCTACATTAGGCCAAACAAACAAGATAATGTGATGAATTTTCTGAGTACAAAGCCATTTCGGCTGCTCTGTCTCCCCGAGTCTGTTTTTCCAGTTAAATAACATTTTAATGACTCGCCAATGAACTCTCTTGTGCTATGCTGCATAATACTTTTAAACTGACTTCAATAGCGAGTAGAATCGACTGGGGTGTTTGTCCCGATCCCGTCAGTTTCTCACCAAACGGGTTCGCTTATAATAACCCCCAGTCAGTCCCTGTTATAAATTATGTTCCAAGCAGGAGTGCTGATAACCATAAGATGGTGCTGCTGGGTAGAATTAATGTAGTTTTCAACAATAATAAAGACTTGAATTTATCTCGCCCCTTGTAATATCTCTCAATGATACTGTTATTCTGTAGACACAAACAGGAATCAGGGAGTAAAATTGGGCAGAAGAACTCTCTTCCTCTACTGGGAACGGTAGCACAGTGGTTATGTTACTGGACTAGTAATCCAGTAGGCCTTGGACTAATGATCTGAGAGATAATGAGTTCAAATCTCACCATGGCAGCTGTGGAATTTAAATTCAATTAAATAAAGCTAGTGACCATCAAACTCACCTGGTTCATTAATGTCCTTTAAGGAAGGAAATCTGGTTTATATGTGACTCCAAACCCACAGCAAAGTGGTTGACTCTTAACAGCCCTCTGAAATTACCTAGCCAGTTGTCACCACCATCTTCTCAAGGGCAATTAGGAATAGGCAATAAATGTTATGGTGGGAATCTGAACTTGCATTCTTTGGATTACTAGTCCAGTAACATAACCATTACACTATCTTTAACATCCAGTTCATCCTAGATTGTGTTTAAGTCCTGAGAATCTACTATCTTCTGACTCACAGGCGAGAGTGGTACCAGCTGACAGAGAACAACAATTGGAATTATCTCAAAATCCTCTCAAGATATTTTACTCAAATGGTTATCAGTAAGTTTGAACTTTCAGGGCCATTATAAAAGTAAATCTTGGAATTTATAAAAGTTTACAGGAAGTGCACGCAGATGTATATAGTTGTGTGTATGTATGTATGTTCTGTGGAAAAAAAAAGGAAGGCAATCATTTCATTCTGGTTTCTTCTCAGCTGGAGCCATAAATTTATAAGTACCTGTCAATCCTATTTATAACAATTGTGGCCTTAAAGGGGCAGGCCTAATTAAATATGGATGCACCTTAGCATCCTCTGACTTACTGTCTGATCTGCTAGCATTTAAACAATAATATTCATGCACAGGGATAGAATATTACAATTGGCCTGAAATGACAGTGCTGATGGCAGCATAAGCGTACACTGTGGGAAGCCTTGTAAAAGGCCCCGCAAGTTTGGGGATTCTGCATGCACTGCGCATGTGCGAAAACCCAGAACTTGCGATCTGTCAAGGTTCACCTTGACAGATCGTCCGCATGCACCCCGAAAACACTTTTGTTGGCTCCGATTTGGGCTATTTATGAACAATGATGGACAGGTAAATCTGGCCCATCGGGTCTGTCCCACACAATTGTGTATCACAACATATGCACTCCACCCCACCGAGGTGATCCCTCGCTTGAAGGAATTCAGCAAGACCGTGGCCAATACACATTTGCCCAACTACTGCCCAGCAAATGTCAACGAAATTAATGCTTTTACCAGCGTAAGGGCTGAAATAAATGTTAAATTAAAATTTTTAAAATGATTAAAACATACAGAAAGAATTAAAATTAGTTTATGTAAATTTTGGCCTGGATTAAAATGTTTAAAATTATTTTTCAAAAATTTTTATTTTTATTTTAAATACTTAATTAAAGGGATTTTTATTTCAGTTGTGTTAATTATTTATTTATTTGGGGATTTCTCATAAGCTTATGGGGATTTCGTTCTGGAATCCCTATAAGCTTATGAGGAATCCCCCTTTCTAATTGGTTGGCCTGGCCCACGTGATCCTAGGGACGCATCTGAACCGCCTGCGTCCCTGGAATCCGTGGGCCTTTACACAGGCGCACGCCTGCAGGCTCAGGACCCGAAGACTCCAAAGTCCGGGAGCCAGCAGGTAGATTCGGATTTTTTGGGGGGGGCCGGTGGCGTACCCTGGAGGTACGCCTCCGACCGCAAATTTCACCCCAACGTCTTGTACATGAGGCCAAGGACTTGTCTACATGTCAACTCTTCTAATTAACTGGAAGCCAGATTTATTAAAAAATACAAGAAAAAGCTAATTTATTGTTTATATCGTAAAGAACTATATATTAACCTAAACATATAACACCAAAGCATTTCAATTAGTTAGAATACTGTGATCACTGTGATTGTGTAAGGATTTTACTGAATAATTTACCTTCTAAAGCGTAACTCAATTCTGAGTAATATTTTGTCACAAGCAACACCTATGACATTCTTACAGCACTGGCACAAGTCAAGAACACAGGGGCTTCAGAACACTGACAGCTGATTAATGGATGAGTTTTCTATATTTACAAACATTGAATGAGTAGATTTTTTTTCAATTTTAACCTATCTCTCCTCCTAAATAAAACATAAATGTAAAATAATGCAGAAAAAAATCAAGTGGGGAGGATGGTGTGCATTTATCAACATAATTGTTTAAAAAAAACACTGACTTTATAAGAAAATCTTGGCTATCACACTGTCAAATCACCATCCACCATCTACAAGGCTCAAGTCAGGATTGTGATGGAATACTCTCCACTTGCCTGGATGAGTGCAGCTCCAACAGTACTCAAGAAGCTGGACACCATTCAGGACAAAGCAGCCCGCTTGATTGGCACCCCATGCACCACCTTAAACCTTCACTCCCTCCACCACCGGCGTACTGTGGCTGCAGTGTGTACCATTGACAAGATGCACTGCAGCAACTCATCAAAGCTTCTTTGGCAGCACCTCTCAAACCCATGACCTCTACCACCTAGAAGGACAAGGGCAGCAGGTGCATGGGAAAACCATCACCTCCAACTTCCCCTCCAAGTCACACACCATCCTGACTTGGAAATATATCATCGTTCCTTCATCGTCGCTGGGTCAATATCCTGGAACTCCCTCCCTAACAGCACTGTGGGAGTACCTTCACCATACAGACTGCAGCGGTTCAAGAAGGTGGCTCACCACCACCTTCTCAAGGGCAATTAGGGATGGGCAATAAATGCTGGCCTTGCCAGCGATGCCCAGATCCCATGAACAAATAAAAAAAAAATCAACTGTAGCCTTTCAGCTAGTTAAATCATTACAAATTATTTATGGCAACTTCAACCTCTTGTACAAAGTTTCGGTTGTTTTACTCAACTGTAGGGGGTTAGACAAAGAGGGATTCCCTGGTGCTTTGCTGGCATGGATATGGTACTAAGATTACATTTTCATGAGTCAGTTTTGAAACTCAGTAAGTTAGTCTCTGAATGTTGCTAATTTAACATAGTGCCCTCTAGTGCTTGTGGAAGACAGAGTTATTGATGCAAATATTGCCCTTTTGATATTTGCATCATTACCTTGCATTCTGCTGAACTCTATTGTGCTACGACTTTCACACTGTAATCAAGGCCCCAATCTGCCTGCAAGTAAACGTAAAAAATCTAAGGCACTATTCGAAGATGAGTAAGGGAGTTCATTCGTGCTCTGGCTAATATTTATCCCTCAACCAACACGACCAAAAACAGATTAGCTGGTCAATTATCTCATTGTTGTTTGTGGGACCTTGCTGTCCACAGATTAGCTGCCACGTTTGGCTACATAACAACAGTGACTGCACTTCAAAAGTAATTAATTGGCTGTAAAGCGCTTTGGGGTGTCCTGAGGACGTGAAATGCGCTATATAAATGCAAACTCTCGATCAAAAGTGTGTTGAATTTAGCACATTTGCAACATTCCAGGAAGAGGTCACATGACAAATATGATCTTGTAGCGGTACCACCGGGTGTCCCTTACTTATGATACATAATTCCCTTTAACTTACCTATGTATATATATAGCTTACCTGTTCAGGCCGTTGCCCCTTTAAGGACGCGGGTAAACACGATGGCCGCCGGCCCAGCTCGGCCTTCCGCTCCCGCGACGGCCGCCGGCCCGGTTTGGCCTCCCGCGACGGCCGTCGGCCCATTTCGGCCTCTCGCTCCCGCGACGGCCGCCGGCCCGGTTCGGCCCCCCCGCTCCCGACTTATGGTGGGAATCTGAACTTGCATTCTTTGGATTACTAGTCCAGTAACATAACCATTACACTATCTTTAACATCCAGTTCATCCTAGATTGTGTTTAAGTCCTGAGAATCTACTATCTTCTGACTCACAGGCGAGAGTGGTACCAGCTGACAGAGAACAACAATTGGAATTATCTCAAAATCCTCTCAAGATATTTTACTCAAATGGTTATCAGTAAGTTTGAACTTTCAGGGCCATTATAAAAGTAAATCTTGGAATTTATAAAAGTTTACAGGAAGTGCACGCAGATGTATATAGTTGTGTGTATGTATGTATGTTCTGTGGAAAAAAAAAGGAAGGCAATCATTTCATTCTGGTTTCTTCTCAGCTGGAGCCATAAATTTATAAGTACCTGTCAATCCTATTTATAACAATTGTGGCCTTAAAGGGGCAGGCCTAATTAAATATGGATGCACCTTAGCATCCTCTGACTTACTGTCTGATCTGCTAGCATTTAAACAATAATATTCATGCACAGGGATAGAATATTACAATTGGCCTGAAATGACAGTGCTGATGGCAGCATAAGCGTACACTGTGGGAAGCCTTGTAAAAGGCCCCGCAAGTTTGGGGATTCTGCATGCACTGCGCATGTGCGAAAACCCAGAACTTGCGATCTGTCAAGGTTCACCTTGACAGATCGTCCGCATGCACCCCGAAAACACTTTTGTTGGCTCCGATTTGGGCTATTTATGAACAATGATGGACAGGTAAATCTGGCCCATCGGGTCTGTCCCACACAATTGTGTATCACAACATATGCACTCCACCCCACCGAGGTGATCCCTCGCTTGAAGGAATTCAGCAAGACCGTGGCCAATACACATTTGCCCAACTAATACAAATCGCTTTATTGGCATGATAAGGTACATCTTATGTTGCCAAAGCATCAAAATACATTTATGGTTGAACACATAAACGCGGTTCCATTCATACAGTGTATAAACAGGTATATCCCTGAGTTTATAAATATATTTTCGCCTTGTTTATATATACTCTTGTCTTAGTTTACTGGTTGTCCCTCTGTTCATGGCAAGCTGTAACATAGTGTGCCGCCAGTGTTACACAGCTTCTCTCCTCCCCCAGTAGGAATGGGAGTTTTTGGTTGTCAGTCAGATTTCTGAATTCAGGGCATATTTGTGAGAATTTTTGATAGAAATTCTCTCTGATGCCCTGATATTTTCCACAGGCTGTGAGGAAGTGCATCTCTGTCTCAACTACTCCCTGACTGCAGTGAGAGCATATCCTGTCTTCTCTTGGCAGCCTGGTCTGCCTGTGTCTGCCTTTTTCGATCGCTAGGCTATGTTCGCTAAGTCTGTACCTTGTCAAGGTTCTTCTCAGTTTGTTATCCTTTACCATGGTCAGGTAATCAGCTATGTTGTATTGTCTGTTTAGGGCCAAGTACTGCCCAGCAAATGTCAACGAAATTAATGCTTTTACCAGCGTAAGGGCTGAAATAAATGTTAAATTAAAATTTTTAAAATGATTAAAACATACAGAAAGAATTAAAATTAGTTTATGTAAATTTTGGCCTGGATTAAAATGTTTAAAATTATTTTTCAAAAATTTTTATTTTTATTTTAAATACTTAATTAAAGGGATTTTTATTTCAGTTGTGTTAATTATTTATTTATTTGGGGATTTCTCATAAGCTTATGGGGATTTCGTTCTGGAATCCCTATAAGCTTATGAGGAATCCCCCTTTCTAATTGGTTGGCCTGGCCCACGTGATCCTAGGGACGCATCTGAACCGCCTGCGTCCCTGGAATCCGTGGGCCTTTACACAGGCGCACGCCTGCAGGCTCAGGACCCGAAGACTCCAAAGTCCGGGAGCCAGCAGGTAGATTCGGATTTTTTGGGGGGGCCGGTGGCGTACCCTGGAGGTACGCCTCCGACCGCAAATTTCACCCCAACGTCTTGTACATGAGGCCAAGGACTTGTCTACATGTCAACTCTTCTAATTAACTGGAAGCCAGATTTATTAAAAAATACAAGAAAAAGCTAATTTATTGTTTATATCGTAAAGAACTATATATTAACCTAAACATATAACACCAAAGCATTTCAATTAGTTAGAATACTGTGATCACTGTGATTGTGTAAGGATTTTACTGAATAATTTACCTTCTAAAGCGTAACTCAATTCTGAGTAATATTTTGTCACAAGCAACACCTATGACATTCTTACAGCACTGGCACAAGTCAAGAACACAGGGGCTTCAGAACACTGACAGCTGATTAATGGATGAGTTTTCTATATTTACAAACATTGAATGAGTAGATTTTTTTTCAATTTTAACCTATCTCTCCTCCTAAATAAAACATAAATGTAAAATAATGCAGAAAAAAATCAAGTGGGGAGGATGGTGTGCATTTATCAACATAATTGTTTAAAAAAAACACTGACTTTATAAGAAAATCTTGGCTATCACACTGTCAAATCACCATCCACCATCTACAAGGCTCAAGTCAGGATTGTGATGGAATACTCTCCACTTGCCTGGATGAGTGCAGCTCCAACAGTACTCAAGAAGCTCGACACCATTCAGGACAAAGCAGCCCGCTTGATTGGCACCCCATGCACCACCTTAAACCTTCACTCCCTCCACCACCGGCGTACTGTGGCTGCAGTGTGTACCATTGACAAGATGCACTGCAGCAACTCATCAAAGCTTCTTTGGCAGCACCTCTCAAACCCATGACCTCTACCACCTAGAAGGACAAGGGCAGCAGGTGCATGGGAAAACCATCACCTCCAACTTCCCCTCCAAGTCACACACCATCCTGACTTGGAAATATATCATCGTTCCTTCATCGTCGCTGGGTCAATATCCTGGAACTCCCTCCCTAACAGCACTGTGGGAGTACCTTCACCATACAGACTGCAGCGGTTCAAGAAGGTGGCTCACCACCACCTTCTCAAGGGCAATTAGGGATGGGCAATAAATGCTGGCCTTGCCAGCGATGCCCAGATCCCATGAACAAATAAAAAAAAAATCAACTGTAGCCTTTCAGCTAGTTAAATCATTACAAATTATTTATGGCAACTTCAACCTCTTGTACAAAGTTTCGGTTGTTTTACTCAACTGTAGGGGGTTAGACAAAGAGGGATTCCCTGGTGCTTTGCTGGCATGGATATGGTACTAAGATTACATTTTCATGAGTCAGTTTTGAAACTCAGTAAGTTAGTCTCTGAATGTTGCTAATTTAACATAGTGCCCTCTAGTGCTTGTGGAAGACAGAGTTATTGATGCAAATATTGCCCTTTTGATATTTGCATCATTACCTTGCATTCTGCTGAACTCTATTGTGCTACGACTTTCACACTGTAATCAAGGCCCCAATCTGCCTGCAAGTAAACGTAAAAAATCTAAGGCACTATTCGAAGATGAGTAAGGGAGTTCATTCGTGCTCTGGCTAATATTTATCCCTCAACCAACACGACCAAAAACAGATTAGCTGGTCAATTATCTCATTGTTGTTTGTGGGACCTTGCTGTCCGCAGATTAGCTGCCACGTTTGGCTACATAACAACAGTGACTGCACTTCAAAAGTAATTAATTGGCTGTAAAGCGCTTTGGGGTGTCCTGAGGACGTGAAATGCGCTATATAAATGCAAACTCTCTCTCAATCAAAAGTGTGTTGAATTTAGCACATTTGCAACATTCCAGGAAGAGGTCACATGACAAATATGATCTTGTAGCGGTACCACCGGGTGTCCCTTACTTATGATACATAATTCCCTTTAACTTACCTATGTATATATATAGCTTACCTGTTCAGGCCGTTGCCCCTTTAAGGACGCGGGTAAACACGATGGCCGCCGGCCCAGCTCGGCCTTCCGCTCCCGTGACGGCCGCCGGCCCGGTTTGGCCTCCCGCGACGGCCGTCGGCCCATTTCGGCCTCTCGCTCCCGCGACGGCCGCCGGCCCGGTTCGGCCCCCCCGCTCCCGACTTCGGCCGCAACGGCCAGCTGCAGTGCTGGGTAAACACGCTGACGTCATCACGCACATCACGTGACCGCCCTAAGCGCGGGCAAACGCGATGACGTCACTACGCAAGTCAGGTGACGCCCCAAACGCGGGAAACGCGAGCAACGCAGTGACGTCATCACACAAACCTCCGGACTGCCTAGTCAGTCCTCGTGGCGTCCCCATTGGGGAAAGACCTGTTTCACGTCGCTCCAGCATTGATCTACGTTATTTGTTGTATTTCATCTTATCCAACATTAAAATCTTGTTTGTTGTTCTTCTGAGTCAAGCTCCATTATTTGTTAGGAATACACCTATTCCTACATTGGTGACCCCGTATCCGTGAATGTTTTTCGCGGAAGAAGCGCAGCCAGCAACACCTACATTGGTAACCCCGTATCCGTGAACGTTTTTCGCGGAAGAAACGCACAGCCTGAACCTTGTCTTCACAGAAGACGACCGACGCGCACAGCCAAATTCGTCCAACACCTACATTGGTGACCCTGTCTCCGTGAATGTTTTTCACGGAAGCAGCGCATAGCCTGAACCCCGTCTCTGTGAATGCTTTCGCAGAAGAAGAGCACGGCGAACAACAACCGACAAACAACAACCGACGAACACCAATTCCTACATTGGCGACCCCTTCTTTGTGAACGTATTCGCAAAGGAAGTGCAGCCTGGAGGTGATCCCGTTTTTCACGGACGAAACACAGCCGGACCCCGATTTTTGTGAACGATTTTCACAAACGAAGCACACCATGGAAGCATCAGCCGTTTCGCTGTCGCTACCGCAATTCATGGAGCAACAACCGCCCTCGTGCTTTATAAAGGTAGAAGCCCCGTTCGCCGAGAACGTCGATGCGGTGCAGACCACGCACCTGCTTACGGTCTCTGTATTCGACATTTCTACCGCCACACAGATCGTCCACCTCCACGACATCTCCCAACGCAACAGCAAGTATGAATCCCTCCAAGCGCGGGTTCCGCAGGTTTTCGGGCCCACGAGATCGGAGCGCGCCCCCGCGGAGATGCCACGAGGACTCGCTCCTCACGAACCACGAGGACCCATCCCTCATGAACCACGAGGATCCATCCCTCACGAACCACGAGGACGCACTCCTCGCGACCCACGAGGACCCATCCCTCGCGAACCATGAGGACGCACTCCTCGTGACCCACGAGGACCCATCCCTCGTGAAACACAAAGACTCATTCCCCGTCGACGACACACTAGCCCGTCAGCCTGCTGGTTGTGTTTTCTACCACTCTTTTCGGTGCAAAAGCGAAGCGTTGCCACCCTCCCGGCAGTTTTCTACTTAAATCAACAACAACTCGAAGCGTTGCTGCCCTCCCGGCAGTGTTCCCCCTAAAGCAACAACAACTCAAAGCGTTACCGCCCTCGCTACAGTTTTCCCCTCGACAAAAGCAACCATCTACTGACGCTGCGACCATCGACGACGGGTCCAATGGGCATTCCGCGACCGCGATCGGCTACGCGAAAGTTGCTGTCTTCACCGATCACTGATCCACGCAGCAATGGTTCACTCTTTTTTGTGTTACCGTTTTAGCACTACGGCACGCACCATTCCGTGCGTTCCAGACTGCCGAAGAGTTCGCTCACCTGTTGGCAAGTTCATGGAACTCGCCCGCCAAGTCCTCCTGGATCGCCCGTTCGGCGTTCCTACAGATTTAGTCAGACTGGGGACTTTTTCCAACATCAACAGAGCCATGGTCCGCGTATGCCCAACCTGCCAGTCAGCTGTTTCGCCCCGGCGCCCGCTTCGAACCACGGGCTGCAGAGGTCACACGTCGCCACGGTCTTTCGCATGGCTGAATGCGTTTTGTTCGCCATGACACCACGATCCTTAGCATGGCTGGATACATTTTATTCGCCACGATGCACGCAAGGATCCGCTCACGACCAGCACCTTTCAACCTCGCTCGCCAAGTCCAGACAGCACGACTGCCGAGACCACCGACCACCCATCATCGTTGCAGCACATCAGTTACGATTGTCCGCCTGACCACCAGCCACCAACAGTCTCCGTCTCGAGACTGCAGGAGTCGTTCGGACGGGCTCGTCGGACTACCTCACCTTTGTCGTTCATTAAAGCGAATTCTTGGGGGGCGCATGTAGCGGTACCACCGGGTTTCCCTTACTTATGATACATAATTCCCTTTCACTTACCTATGTATATATATAGCTTACCTGTTCGGGCCATTGCCCTTTTAAGGACGCGGGTAAACGCGACGGCCGCCGGCCCAGCTTGGCCTTCCGCTCCCGCGACGGCCGCCGGCCCGGTTTGGCCTCCCGCTCCCGCGCCGGCCGTCGGCCTGTTTCGGCCTCTCGCTCCCGCAACGGCCGCCAGCCCGGTTCGGCCTCCTGCTCCCGACTTTGGCCACAACGGCCAACTGCAGTGCCGGGTAAACGCGCTGACATCATCACGCAAGTCACGTGACGCCCCAAGCGCGGGAAACGTGAGCAACGCGATGACGTCATCGCACAAACCTCCGGACTGCCTAGTCAGTCCTCGTGGCGTCCCCACTGAGGAAAGACCTGCTCCACATCACTCCAGCATCGATCTACGTTATTTGTTGTATTTCATCTTATCCAACATTAAAATCTTGTTTGTTGTTCTTCTGAGTCAAGCTCCGTTATTTGTTAGGAATACACCTATTCCTACAATCTCTGTTTTCAATGTGGAGTAACAGGCATTCTGTGGGTATTGGGCTACCAGTATATGTTTGATCACAGGATAATTATGGATGAGGAAGGCCATTTATCCTACCTTAGTTCATCCATTCAGAGAAAGGCGATGTCTGAGAGGTGGCCTTATAGAGTTGGTACATAAGAAATAAGAGCAGGAGTCGGCCATACGGCCCCTCGAGCCTGTTCCGCCATTCATGATCATGGCTGATCATCAACCTCAACTCTGCTTTCCCGCCCCATCTCCGCATCCCTTGATTCCCCTCGAGTTCAAAAATCTATCTCAGCCTTGAATGTACTCAAAGAGTAAGATTGCTAACTGTATAGAAAAAATTAACCTGGAAATATTACTTTAAATTAAACTGTGGGAGTAGAACACTAGGGGACATGTGTTTAAACTAGTGAAAGGTAACTTTAGGACTTATATCAGGAAATTCTTCTTTACACAAGAGTGATCAATGTGTGGAATGAAGTTCCAGATAGACTAGTAGAGGCAAAAACCCTGGAATCACTTAAAATATAATTAGATGCTATGACAGGAGGGCTTCCTCAGGTGCTGAAATGTTCAAATGCAAATGAATCAAATCTGAAGCAGCATATGCAGAAATCATTTTCAGTAAAGTTTTAAATTCGAGAACCACCAATTCTTTTCATTCACTATTGTTCTTTACAGTAGACCAACTCTGCGCCAGCAAAAGTGATTTCTCAGTCGGTTCAGTAGATCTGTCGAGGTGTACCTTGACAGATCGCAAGTTTCGGGTTTTCACGCATGCGGAAACCCGGAACTTGCGGGGCCTTTCAGAAGGCTTACGACGGCATACGCTGAGCAGGAGCGCAAACTCCGGGCCATTAACTTCCTGTTTTAAAATTTCAATTAAATTTGGCAGGTCACACAGACAACGCATTGCATTATGGTACAGCAGTTGGTTCAGTTAGTACGTTTGGTGCCCAGTATAGAATTGAGCCACACAGACCAAGCAGGTCCCAGCTTCAAACCCCAATCTGTACTGAGATGGCTAATCTCAGTTGGTGTTCCAATAGACGTTTTATGGTTGGCATCAGTACCTGGGACTAGGGAATGGAAGACTTAGTCCAGTTCCTGATCACTATTCAATGCCTCTGCTGGAAAGTGTATGTGTATCAGGTGAGAATAGAATTAAGCTTGACTGCCTGCCAATATTTATTTACTCTGCTCAGATGTGAAGAATGAGGTAAGATAGGGTACCAGAAGATGGCCGACACCTATGGAACTGTACCCTGGCATAAGTCAGCGCTATCAGGGGAGGAAGGAGGAAAAAATAACCCAAGAATATTGGAACACTGGAGACTTGTGCTCACAGGGAATAGATCAAAGATAGGCCTGCAACGCTGTAATCCTGATTCTCAGAATTATATATCTTATGCGTACAGCTTGTGGGATTGTGAAATGACTACTATAGACTATACAGACCATCTAGATAGGTCCAATATGCAGCTCCATTTCAAGACCTGATCTGGCCAAACTGGCATTCCTCCACTCCATGCTGAATCAAGAATCACTGAATTTTCCTGCTGAATGATGGACCTGAGCCAACAACACTGCTCTCGGATTGTTCCACAAATTAAGGTCTATGTGTGAAGAAGTTACTCCGAATAGAAGTTACTTTCATCAAAGCTCAGGCCTGAAATATTAACCTGATTAACTTTCAGCATTTTCTGTTTTTATTTGTCTAACCTTAGTTTGTTTTCAATGTTAGCATCTAAGTATTGTCATATATTTAAAAATGTGCTTGTCTGTCACACATTTATGGCAAGGGAAAACTGGGAGGCAAATAAATCATGATTGGTTCAAACTTCCCATTAATTAAAAAAACACACTAATATCTGCTAAGTGAACCATGATAATTGGTTGTAAATGGGACATTTGACTCAATCAATCAAAAAAAGGGAAAAAATACAATAAACAAGTGCTTCATTTCATTTAAGGAGTTATTTTACAACTTCCAAAAAAATATATTCCACTGAGAAGAAAAGGGTGTAAAAGAAAAGACAGCCATCCGTGGCTAAGTAAAGAAATTAAGGATAGTATTCGACTAAAAACAAGGGCATATAAGGTAGCCAAATCTAGTGGGAGGATAGAGGATTGGGAAAACTTTAAAAGACAGCAAAAAATAACAAAAAGATTGATTAAGAAAGGGAATATAGATTATGAAAGTAAATTAGCAAAAATATAAAAACAGATAGTAAGAGTTTTTATAGTTATATAAAAAGAAAAAGGGTGGCTAAAGTAAATGTTGGTCCCTTAGAGGATGAGACCGGGAAATTAATGGTGGGAACTATGGAGATGGCAAAAACACTGAATGAATATTTTACATCAGTCTTTACAGAAGACACTAAGAATATCCCAACACTGGACAAACAGGGGGCTATAGGGGGGAGGAGCTAAACACGATCAAAATCACTAAGGAAGTGGTACTTGGTAAAATAATGGGATTCAAGGCGGATAAATCACCTGGACCTGATGGCTTACATCCTAGGGTCTTGAGGGAAGTGGCGGTAGGGATTGTGGATGCATTGGTAATAATTTTCCAAAACTCCCTGGACTCGGCAAAGGTCCCGGCGGACTGGAAAACTGCTAATGTAACACCCTTATTTAAAAAGGGCAGTAGACAGAAGGCTGGAAACTATAGACCGGTTAGCCTAACATCTGTGGTAGGTAAAATTTTGGAGTCCATTATTAAGGAGACAGTAACAGGACATTTGGATAATCATAATTTAATAGGACAAAGTCAGCATGGTTTTATGAAGGGGAAGTCATGTTTGACAAATTTGCTGGAGTTCTTTGAGGAAGTAACATATAGGGTGGATAAAGGGGAACCAGTGGACATAGTGTATTTAGACTTCCAAAAGGCATTTGACAAGGTGCCACACAAAAGATTATTGCTTAAGATAAAAAATCACGGGATTGGGGGTAATATTCTGGCATGGATAGAGGATTGGCTATCTAACAGAAGGCAGCGAGTTGGGATAAATGGTTCATTCTCAGACTGGCAATCAGTAACTAGTGGTGTTCCGCAGGGGTCGGTGCTGGGTCCCCAACTCTTTACAATCTATATTAACGATTTGGAGGAGGGGACCGTGTGTAACATATCAAAGTTTGCAGATGATACTAAGATGGGGGGGAAAGTAGTGAGTGAGGAGGACATAAAAAACCTGCAAGGGGACATAGACAGGCTAAGTAAGTGGGCAGAGATTTGGCAGATGGAATACAATACTGGAAAGTGTGAGGTTATGCACTTTGGCAGGAAAAATCGTAGAGCAAGTTATTATCTTAATGGCAAGAAACTGGAAAGTACTGACGTACAAAGGGATCTGGGGGTCCTGGTGCACAAAACTCAAAAGGTTAGTATACAGGTGCAGCAAGTGATTAAGAAGGCCAATGGAATGTTGGCTTTCATTGCTAGGGGGATAGAATATAAAAATAGGGAGGTATTGCTTCAGTTGTACAAGGTATTGGTGAGACCGCACCTGGAATACTGCATACAGTTTTGGTGTCCATACTTAAGAAAAGACATACTTGCTCTTGAGTCAGTACAAAGAAGGTTCACTCGGTTAATCCCGGGGATGAGGGGATGGACATATGAGGAGAGGTTGAGTAGATTGGGACTCTACTCATTGGAGTTCAGACGAATGAGAGGCGATCTTATTGAAACATATAAGATTGTGAAGGGGTTGGATCGGGTGGATGCGGGGAGAATGTTCCCGATGATGGGTGAAACTAGAACTAGGGGGCATAGTCTTAGAATAAGGGGCTGCTCTTTCAAAACTGAGATGAGGAGGAACTACTTCACTCAGAGGGTGGTAGGTCCATGGAATATGCTGCCCCAAAAAGCTGTAGAAGCTACATCATTACATAAATTTAAAACAGAAATAGACAGTTTCTTAGAAGGGAATTAAGGGTTACGGGGAGCGGGCAGGAATTTGGACATGAGTCTAGGTTCGGATCGGTCATGGCCCTGTGGGTAGCGGAGCGGGCCCAGGTAGCCTGATCCTGCTCCTATTTCGTGTGCCTATTTCTGTTAGATTCAGGAGATGGTTCTGTGATGGTAGATTGGCGGTTAGGATCAGATCAGCCATGATCTTATTGAATGGCGGAGCAGGCTCGAGGGGCCGATTGGCCTACTCCTGCTCCTATTTCTTATGTTCTTATGTTCTCTCTACTATATTTCCAAATCCTAGACTCCCTGACCAATTAGTTCTACCATGCTCTAACCTTCTATCCTCATGCTGTCAGATCCTCAGCTCCTCCTCCCTCCAATATTCCTAGAATCACCCTGATTACTGCTGGACTCCCTATGTGCGCGCTGACCAGCAATATTTCCTCTCCTCAGTAAATACTGCCAGACCTACCCTACTTCCGCCAAGTGCCGTCATGTCCCAGCCCTTTCACCCAGAGTAGATCCCTTCTCCCCTTCCCAAATGCTGCTAGGCCCCAGTTTCGGCTCACCCCCCCTCATGGAATACTAGAGGACCTAGACTACCTGGTCCACTCCAAAATCCGTGCCTAAACTCTAGATCACACCCCCTCTGTCCTTCCAACACCTCAGCCCAGCTCACCCCAAGTGCCTACCTCAGTCCCAGCCGCCACACTCCTTTTGGCCTCAGCTTTATCAAAGGTAAGAGATAGCACATCAGTGGAGGATAGTTCATTAGTAATGGAACATATGTGAGAGCCACACAGAGACATTGGGAGACATACATAAGAGAGAGGAGACAGAGGAGAGAAGAACAGTGAGACGTGAAATACAAATACAGAGGCGGAAAAAGGAACAAAGAAAAAATTAGTCAGTGGAAATGTCAGAGACAATTTACTGAAGGAGATACAAAAATTTGTTTGATTTTAGTTTTTCACCAGAGATTTCTCCTGTGTTCAGTGCCAAAAAGCACTCTTTATTGCACTGACAACATTATTACAGGAGACCACAGAAAGAACTTCAAAACAATGCATTACATACAATGTATTCACCATCCATTTCATTACAGTCATTTTAACACAGAAAATGTGTATAATAACTTTAATCATATGGTGCACACAGTTTAAATAACATTTATTTATTATTCACATTTTGGATATTTTTCTCAGCTTTTAAAGAAGATAGAAATCAAATTCAGACTCATTTTACTTAATAACATCTTATAATTTTGTGGAGGCTAGCAAAAAACAAATCTGCCATTTGTATAAGCTTGGAAATGACGGTGAGCCATGCTATCGTATGGATGCTTACCTCAGTTGAGTGAAATTCCTCTCTCTGCTACTTTCATGAAGACATTGACCCATCTAAGGCAAACAAGTCATTGTCTTGGTTAAGATGACAGAGAGAGAAATTTGATGCGAGTGTATTAAATATTTGTATGATAACATCGTTCAGTGATTTTACAGCTGTAGTTTTATCAAGATATTAAACAGTTAGAAAATATTAAACATTTAGCACATGACACATTTTAATAGTTGGAAATACAAACTTTATGCAGACTTTCACACTTTGTCGTGCTGAATGACTGTCAAGTAATCATCAATTAGAATAATTAAGCAAAGTGAGAGGATGTCTTTACATTGGTCACAGTAAATCATCTTCCACATCACATCCTAAAGCTTCTATGTCATGTGTAATATTTGAAATCATTCTTTCAAAAGCATCTGATTCTGAAGGCACAGACCAGCTGTCATAACTTCTGACTGCAGATGCTGATGTATTACTCATGCTTCTCTTGATTCTTCCAAAGCTGTCTGTCAATATCCCTCTTCCATCTTTAATCCCAATGGTTTCTAAAAAGCTCTCAAAGTAGCTTGTGTCTTTATCAGGTATGAAGGCCCTCATTCCTAAATTAAGAAAGAGACATTGATTCATTAGCTCAAAATTTCCCCTGCAAGGACTGCTGAAACTACCAATGTATCACAAAGCTAAGGTCTTCCCTCATGGAAGTAAATGCTCTGAAAGTTAGAGGGCTTGAATATAAACTGTCATTAGCAAGCATCCAGGGCAAAGCAGCCTGCTTGATTGGCACCCCATCCTCCACCTTAAACATTCACTCTCTCTCCTTCCCCCTCTCTCTCTCCTTCCCCCTCTCTCTCTCTCCTTCCCCCTCTCTCTCTCTCCTTCCCCCCTCTCTCTCTCTCTCCTTCCCCTCTCTCTCTCTCCTTCCCCCTCTCTCTCTCTCCTTCCCCCTCTCTCTCTCTTTCCCCCTCTCTCTCTCTTTCCCCCTCTCTCTCTCCTTCCCACCTCTCTCCCTCTCCTTCCCTCTCTCTCTCCCCTCTCTCCTTCCCTCTCTCTCCTTCCCCCTCTCTCTCTCTCTCCTTCCCCCCTCTCTCTCCTTCCCCCTCTCTCTTCTTCCCCCTCTCTCTTCTTCCCCCCTCTCTCTCTCTCTCTCTCTCCTTCCCACCTATCTCTCTCTCTCTCCTTCCCTCTCTCTCTCCCCTCTCTCCTTCCCTCTCTCTCTCCTTCCCTCTCTCCTTCCCTCTCTCTCTCTCTCCTTCCCTCGCTCTCTCCTTCCCCCTCTCTCTCCTTCCCCCTCTCTCTCTCTCTCCTTCCCCTTCCCCTCTCTCTCTCTCCTTCCCCTTCCCCCCTCTCTCTCTCCTTCCCTCTCTCTCTCTCTCTCTCTCTCCTTCCCTCTCTCCTTCCCCCCTCTCTCTCTCTCTCTCCTTCCCTCTCTCTCTCCTTCCCCCCTCTCTCTCTCTCTCCTTCCCCCTCTCTCTCTCCTTCCCCCCCCTCTCTCTCTCTCCTTCCCCCCCCCTCTCTCTCCTTTCCCCCCTCTCTCTCTCTCTCTCTCTCCTTCCCCCCTCTCTCTCCTTTCCCCCCTCTCTCTCTCTCCTTTCCCCCCTCTCTCTCCTTTCCCCCCTCTCTCTCCTTTCCCCCCTCTCTCTCCTTTCCCCCCTCTCTCTCTCTCTCTCTCTCCCTCCTTCCCCCCTCTCTCTCTCCCTCCTTCCCCCCTCTCTCTCTCCCTCCTTCCCCCCCCCTCTCTCTCTCTCTCTCTCTCATTAATGTCAATGATAACATTGCAAAATTATAATTCTGCTTGCTACCTCCAAATTCACATAGAAGGAAAACTGTAAAACCTGGAGTATATGGCTACTGGCGATCCCCATTAACAAAAAACAAAGTTAAACAACCACCTCCTGGGTGCTTAGCAAGTGTTCTTCAATCCCAACAGTTTTATAAACATGGCAGAGAGGTCTTCAGTTCCCTCGGCCACACCGGGTACTCCAGCTAGTGCTAATATAAAATGCTTGTACAATCTCTGTTACCAATATATTATCAATATTGCTCAAAAGTGAGGACTGTAGATCAGCAACATTTTTTCATGTTCAAAATGTTCACTTTAATGTAATAAATGCAGAAATCAAGAAACTCATCACCTCCCCTCCCCCCTCCAAAAAAAGGCACCAGTCTAAAATTCAAAATCTAAAATCTAAACCAAGACTGTAATGACCTTCCCACCATTCTGGTCAGCCAATAGATTTATGTTATGTGATCAATTTGACACTGCCTGTTAAAATACCATTAAACCAACCAGATCTGCAGCACTTCAATTCAGAACACAGGAACAATCTTACAAGCCCAGCAAATATATTCCCTCCTCTCTCGTCCTTTAAAATAGCGCAGAATGGTACCTATTTTGTCTTAGAATAGAAACAAGAACTGGTATTTAGATCTGCAAGTTATTGAGGGGATATTTTTCCAAGTACGCACCGGTAGTGAAGAATTTCAGCCGATGGGAGTGCATATTGGAAAAGCGCGGGCAGTGAGTTATACTGTGCTAAATTGAACACAGTTAACACTTACAAAAGTAAAATACTGCGGGTGCTGGAAATCTGAAATAAAAACAGAAAATGCTGGAAATACTCAGCAGGTCAGGCAGCATCTGTGGAGAGAGAAACATAGTTAAAGTTTCAGGTCGATGACCCTTCGTCAGAACTGGAAAAAGCTGGAGATTGAACAAGTTTTTAAACAGTTAACGCTGTGTTATTGTAATTCTAAAACTGAGTTATTGTTCTGTTTGTGCTGATTAATTTATGATCTTATCCTTGACTATGTAGAAGCAGTGCAATAAAATAGTTATTAGTTGGACATCACGTGTGTTCTATCAAGGTGATGTGCCTCAATAATTCCGAGACTCGAAGGTAGCAGAACAAAACAAGGCTTTTATTAACTTAGAACGAAACACGTAAGCGAGAGAGATGTCGTCCTTCTGGAGATTGGGGCTAGACTGAAGCTAGCTTACAAACGGGGCCAGGTATGGGCGGAGCCCTACACACAGCACATTCCAGCACATTCCAGTATACAATACAGCACATTCCAGTACACAATACAATGAGGTCTGGGGAAGGGAAATGACACTGAAACCGATCTCAGTCACAGGCAGTGATGAATGGAAATATTTCATCACATTCACCCCCTTCTATAGATTTAGTCTGTTCGGGGGTTTGATAGTCCTCTGCGACCGACGTGGCTGTTGCGGTGCCGCGGGTGTCGGCTGGGTGTCCCCGGTAGCCTCCTGGGTCTCTGCCGGGGGTGCCGCCAGGGTTGTTGAAGGGGTAGTTGGTGGGGGTGCCGTTGGTCGGTGTTCTTCCGGGGGTGATGAAAGAGTAGTGGGTGGGTAAGAGTTGCTGTGATCGTCGTTGCCGCTATTGCCAGTGGTTGTTGTCGATGCCGGCTGGGGCAACGTCTTTTATGGACACGGTGTCCTCCCTTCTGTCGGCGTGCCGGACATATGCGTATTGGGGGTTGGCGTGGAGTAGGTGTACTGGCTCCACGAGAGGGTCCGTCTTGTGGCCCCTCACATGCCTTCGCACGAGTACCGGACCTGGGGTGGAGAGCCATGACGGCATGGATACGCCTGAGGTGGATTTCCGGGGAAAGACAAA